>NC_139653.1:12027084-12704354 GCF_951799395.1 Argentina silus
GTTGAGGTCATTTGACTCGTGCACAACATTTCAAACCACCTGGCATGATTCAATCATTTGAATCTACGGTACAACCATAAACTAGTTAATGGCTTTCCTGATTCTCTCCCATGTGATTTGTTTGATTGATTTATGCAGAGCAGAGTTTGTCATCTATGTAATGGTGACCCACATTGGGAGGCTTTAAATAGCTACTGAGTGAACTGTTGAGAAGAGTCTTGCTAGAGAGACCCACTGAAGTACCACTTTCCTGCTGATGGAGTTGTAGACAGTAATAGACCAGTCTACCCATAGAGACAAACAGAACTTTCATCATATATTTTTGACTATTTTTCATCTGTCTGCTACACCACTCATTGTTGGGTATTAGTATTAGTATTAACTATAATTCTTAGTTCCCTAACCACTATTGGACGTCTATGATATATCATCACTCATCTCGGATTGAAAGAATAGTAATAGGCTTGCAATTTTAGAGATATTGTACAAAAACAAGGTACTCAGACAGGTAAGTTGCTTGTTACCATGCAGACACATAATGACATTCAAAAGGTCTTCTGCCAGGCATTTTCCAGCAGCATGTTAAATGCACCACTAATGGCAGCTGAATAGCAAACAGACCACAAATAAATCTCACAGTTCTCTGTGACCATGGGGTGCCATTCTCTGAAAGGTCATGTTGCTCTGGGTGGAGTCACATGGGAAAAGATGGGTATTTCAGCCTGCATGGAATGCAGTAACAGTCTGCCCCCCTATATGTTTAGACCACCACACAAATACAAAATACAAAATATGTTGAATATCAAATGTAAACACTGAACACCTGAACACCATAAACTGAATGCCATCTTCCTACTGGCTCAGAGATTCACCTCACCTCCTGCATCAACCAATTAGCACAGGCTTGTCACACTGTTTCCAGGCTGCGAGCAACATTAAATATTGATTCTGAGCAGCAAGAGCATTTACATCATGTTCTTAAATGGGAAGAGATGCTGGACACTAGAGAATTATGAGATGTACTGTATGAGAGAAAAACAATACATTTTAAATATGTGGCAGTTTACAGCTGAGCAAGATTAAATTGTACAATTTTACAAAAAGATAGTGTATAACTTGTTGATGCTAATCTATCAATAAGATTATCAGAGATCACGAAAGATAATTCACTTAAATTCTGTTTAATTATTAAATTTGGTTTGCTGGCAATGTCAGCTTGAGGACTACTGTGTGTGTGCTGGCCATGCAAGCCTAAGAGTACACTCTAATACGACACTAATAGACACTGTAACATCTCTACTGCTAACTTGGGTTCTTGTGACATAGAGCATATTGGAAAAAAACTGAATAATTATGATTGCCTTACCTGGAGTCTTGGTTTCAATGAATATATTGAGGAAGTAAGTGATGGGGAAGTTATACATGACATTCTGATTATATCTCCAGAGCAACATTAAATTGCATTGTACAACTATGTTTCTAACAGTATTTTAAAGGTATCAACTCACCCACTACTGTTCCATTTATTCCATTAGACTTTTTGATCAAAGCCAAGCTACAGGACTCTGTCCATGAGTAAGGTGTACTCCATCAAGATCCAAGCAAAATACATTAGGTTCAAATTAGAGGGCCATTATAGCCACCCTTGTTTGATGAATTGTTTCTGTCTGTACTTTCTGAGAAATATGAAGGAAAAAGCATTGTCCGCTGATAATATAAGGCTATATAGGCAGTTCTATAAGGCTGAATTGATTGCCAGACGCCAGGGAATTACACCATTGCTTCTCACTGAAAACAAACATGTCGCAAAGATGATGCCACATTCTGGAGCTTCTATTCACTGAGTTAGGCAATCATATCAATCGTGTGTGTGTGTGTGTGTGTGTGTGTCTGTGTGTGTGTGTGTGTGTGTGTGTGTGTGTGTGTGTGTGTGTGTGTGTGTGTGTGTGTGTGTGTGTGTGTGTGTGTGCGTGTGTGTGCCTGCCTGCGTGCCTGTGTGCGTGTGTGTGTTATTATTGTATGTACAGTGCCCTCCATAAGTGTTAGAAGGAGGAATAATTTTGTCTTCTTTTAACTATATACTCCAACAGTTTGGATTTGAAATCAAGTAATTACTATGAGGTTGAAGCAGAGATTCTCAATTCTCTAATTCAGTGTTTTCTTTTTTCAGATTGGTTTCACCATTTAGAAATTCCAACCCTTTTTATACATAGTCCCCCTATTTCAGGGCACCAAATGTATTAGAAAATTGGCTTGACATATGTTTTTGGTTAGTCAGGTATGTTCCATCACATCATTTGTGAAAGCATAAGAGAGCTGTCAATGTCTAGTATTGATTCTAGACTTTGCATTTGCCTTTGGAATCTGCTATTGGTGTCTGTCAACATGAGGACCAAAGAGACGTCAATGAAAGTCAAGGAAGCCATTATGAGGCTGAAATATCAGAAAAAGCAATCAGAAACATAGCCAAAACCTTAGACTTACCAAAATCAACAGTGTGTAACATCATTAAAAAAAGAAAGAATGCACTGGTGAGCTCAGCAATCGCAAATGGGCTTGTAGGCCAAGGACGACTTCCACAGCAGAATGCTCACCATAATTACGAAAAGACTATCATCCACAGAATACATCAGCAGCCAAACTACAGAGGTGCAACCACTAGTTAACCTAAAAAGTGTGTAGAGGTCTGGAAAGCAGTCTTGCGGACATGAATATTATCATGTACCAAGAGGAAAGTGTGGAGAGAAAAAAGGATCTGTCCAAAATTCACAGTATACCACCTCATCTGTGAAACATGGTAGAGGGCGTGCTATGGTTTGGGCATGTATAGCTGTCACAAGAACTGGCTAACTTGTCTTAATTGATGATGTTACTGCTGACAGCAGCATCAGAATGTATATTGAAGTTTATACTGTATACTTTATTTGGACATGGACGTATGGGAAGTATGGGAAGTTCTCTACTTTGACCCCATAGTAGTTGTTTGATTTCAAATCCAAACTGTTGGAGTATAGAGCTAAAAGAAGACAAAATGCTTCCTCTTTACAATACTTATGGAGGGCACTCTATGTCAGAGTTTGCATAATAGTCTATATGTTTCCATGTAGGGATTTGCAGGATAATAGGACTCCTGAGTGTGTTCTTCTCATTTAGCTTGGCCTTGAGCTTTGGCTGCCTGAGAGCTTGTCTCTGATCCACATTTGCAGACAGAGCTACAGAGCTGAGCAGCACATTGGTCTATGCAGACTGGGGCACCATTTAGAGCACTGTTAGAGGAGAACATACTGATGAGTCAAGCAGAAGGTACTGTAGTTAATTGTTTGATGGCTGAAAATAAATTACTCAATATGTTTTTTTGTTGTTTTTGTCTAAAGTAAGTGAATCATCTATACTATCAGTCATCATAAGCAAACATCTTTGCTAGGACCAGGTGCCATTGGCAGTCACAGTGCTAGAAAATTTATTATTATTAACAGTAGAGGAACTGTACAGAGGGTTAGTGGGGGGTGAAGAGGTCTTAGGAGGGACAGTCAAGATGTAGCCTGAAGAGATGGGTCTTCAATCTACGGCGGAAGATAGGTAGTGACTCTGTAGTCCTGACAGCTGTGGGAAGCTCATTCCACCACCGGGGCACCAAGACGGTGAAAAGCTGTGACTGAATATAATATATTTTTCATCCTGAAACATGCTTTTACCATACTCTCAGGTGTAGATCTATCATCTCAGCCAACCTACTAATAAAATCATAAATCATATGATACTCTATCTGACAGCCAGGGATGGTAAATTTCTTCAGAAGTCTTTCAATTATTTGAAGCTGAAGTAACTACAATAAGAATTGATTAGGTTTTACCTCAGGGAGGCTTACACAAGATGAACATGATCCCCCCTCCTAGGGACACTGTCAATGAGGTGTTGACCTGCCTATTGATGACTGGACTCAACTTTTTTGCTAGAGTAAGCACAGGTTCCCCCTTGGTGTGGACGTGTGAGGTGGAGCTGTTCTTTCGATCGATGCAAAGCCTATCTTTAAAAAAACACACCCAGTGTACTTGTGCCACTCACTGCAGTCAGGAGCCCACAGGATGCCGACGCAATGCAGAGAGTAGACCACAGTGCAGGGACCTACGGGCGACCATACCCCGGCCATGCAAGGTACAGTACCTACCACCATGCCACTCTACCTAATAATATTAATTCATAATGTAATACAGTGGTACCGGTTTCTATTGATTTTGTGAAGACAGTTAGTTACTGTAGATGTTACCTACTTTTTTTTATTTATTAGGAACCGGTATAGTGTTATTCTCTATCTAAACTTTGATTGACATGTTTGGAATGCATGGGTGTTAGTGCATTAAATGTTTCTATGTACTTTTGAGATTTTTGAGATGGTGTGCGTTTGGGGGTCATTCTGAGTGATGGGAAACTTTTCCATGCAACAAGAACTTTATTTGTTTCCTTACTTATAACTGTGACTGCCTTTAATCACTGCTATCAACTTTCATTTTGTTGAGTATTTGAATTCTAAAAATCACCCTGTATTTGCACTGTCATGATCTATCATTTCTACTGTAGGCAAGATATAAAGATGGAGATTTGGTGTGCTCTGTAATCTCCAATCACAGTACACATATTGTTTAACTACTGACACAACAGCGGGACATTTGGACAGATTCAGCAGCTCTGAGCTCTAAACCTATTCAGTCTTTCCAAAAGTTTGAAATATCAGGACCTCCTGAGCCTGTCAACAACTTGAACCGATGCCAGTCAGTTTGGGTAAGGTAGCTGATAAATGATGGAGGGCAGAGGCCCTGGGGTGCAATGAATTACTGAGATGCCCTGGGAGCCAGTGAGAACACACTGTCCAGTACCACTGACAACAAGGCTCTGTGTGCCAATTGTACAGTGTTATGTGAAGTTGGGGAGACCAGACCGCCTCATACTGTATGCTGATGTATACTGGCCTGCAATGAACTTTTATGAAAGAAGTCTGTTATGCCTGCTAGTCACTAATGTCCTGTAACACACTCCCTCACAGTCCCACAGTAACGGTTTATGGGTTCTATCTCAGTAGGAAACACCCCTAACTGCTCCTCCTGGCCTGCCTCCCTTCAGAAAACTCCTCCATGAAATAAGCCTTTTTTCTTGTTCATTTAATGTTGGAGTGGATAGTCTGTTTAAAACATGAAATAATTTGGTGTAATACTATCGGGGACCTTGTGTTCCCTTTGAGGAACACTAAACCTCATAAATTAGAGCACAGTGTAATCTACATGATGTTCATGGTGTGTGCTCGAAGAAAAATAGATTAAAAATAAAGAGTATAAGGAACACACTAAATAATGCATTGAGAAAGAAGACTCTCCATTACTGCCCTCATCCAGCTCAAGACCTCATACATATTTCTGCCCTCTCTCCTCACCCACATCCAGCTGTCCATGCATCTTTCATCAACAAATTCCTTATTGGCCCTGTGCCCTACCTATTACCCCTGCTTGCCCTCTTATATCTATTACCATAGAATTATAATATCACTTTTATGTATCTCTGTGCCTACAGTATATCTGAGTCATCAACCTCTATCCCTGCTTACCTCAACCCTAATCTACATCTACCTACTACCTATGTGTCTAGGTGCTCCCCTGCTTGTCTCTCTTGATTGTACTACCCAATGAACCCACCCCCCCCCCCCCCCTCCACCACCACCAAGTTCATACAAGAGGAAGCCTACTGGACTACTGCAATTACAAATAAAATAGATCTAAAAATAGATGGCTCTTCTTTCTGCCTCTCCCATTGTTTAGCTCCAAATAGACCTCCAACAAGCAAATGTGGCGTGTGTCTGCGTTTGACAGTTTAGAGGGAAAGGACGTGACATTAACTACAGACACAAAGAGGGGCTCCTGCAGGTAACCACCCACTGTGGAAGACCCCCCACAAACAGGCACACTGCCTCCCCCATCGCTCTCATCCTATTCACCTGCACCATGGCATTGACAATGGCAGGGTGGGCAGTAGGGAAGGACAGAGATGCTTCAGTGACAGACAGCCACCGGAAAACATTCTCTGCTCAAGCTCTTTTCCTTTCTCACTCATATACCCTTTCATTATCCAGGGACAACATTGTATGTAATGATTCATATAAGAACTGTCTGTTCATTTAACTGGGCTAATTCATGCATGGAAAATGCAAAATATTATATTTATCTGTTTACTGAGAGAGTGAATGTGACACATTCCGAAAGTTGGAAATAATCAGAAAATTCTGCATATTCATGACAGCGCTAAAATTAATTATTTAAAACACATTGAAGCCCAAAATTATGTTTACAGCAGAGGAACTAAGTCTTATTAATCAGTGTCACAGGCATCATTTTATGCATTACCTAACTGTTATAACCAATATAGATCAATGGTAATAACCCACAGGTAGTTAAATATATTTTGACCCCAGTAGGTGGCACTGTTGCAATGTCCACGATGGCCCCGAGGTGTGACAGCGTTTGGAGAGTGCGGTAGAATAGCCTATCTGTGTGGAAATATGTAAATGCAACGGCATATGTGTCTGGGTGAGAGAGGGAGAGCACTACGATGTTATTTATCTCGGTCTACCTAGTGGGAGAACTGGATTTACCGTAGCGTGCTCAAGCTGTCCCTTTGAGTGGCCTAGGCTATATCATGTACGGCGATGGAGAGGGCACTGTTTGGGACCGAGTCGGACGCCCCCGGCGGGACTGCATGTGTTACCTCGGACCTCCGGCTACTTTGATGCCCATGTAAGAATTATGACGAACTTATCAATAGACTGCTAAAAACAATAGATATAATGTAGCCCCATGCTACATTACGGATTTTAGTGGACATAACAGCTAAACTTCCACCCATGCGTAAACAACATTTGCGGATGAAATTAGCCTAGTAAATTACCATGTAAATCTGATTTTATAATTGGCCTACAGGAAATGTCAATAGCTTAGATCTACAATTTTGACGTTTTAAATGTGATTTTAAAATGTTTGATTCTTGATCGATTTCAGGTTGTAGGGTGAAAACTGATAAGATAGAATGTGCAAATTAAACATATGAAGGAGGGATACACGTGTACGTTTAGGTATGCCTATAGTAGCCTACGTTTGTAAAATAAAATAAAAACTATAGAAAACGCCTAATAGTTTTAAGCCACAGTTAGACCGCGTCCAGTTGATAAGGAGAAGTGATGATCTCGGCAACTACATTTCATGTGGCCGACTTCACGAGTGCTATAGTCCCAGAGTTGCCAATGATGATGCCAGGTTGAAGCAATGGGTGGCACAGTGGAGGGAATTAACGGTCTTTGGAACATAAAGATCAGGTCTCCTCAAGTCAGATTTCACAACGTATCACGGTGGCCGGTAGCAGCAGAAAAACAAATGGTATCCAGTTAAAATGTTTTCTCAACAATTGTGACCAAATGTAGCCTACTTCGCCAGAGAGGGTGAATAGTCGGTGTATGCAGTTTTGCGCTCGAGTGCGCGCGCTCCGCCCGAATGTCACAAATGCTTTGTCCTCATCTTTCCAAATCGCTTTTAATCGATTTATTCATTAGTTAACAAATCCTAGGCTACATATACATTTCCTTACTCATCTTAATGGTTATTCCTCAGTATAGAGTATACAGCAGTGTGGTAGCCTCGTCACTTTCGCTTAACGTCTCTCTTCCTTTCTGCCCCTCCAGAGCGCAGGGCCAGTGAAGGATGAAGATTTCCCACTATATGCGCTCCCAGCGGCGCGCGTGTGTGGGTTACACTAGTGTTAGAGAGAAACTAGACCGACCCTTAACGTTGGAGTTGGTGGTCGTCTGCTTTGGAAATTACAGTAGTGACTCTATTATCATGAACCGTGGAACACTGTTCCTCCACACTCACTCGAACCTATATGCAACATCCTTGGTATGAACGGGTATCTTTGGTGTGCCAAACGGTCTCACCTGGTGCTTGCGGTTCCCGCCGCTCTTGTAACCCCTCCCGCATGCATCCCTTGTACTCTCTTTCCAGCGGGATGCGAAAGTCGCCCGACGTGAGCCCCAGACGGCTTTCGGACATCAGTCCCCAACTCAGACAACTAAAATACCTGGTGGTCGACGAATCCATCAAAGAGGAATTGAAGTCGTCCCGTTCAGTTGAGGACATAAACAGCGCGTCCATAGAAGAGCGAATCCTGAGGATCACCGGATACTATGGCTATCAACCTTGGAATGCGGTCTACAACAGTAAGTGGACCCCCTTTACTTTTGACTGTAGCCAATTTCTCGACTAGGGTCATAACACAGCTTTAGAGTGAGTGTGTGTGTGACTTTCAGTAGCCTATACTGTAACACGTGTGACTTTCAGAGTAATGTGTGATAGTGAAATGTGAATATAATAGGTCTAATTTTCACCATTGCAGGTCTGGAGCCAGAGACCCTGCAGGTCTGGAGAGACACAAATATTGACAGAATGTTGATGTTCTTCTTACCACATGGTGGCTCAGTCATAGACTAACTGTGGGTCATTTTAAGAACATATGGTATATATGATCTACATCTGAGACAAAGCGCCTTCCCTGCTTCCAAGAACTGGGCTCTTTCAAGATAATTAGCTGCATCATCTTACAAAACAGCAATTATGCATTGAATTACAGTACCTCTTGTATAAGCGAATCACCTAATTATCATTGGTGTTGCAAATGGGGTTACTTAAGGAGAGCAGGGATAAAGCAGCCAGAACCTGTTATAGTGGTGCTGCCCACGTTTTAGAGAACTGATTTAAACAGGAAGGTAAACATCATCTCATCCAATGTACAACATTTCCAAGTCATCAGAAGAGGAAGAGATTGAAGATTATGACACCCAAACAGATGCTATAATGCCTTGTGGGTTTTTTCTGTATGATGTTGTGGTTACAGCAGTCCACAATGGGATTGACATCAGTCAGTGATATGAAGGCGGGGAAACTAAGTAACTTTTCTATGGTGTGGACTAAACATTTGATTTCAGTCTTATCCAAACGTAAAAGCAGAATTGTGTTCTTCTTAAGCGTCATAGAACATTATCTTTGCTGTCACTAATAAACACCAATTTCTCTGCCTTCGGTGGTCTTTTGAAACAGTTTTTATAAAAGCTCAGCTAGCTGTCCAAAATTCATGATCCTTGAGTGTTTGTTGTCTATTAGATATACTTTTGTTTGCCAAACCTGCACTGTGTTCTTTTCTAATTTACATGTGCTATCACAAATGCAGTGTCCCGTAGTTTGAATTTAGAGCTCCACCAGGCATGAAATGAGACTGGTCTCTATTTTAGCTCAGTTAGGCTTGGGGAAGCCACTCAGCTGAGCTACTTTGGAATGTCAGAGAGGGACAGTGCAGAGCGAAGCCAACTGGAGTGTCTGTAAGGAGTAGTACAGTAGTAGTGGGGATGATGACGATGATGATGATGATGATGATGATGATGATGATGATGATGATGATGATGTAAGGGGTATAACACAAATGTCTTTTGCTTGTGAGTTTGAAGAGAATGAGAGGGGAACTCCTTGCACTATGTGGTAAGCTTGGTGTTGGAGTGTGTGCACATAGTTGACTCTCCTGGGCTGTTGTGCAGTCATTGAAGCCCTTTGAAGTTGTTGACAGTCTGCTTCCTCTTAGCATGATCCAAAGACTGCATTTAGCCTTGTGCTTCACATCTCATCCTCAGCAGACCAGTCCATTTACCATTGTGTAAAGAGGTTAGGATTTCAATAGAACACTGAACCTGCCGACTCTCTCTATCCTGTGCAGTGCTTTGTTTTAATACCATTGTCACTCTGGAGGCCTTCATAGACAACGAGAGGGGATGCTTTGTAAGGCATTTAAATCACTTGTCCTTCCCAAAATACACCCTCTTTGTTTGTGTAATGGTGATGTAATGGAAATGGATGGCAGGGGCAGATGATTATAGTGGATAAGTGCTCTAATTGAAAGACTATTAAGCTCAACAAAGTGTTATCCCCTGGACTCTGTGTGACTCTGACCAGGGCCTATGACCGTGTGCATTATACTGGGAGGGAAACAGCTCTGCCCTTGACCAAGTTCTGTCACATCGAGACCCTGCAGCCCTCAATCATACCAGGGGACTGCACCCACACTGATGGTTCTGAGATGGTTCTCAGGCCTAACACTATGGAGATAGATTACTGACAATATTATTATAAATAAAATGATGTGTATCATGATCTGTAAACAAAATCCACAAAGCACAAATATAATTTATGATACACAAACACAACTCACACAAATCACTTAATTTGTAAAACATATTTCAATAAATGCAAAATGATATGTAAATATATAAAAAAAAGTCAAAACACACTCTGTACAACCCAGTCATACAGTAGTATAGTAGAAGAAAACCTAGGCCTAAACTGTAAACAACTTGGAATGGATGGAATATGTTGATCGTACTGTAGGCTACACTGCAGCAGATTGTTAGTAATATGGATAGTACTGTAGGCTGGGACCATATATACTGAAAAATGTATGCACTCACTGCAATGTAAGCATCAGCTAAATGGCATATATTATTATATTATATTATATTAGGCTACACTGCAACAGATTGTTAGTAACATGGATAGTACTCTAGGCATACTTCAATAGCTTGTTGTCAAGAATAGTTACACAACATTAAATAGAAACTCTGTCTTCTATGAACTTGGTGTTAAGCAGAGTGTACTGTATGTTAGTATAGAAGTATGGATGTGTGTAAACCCCTCCTGCAGATAGAACAGGCCCTAGCAGTGACACGACTCCCAGGGCTGTTCTCTCTGTTTGGATTTCTGTAAATAAACCATAAGTTCCTAAGCAATGTGCTTTTTTTTTAAGGACGTGAGCTTGCCAAATTCATACATATTTGATGCTGTGTATGATATATTAGTGATATACAGTACATAATATACAACTCACTCAGGAAATAATTACATAAATACCCAGAAGACTAGCATCATGCAATCATGCATGTTTTATGTTATTGATCAGTTAGACTGTTTAAATAACATTTAGGAGGCCTGGTTATGGACAGTGTTCTCTATATGGTGTACACCAACTACCCAGACTGACTTTGATTGAATCTGATACTTATAATTCATTAATCATCTGTGCATTTGAGAATCTTTTCTGACTATACAGTGTTTTGGCATGGCAACTATTACTCACTTTAAACTGTGGGACTCCATTCCACCCATAACTGCCACTCTTCTCAAACATTGGACCACCTTGCAACAGTTCTCTCTCTCATACTTGCCCTTTTGACAGCTCCTCGTGCACATTCGAGAACAGGAGCACAGTTGAGCACAGTTGTGCACAGTAGGCCTTTTCATTTGCTTCCTCTTTGATAAATCATTCAAGAATATAATTTGCCAAAGCAGGCCACCTACAGTACAGGCCATGATGTAGTTGTTGTAGTAACTTGCGTGTTTGGGTTCAGGAGGACAAGCAGGGGGGCATTTTAAAATAAATGTATTTCAGTGTGAAGACTGCCACTGCCTAGGAGCAGGGTCTGTTAGGTAACAAGATGAAACCAATTATTGAGGAAGACACATAGATCATCACACACCTGCTCCTGGACCCAGGATGCACCCAGTGGAGTCTCGACAACTCACTGAACCATGTCTCTATCTCTCCTCCACTCCTCCAGTTCCTCCTCATTCAGTCAGTCCTTTCTTCTAACAGTAGTTGTTATAGGAGTGATGATTCCCAGCAGTGCAATGATTGCACAAAAGATGAACTTAGATATTATATTGCAGTGCTTTTCTCCCTCTGAAAAAACAGTAATATGATAAAGCAGAACAGCTTGGGTCTAAAGCTTTAAGGTGTGTGCTAAGGGAGAGGCTTAAGGTTTGGGTAACTCACTGTGTTGTGAAGGTGTGCAGCATTTGACCGTCTTGAAAAAGCATCCATACTATACATATGTCTTCCACACACACACACGCACACGCACACGCACACGCACACGCACACACACACACACACACAGACACACACTCACTAATGTTTATCTAAGAATTCTAGCTGTCTGGAGGCTGGCTCTGCGGGATCACTCTTCCTTGTAATGGAAATACTGTCAATTTAATCCTAAATCCTCCTTTCTTTCCATCCTCTCATTGTCTCCATCCCTCAAGTAAATTATAGGTTGTGGAGCAATAAATCCCACCTCAGTGTAATAATCTGTGGTCTGCTGTGGCCACTTCAACCTCCATTAGGGTGCTTGTGGGCCACAGTGAATGAGGGATGGAAGACAAGATAGATGGAGGAGGACAGATAATTAGAAGCCTTGTAAGGGCATGACTGTAACAGAGCTTCAGTAGCTTCAGTGTCTACAGATCTGTTTATGTGGAACTGGTGTTTGGTTTTGTTAGCAGTGTTTGAATACTGTATTATTAGATCCTGGTGACAGTTTGGTTCATACACACAGGACATGATCACCAACAGCTGCTGCCTAACTAGCTGATGATGCAGTTAGAAACATATTATTTTGCCCTTCGGCCATGCAAACTTAATTCATTGTTTAACGGATTTCATTTTCAGAAAAGCGAGGCTAGCAAAAAAAACTAAAAAACAGTATCAAAGTGTATGAAGTGTATGAATACCCACCTTAGATGGATAAAATTGAAAAGCATGAGAAATATTATGCCTCATTTCAGTCTGATTATTAAATACACTAACATTAATACATTTCCGATCCATAAGCAAGGTCTTAACTTAAGTCATTGGTGTTTTGGTTATGGAAAGATGACAGTTGAAATTACCTCACTATGCTATTTATAAGTCATATTTATCAAAATCCAGGGGTAGGCCTATAGAGTATACATTATTTGAAATTATGTGAAAAGACAGAGTATGACTTTAATGAAAATGCTCTTATTTAAACATTGTCTATGTTTGACCTGAAACCTATAAATAATATTCACTTGAAATAACTTGCATTTCTGCCTTTCCTACAATACAACACTGCCCCTTTAAGACCCCTCAGACCTCAGCCAGCGTCTATCTTGCGTTTAACAGCACTAAACTCAACTGTAAGCTAGTTGAGCTACAAAATATGATATCATTTTGTTAATCAGGTCTTGCCTTATATTAAAACCTGGACTAACTATAATCTAAACTATTCTCTCCCTTGCTCCGCTGTTGGCTTTCACGTTTCAGCTGTTGTGCTGCCAGTAGCACCAACGGCTCACGCTGAAGCAATAAGAATGTGTGGCTCATACCAGGCGAAAATAATAGCTAGAAAAGAAAGTTCCTGAAGAAACTTTGTGGGTTTATTTTGGTAGTTGATGAAGTGAAAAAATGGTTTGGACTATAGATAGATTATATAGTCCAATAGATGGATAGATTAATAGATAGATAGGGAGAGCTTAATGTTTAAAAAGTCTTAATAGTATCAATCATCTATATAAAACTTCTTTAAATAGGGTCAGTCAGTACACGTTTTAAATTGGATTAAGTTGTCAAGCTTAAAAGATGAAAGGGGCGATGCATTTTAAAATGTATCATAAGAACCCAGTGGTCCTCATAGAAACTTATGTTAATTCATGCAATTTAAAAATGCCTTAAATTTAAATAGTATCAAAACTCTGAATGGAAATTCTTTAAGCAGAGTTAGTCTAAGCATTGTAATGTTAAATTAGGTGTCAATCTTAAAATATGAAGAAGTGGATACATGTTGAAATGTCCCCATTCAGAGCAAATGGCCACAGGAATAAAAGGATTTCAGGCAAATTACTCAAAAAGTATAAATGGCATGAAAAAGAAAAGGAAACTATGTGGGCTTGCAAAGTCTTATTTTGGTAGTTGATAAGTTAAATGATGGTTTGGACTATAGATAGGTGGATAGATGGATAGACAGATAGATAGAAGAAAGGCTGATGACTGGGTAGTTCAAAGGAAGCAAGAGTAGGATGGTCAGATGGTACAGTAGGATAGCCAGAGAGATGAGAGAAAGGTAAGATAGAGAGAGAGAGTAAGGTTGTTTTATTGGGGTAGAACTGGTAGCCAAGAGAGTGTATGAAGCTAGTGTTAGTTCAGACACAGCACTTTAAGTCGAACAGCGCAACTGTCCGTCAGGCGACAGGACAGCTGGTTCACACTTATCAGAAAGAAGTCAGAAAGTCTGTTTATTTGCCATGCAATCAATTCACATCAATTGTTGGAATGGGTCTTTTTGCACACACCCCCCCCGAGACAACACACACGCACTGCACACCCCCCCTCCGAGACAACACACGTGCACACCCCCCCAGGGAGAACAGAGCGCTGGGCTCTGGGCACAGGGTCAGCCAAGTCAGCGCCCCTGGAGCAATTCGGGGTTAAGTGCCTTGCTCAAGGGCACAACGGCAGTGGTAGGGACCTGGATATGCTGCCAGCAACCCTCCAGTCACCAACTCACATCCAGATCCCTCCTGGAGCGGGGATCGAACCAGCAACCTTCCGATTGCTGGCCGGCCTCTTTAACCTCCAGGCTACCTGCCGACTTATGCAAAAACATCCATCACATGCTCAAGGGACAACGCTTAAAAGCCTTGTTAAACAGTGTGACATTATCGTACTGGCTATGAGAGTAAGTTGTGTGTGGTCGTCCCACCCACCACCCCCAGCCTCCACCCGTTCGGCTGCTCTATATTTAGCCTACCTACAAAGGGTTTGATAAGTGTTGGGCTCCCTGCGATATTGTTGTTTGTATGTTATGGTCCTTTAAACTCCAGGCAGGCAGCTCTACAGATCAGAGCCATCCAATTATGCCAAGCTAAATGGTATATCTTGGACTTTACAATCTCCATATAACAAATCAGAACACCAAGCTCGGTTTGGTAACAGGTGCTTTAATTTTCATGTACTCCACACATTCCGTAGTTCCGAATTACCCATGGTGCTGTGCATGATAATGCTATGGTACGTTAGGCAGGACAATCAAAGCAAATACACAACATCTCCTCCCACTTAATATGGATGTCCCAATACAAAATACATTCTCTTTTAAAAAGTATTTCCACATGCAGATGAACTATGCATTATAATGAACTTTTGCAATTACTTTTAAATCAACTATCAATCATTGTAGCCTTTTTTTTTAATCTTACTTTTAACACCATACAATAACCTGAGAGAGAAGGAGGGCTACCTCAAACCCTGATTATACCCATGGGGATTATTCTGCCCCGCTTGATGGGTAAGCCTCTGAATTGTCACCTCATGCATTCAGGAGGCCGAGGCCGTCGCTCTCTGGGAGGGTACTGGCCGTCAACCTGGCTCTCGACATTGTCTCTTACAGGTGACGTCAATACAAGTATAGGTGGTTGTGATGACTGTGTCAAAGTCTCTTTCAAAGTCTCTTTCACTGGTGAGGTAGGGGCTGAAGTGACTGCTTCCTCAGATGATGAGCCCCTGCTGTGAGTGTAGCAGGTTGATGACTTGAGTTGTCACTGAGCAGCACATCTGGATAGGCTGCTGTTGCCGGTTCAGTGGGTGTAGAAGCAGCTCCCAGAAGTACCTAATCTGTGTCTCTTCCAGACGATGTCCTCAGTGGTCAGAACAGTATAGGATACTGGACCAGTCTGTGCAATGACTGTAGCAGGAACCCATTTAGGCCCTCTGCTGTAGTTCCATGCCAGCACATGATCTCCTGGACTGAAGACTCTGTCTTTGGAGTGCTGCTCCTGTTGCTTGATCTGCTTGTTCTGCTGATGCTGTACCACATCTTTCAACTTAGGTGGTTTCAGTAGGTCGAAGTTGGTGCACAGGTCTCTCTTCAGCAGTAATGTGGCAGGTGAAGTCATAGTTGTCAGATGTGGCGTGTTCCTGTAGGATAACAAGAATCTGTGCAGGTGCTGATGGAGTGTCCCTTGGCCCTGAGATGCTTTCAGAGCATGTTTAATTGTCTGCACAAACCATTCTGTGAGTCCGTTTGTGGAAGGGTGGTGAGGTGCAGCTCTCATATGTTGTATGCCATTCACCTGCAGGAATACAGCCATTTCCTGTGACACAAATTGCAAGCTGTTACTAGCATAGGAGATCCAAATCAACTGAAAATCTCTCCTTGTCTATGGTCTTCTCGGCGGTGGTATATTGCATTATTGCCACCTCCGGCCACTTAATATGTGCGTCAATAGCCACAAGAACATTCTTTCCTCGATTGGACCTGCAAAGTCAATATGAGGAAAGTCCCAGGGGTGAAATGGGGCAAGCTGTGGCACATTGCGACAAGAGGAACAGGCTCTGGATTTATCCTCAATCTGTCCATCAACAGTAGGCCACCAGAAGTAGCTCCTCACTATTTCCTTCATTCAAACAATTCCACAGTGTCCTGAGTAGAGTTGCTGCAACACTGGTTTCTGTAGCGAGGGTGGAATCACCACTCTCCTCCCCCACAGCAAACTACCAGACTGCACTGATAGCTTGTTACGCCGATACAGATATGGCTTCAGGTTGGGGTCAACGCTGTCCAGCTTGCCTTTGACTATGATGTCCAGCACCGTGGACAATACATGGTCGTTCCCCGTGCCTCGTCAGACCTGTGTAGAGGTAATAGGTACCCTTTCTACCTGTTTGAAGTAGAAAATGGCCACACAGCGTGATTCAGGCTTTGTTACAGGCAGCGGCAACCTGGAAAGGCCATCTGCATTGCAGTGCAGGTCGGACTTGCGATACTTTATCTCGTAGGAGTGTGCAGACAACAACAGTGTCCACTGTTGCATCCTGCTCACTGCAAGTGAATGAATACCAGTATATGGCCCAAAAATGGTTGTAACAAGATGGTAATCTGTCAGGAGGGTGAACTTCCTTCCAAGCAGATACTGATGAAACTTACGAACGCAGAAGACGATGCTTAAAACTTCTTGGTCTATCTGGGTGTAATTAGTTTCAGCCTTGTTCAACATCCTTGATGCAAATGCTATCGGCTTCTCATGTCTGTCTGGCATGATATGAGACATGACAGCTCCCACACCATATGATGATGCATCACATGCTAGCTGTACTGGCAGTGCAGGGTTAAAGTGCATCAAAGCCTCTGACTTCAGGAGGGTGTCTTTTGCCTTTTGGAATGCCTCCTGATACTTGCTTGTCCATTCCCATTTCTTGTCTTGACATAGCAACTTAATGCTAAGTTCGGTACAAATCATCTGTAGTAGTTCAGTAACCCCAGGAAAGAACACAACTGACCAACGTTCTGAGGTACTGGGGTGTCTACTATCACCTTGATCTTAGATGGAGCCTTATGAAGGCCTGTGGCATCGATCAGATGACTGAAAGATGACTTAAAAATGTTGCATTTGTCTTTGCGAACTCTGAGTCTGTAATCCCTCAGCCTCTGTAGGGTTGCATCCAAGTTATGCAGATGCTCCTCATTATTTGATCCAGTAACTAAAATGTTGTCCAAATAGCACTGAACTCCAGGCAATCCACTTAGGATCTGGTCCATCGCTGGCTGAAAAATCGCTGGAGTGGATGTGATTCTGAAAGGAAGTCGACAATACCTGAACAGACCCTTGTGTGTCACAACAGTCAGCATTTTTCTTGACTGTTCATACTATCCAGCTTTCCATTAAATACTGCATGTTTCTTTAAGATGGTGAGTTGGCCTTTGTCATTGTTTGTCATCATATGAACTGATGGCCAGTCCAGTTTTATCTTCTCTAGCCACGAACGTCTCAGCAGGGAGGGGTAGTCTCCTTTAACTACATAAAGTGGCAGCTGTTTAGTTTGTCCATTCAACTGAACTGTGACCTCAGTGGCTCTCATGGCTATCCTTTCACCTGTGTCTGTCTTTAAGACTATGTTAGCTGGCTGAAGTGAGACTGTAGACTGTGTCTGACGCAAGAGATACTGCAGCCCCAGTGTCTATCTCCATACGCACAGGCTGCCCTTCCAGCAAAGGTAAGACCCAGTAGCCCTGTGAACCCCCAAGTACCATAAGCACATGCAATGATTCCTCCTCTGAAGTGTCACTTGCCTCTGTTTTTGTCAGAGTGGACATGTTTCTTTTTCTTATATTTGAATGTCTCTTTCCTGTCATCCATCTTTGACGTCTTGTTTCCGCATGCCCGCTCTATGTGGCCCTTCTTACCACAGCTCTACATCCTTACACCAGCATGCAGAGGCTAAATGTCCAGTTTTTCCACAACGAAAACACAGCCTTGGCTGTTTGACTGTTTCTCAGTTCCTACTCTGTGCACATTTCCCGTTGCACTAAACTGTTGAGCTTCCATAGCTGCCAGTTCCGTAGAAGCACTCACTTCAATGGCTTTCTTCCATAGCTGCCAGTTCCATAGAAGCACTCACTTCAATGGCTATCTTCAAAGTTAGATTACTCTTGGTTAGTAGTCTCTTCTGTGTAGCTTCACTTGGTAACAGGTGCTTTACTTTTCACATACTCCACACATTCCGTAGTGCCGAATTACCCATGGTGCTGTGCATGATAATCCTACGGTACGTTAGGCAGGACAATCAAACCAAAAACACTAAATGTATTACCAGTCTCATTAAATAAATGTTTAAACCTGACTGAAATTGATGTGTAATCATTCTAAGAATGAGTTCTGCAGGTCTCATGCTATTTTTATATAAGAGTCCTGAAAGTTTCATGGCGTTACAAATAATAATAAATAATAAATAATAGTTGAAATAATTTAATAGGTATCAGAAAACTTTTATCAGGGTTGATCATTTAGAGTTTTGGCATATTGTACAGTTGGATTGGTGTGAATAGGCAAAAATATGTAAGAGCAGCAGTGTGTCAGAAATGTAATCTTTTGGTTTCCATAGACCTCCATGTTAAAATGTGCACTTTCAAGTTTTAATCATTTAAAAAGTACAATGGGTTTCAAAAAGTCAAATACAAAAAATGCCAGCTAGAGGTCTCTGTGCGTTTAAAGTTGGATTGGTGTGAATTGGTTAGAGGAGAAGGAGTAGCATGTACTGTAGAAGAACTGGAATAATAACAATAATAATAACTCGAAAAATAAGTTCCGGAAGAAACTTTCTGTTTTTGTCTTGCGAATTTCTTAGTTACATGATCGTAAAACTAGCAAAGAACGGTGGCTATACATGCAGCCATTTTTTATTTTGGTACACGGAAACTAGCACAGATTGTTCAGTGAGCCAGCCAGCCATTTCACATGAAATGCAACGGGTGCTTTACCCGCAGCCGTGCAAACTTAACAGTGCATATAAATCATTATTCTAAGAATGTGTCCTGCAGGTCTCATGCTATTTTTATTCAAGAGTCCTGAAAGTTTCATGGCAGTTGCAGTAACAATGGGGCTCTCAGAATGTTGGCCTGAATCAACATTACACCATATTAACCAGATGAATGTATCAGAAAGCATTTTTCAGTTGGTTTGATGTGAATAGCTTAAAAGGTGTAAGAGGAGTAGCGCTGGGAAGAATTTTAATAATAACTAGGAAAAGAAGTTCCAGAAGAAAGTTTGTGTGTGTGTGTGTGTGTGTGTGTGTGTGTGTGTGTGTGTGTGTGTGTGTGTGTGTGTGTGTGTGTGTGTGTGTGTGTGTGTGTTCAATACCATTCCACATTCCATTCTATGCATTACAATGAGCCCATCCTCCGATTCTGCCTCCACCAGCCTCACTTGGTGTGTGTTTAAGTGACATAGCAAACTGAAAAGTAATGAGGGTGGAAACAATCTCTTTTGTCCTTGGCATCCCTTAGAAATTGACAGGTCCTATGATCTTTTATGTGTTTTTCCTTATGTTGCTGTGATATGTATTCCTCTCTTGTCAGAAGGAAAGGTGTATGCGAGATAGCTAGCTAAGAGTGATTCTTGGAACCCTTAAATCTCTCGATTTAAATTTAGAGAGTAGACTACTCCACAGCATCATGTTGCCATGCCAACGCACTGTCAAAAACTAGCATTACATGCAGTCCAGATACAAGAATTTGCTGAGAGCAAAGACGCTCAGAATCATTTCATTGCACAGTAGCCCTACAACAGCAATACTGCACTGCATTAAGCTGATGCCTTGGGTAGCAGAATATCATAAGAAGTCAAAATATGTACAATCCAACCAGTACTAGTACTAGTACTTACTATACTAATGTTGGACAACATTTGAATTCATTACATTACAAAGATTTAAAGGCTTTACGATTTCCACTCTATCTCCCATGGCAATAAAGAAAGTGAGAGAGGGGTGTTTGTGTGTGTTTGTGTGTGTTTGTGTGTGTTTGTGTGTGTGTGTGTGTGTGTGTGTGTGTGTGTGTGTGTGTGTGTGTGTGTGTATGGGGGGGGGTTGGTTCACATCTTATCTCTCTTCTTATCTTTTTTTCCTCTCTACATTGGCCACTCCTATCACCACTCTAATCTGAGTCTGCCTGTCTGTATGAATCTGTTTGAATCCCAGATTTTTAGGCGTTGGTCTGTGACTCTGTGCCTGCCTGTATTTGTGTCTATACCAGAGTTGGCCAGCTGGATCGATTCCACCCCTACGTAATGTTCCCCTCTGCCTGAAACCAGGTCAGTCACTAACCTCCCTCCCTCACCCCCCCCCCCTCTCTTTTCCTCTATTCCCCCATACCCTTCTTCTATGTTCAGCAGCTCTGCTCTTCCAGTGGTATAGAGGCTCAGTGAGAAGAGAAATGCATGTGCATGCCTGTGTTGCTGTTTCTGCTGCCTCTGCAACAACTTCAAAGAGAGCTCAGTGTGTGTCGCTGGAGATTAACTTGCAACTGAAACTGCTGTCCAAGGAAAGGGAGAAGCAAAAAACGACAGCACATGCGTTAGGAACGCAGAGAAATAATAAAACAGACCCCTGTGGCCACTCTCACACGTTTTAGGAGGTTAATGGCAGGTCTGTGGGCTTTCAGTGAGACGCAGTGAGACAAGATGAGTTCCCTAAGGAGGTTATTAGTTTTGAGCTTGCTCTCTGTGATCACATGAAATCGGGGTCAGAACAGGTAATTGGAGCTATTGGAAGAAGCCTGTTTTCAAACCCCTCTGGTCTGTACATTATCGATGACATGTTTAGCAGTGTGTCTATTGTACACACATCAATGCAGGATATTTCTATGTGTGTCAGGTAAGAGATGCCATTTAGCCCCAAGCAGGTTAGTAGGAGGTAGTGAATGGGGGCTAGGGGTATGGCAGTGCAGCCATAGGCAAACCAGCAGGGGGTGTATGAGAGCAACACAGTTCTGCCTCTAAGAGATTCTGCTTGTGTAGGATGTTTGCATAACATTTATGAGAAAAAGAAGTTCCAGAAGAAACTTTGTGGGCTTGCTTTTTATTTTGATTGTGGAAATAGTTAATAAATATGGTTTGGATGATAGATTTGCTGAAAGAAAGTGATATAGTAGGGTGGACCAATGGATAAAAGATGGTCAGAAGGTACCATATAGGCATTTACTAGATGAGAGGTTAGATAGATAGATAGATAGATAGATAGATAGATAGATAGATAGATAGATAGATAGATAGATAGATAGATAGATAGATAGATAGATAGATAGATAGATAGATAGAGATAGGATATGCTTGGCGTAGTTCAGTGGAGTGGGTAGAGGGTTTAGTGATTGAGAGTGTTATAGTTGGTTGGTTAAGTGGTTGGGAGTGGCTTCCGTGGGGTAGAACTGGTAGCAAAGAGAGTGCATTGTTGTGTAATCATTCTAAGAATGTAGAACACAGGTCTCCTGTTGTTTTTATTTAAGAGTCCTGAAGGTTCCGTGGCAGTTGTAACAATGGGGCTCTCAGAATGTTGGCCTAAATCAACATTCCACGATGTTAACCAGATGAAAGGTTTTGGAGTTACAAAAAGCTTAATAGTAGAAAAAGTTTAATAGGTATCAAACAGCTTTTATCAGAGTTGATCATTTGGAGTTGGTACATTTTACTTATTTTGGTTCCCATAGACCTCCATGTTAAAAAGTGCATTTTTAAGTTTGTATAGTTTCAAAAGTTAGGGTTAGGGTTATCAAAACCAAATTCAAGTTAGACCTCTCTGCTAGATAAATATAAATAGGTGGATGGATGGCTGGATCGATAGATAGCAGTTGCAGTAACAATGATGGCTCTCGTGAATTGTTGTATAATCATTATAAGAATTAGTTCTGCTGGTTTCATGCTGTTTTTATTTAAGAAGTCCCTTGGCAATTGCTGTAACAATGAGGCTCCCAGAATGTTGGCCTTAATCAACATTCTACCATGGAATGGATAGATAGATAGATAGATAGATAGATAGATAGATAGATAGATCTAGACGAGATACAAGGAGTCAAGTTACACAAGTCCGGGCGTTTACATTTTTTTTTTTAAGTGAATAGGTTAAGCGGTTTAGCCTGTGCACAAGGCAGTATAGGCAAGAATAGGAGTAGCCCTGGAAATATTTGTAATAATAATAATAATTATTATTATAATAATAATTATAATTATAATAAGTCGAAGAACAATACTTGGACTTGCTGAATCAAGTCCATTAATAAGTATGAACAATAGAACATCACCAGCTTTCACACCATCTATCTCTGGTTCCCTCTATCTGTCTCATGCATGCACACACGCACACACACACACACACACACACACACACACACACACACACACACACACACACGCACACACACACACACACACACACACACACACACACACACACACGCGCACACACACACACACACACACACACACACACACACACGTGCACACACACACACACACACGTGCACACACACACACACACACACACACACACACACTGGTGTTGATGGTGTTGTAGCTCTCCTGCAGGCTGGTGTAGAGAGAGTTGATGGTTGGGGAGAGAGAGTTGCTTGAGAAAAACCCTATAGAGTCAGAGCAGATCTGTCAGACAAGAGAGGATGAGGCCCAGGAGAAGAGAGGAGGGAAAAGAAAGGAGTGAATCTATTTCTAGACTTCAGAGAGGCACCATCACTCTCTGTAATCTGTCTGGCCTTCAGAGGGACAGGCAATCGTAGCCTTTCAAAAAGGAAACATTTCTTTAATATATATGCTTGACAATTGATTTCTATGGTCTACATTAGTTCACATTTATGTCTCCACATTAAAGAGTGATAGAAACTACCAGGTACTATCTCTTGTCTCCAGTAGTATAGTAGTACTTCTGGTTAGAAAGGTTGAGAGACATTAACTTCAATGGGCTCCTAGATCAAAACCAATTATCAAGGAGCAGGAAGCTAAAAAGGTTCAATTGTAGATAGCCTGCCAACCTTGCTCTTCCAATCTAGAGTGCTATCAATCTCCTCTCACTACTTTGGAGAGAATGATTTCAGGAAGCCTAGAACTTTCCTGGCTGATTTGGGGCAGTGAAACAGTCAGCCCTACCAATATTCTGCTGTGAGGTTGTTCGAACAAGACGTTGTCTTGATGAGTCATTGACAAGCAAGGTGAAAGTGAAACTAAACACTGCATAAATATTCTGCACTCTCTCTGGGACCAAAAACATCCCAATGCTCTTTTTACAGCCATGGTAAAAGTTACCCTTTTGTGTTTTAGACTTTCACAGATGGTCTTTAACTAGGACCCATATGGCAACAAATTATTCTGAAATATAAACAACAAACCTTTAACCACAGTTAAGTGTTTTAAGTGGTACTAACTGACCCGATCTATCTTTGATATTTCAAAAGTGAGACAGGGCCATCTGGTGCAGTACATGTGGGCTGCTTGCAGGCAAGAGGTCCATGATAGGGAGGCATTTAGTCGGTGTGAGCTGTAGCAGCCAAGGGAGGGAGACCCTCCCATGTCATGTCACTATAAGTCATTATTATAACCTGCACCCTTCCAACACACAATGCACTGTACAACACAGCAATGCACTGCTCAGCACAGCTCTACGTGGGTCAGGAAACCAGGCAATTAGGGAAGCCATGGAGATGGATGAGAGCAGACAGCCAATGGGGAGTGCAGAAGGAGCCTGGGTGGCCAGAACCTCCTCTCCCCCTCAGGGGGCTGCCTGCCTGGTCCACATCTCTTAGCCCACTGCAGGGATGCACCATTTAATCACACTGCTTATTATCAAGCCCAGGCACAGACCCCCATTACCCAACTGTTTAAATGGTCAGTCAGCCCACCCTGTGACTGTGTTGATACTGTAAGTGTGTTGGAAGTGGGAAATTGAGTGGGAAATGGTGGTAAAGAAAGGGATATGAATAAGAAAGTGTGGCAAAGACATATGAAAAGATTCAATGTGTAAGCAAACATGAAAAGGCCTGGCACTTAGAAATGTTTGGCTTGATAAAGCATAACAGGAGATATTTATTTGAGTCCCTCTCCGCTTTATATTTCAAATACTACATTAATGTCAAATAGACTAATCTCACAGTATAGAGCACCACTCTGCTTTTCATTTCTATTGAATGGTGTGTGGTTATTGAGGATGGACTGTTATTATAGGTCACATTTTCTCCTCTCTCACATTGCTGTGTTTGTTATGAGATGAGCTCTCCTGAAATAATAGTCCACAGATTTGTTGGGCTTGATTGATTTCTACAGGTTTGCCTGCTTAGAACTAGGTAAACAAATGCAATGGAGGGCTTTTAAAGACTATGTTTACTGTTTAACTGTAACTGTTAGCTGCTAAGAACTAGAGCATTTACAAGCTATTCTAACTATATAACTTATGATAACTATGCATAATAACTAACTAACTAACTAACTTACTAACTAACTAATTATACTAGGCCTACATATAATTTGTTATTTTCCTCCAATACTATTATAGGCATTTTCTTTTCCTCTCTCCATTCTTAGCTCTGGGTGGATGTGGTCTGAGGAGGAGTATGGTAGCTGGTGGGGGAGCTTTGATTGTGTGTTTTTCCATTCTTGACAGCTTCGCACCTGCTCCTGGCCTTTTGAAGGGCCTCCAAACACCTGCCACTGTGGTGGACGGAAGACAAGTTAATCGGTGGTGATCAGATTCCCAGCTTGATCAATGCTGAGAGCATTATGGCTGGACGTAGAGTCTAGTCTGAGAGAAAAACACATGGGAGATCTGCTGCATGATGCAACTCCGATTATGCTGGGATTAACTCCTCCGCTCCTACTTCATTTTGGCAGTGGTAATGTAATACCATACTAGTCCGCTAATTGTGCATACTGTAGTGTGAAGTTAATGCCGGTGTGTTTTGTTTTAGCTTGTTCCCTTACTTTGAATTATTTACCACAATAAACAGAGAGAACTATTTAACCAGTCTCTGTCAGGCTGCCAGCCTCACTTAGGCCTCACTACAGCTCTGCATAATTGAACTTTTGAAGCCTGTTAGGTATTATTAGGGCTTCCTTTGTCACACTAATAGTTTTTTGCAGTCAGGTCTCAAACAGTGGGCTGAGAGAAAATATAGTCCCTCTCCCAGGCTGCCTGTGCCTAGCAGTGGCAGAGAGAAAATTAGCCTCACTATGGAGGAGTGCCCTTCACTGTCCAACTGCCCTTCACTGTCCAACTGGCCCCTTCACTGTCCAACCGGCCCCTTCACTGTCCAACTGGCCCTTCACTGTCCAACTGCCCCTTCACTGTCCAACTGGCCCTTCACTGTCCAACTGGCCCCTTTACTGTCCACCTGGTCAGAGTGACTCAAAGATCTACTTCCTGAAACAGACAGTGGTCAACTCCTGCGGCACCATGGCTCTGCTGCATGCAGTCGCCAACAACAAAGCCAAAATGGAGTTTGAGGGTGACTCAGCTCTTATGAAATTTCTAGACCAGACAGCTGCACTGTCCAACAGGCCCCTTCATTGTCCAACTGGCCCAGCCACCCAGCAGTGGCCACACAGCTCTCTGACCATGGTGGCTCATTTGTTTCTCTCTCACTACTAGTGTCATCTATGGTGATGTATTGTTGTCTTCGACTTGGATTCAGTGGTGTAGTAGTAGCCTAGTAGTGTAGTGTGATTGAACAGCAAAGATTGACCGGACACAGAGTAGCCTAATTGATTGGACAACATGTGGCTGTGTATCAATTGATTTGACAGCCACAGTGATGTGATCAGCCTAATAAACAGTGTGAGCAGCCTAATAAACACCCGGTGAAAGCCTTCTAGTCTATACAGTATGATGCAGGCAGATGTTCCCCCATGAGTAGCACACATGGTTGCTAATGGAAGTGCCAGGCTCCATGCAGGCCTGCTGGCACTCCTTATGTGACCCAGTGTTATAGCTGTTCTCTCCCTCACCAGAGCCATCTCCATCTAGCTCAGACACAGTTTCATCTCATCAGCGAAAGGGAGGGTGTCACTGAAAAATAAACATAGAGAGAAGGAAACGTGAGAATGCCTTACTGTGTGACAGATCCTTTCTAACTATACGGTGCCCTCCGTAAGTATCGGAAAGAGGAAGGATTGTGTCTTATTTTAGTTTTTAAGGACAGTTGTTTTGGGGTTTTTCTTAATTATGGTGAGCATTCTCCGGTCATCCATCGGAGAAGTCTTCCTTGGCCTGCCAGTTGGTTTGCGATTGCTGAGCACTCCAGTGCTTTTTTTTTCTTTTTAATGATTCCAAACTGTTTGATTTTTGTAGATTTTTTTATTTTGGCTGTGTTTCTGATTTTTTCAGCCTAACAATGGCTTCCTTGAATTTCATTGACACCTCTTTGGTCCTCATGTTGACAGACACCAATAGCAGACTACAAAGGCAAATGCAAAGCCTAGAATCATTATCCATCTTTCTCTCTCTCTCTCTCTCTCTCTCTCTCTCTCTCTCTCTCTCTCTCTCTCTCTCTCTCTCTCTCTCTCTCTTTCTCTCTCTGTGTGTTTCATTCTTCCTCATTTGACATCAGTTCTATAGGCTTATACACAGTCTTATACACATATAGTCTCAGTCAAAATTAGTCACCATATACTAGTATATTCCTTCTGCCTCAGCTCTATAGCTTGGGCAGTGGATCGTTACATCAACACTAACTCCCTGACAACAATATCTTAGTTTCCTCTCTTAAGCTGTTTACCCCAACACAAATCGAGAGGAGGTGTTCCAGTCACTGCAGCAAAGCACATGTGTTATCAGATAAAGCCACAGTGCACCCCATAGACTGGTCTGTGGTAGTGCAATCGGGCTGTCGGGACTGTAACTGGTGCTGTTAGTCTCCAGCTCTACTCTACTTTGTTTTCTTTTAGCTCTATACTTCAACAGTTTGGATTTGTAATCAAACAATTACTATGGGGTCAAAGTAGAGATTCTCAACTTGAATTCAATAGGGGGGGGGGTTCTGATTGGGTTCACCATTTTTTAAACATACTCCCCCTATTTCAGGGCTCCAAAAGTATTGGAAAAAAGATATAATGTCCAAATAAAGTACTCATGTTTAGTATTTGATCAACAATCCTTTGCATGCAATAACTGCCTGAAGTCTGCGACCCATTGATCCCATCAGACGCTGGGTATCTTCTCTGGTGATGCTCTGTCAGATGCAGCCATTTTCAGTTGTTGTTTGTTTTGAGGTCTTTTTGCCTAAAATCGTATTATCGGGAAATGAAATGCATGTTAAATTAGATTTAAATCTGAAGATTGACTTGGCCAACTTTCCGCTTTTTGACCCAGAAAAACACCCTAGTTGTTATGGCAGTACGCTTGGGGTCATTGTCTTACTGTATGTTGAAGCGCCATCCAATGAATTTGGAGGCATTTGCTTGTAGCAGATCCTTTTTTCTCCAAACTTTCCTCTTGCAGTCACCCTGGTACATGATAATATTCATCTTATCTGTCCACAAGACCGTTTTCCAGATTTTAGCAAACTGTAACCTGACCATCCTTTTTGAGGATAACTAACTAGTGGTTTGCACCTTGCAGTGAAACCTCTGTAGTTCGGCTGGTGACGTATTCTGCGGATGGTAGTCTCTGACACATTCACGCTTACCTCCTGGAGAGTGTTCCTGATCAGTTGTTTTGGGTTTTTTCTTAATTATGGTGAACCACTGTAGAAGTACTACTAGCCTACTAGCCTGTTTGCAATTGCTGAGCTCACCAGTGCATTCTTTCTTTTTTAATTATGTTACAATGATGATTTTGGTAAGTCTAAGGTTTTGGCTATGTTTCTGATAGATTGTTCTGATATTTCAGCCTCATAATGGCTTCCTTGACTTTCATTGACATCTCTTTGTCCAGACTAGACTCTGACACCAATAGCAGACTTCAAAGGCAAATGCAAATCAATAGTAGACATTGACCGCTCTCCTATGCCTGCACAAACGATGTGACTGAACACACCTGACTAACCAGAAACACCTGTCAAGCCAATTTTCCAATAGTTTTGGTGCCCTGAAATAGGGGGACCACAGTATGTATAAAAAAGGTTGTAATTTCTAAACGGTGAAACCAATCTGAAAACAAAAACATTGAATTAAAGCTGAGAATCTCTACTTTGACCACCATAGTAATTGTTTGATTTCAAATCCAAACTGTTGAAGTATAGAGTTAAACGTATAGAGCCAATACTTATGGAGGGCACTCTATGTATGTCCTATATCCTTATTGCGCAAGTGTGTACTTCCTTTTGCAGTTAGCCTACTGTATGTTTTTGTACGATTAATGCACAGTGGTTAGTTATGTTCAAATATCAAAAAAATTATGAAGAATGACACGTTTCTGTTTTTTGAGTACAACCAGAAGATGTCATCCTTGCATCATCTCAGAATAAGATGCTCCGCAGCAACTCTGATCAACACAAGTGAGAGGTTTCAGTCTCTACAATTTGCACACAGCAAACCCATGAAGAGGTTCCATAAGAAAGGACAGATATTTGTGCTTACACTGTTAGCACATGTCTCAGTGACAATGTACATTGTGAGTTTTTGGAGTGATTTTTTAACATTACAAAATGTCATGATATTTTTCCTTCTACTTCCCATGACATGGATCTTCATCTTCAGCTAATGAAGAGGACCAACCATCTAGATCTGATGTGTCACACACTTAACCTACAATAATCTTAATTAGAGTCTTGGTCATAAATTGGTGATTAGCTCACTCATAATAAAACTCTAGCCTAGCAGCATGAATATTTCATGGTGACTGTCTTGTGCAATGTAGTGCACAATGATATCATCAAGTATGTTTCAGCACCACAGACAGCTCCAATGATTTACAAAACAACAGAATGTGTGTGAAATTCTATCCTACTGAGTGTTCTGAAAGCATAAAAAGATGTCCTGAATTGTGTGCTTATCTTTAATAACAAACCTCAAATACCAAAATAGGTTACAGTGCTGCGAACAGCAGTAGGGGCAAATGCATGGCAAGCTCTCCAATATTATTATGTAGTAAAATGCTACTTCATTCAGTGCTAACCTGAAAAGTTATCCCTACATTTGTGCTAGTTATGGCAAGATGAAGATGATGTCCTCAAGACTTGACTGAGTCTTAAGAGATGAGTATTCCATAATCTGACAACAGAGGGTGCTGCTGTGTAATGAACTGAAACTTAATGGTCACATTGTAACAAACCAGAAGGAAGAACATCCAGAAATGGTAAACACCATCATCTAATATAATAAAACATAACATCTTTGCACAAACACCATTTAAACATGTTGCCCAAGTTTATGTCAAGTCATTGACAGTGTATTCTATTGAAAAGAGATCGAACTGCTGAAAAGGACTTGTTACAGATACAGAACAGCAAATAAATTTAGGAAGCATAAGAGACTAACCTTTTCCCACAAGTCTCTGAGCGATGGTGTCTGTGACATTGCCTGCAGGGAAGTGTCCTTACCTGTCTCCAACATGGCTGTCCGGGTGCCAAATCGATTTCCTGCCTGACAGGCAGAGGGTTCTCACACCAGGCACCTCAGTGTCGCTTTGTGTCTCTGTCTGAACCCCTTTGGTTTCCTTCACTATAGCCCTGCCCACATACAGTACACTATAGCCCTGCCCACATACAGTACACTATAGCCCTGCCCACATACAGTACACTATAGCCCTGCCCACATACAGTACACTATAGCCCTGCCCACATACAGTACACTATAGCCCTGCCCACATACAGTACACTATAGCCCTGCCCACATACAGTACACTATAGCCCTGCCCACATACAGTACACTATAGCCCTGCCCACATACAGTACACTATAGCCCTGCCCACATACAGTACAGTATAGCCCTGCCCACATACAGTACACTATAGCCCTGCCCACATACAGTACACTATAGCCCTGCCCACATACAGTACACTATAGCCCTGCCCACATACAGTACACTATAGCCCTGCCCACATACAGTACACTATAGCCCTGCCCACATACAGTACACTATAGCCCTGCCCACATACAGTACACTATAGCCCTGCCCACATACAGTACACTATAGCCCTGCCCACATACAGTACACTATAGCCCTGCCCACATACAGTACACTATAGCCCTGCCCACATACAGTACACTATAGCCCTGCCCACATACAGTACACTATAGCCCTGCCCACATACAGTACAGTATAGCCCTGCCCACATACAGTACACTATAGCCCTGCCCACATACAGTACACTATAGCCCTGCCCACATACAGTACACTATAGCCCTGCCCACATACAGTACACTATAGCCCTGCCCACATACAGTACACTATAGCCCTGCCCACATACAGTACACTATAGCCCTGCCCACATACAGTACACTATAGCCCTGCCCACATACAGTACAGTATAGCCCTGCCCACATACAGTACACTATAGCCCTGCCCACATACAGTACACTATAGCCCTGCCCACATACAGTACACTATAGCCCTGCCCACATACAGTACACTATAGCCCTGCCCACATACAGTACAGTATAGCCCTGCCCACATACAGTACACTATAGCCCTGCCCACATACAGTACAGTATAGCCCTGCCCACATACAGTACACTATAGCCCTGCCCACATACAGTACAGTATAGCCCTGCCCACATACAGTACAGTATAGCCCTGCCCACATACAGTACACTATAGCCCTGCCCACATACAGTACAGTATAGCCCTGCCCACATACAGTACAGTATAGCCCTGCCCACATACAGTACAGTATAGCCCTGCCCACATACAGTACAGTATAGCCCTGCCCACATACAGTACACTATAGCCCTGCCCACATACAGTACAGTATAGCCCTGCCCACATACAGTACAGTATAGCCCTGCCCACATACAGTACAGTATAGCCCTGCCCACATACAGTACAGTATAGCCCTGCCCACATACAGTACAGTATAGCCCTGCCCACATACAGTACAGTATAGCCCTGCCCACATACAGTACACTATAGCCCTGCCCACATACAGTACAGTATAGCCCTGCCCACATACAGTACAGTATAGCCCTGCCCACATACAGTACACTATAGCCCTGCCCACATACAGTACAGTATAGCCCTGCCCACATACAGTACAGTATAGCCCTGCCCACATACAGTACAGTATAGCCCTGCCCACATACAGTACAGTATAGCCCTGCCCACATACAGTACACTATAGCCCTGCCCACATACAGTACACTATAGCCCTGCCCACATACAGTACACTATAGCCCTGCCCACATACAGTACAGTATAGCCCTGCCCACATACAGTACACTATAGCCCTGCCCACATACAGTACAGTATAGCCCTGCCCACATACAGTACACTATAGCCCTGCCCACATACAGTACACTATAGCCCTGCCCACATACAGTACAGTATAGCCCTGCCCACATACAGTACACTATAGCCCTGCCCACATACAGTACACTATAGCCCTGCCCACATACAGTACACTATAGCCCTGCCCACATACAGTACACTATAGCCCTGCCCACATACAGTACACTATAGCCCTGCCCACATACAGTACACTATAGCCCTGCCCACATACAGTACACTATAGCCCTGCCCACATACAGTACAGTATAGCCCTGCCCACATACAGTACACTATAGCCCTGCCCACATACAGTACACTATAGCCCTGCCCACATACAGTACAGTATAGCCCTGCCCACATACAGTACACTATAGCCCTGCCCACATACAGTACACTATAGCCCTGCCCACATACAGTACAGTATAGCCCTGCCCACATACAGTACACTATAGCCCTGCCCACATACAGTACACTATAGCCCTGCCCACATACAGTACACTATAGCCCTGCCCACATACAGTACACTATAGCCCTGCCCACATACAGTACAGTATAGCCCTGCCCACATACAGTACACTATAGCCCTGCCCACATACAGTACACTATAGCCCTGCCCACATACAGTACACTATAGCCCTGCCCACATACAGTACACTATAGCCCTGCCCACATACAGTACACTATAGCCCTGCCCACATACAGTACACTATAGCCCTGCCCACATACAGTACACTATAGCCCTGCCCACATACAGTACACTATAGCCCTGCCCACATACAGTACAGTATAGCCCTGCCCACATACAGTACACTATAGCCCTGCCCACATACAGTACAGTATAGCCCTGCCCACATACAGTACACTATAGCCCTGCCCACATACAGTACACTATAGCCCTGCCCACATACAGTACACTATAGCCCTGCCCACATACAGTACACTATAGCCCTGCCCACATACAGTACACTATAGCCCTGCCCACATACAGTACACTATAGCCCTGCCCACATACAGTACACTATAGCCCTGCCCACATACAGTACACTATAGCCCTGCCCACATACAGTACACTATAGCCCTGCCCACATACAGTACAGTATAGCCCTGCCCACATACAGTACACTATAGCCCTGCCCACATACAGTACACTATAGCCCTGCCCACATACAGTACACTATAGCCCTGCCCACATACAGTACACTATAGCCCTGCCCACATACAGTACACTATAGCCCTGCCCACATACAGTACAGTATAGCCCTGCCCACATACAGTACACTATAGCCCTGCCCACATACAGTACACTATAGCCCTGCCCACATACAGTACACTATAGCCCTGCCCACATACAGTACAGTATAGCCCTGCCCACATACAGTACACTATAGCCCTGCCCACATACAGTACAGTATAGCCCTGCCCACATACAGTACACTATAGCCCTGCCCACATACAGTACAGTATAGCCCTGCCCACATACAGTACACTATAGCCCTGCCCACATACAGTACAGTATAGCCCTGCCCACATACAGTACACTATAGCCCTGCCCACATACAGTACACTATAGCCCTGCCCACATACAGTACACTATAGCCCTGCCCACATACAGTACAGTATAGCCCTGCCCACATACAGTACAGTATGCTATGTCCACAAACTGTACAAATGTTTATGCCAATGAAAGGTTAGCACATTCTTCTTATATGATTTGAATAAGAATGAAAAGTCATGATACATTTCCTAACAATGTCTTTGGCTCACTTTGGATGTTTGCTTGAAATGGCAATTGAGATTCTCTTGGACATCTACAGTATATAAGCCTTGTTGTATGTTCAGCAGGCTTAATTGGACAGGGGAAATGTGTTGTCCATGTGGATCTGAACTTAATGGAGGCTCTCTCTCTCTCATTGGTGTGATTATCCTTATCTCAGAACATGATAGCATTAAATTGATGTTTCCTAATGGTTGTAATGACTATGTTTAATCAGTAGAGATCAGAGATCCCTTTAAAGACATTCAAGATTCAAGATTCTTTATTTGTCATGTGCATACAAGTATACAGTGAAATGCAAAAGTGACAGTGCCACAGAGTAGTGCAACAATACAATAAGTTTTAAAAAAATATACAAAAAAATATACAAAAAAATATACAGTATGGACAGTATAAACAGTATAAACAATATGAACAGTATAAGCAGTAAGCAATATAAACAGCAGATGGATGATTATGTGTGTGCATGTGTGTTATGATGTCAGTGAGTGTGTGAGTGACTTGAGGGGGGCACTGGTGGGATCATCGTTGATGATTCTGATGGCGTGGGGGAAGAAACTCAGCCTTAGCCTCTCTGTTCTTGCTGCATGACAGCGGAGGTGTTTGCCTGACCGCAGCGGCTGGAACAGTCAGTTTTTCGGGTGGTGAGGGTCCTTCATAATCCTGTAGGCTCTGGTCCTACACCTCCTGGTGTACAGGACATGGAGAGGGGGGGTTGGAGCTCCCATGGTCTTTTCTGCCAGGCGTACCACCCTTTGCAGAGCTCGCCTGTCCTGGGCCGTACTGTTACCGTACCAGACGGTGATGTTGCCAGCCAGGATGCTCTCCACAGCTCCAGAGTAGAAGGACTGAAGGATCCTCCGGGAGACTTTGAATTTCCTCAGCTGCCTGAGATGGAACAGGCGCTGCCTTGCCTTTCCCACCAGAGAACTGATGTGGGTAGTCCAGGTCAGGTCTTCTGAGATGTGGACTCCCAAGTATTTAAAACTGCTCACCCTGTCCACAGCAGTCCCCCCAATGTCCAGTGTGTAGGCCCTTAATTGTGCTCTCCCGAAGTCCACAATCAGCTCTTTTGTCTTGGAGACATTCAGGGTGAGGCTATTCTCCTGACACCAGAGTGACAGGTCTGCCACCTCGTCCAGGTAGCCTTTCTCATTGTTGTCTGAGATCAGCCCCACCACGACTGTGTCGTCCGCAAACTTAATGATGGAGTTTTCCATGGACTTAGCCACACAGTCGTGGGTGTACAGGGAGTAGAGGAGGGGACTAAGGACGCAGCCCTGGGGGGACCCTGCGCTCAGTATGAGTGAGCTGGAGGTGTGTCTACCCACCCTGACCACCTGTGGCCTGGCCGTCAGAAAGTCTAGGATCCAGGCACACAGGGGAATGTTCAGTCCTAAACCAATCATCTTATCAGCCAGTCTGGTGGGGACTATGGTATTGAACGCTGAGCTGTAGTCTATAAACAGCATTCTCACATAGCCCCCATTCTGACTGTCAAGGTGAGAGAGAGTGGTGTGGAGGACCTGGGAAACTGCATCGTCCGTAGATCTGTTTGGTCTATATGCGAACTGCAGTGGGTCCAGGGTCGGAGGGAGGGAGGAGCAGATGTAGTCCTTAATCAGCCTCTCAAAGCACTTCATGACCACTGAGGTTAGAGCCACGGGTCTATAGTCATTTAAGCAGGCTGGGGAGGTGATCTTGGGCACAAGGACGATGGAGGATCTTTTAAAACAGGTGGGAACTACTGAATTTGCCAATGATAAATTGAATATGGTAGTGAACACAGGAGCTAGCTGGTTAGCACAGGTCTTAAGTACTCTCCCCGGAATGCCATCCGGGCCAGCAGCTTTCCTAGTGTTCACCTTCAGCAGTGCCCTGGGACAGTAATGGGACAGTGAAGCGGTTAAAGTAGAGATTCTCAGCTTTTATTTGTGCAGGCATAAGAAAGCTGTCAATGTCTAGTATTGATTCTAGGCTTTGCATTTGCCTTTGGAGTTTGCAATTGGTGTCTGTCAATATGAGGACCAAAGAGGTGTCAATGAAAGTCAAGGAAGCCATTATTAGGTTGAAAAATCAGAAAACAATATCAGAAACATAGCCAAAACCTTAGGCTTGCCAAAATCAACAGTTTGTAACATCATTAAAAAGAAAGAAAATAACTGCTGAGCTCAGCAATCGCAAACGGGCTGGTAGGCCAGGGAAGACTTCTACAGTGGATGACCGAAGAATGCTCACCATAATTATGAAAACTCCCAAAACAACTGTCCCACAGATCAGTGTCAGACTACCATCCTCTGAATATGTTACCAGCCAAACTATAGAGGCTTCACTACAAGTTGCAAACACCTGTTATCCTCAAAAAAGATGGTCAGGTTACAGTTTGCTAAAAAGTACCCTAAAAAACCTGCAGAGGTCTGGAAAAAGGTTTTGTGGACAGATAAGGTTCATATTATAATGTATTATAATGATTGCAAGAAAAAAGTTTGGAGAAAAAAGGATCTGCCCAAGATTTACAGCATACTACCTACTACCTCATCTGTGAAACATGGTGCAGGGGGTGTTAGGTTTGGGCATGTATAGATGCCACTAAAACTTGCTAACTTAATTGATGATTGCTTAATTGATGGCAGCAGCAGAATGTTTTTTGAAGTGTACAGACATCTTGTCTGCTCGAGTGCAAGCAAATGCCTCGAAATTCATTAGATGGTGCTTCATCGTACAGTAAGACAATGACCCAAAACATACTGCCATAGCAACTAGGAAGTTGGGCCAAAAAGTGGAAAGCTCTTGACTGACCAACTCAATCTTCAGATTTAAATCCGATTGATTTATTTGCTGATTGTGGCAGATAAAGGGACCTTACATTCAGAAGACCAAAATTGACAGCTTTAGTTGAAGTAGTGATAGGCTGTAAAGGCATATAAGGTAAAACAACTAAATTATTCATACCAGGTGCAGCAGGTCTGGACAGAGAGGCTACCTTCTTGTTTTTGTGTTAGGAAATGATAGTATCAATAGAGGAAATACTACCGATAGAGAAAATACTAAATACTAGCTGAGAATCTCTACTTTAACCTCATGGTAAAGTGATTTCAAATCCAAACTCATGGAGTGTAGAGCCAAAAGAAGACAACATGCTTCACTGTTCCATTACTTACACAGTCCACTGTATTTCAGTTCCTGGACCAAGGAAATGAATTTTAATTTATTGGTCGGGAAAGCATTTTCGAAATTGAGGTGTTTGCATATAAACATGTTTGCATATAAACATGTTGTTACTGTCAGGGGTGTTCTAGGGGTGTGGTCCAAATTGTGTGTGCATGCAGAAACAGCTGCTGTCCAACACTGCAAGTTCATATTATTATTAGGGAGGATGTTGTTGTTTGGAAATTCAAACTGAACTTCGCCACGGTGGTCAGAGGTGGCAGATTTCCAACAAACTTACACCCTGCTCCTTTAAGTAGAGGGCCTTGGCCTCCTCCGCTGTGTAGCAGTTCAGAGTCAGTCATCACCATCTCTCAGTCAGAGGCAATTTGGAGTTGCCAATGAGGAGGAGAATGTTATGAGTCCTCTGACCCGTAAGTCCCACTCCCAGCTTGGTATTGGACCTTGCTCTGGGCTGGTACTAGTAGCTTCTTCAACACACAACACATGACCAGTGACTCTAAAACAGGCTGCCAAATCAGATGCTTTGGTTGTGCAACTTTTTGGGTGTGTGTGTGTGTGTGTTGAAGGCTATGTTTACTCCCAGACAGCATAACAACAGCAGAGTGAATGGGTTGTGTATCATTGATTGGAGACTCCTGCTGTGGAGAAGAGCCCATTACAGCGAACCTGCAGACCGTCACATCTTACCTAATTGCATGTCCCAGAGAGAAAACCTACAGAATGAATGCACACAAAGATAGATTTCCCCCTAAATAACAAGGGATTAATTTGCAAAAGACTAATTAAGAATCTGTTTGAAGTGCACAAGGAACTGTTGAGATTCTCCTTCTTCTGTTACAGGAAAGAAATTAATAAAGTAACAGAGAGTATTGATTAAGAATTAAGTATCATAGTTCTATTTCAATGTAACCCAATTACATTAGTTTTATTGATTTCTAATACAGTGCATTCACATGCAGTCACTCAGTGTAGAGATCAATATAAGTGTGGGCCACCATGTGTAGCTTCTTAACTGAATTAAATGGAGAGCTGATAGCAGTAACTGTTTTCCCAGCCTACTCCCAGTGGTGCCCATGAGGTCATTAATCTGATCAAATACAGCACCAGCTCTTTAATAGTCTGTAGTCTTCATGCAAACAATTTCTATTAGTTATCTTTGCTACAGGGTAGTATAAGGCTGGATAAGAGAAAAAAACGTCCTGTCGTGTTTTTAAGTGCAGTGCCTGTGAGGCACGTGCACTGTGAGAGTCTGTAATGAGCTCTGAAAAACCTCTCCCAGGCAAAAATATTTTACCTTGCTCCTCTTTTACCTGCCATCCAAGAACCAGACCCTCAGGGGGATATAAAACTCTAGAAAAAAGATTCTACCTAGAACCAAAAAAGGTTCTTTGGCTTGTCCCTGTTGAAGAACCCTTTTTGGTTTTAGTTATATCTGATAGGCATGAAACTATCATGGCATGATACTGCAGAGTAAACACCAGTGGGATGGGTACTGGGATGGCTCTTGGACAAATGTTGCACAGCCTTCAACAGAAAAGAAACATTGCAGCAATATTGCTTGGTGGAGTTTAAAGCTTTGACCTGGAAAACGGTTCATTTCCCTTATTCTTCAGCTTGAACAATCCTTTAAAAAACACACTTTTGAGTGTAATAGAATATTCCACCATGCATGAAAAAGAGCTTTTATCTTGGATCCTATCACTGTTGTAGGTTGAAAATAGTGCTTCAAAAGGGTACTGATGCAGGGATGAGGAAACTGAACAGACACACTGTTGTGTCTACACACACTCATTGTGTGTGTGTGTGTGTGTGTGTGTGTGTGTGTGTGTGTGTGTGTGTGTGTGTGTGTGTTCCCTGTTCAGTGATGTAAGTCTGAGTCACTCTCTGGGATCTCCCTTTTTCCCTTTTATGTGTCTCTCCCTCTCCACTTTCCTCCACCTCTCTCTCTTCCCATCAGTCACATGCAGATGCACTCACACTAAGGACCCAAATCCTCAGCATTTTTGTAATGACCATACAAGTCCACTTGTAATGTCATCCAGATTCCCCAGAGTGGGGTGCAGGACTGTATTGGGACACACACACACACACACACACACACACATACACACACACACACACACACACACACACACACACACCATATCTGAGATCAGTGTTGTTCCCTTCCATTCATTCATCTCTTAATAGTAAATAACTGATGAGCTGTCGTGACATGTAAGGTCATCTATTCCTCTAATAATGGTAGTCATGCACAGTCTGTCTGAGACCTCATGGAATTCAAATGGAATGTAGGACTTTTCTGAAAAGTCATATGCCCTTGGACTTATTGGGACTGAGGAAAATGTGCTAATGCAACATGTTACGCAATGTTTTTTTTGCTGTCAAATATAAGGGTAAATCCTGTCCTATATAAAATCATTTTCAACCCTCACCCTGCGTTAGTGACACTCCAGATAAATGTATCTCACTTCATACTTGTATCTCAAAATATGCCTAAAGTGAAGTATGGAAGATGATATTCCATCATAATGTTTTAAGAGGGATTTTCATATTTCCGTTACAGGAGCAGCTGAGTGAATAACACCCTAACAGGCGAACCATTCTGCATAGGATTCATGACATGACTGTTCGAGGCTCCTGATGACACATTTATACTCCATCAAACACCCTGTGCTGAGATCTCTCACTTCGTCCATCACCTCCCATCCGCTGCTCCGGACACTTCCTCTTCCCAAACCTAAACACAAGCTCTCAGGCAGAGAGAGCAATGGAAAGAAGGATCTGATAGATTTGATTGGTACTGTAGGAACTGGGAAAGGGAGAATGGGTTCTGGTGGGGTTTTTTTTTGTCTTCTTCTTTTTTGCTCCCTGTCCTAGTTAGGCAGGGCAGGGGATTCTATCCTGGTATGTGAGGAAGAGTCTAGCCAGTGAATTATTCAGTGTGGTTTCTCTTAGGCATGCATACACCCATGCACAGCTTTTACACACCCACAACCTCTACGCGCACACAAAAAGGTCCTCAATATGACTCTGTGGGGGGAGGTGGCTGATCTTTGTTGGAATTTAGCATTGTCATCTCATTGCCCACCTATTCCAGGTACTGAGACAGAAGCCAAAGGAAAACTAACATTAAAGGGAAAGGAAGGGTCATTCTCAGGTCAGTGAGTCTGACCTGTCATTCAGCAGCTACCTGTTATGGGGCTGAAGTGGAGAATGATGCATGTTTTCAAGACATTCAATTTACACTAGGGATCCCCATGCATGCAAGGCTGGTGTCTCCCCATCTCTTCTGAATAGCTAGATACATCTTCGTTCTAAGCATCAGTCCCATCAGTTCCCAATGTACATACATTAGGCTTCTCCGCGTCGAGATCGATCTACCTCTCCATTCGGCTCTGTCAACCCCCAGGGAACGCGCCACAGGGCAGCGGACTGGCTTGGGACGGGGAAGGGGGGGGGGGGGGGGACTGGTGGTTGCCAGAGGCATGCGTGACGTGGCAAATTGCAGCAATTGCCTACTGTATGTGTGGAGAGTGACGGACCGGCGCACTCACGGGATACTGCAGAATCGGGGAGGGAGGGAGGGGAATCGAATAAGAAAAACATATCGAAAAGGAGGTGGACGCACGAGGGTGAGAGAGCGCACTACGGGGTTAGAGGAGTAGAGGGAAGAAACAACAAGAAGTCCCCACAATCATAGAGATTGGTACTACATCAGCTTCAGGGATGTAGCCGAAGCGGGTAGAGCTCTGCCCATCCGAGCTCGTCATTATGAAGAAACATTCAGCCAGGGTTGCCCCGTTGTCCGCTTGCAACAGTCCGGTGCTCACCTTAACGAAAGTAGAAGGTAGGGAGAGCGCCTTGACTTGAGTCGTGCGTAAAGGCTGATTGGGAAATAATTGCCTTTTCACATTTGTTAAACCTAATATGTAATCAGAAATTATTTTAAATAAACTCAATAATGATAGTGATGGTTTGAGGAGGCAGAATTGTGTATGGTAGAAATTGTGGATGGTGGATAGATGGTGTTTTTGAACGACTGCTCGCTTTGAGTCACCGATTAACTTTTATATTTGACATGCTGTAGCATGAACGATTGGATTACTGAGGAGGAATGAGACGCTCATCTTACTGTAGCCTACCCTTGATGGTAATATGAAGGATGCGCGAGGAGAATTATGTTTAGGCTAATTATAGACCACAGATGCAGTCAATTATATATTTTCTATCCTGAAAGAATCTGGAGGTACAATTGTGTTATCAATGTGTCCTTTAATCTGCTTTAGTGCTGAAATGCTATTATATTCATTGCACTCTCATAAACGGTAAGCCCCCCCCCCCCCACACACACACACACACACCTGATCTGCACCACATAAGTTAAATATGTAATATCACACAACCTTAACTCAATTAAGTCTGTAAATCAATCAGAGATGTATTACCAAATGTATTTTAGTCTTGCGCAATTGCGAGAGGCGCATGAACTGTATCGCGCAATTTGCTTGACTATCACTGAGTGGGGGAGCATGAATTTGTTATTGCAGCAGGGACACCCCTTGCCCGTAACCTTCATAGCCTACACAATAGTCTTCTGTCTTCGTCTAAACAAACATAAAGCATCATGTTTGTGATCGACTGTGCGAGCATCTCAAAACCCATCAGACCATGAACCCTACCAGTAAACAAGTTAGAACCTGTAAACCTCTGCCACTCAACCAGAGCAGAGGCATGTAGTTCAATTACTCACTCTGTGAAAAGCCCGCCGTATAACTTTTATGACAGGTCGGTGCTTACAGACTCTCTCACTCACTCTGCCTCCTTGCTCCTCTGGTTACCAGTGGCCTGACCGGCCGTTAGAGGTCACTGTTGATAGGCCTATACTGACTGTTGTGTCTCCTCTAACGTCCGACCGCAGATAATGTTAAGCCTACACTTCAGAGGTCGACAACCTTAGGCAAGCATGCCACCATTGGCACGCGGTAGCGTAATCATTGGCATACTAGCGATAAGCGCGCGAGGGATTTTTAATTTATTCTTTTTTTTTTTTAAAGAAATGTTCAACTGGCCTCTCAGCTACATGCCAAATCACCTCTTGAACAGCCATTGGCTGTTGCGCGGCCTGTCTTATTTTTTTTGATTGATGGTACGGCCTCCCACTCACATTTCCCACAGGAATCGCAGTGCATAGGTTCAGGTTCGGTGGATGATGGCAACCCCGTTAGCTAAGAAAGCTAAAGTAAAGGTTCGGGCATTCCAGTCCTCATGGACAGAAGAGTGCGGTTTTGTTTTTCAGAAGGACCGTGCTGTGTGTACTTTATGTTTTGAAAATGTTGTTTGCCGAACGTCGAGTCGAAAGCAGGGCCAGGGATCACACTGACTGGTAGGCATCTGTTTATTTGTAGTACACATGGGTTTGCATATGTAGCTGTTTGTCCATCTCTTTTTTCCAACTCAGATGTGGATGTTTTCATGAGGATGGCAGCATTCTTGTATAGTACTGGTGTTTCTGTTTGATACACTTTAGTTTCCCTTTTTGACATTTGCTGTAAATGAGTTACTGAAAGCAGTGTTTTGAAATGGGGTCCGTGGGGGGGGGGGGGGGGGGGGGGTTACAAGAATTAGTTTAGTTTATTGCTGATGAGCAAGACAAATGGGAGGTTGGTGGGGTTAATGACCTAAAATGGTAATTACAATGTCGTGATTATGAGAGAAAAATGTTTCTTTAAAATGTTGTTGCTATGCATGTAGCCTATATGAATGGAATACAACTCCAGGTCTGTTGGAAATGTTTTGTTTGATGCGGTGTCATAATTAAACTTAATGTTAAACTTAATGTTGATATGGCACACTAATTAACAAGAACATTTCACACTGGCACTTCATGTCAAAAAGGTTGCTGACCCCTGCTCTACATTGTCACTTTGAGTTAACAGGCCCTTTAAAAATGTACCATTCAGACTATAAAGTCGTCTGGTTCCTCCTTACTACCAATCAAAGTGTTAAGTTTAATTTTTTGTGTGGGAAATATGCCCACTGTCTTCATAAAACCAAAATGTTTTAAGTGGGTCATATTTCTTCTGCCTTAATTCCATAAGTGTTACACAGCATTCAGCCAATCAGGTTGCCCATAATAAAAGTATAAAAGTTATAAATCAATGGGACTTTTCACACAACAGTTTCTTAGGGCTGTGATATCCCAAGCCCAGGGCCCAGACTGGCCCAGAGTTAACTTACCCTGGATTCACAAATACATTTATTAACTCTGGGTTGTTAACCTAGGCGAACGATTTATACTTGTGCACAAAACCCTGGGTTAACTGAAATAATCATAGCAACATGCAGCTATTCTAGCTATTCTCCGTAGCTAGCGACGGAAACCAATGGAAACCAATAAATTATAGAGAAAAGGAAACATATATTGGGCAAAAAGAGTGACAAGGAGGCATAAAATGTATTGTATATTTGAGTTTTACCTTGTATCGTGTAACACTAAACTGTTTGCGAGCAGCTAACCATGTCAGCAAATTAGCTCCAGAAAAAATGCCATCATGGTAACGGTCCAGCTGTGTGATTGGATGATAGTATTCCAGTGTAGTTAACACTGGCCCCATTGTCTTATGACAGGTGGTGTTATTCCTACGTGACACTCTTGAGCCTTGACCATCAGTGCAGACGAGTCGTGCAATCTGACGTGAGAGAATGCTCTGACCCCCATTGTCTCACATCAGAGGAGACACAAAAGTCAGTATCAACAGTGACCTCTAACTGTCGGTCGGGCTAGGTTACCAGAGAGTGGCGCACAGAAGATTCTAGTGTGACTCTCGGCACACTAGTGTCTTGTTCACTGACAGTTTGAAGTGACTCAAGTCCTATTTTTTCCATATCCAAATATTCAATTTTCCTCCAGTCTAAACAGGCATCAGATATTTCAAACCACATTTCAAACCACTTTTATATCTGAAGTGATTTTTTTCGTCACTCCACAGTGTTGTCTGACATCATCACTTTGTGACACAAATAACAAACAAGCGTGGAGGACAAGAGTTTGTGGAGTACTGAAGAGCTGTGTTGCTTTCTTTCACTTACCATGATTCTCATAAAGAGAAACAGAGCAAGCAACTGCAAAACTTCCATGGCAGGCACTGTTGTCACCCACAACAACTAGTTAGAGGAAGCAAGACCACCACCACCTACACTGCACAGGGTACTGTCATTACTATGACAACTGGCATAGCCATGTCAGCTTAAGACTGACACTGAATGCACACAAATCTGATTTGGTCACTTGTAAAATATGTTTGAAGAGTCAGTATTCCAAAACAGATTTGAAAAACAAAACAGATTTGAGCATTAAGGCCTGCAGTGGGAATAAAGCTTGATTATATGAGTGAACAATAAACTAACATTTCTTGTTGAGATCATTAGCAGGGGACAAACTAATTATGACCTCCCATTCACAGCTGGTTGCTTAATGGTGTGGCCCAGGGAGCATGATTATGAGAGAGATAGAGAGAGAGAGAATTTTAAACCAACAGTCACATACAATTAAACACAACTTGATACATGACAGAAATGGATCCTCCAAGTAGTTACATTACATTATGGACCAAGTGTTGTAGCAGTGCATCATCATAATCATAGGCTACTGTAGATAAATGATGATGACAAATGTCTCCCGTCTTAAAAAGACACTTTGACTCTGCAACACATTCCCTTGGCACATCCAAAGCAGCTCCAACCCTCTACAAAAGTATGATGTTGCCCATTGGAGTGGCGTAACTGATGTAATGTGTTGCCCTAGAAATATAGGAGGAGATATCTGATGGATCATCAGTTGTAGGGCAGAGATCAGAAGTCAGTGTCTATGGTGGAGAAGCGGGAAGGTGTGTAGTGAGAGAGTGAAGGAGAGGAAAAGAGAGGAGAGGGGAAGGTAGAAGAGTACACTGGAGTTTTTCATGTGAGTAGGCTGCGCCCCCATGTCCCAAGCATTGCAGGCGGAATGAATCGTAGGGGGGCACTGCTCATACTGCAGGCTCACAGCTATAAGAAAGAGACAACCCCCTCTGTCCTCAACAGTCTGTGCATGTCTTCACCTTGTGTTGCTACATGTATTAGTATTTGTCCCATCCAGTTGACATGGCAGGACAAACCTTAAAGGGTAATTCCCATGAACCCCTGCCCCCCTATTACCTCATCAGAATGGTATTGATTCTGTAGGAGCACAGCCATACAGTACGTCTAACAGGGCAGCCAAACCTGTTTGATTCACTGTACTCATTTTCTCTGGTTACATTTACATTTTAGACATTTAGCAGACGCTAAATCGATATCCAAAGCAACTGACAACAAGTACATTTGTCTAAGTAAGTGAATCATCTATACATCAGTCATCATAAGAAAAACTAATTATTCATCTATTGTCAGAGGCATGAGTTAGAAGTTGATAAAAGGCCCTCTATCTCTTTAATCTCATTACAGGCTTTGTAACATGACAGACCTTAGTCTTTAAAGCGCTTTAAAACACCTCTGCTTCCCAGGGGAGGGGGGGGATCACATTTCATTGGCTGCCATCTCTGGACTGCACTCAGGACGATTCCCCAGGGGTCAGTTGATCACAACAGCTTCAATCCACCCATTGATAACAGATCCTGTCTGTTTGCAAACATACTTTATGTCCAGTCAGACTCACTCATGTAAACAGTCGATCATAGATATTGCACTGTGGGAGCCTTGTGCTGATGATGTGTGGCGGATTTGTATTAGTCTGGGTAAAAGATTTAATCATAATTAATGTAACTGAGTTGAGATGGTAAAACTCAATCCTCAAATGCCCCCACCCGCGCTGTTGAATAGCTAGCTTTTCCATAGTGTAACTGGTTTACGTTGTGTATTTGAGGAGACGGTCACGTGTGTTGGCAAGTCAGAGGTCGCAAGTTCGAGACGTGGTTGGAGCAACTTGAATTGCGAGGCTACTGTATGCAACAACTTGACGTCTGTTTCATTAAGACAGCTTAAATAAGCAAAGACATTGACAAAGTCTTAAGCAATGTCACAGGATACTGAAGCCAAAAGATTTGTGGAAGATATCATTTTTCATTAGCTGTTGCTTTAGTTTATTGGCAAATACAATTAAGCTGGCAGTTCAGTCCCACTGCTTCTTGTTTTGATTAAATCCCCTTTTTTATTTTACTTGCATTTAACTTGTTACTTTGAGGCTTCTATTTCCCAGAACCCACAGGGGCAATGCTGTAAAAAAAATCTTAAATCAAGGTTATGTAATCCCTTCCCTTAGTGTTGCCCAGGGCAGAGTGAGGGAAACCGCTGTTTGGGAAGACACTCGGAAAAAACACTTGCGGTGGTTGCCTATCCATTAATCCAACTAGGGAACTGCGGCCAATCTTTTAAATATAGATCTGTAGGGAAATGTGCTGGGACTCCCGCCAGTCTGTTAACATGCAGGTCCATCCCCAGCACTAGTCAGGGGACTGCAGGAGTGTAAGACACACACACACACACTCACACACAGACATACACACACACACACACACACACACACATACACACACACATACACACACACACACACACACACACGCACATACACACACACACACACATACACACACACACACTCACACACAGACACACACACACACATACACACACACATACACACACACACACACTCACACACAGACACACACACACACATACACACACACACACACACACGCACATACACACACACACACACACACACATACACACACACACACATACACACACACACACACGCGCACTCATTCACACAAACACATACACACACTCCGTTGATCGGCGACACGCGGCATATTGCCGTGTCACTGACCAATGTCACTTGCCTGTGCATGGCCACAGCACTAGCCTGTGTCCCCAGCATCTGTTCCACCAGCTGGCCAGATCAGAGCTCAATGGCACACGACACAGACGCCCCCTACCCAGGGCTCCTGGAGGGTGAAGGATAAAAGAGGAAGAGGGAGGGTGGTTCAGTATCAGACGTCTTCTCTCTGTCTGCTCTCTTCTCTCTGAGCCTCTCTCCCCACTGGCTTACAGTCTAACCTGCAGGTTATTTGGGGTCTATCTTTCCCTCCCTGTCTGTATTTTTTATCATGTCCGACAGCACAGGCAGATGAGCCTCGTCCTCAGCAGGGTGCTCTGACAGCCTGCTGTCACAGCTGAGTCCCACACACTCTGACTATCTGACAGCCAGCAGGATAGTAAACAAACTGTAGGCTGTTCTGTCTGTCCTGGCTGTGGGAGCACTGCACCATAAACAAACCCCACATTCTATTCAACACTGCAAGATATCCCTTTTATTGGGCATACATTTCAGGTTGATAATTTCTCATGAGCTGTTTATTCACCACATTCTGTATCAATTTATCCTACCACTTTCTGTAGTATCAGATCATTTCATTAGCTCTTATTCACCGTCTTCTGTATTGCTAGAAATACTGCTGTATTTGTTTTCTGTGCTCATTACAGAGTCTGTGATTGATGTGTAGCTTACCAGTCAATGCATATTCATCACACACAATCAGAGAGGCCAGACAGGCAGGGTTAGAGTTCTTCTAGACTGTGTGTTGGTGATTGATCTGTTTACCCTTCTGAATCACTGAGGCATTACAGTGCAGAGGAGTCTATCACCAATCACACTCCCTCACACCTGGAAAGATTTATAAAAAGTATATAGGAAACTTATATGTTGTACATGGAACTTACAAGTAATGCATATTGCATACAAAATTCATGGTAGATTCTAGTCATTCCTGACATACAGTATACTGTATGTGTTGAGCAATTTGTAGACATAGAGAATGTATAACCTATTGTACAAAAAACATGCAATATATCTAAGGTCTCCCACATAGAAAAGATTTGTGAAAATGCAATAAGATTCCTATATGTTGTGTATAGAACTTGTAATCAGGGATGGAAATGTAGTTAGGATGCTTGTCTGGCCAGTAAGATTTTGGTCCCCTTGAACAAAAATAATGGCTAAATCACAATTTAACTTTCCCAAAGTTATCCCAAAAGCCTATACAGGAAGTATGCATATACAACTTATAAGTCGCCCCTGTGTCATACATTATTCATTCAGAATGTATGAAGTATAAGTCATATAAGTGACACAAATAGAGTATTCACATATAAAGCGGAACATTTACACATTTACAATATTAGCCATAATAATCTTATAGTTTCTATAGTAATGTTCCATTTGGTTATGTACACATTTACAATGTTAGCCAGATAAGAATCTTATAGAGTTTTTCTGAATCTTTTCCATATGGGTGAGGTCCCAGCAAAATACTCCTGACAGTCATATGGCCTCCCTCACAAAGCAACACATGATGCATACCCCAGCAGCGAAAGGCGACCCGAGCACTTTCCACACTGCTGTCTGTTATGATCTGTGTGTTTGTGTCGAGGGAGGCAGGGAGGGGGTGGTGGCGTGGGCGGTGGCTGGGTGAGGGAGGGGGGTGAGAGAGGGGAACTAGCATGCTTTCTCTGCCTGTCACCGCCAGGCTTTGTGAAGTGTAGTCGGGTGGACGGGGGTTTTGCTGGCAGGTTTGGGATTTGCAGCTATCAGCAGGAGAGATCTGCACTGCAGAGATTACCAGGGGAGGGAGGAGGAGCACAGAGCGAGGAGAACGCAGAGAGCAGGGAGCAGAGACGGAGACCGATAGTCTTTACATATCCTATTGTGCGTAGGCGTGCTACTGTATGTGGCACTCAGTGATCAGGATATAGCTATACACTCAAAATGTAATTTTGTCACAGTGCATCTGTGCACTACTACTACTCGGACTAGGAGAATTAATGCTGTCAAGAATGGCCTGTGCTCTCCGTAGTGGCATCACAGAGTTATATATAAATATGTCATTGTGATACTACTAAAACACATACAGTAGGAGAGACCATTTACTGTTGCCTTTCTTCAGAGCAATTCCATTGACCTTGATAATCAATCTGTCAAGTGAAGTAGTGAGGTAAGTACAGTATATTAGCCATTAGCGTGAGAGTTATCCTCCTGGCTGCCGTAGTCATGGTAATAACAGCCACTGTTATTCATTAGCAAGTGGAGGAGCCTCTCCATCTTACTCTGCCACTTTACCTTTCCATTTCACACACACCAGTCTAGTCAGTGGATCATTTTGCACTTGTTGTTAGTAAGCACTAGTGGTCATGGTTGATACTGTGCCATTACTCATTTTCACACTAGCTGTGGAAAACAGACATTTCTAGATCATCTGCTAAATGCCTCAGTAGTTGAAAAATGTCTATACATTTGTATGTCACCAAAGCTGCCCAAATATGCCAGACTTAAAAGTGCTTAGCTCGTTCCCTGTGCCTCCCAGGGTGCTGATTGGCTTGGCCCATCACTGCGTTTGGGAGATTAAACTGTGCTGCAGTGTGGAGCTGTGGCCAGGGCCACAAGATGGACAGAGGCCCAGGAAGGACAAACTGGGCAGTGTAGACCAGAGATGACCTTCAGCACAAGACAAAGAGGCTCTGAGTTCAGAATAGGCTGGAGAAACTCGACTCTCATCCTTGTGTGTATGACTTTGATAAACATCTGTGTGTGTGTGTGTGTGTGTGTGTGTGTGTGTACGTGTTTCCATTCCCGTTGCTGATTCATCATTTCATTCTGACAGCAAACAATGATCTTGAATCATCTTTCATTCCAATGCCAACTCTGTGTGAAGTCAAATGCTTTTGTATTGAAAGAATATTGTTTGTTTGGGATGCCAAGCACATATCCCTGTAATATCATCCATCATTTATCTACTAACAGCATTTCATCTCAGTTGCTTTATATGAGTCAGTCTTTAGTGTAAATCAGAGCATGATAACATGCCTATTAGCATACAATGCAGTTTGCCTATCATGCCTCCCCAATGTATTGAAAGCTTACCTAGAGGCTCTCAACACAGAATGGAACACTGGCCTTCTCCAGGCGTTGGGGTCGATAGCAATCAGGGAATGTAATCTGTGTTGTAATAAGACAGCAAGGCAAGGTCAGAGGCGGCATAATCACAATAATGGGAGGTTCTGGGTCCCTCCAAAATAAATGTCACTGGTGCAGAGTGGAGCAGCTGGGAGGGGAAATGCCAACTTTATATAGATTTGTGGTAGAAGATTAAAACGTGATACCAGTAAGATTCAGTATAGATTAAGTACAAGCGTGTCCCAGGCTTTATTGCACATGTCAGATCCTGATATCCTGCTACCAATACGAGGTGCATTGAGACAAACTATATACAGTATGAGGCTCTGAGGAATTGATCGTCTCACACATGCCCACTAATCAGACATTTACCTGATGACACGTATGTGATGTTAGAATGTCATCTCATGTCATGAATGAGTGTCAGTTAACGCATGGTCGAAGTTGTGGGCCTAATGTGTGCCTTGTATGCCAGAGCTCTTTTTAAACCATTTTCTGTATTCCACTCAGCAATGAGTCGTATGGAAATGAGGAGGTATTATGTCCCCTGTGGCAGCATCTCGTTATCTATGGATAACATACCATCAGGGAGATCCCTCTCTTTAATGTGATTGAGAGCACCAATGCAGAAAAAGGCACACAATAGCATCATTTATGGAATAGTTACTGTATGAAACATATCCATTATGGAATCTTGTTCAGTGTTGTGTTATCATTGGGTTGTTATTATGCTGGGTGTTTGCTGTGGCCCTGGTATTTGTTAATAGAGCTCAGTGGTGGGTGTCTTTCACATTGAATTTGTCTTACCAATAGATTTTACATTGGGCCCTGTATACTATTGCACAATGTCAATAAAGTTTGTTAACGGGAGTCTTGGTTTGTACTGTATTTGTGTTTAGAGAGGAATGAACAGAGTGAGTAGATGGATGTCTCTACTGTACAATATGAAGACAGATCATTTCCTATGATTCAGAATCATTTCCAAACCCAAACTGGCTGTGGCCCCTCGCAAAGACAGATTGGATTGTACACAGGAGAGACAGGTTAGCTAATTCCTATGAGCAGAGACAGTCGAGGGTGAGGGACTATAAACAAACTCCCAGTGACAAACTCTCAGAGATTAATTAATGATCACCTGGAGTGTGTGCAATAATGATTCGATTTTATTGTGTTGTAGTCTATAATCTGTGGAACAAAAATTACCAATGGGTTTACTATTCATGATTAGAGTTAATAGTTAGTGGTTTTACAGAAAGCAAGCGTATAAAAACAAGCAAAGCAGCATTTAAATTTCATTCAACAATCCAATTCAGCTGTGTTCGATCTTTTGAAAATGATCCCCACATCCTCACTTGAACTTCTTACAGCAAAGTCATGCGCCAGGTAATCAGAATGATTGAAAAGTCATGTTTGAGAGAGAGAGAGAGAGAGAGAGAGTGTGTGTGTGTGTGTGTTTGTGTGTGTTTGTGCGTGTGTGTGCATGCGCGCGCGTGTCATTGTAAGTCATGAGGCCGAGTAGAGGTCGCCTCAGATTGGGTATCAGCTTTGCCCTCTTTCGTCCTCTGTTTGGCTGGGGACTGCCACACATGATTAACAGATTTATTACTCAAAGGTCTGATTGATTATGTTCCAGCTCAATTGAACTTTGAAAGTACATATTTTTAGACCCAGCAAAGGAGGAAAAATGTGAACAAGGAGAACTTAAAAGAATATAAGATTCTTTTAAGGGTGCAAAGAGACATGAAATAAATGATAGAGTGTATGCATTTAGATGTCATAATTGGATATTGCATTAAAGAATTCTCTTACGTTTTGCAGATCTAACATAAACTGCCACATCAGGTTTTCTGCAATTCCCCCATAAAGTTTGGACTCATGTCCCATGAAGATGAAGTCCCAAAAGTCCAAATGTGAATTGGTCCAGTATTTAGGAGTGTGTGCTCAAGGGAATGTGTGTGGATGTGTGTTTGCTCTGTGTAAATTATGATTTTGCTGCCCGTAAGTGTAACGTGTGTAACATCTGTGTTGTTTGTGCTTGTGTTCAGGAGAAGACCGGCCCAGGGAGAATGTGGTGGGCACTTTAGATGGACAGCCAACGACAGGCGGGGCAGCGGTGGAGTCAGGGGTTGTGAAGCGGAGGTTGCACTGCTGCATCAGAGTGACCGCCGTCCAGGTGCAGAAGGTGCTGTGGGGCATTGCCATGGTGATGTGCGTTTGCTTTTCTTGGGCAGGCTCCACCCAGCTGGCTAAGCTGACCTTTAAGCAGTTTGATGCCCCCTTCACCCTCACCTGGTTCGCCACCACGTGGAACTGCCTGTTCTTCCCCCTCTACTACATTGGCTACCTGTGCAAGAGCCCAGAGAGACAGACGCCCAGACAGAGATTCAGGTAAGAGGACAGTTAGAACACCAAAGAGAAATACAAGTGTATCATGGATGGAATTGCAAAATGTAGCATTAAAATGATGATGTCATTGTTTCATGTGTATAGATGGCAAACATAATATGAAGGCCAGTAGCAGTAGTAGTCGTAGTCGAATTTATTGGTAGACTGAATTGTAATTGTGTAATTCAAACAACACACATATTTATCAAATAATAATAGTAATTATTAGTATTGTTATACATTTTATTTGTAAAGCAAACAATATCAAAGTGCATAGAACTGAGTGCATTTAAAAAATAAATAAATAAACAACAAACAAACAAACAAAAAACAAACAACACACTATAAACAACTAAGAAGACTACAGAAGAGCCTGTCTGAAGAGGTGAGTTTATAGTCCTGTTTTGAAGGAGGAGAGCATCTCAGCTGTCTTGAGGTCCTCTGGAAGCTCATTACAGAGGCGAGGGGTGGCATTAAGCACGGCTTAGTCCTGGGCACATGGAGTTGGAGGCTGTTGCTGGAACTCAGACTGCGGGATGAGGTTAGGGTGTTATATAAGATCCTTCAGGTACGGGGGAGCAGTTCCACAGACACACTTGAAGGTCAGCAGCAAGATTTTCTGGAGTAAAATCTTTTCTGTAGCTGACTGGGAGCCAGTGCAGGGACTTCAATACAATGCCCTCCGTAAATAATTGGAAAGTGAAGCATTGTTTCTTCTTTTGGCTCTATAGATGCCATGACTGACCATCCATGAGATAAAAATTACAGTTTTAACTATGTTTTGGAGCTGTACAGTGTTTGTTTACAAGCAATGGAGTAGAACAAGCTTTCATTCTTTCATACTCCATCAAGATTTTGATGGAGTAACAGTTCAACTAAGCTCATGAGGCATCTATAAGTCATATTCTTCAAGAATCAGTAGCTATATATAATGTATTTATAAAGAAAAAATGTACTTATCAATCTCAGATTGTCTCTTTAAAGTGTAGATTGTCAGCTTTTATTTAAGGGTATTTTTGTACATGTTGGTTTCACCATTCAAAAACTCAGGAACACTTTTTATACATAGTCCCCCTATTTCAGGGCAATAAAAGTTATGGGACAGATGCATACAGTGCCTTCAGTAAGTTGTTGATGTTGTGTTATAAGCTGACATTAAAATAGATTTAATTGATATTTTTGTCTGATCGACACAAAATACCCCATAATGTCAATGTGGAAATATTTTGACTGCCAATAGCCCCTGGTCCTACTATAGATTACTTTATCTTATGATGACTGATGGATAGATGATTCAATTACTTAAACAAATCTATTTGTTGTAAGTCGCTTTGGATAAAGGTATTTGCTAAATGCCATAAAGGTAAATGTAAACTTTTATTTTTTATTTTTTTATAATTTCTTACAAATTAATTAAAAAGGAAAAGCTGAAATTCTTGAGTCAATAAGTATTCGGCCCCTTTGCTATGACACTCAAATTCGCTCAAATGCAAAAATGTATTGAGTCCATCTGAGTGCAAGGATAATAGTTCATTATGGAGATCGATTACTGCCAATATTATTCTAAATAAATAGAGTACAATTCACAAATGTGTACCATGATCCGTGAACAAAAAACACAAAGCACAAATAGAATTCACTATCCACAAACAAATACCTCTTGATTTGTACTAGTAAAAAGTATTTGAATAAATGCTAAATGACTTGTGAATAAATGCTCTAAAATGTGTAAACAAACATCATGATGTGTGAATAAAAAACGAAAACTTTTCAATGTTATTTTTAAAAAAAGGGATTGCATTGAGTTAGAACTGTCAAATTTGCATTTGCAGATCACATTATGTCTATGGATCTGTTTACATTTGTTTACAGAATGTTGGCACTAACTTCCCGCTTAAACACAGAAAACGATCCACAAATGCAGGGCTTAAGCGCGGGCTTGATGAGTTAGCTATCTCCACTTCAATCGAAGATCTTTGCAGACTTTTTTTCCAGGCAATTACGTAATGCTGTTTGATGACATCATGCCTTGTTTTGTTGTTAGCCTTGTGGTGTTGTGTTCCATAAACAAACTATGTAAGGTATTTGTCAGTTTATTAAGATCATTGGTTTCACTGAGTCTATAAGGGATACAATTTCCCAACAGTAGATGAGTTTCAACTTTATTTAGTTCTGAGGATTTATTCTTTCATTGCGAATGGACGTTTTGCTGAAGCCTTCCAGCTGGAAAGCAACTACAGGTAAAGTTATGTAGCTACTCTTATTTAAATTAAATGCATAGCTAGTTTGCATGGCATGTGCTACACATAATTATTCAAGATAAGTTGACTATTATATACTGTATGTTAAAGATTATCTAGGGACTGATGCTGAAACTAGGTAACGCTAAAGTTTGATGATGGTTCTATGCATTTGACTGTTGTAGCCGTCCCCTCTGTACCCTGTCCCAAGTATCTGATACATATCAACACCAACCACAAAGTTATCAGGTATGTAATATTTAAGACAAGAACACAAGTCTGTATTGAAATTATATGCAGACCTTTATTTTGTAATTGCTACGTTATTTGCTGTCTATCTCTGTCTTGCAGGATGGCACCATAGTGGTGTCCAGTCCATGCAACAAATGCATCATCAATCATGTAGCAATAATATGTAATGATAGCTTGACACTGTCATATACAACTTTAAAATAATCTGAGATAATTTGAGATTGAAGTGAATTCTATTTGTGCTTTGTGTTGTTGTTCACAGATCATTGTACACATTTGTGAATTGTACTCTATTTATTTACGATAATATTGGCAGTAATGTACAGTCATGAGAAAAAGTTAGGACACCCCCCAAAATATTAAGTTATTCTCTTAAAAATATGGACATTATCAATATTTTATCTTCTTTCTAACAATATCTATAGATAAAGGGGATGTAATTTAACAAAAAACAATGAAAATGTAACTTTGTAATCATTTATTTAACGAAAAATTAACAATAATGCCAATTCCTACTGAGGAAAAAGTTAGGACACCCTATGCCCTAATAGCTAGTATTGCCCCCCTTGGCTGAAATAACCTCAATTAGACGTTTCTTATAACTGTCTACAGGTCTCTGACATCGATTGGGAGAAAGTTTTTCCCACTCCTCCTTGCAGAATTCTTTCAGCTGTGTGATGTTCGAGGGGTGTCTTGCATGCACAGCCAAACCAAATCAATCCACAGCATCTCAATAGGATTAAGATCCGGGCTTTGACTTGGCCATTCCAGAACTCTCAATTTCTTTTTCTTGAGCCATTCCTTGGTAGATTTACTGGAATGTTTTGGGTCATTGTCATGTTGCATGGTCCACATCCGCTTCAGCTTCAACTTTCGAACAGATGGTCTCACATTTTCCTCAAGCACCCTCTGATACCATACAGAATTCATGAGCTGACCAGGCCCTACTGCAGAAAAGCAGCCCCAAACCATGACATTTCCACCCCCATGCTTCACAGTTTGTATGAGGTTTTTGTTCTCAAATGCTGTCTTGGTTTTGCGCCAAACATGTCTACTCTTACTGTGCCCAAATAGTTCAACTTTGGATTCATCTGTCCAAAGCACATTGTTCCAGAAGTTCTGGTCCCTCTCTAGGTGTTCTCTGGCAAACTTTAGTCTTGCCCTGATGTTTTTTTTTGACAGCAGGGGTTTCCTCCTTGCACACCTCCCATGTAATGCAAACTTGTTCAGTCTCTTTCTTATGGTGGATGCATGTACTTTGACATCAATTGTGGCAAGAGATACCTGTAGGTCCCGTGATGACATTCTGGGATTGTTGGAGACTTCTTTAAGCATCTTTCGGTCAGCTCTTGGGCTGAACTTGCTTGGGCGGCCTGACCTGGCCATGTTGGTGGTGGTTTTAAATGTTCTCCACTTGTCAATTATTTTCCGGACAGTGGAATGGCTAATTTCGAATTGTTTGGAGATCTTTTTATATCCCTTCCCAGACTCATATGCATCTACAATTTATCTTCTGAAGGCCTCAGAGAGCTCTTTTGATCTCGCCATGATGATGCAACTCACTTCAACAATCAAGAGCAAACCAAACTAAATGTCTGAGGTTTAAATAGGACAGGCTCCTCCAATATCCTCTGTAACGATGTTCTAATCATTTGCACCTGATGTGGTGCTCTTGATTATAATTCTAGGCATTTTAAGTGGAACTAAATGTGGGGGTGTCCTAACTTTTTCCTCACAAGAAGATTGCATTTCTATTAATTACATTTTCCCAATCATTTTTTAAATGATTTGTTTCAGTTGTATTTGTTTAGTTATATTACCTCAATGTTTCAATATTGTTCAAATGAATATCAAATGTCCATATGTTTGAATATGTTAAAGAAGACAAAGGTTTTCATAGGGTGTCCTAATTTTTTCTCATGACTGTATCGCCATAGTTCATGTGATTTTGGAATGAATATTTTTGTTTTATATGGTCTCTGGGCTGTCATTACAAACTGAGGAACAACTGCTCAGAAATGCTACCCTGAGGCCTGGGGAGACTTACAAAAGTCTAAAAAGTTAAATGGCTGAGAGGAAAAAGCACAGTCGATGGGACATCATCCCAGTCACTCTACAAAATGGTTGGTAGTGACAGCCTAATACACACAGTGTGTCATTGATTCCTATGCAAAATTGAAATCAATGACCCGATGAAAACAAAGATATTTATTCTAAAATCACATTAACTATTATTGTTGCACTCAGATGGTTCAATTGGATTTAAATCTGAAGATTGACTTGGCCCCGAAAAACTACCTAGCTGCTTATTGGAGTATTTTATTTAACCTTTATTTAGGCAGAGAGTCACATTGAGACCAAGTTCTCTTACAGGGGAGTCAGGTTTACTCCCCTGTAATACACATCATTACAAGTATACATCATACACAATTACAATATTATGAAACACAATCAAGAAAAACGAATTGCCAGAGCAGCAGAACAACCATCTGTAATGTACTTTTGATGCATTTACACAACTCAGTAGAGCCCCAAGCCCTCAAGAGTTAACCATCCCTGGAAAAAGTAAGTAATGATGCAATCTACTGGACTTTAATGAGGTCTCCACCTTCATGGAGAGGGAGCACATGGGCTGCAATGGGCCTAGATCAAGCAGATCAGCCCCAATGGATTTTTGTATGTCAATTTTAAGCAGGGCTACAAAGATTTTAGTCTAGTAGTTGACTGATGTCTCCCAATTGAGTTTATATTTCTAAGGCCGAGCTACTGTGTATTATCTTTTGTCCCCCTTGAATCTAGGAAAACAAATCTTTATGAATTGTTCCCAGCACAATATAGTTCATACAGTAGTTCACACAGCCCTCTATAGTAATCTTTCCTATAATGTAAATATGTGTCTGCTCTTACAAAGGCTTTAGCTCAATGGGCTGCTACTCACTTACTTGCTCAGGTGACTGACCTCCAAGTTTTACCTCTTACTTACAGTCCTCCACATTAAGAATATACAGTGCCTATAGAAAGTCATCATACCCCTTTGAAATAGTTACTATATTTGTTGTACAGCCTGAAATCAAAACCCCTTTTTCCAGCTTTATGTACACATTTAGCCATACAACATCAAACTAATGAAAAAAAAGGCAACAGTTCTGAAAATGTATAAGAAATGAAAAACAATAATAACAGGGTTGGAAAAGTCATCAGTCCCCTGATTTAATACTTTGTAGAGCCACCTTTTGCTGCAATTACAGCCATCAATCTGTTTGGATATGTCTCTACTAGCTTTGCACACCTAGATTGGAGAATATTTGCCCATTCTTCCTTCCAGAATTGTTCGAGTTCAGTCAAATTCCATGGTGAGCGGCGATGGACTGCTCTCTTCAAGTCCATCCACAGATTTTCTATCGGATTTAAGTCAGGGCTCTGACTTGGCCACTCAAGGACATTCACCTTTCTATCCTTAAGTCACTGCGTTGTTCTTTTGGCGGTATGTTTAGGATCGTTGTCGTGTTGGAAGGTGAATGACCTGCCCATCTTCAGCTGTCTAGCAGAGTGATGCAGGTTGTCCTCAAGAATTTTGGTGTACTTGGCAGCATCCATTTTCCCTTCAATCCTGACCAATTGCCCAGTCCCCGCTGAAGAGAAACATCCCCACAACATAATGTTGCCACCACCATGCTTCACAGTAGGTATGGTGTGTTTTGGGTGGTGTGCTGTGTTTGGTTTTCGCCAAACATAGCGCTTGGAGTTCAGTCCAAAAAGTTCAATCTTAGTCTCGTCTGACCATAAAACCTTTTTCCACATGGCAACAGAATCTTCCAGGTGTGTTTTTGCATAGCAAAACGAGACTGACTGTGGCACCCTGCCATACAGGCCAGCTTTGTGTAAAGCTTGTGAGATTGTTGTCACATGCGCAGACAGACCAGTCCTAACCATAAAGACTTGTAAGTCCTTCAAAGTTGCCTTTGGTCTCTTGGTAGCTTCTCTGATCAATGTCCTCCTGGCTCGGTCATCCAGTTTGGACGGACGGCCTGATCATGGCAAGGTGTTGGTGGTGCCATACGCCGTCCACTTCTTAATGATGCTCTGAACGGTACTCAGAGGGATAGCTAAAGCCTTCGAAATCTTTTTGTAGCCTTCACCTAACATGTGCCTTCCTACAACTTTATCCCGGAGGCCTTTTGAAAGTACTTTTCCAACCATGGTGAATTCTTTGCAGAACCATGCACTTCTAGTAGTGGAATCCTCAAGAAACAGCTGGTTTTATTCTGAAGTAATCAAAACCACTACAATTGATGTCAGGTGGGGGGCAATTAGCCTGGTGTTCTGGAAGTTGATTGGTTGCACCTGAGCAAGTTTATAATGGTATACTCTAAGGGGCTGATCACTTAACTAAACCAGGTATTTCACTAATTAATAAAAAATAAAAAAAATCACTTTGATGATGAGGGTTATAATGTGCACATACAGCTCAAAAAAGTTAGATTTGATTTATTTTAATTTCCAGGGTGTAATGTGACAAAAGGTAAAGATTTCACAGGGTATGATGACTTTCTATAGGCACTGTATCATTATCTATGCCCATAAATTGAGCCTCTAGAACATTATGTGTAAAACATTAGATAAACTGTAGTGATACTGGCCTATGTAAGCCTAACAAGCTTGCACGTCAAGTGATACATCTGTGTCTGGAGTAGTGGGTAGAGTGGTTGCCTGAAGAACAAATGATCACTGGTCAAGCCCCATCATTGCAGATTGTGATACTATTATTTAATCTATAATTCTTTATGCTGCAAATATGATTATCATGACACTGCACTTGTTTTCTCTCTCATAGCTAATTTTATCATTGACTGTTCACCTTCGTTATTTGATTACATGGATGACACAGCCTGGCAAAACGTATCATACCATGTTTGGTTGTTGCTTTTAAGTGCACTGAAAAAACAAAATGTATTTTCAAAGCACTCTCTTGTCGCACTCTCTCTACACCAGATTTAAGAAACACCTTGGGTGTTTTGTTGCACTGTAATGGTGTATTCAATCCCATTCAGTGTATCATAACACTTGTATTGGGTTTAAATTCAAATACCATTCATACACCAGATCTTAGCTTAGGTACACCACTTGTTATGGTTTCAAAATGAAGTACGCATGTTTTGAGTAACATTCTTCTAACAGTGTACTGTGTTGCTTCAGTATGGAGAAGGAGAGGGGGATTCAGGGTGGTGTAGAACTGTATCTGAACTGTGTCACATGCTCCTCACACCTCAGCGCCTCCTTTGTAAATTACAGCTGGTGGGTTGCCTCTCAGGCGAAGCTAAAATTGGAATCAATGACATGTCATTTGTATTAGCTCTCCTGTCCTTTTCTCACCACCTCTAAGACATCAATGACTATAAACACATTGTTTGGATAACCCCCCTGTCATGGAAGAGATTGATGGTTGCAATGCTTGAGATGTCTCTAAAAGATTGGGACTTTGAGAGAGAAGCATACAATGTAAATAATGCAGGAGCTTGAGAGCATTTGCCTGACTGAAATGCAGGTAATTTGGAATGCACAGCCCTGTAAGAGAGGATGGAGGGAGATGGGGGGTCCCTCTACTGCGTCCCACTTCATAGAGCTGCCAGCTGCTTTCACATTCCGATCACGCGCCCCTCCCCTAGTATGTATCAATCCACGCAGGGGTAAGAGCGGGAAGTTCGCTGGCACCAGTCCAGATCACAGTATGCTCCTTGCAGGCACGCACGCACGCACGCACGCATGCACACACACACACAGCGTTCCTTACCATTATTGTTATGTTCTATAATGAAATGAAGAAAGGCTATGACCTTATATTCACTGATTTAGTCATGTGTTGGTTTGTTTGTTGGCCAGTGTGTTTTTACTGCACTCTCAGCTTTTTGGAACTGGATCAAAACAATACTTATCGTCAGCTTCGGGCCCGCCACTCTGGCAAATGGACCTGGGGTTACCTGGGGTTAGTCAGTTGTTGTGATGTGTCAGCATGTTTAAGACCGATATAGTCTGGCATCTTATTGGATTTATTGTGTAGGGGGCTCTCAGGGTAATCCATCACTTATCATAAGATGACTGAAAATGGTAACAATACATTTGTCAAATACAAAAACTGACAAAAGACAAACATTTTCTTACATGATGTTATTCTATACCGTGTGTGTGTGTGTGTGTGTGTGTGTGTGTGTGTGTGTGTGTGTGTGTGTGTGTGTGTGTGTGTGTGTGTGTGTGTGTGTGTGTGTGTGTGTGTGTGTGTGTGTGTGTGTGTGTGTGTGTGTGTGTGTGTGTGTGTGTGTGTGTGTGTGTGTGTCTGACTGTACTGTTCTGAGTGCTTATGCAGGAATCGGGCCTCTCGCTCCCCTGCCTCCGTCTGCGTGTCCTGCATACTGCACAGCACCTCCTTTTGTAAATTACAGCTGGTGGGTTGCCTCTCAGGCGAAGCTAAAATTGGAATCAATGACATGTCATTTGTATTAGCTCTCCTGTCCTTTTCTCACCACCTCTAAGACATCAATGACTATAAATACATTGTTTGGATAACCCCGCTGTCATGGAAGAGATTGATGGTTGCAATGCTTGAGATGTTTCTAAAAGATTGTATGCTTCTCTCTCAAAGTCCCAATGTAAATAATGCAGGAGCTTGAGAGCATTTGCCTGACTGAAATGCAGTTAATTTGGAATGCACCGCCCTGTAAGAGAGGATGGAGGGAGATGGGGGTCCCTCTGCTCACTTATCATAAGATAACTGACAATGGTAACAATACATTTGTTAAATACAAAGACTTGGCTGACTAAAGACTTGAACATTTTCTTACATGATGCTGTTCTATACCTTATTCTATACCGTGTCTGTGTCTGTGTCTGTGTGTCAGGGACAATGCTACAGTATATAAAATCTCTGTCTGTGATGATCAACTTCAAGACCGGCAAAAAGAGTTGGATAAAAATGGAAAGAGAAACAGATAGTTGGACTGGCATGAGTATGTCAGATGCAATTCAAATCAATTTAGTATCATTGAGTAAAAGATAAGAATATCAAGATCTAAGTCAGTGGTATATGCTTATTATATAAATTCAGAGTCTGGTCTTCCTGCACTGCCTGATGCTGTTGTGTTTGAGTGAATTACTCAGGTTGGACAACAAACAAAAACAATAGCAAGGAGTTGATCTCCTATTCATGACTACAATGTTAACCTGCTTTTTTGTTTCTTCTTAGACTACCAGATAATTATTGTTGTGGGACTGCTACACTGCATGGCATGTGTAGTCAAATACTTCATACTTTGTAACACAGTACCCTGTGTTTGTATTGTGTATATATAGAGTATGTTTACAACATTATTTAATGTGCTTTATACCTATGGACTAACACTACATGCTGTTCTGTATGTGTTTGTGTGTCCACATATATGTCTGCTATATGTTTGTGTGTTCATATGTGTGTGTTCTGCTTGTGTTCCTCTGTAGGGAGTGTTGTCGGTTCTTTGGGGAAGATGGGCTCACGGTGAAGGTGTTCTTCACTAAGGTGGCTCCGTTTGGCCTGCTGTGGATTCTTACCAACTACCTGTACCTGCAGGCCCTGCGTAAGATCAACACCACCGACGCGTCCGCCCTATTCTGCTGTAATAAGGCCTTTGTCTTCCTGCTCTCCTGGATTGTACTCAGAGACCGCTTCATGGGCGTCAGGGTGAGTGAGAGCATATCCACCATCACTGCATTACACTTAGGGGAGGTGGCGTGCGTGCGTGCGTGCGTGCGTGCGTGCATAAATAAAGTGCTTTTATCTTGTAGACCACAGTCTCAGTCAGAGTCCCTGATAAAGTTAAACCAAACTGTAATTGTGCATCCCTGCCCGAGTGGGCTTTAACCTGGAGGAACCACAAGCTAATGAGCCTCAGGCTTTGCCGTTTACTTTCTATCAAACCTCTGTGCTGGAGAGGAACATGCTCAGGATGTTCTTAGAGCTCTGTTCACTGCTGTATTTACATGCCTATATGGATGTAAAGTGTTTTCTTTTAATTGCATGTTTTATATGGAATGGTTTGGCTCTTGGAAAGAGATGCTGTTAGAATAGTAAGAGTGTGAACTTACATTAAGGACTCTCAACAAGAGTTTGTAAAATATCTATTTGTAGTGTTGGGTGATGGACCTTGAGAGGGATTCTTGTTTATTATGTGCCATTAACACAGGAGAAAAGATGTCTGCTAACTCCTTTATGTGCAGCAGCAGACAGCAGACTGTTTACGACAGCTCAAGGCTTTATGGAGATTTAATTCGCTGCACAGACTGTGGTGCCATTCAAAACTGAGTCATTCCTGGTGGTGTGTATCTACAGGCAGTGACTGGGATATGGACTGTTTTGTGTACTGCATGTGTTTTTTTCTATTTCAGGAAGTGCCTCAAAGGGTTGCATAGGGTATATCAAAGAGTTGGGCCAATATTAGACATTGTCAAATATTGTGATATTTGGAGTTTATCGTGATATTTTTCGGTAGCACTTTATTTACAGGCACACTTTGTAAAGGGTTTATAAATGGTTTAATATTAGTTAATAAATCATTTATAACCAGTTTATTATTCAATAAAAAAAACATTTACAAACAGTTATAACTAATTAGTTTAGATTGTTCAATATTTACTTGGTGCTATGCAATCAGGAGCCATATTATATTATTAAGGCTTATATTAATACAGTTATTAATGATTCATAAATGCACTTATTAATGCTTGTAAATTAACCCTGATGTGTCATGAAACATTATTTGCAGTGGTTGCACAGTTGGGAAACGGTTATTTGTGGGGAAGATTCAGCTGGCACCAAACTCATTCAACACGCCTTTACATACAATGGAAAATCTCCCAAAGTACAGTGGACCTGTCACCATGTTTTTTGCCCAATGGCCCATTCTTGAAATCCTTGTCCTTGTCAACACGTTCCTCATTTTAACATGTCAACCATGCAGGTTCCCAGATTTTATTTGTAGATATATCTATCCATACTTATGCTTTCTCTGTGTTCACCGATGTGTGTTTAGTGCTCTGAGCTGGTTTGAGTAGACCACATTGCTTATTAAGTCATGTGAGTACTGTTCTATCCTCTGTACTTCTGTAGAAAACCTCTGACCATTTATTAATGAGTTATCAATATATGTAGCTGATAAAATGTCACCAACAATAATGTTGCATGGTGACGTATGGATAAGGTCTCATAGCATTTCTAAGTGTATTTCTAAAGCATTAATAACTGGCTCCTGATTGCAAGCTCCCTATTTGGCAAGCACCCAGTGAATATTGAACTAATGAGTTATAACTGTTTGTGAATGATTTATAATTGAATAATAAACTGGTTATAAACTACTTAGGAACTATTTATAAACCATTTATAAACTCTTTACAAAGGGCACCTTAAGTGTTACCTACTATTCTCCTGCAGAAAATACTCCACTCTACTATTTACTTAAAAACTCTTAAGTGCTTAAAACTCCACATATGTGCATTACTACAAATGCAGTATTCTGTTTTTTGCAAGGAAAAGCACATCTAGCGGTGAAAACATGTCTCTGTTTCACCAGACTATTTACAACACCAGCCATACATTTACATTTTTGACATTTAGCAGACGCTTTTATCCAAAGCGATTTACAAGTACATTTGTCTAAAGTAAGTGAATATACATCAGACATCATAAGAAAAACAAATCTATGCTAGTACCAGGGGCCACTGGCAGTCACAATGCTAGAAGAAAAAAGGATGACTTTTTAACAGTAGAAGAACAGAGGGTTAGTGGGGGTTGAAGAGGTCTTAGGAAGGACAGTCAAGATGTATCCTGAAGAGATGGGTCTTCAGTCTACGGCGGAAGATAGGTAGTGACTCTGCAGTCCTGACAGCAGTGGGAAGTTCATTCCACCACCGGGGCGCCAAGACATTGAAAAGCTGTGACCGAATTGCGTGACCGCTGCATCCTCGTAGAGGCGCAGTGCCAGGCGGCCAGCCGAGGTTCAAGAACGGAGTGATTGGGCTGGAGTTTGAAGGGCTAACTATCGCTTGCAAGTAGGGAGGGGCTGTTCCCTTTCCCGCCCGGTAGGCGAGCATCAGGGTCTTGAATCTGATGCGAGCTGCTACTGGGATCCAGTGATGGGTGCAAAGGAGGGGGTGACACAGGTGAATTTGGGGAAATTGAACACCAGACGGGCAGCAGCATTCTGGATGGGCTGCAGAGGTCTGATGGCAGAGGCTGGGAGCCCAGCCAAGAGTGCGTTGCAAGACTCAAGGCGGGAGATCACAAGTGTCTGGACCAAGAGTTGTGCTGCTTCTCTTGTGAGGAATGGATGTGTCTTCTGATGTTGTAGAGGAAGAATCTACAGGAATGTTCTGTTGCTGTGATGTTCGCCGCACAGGATAAGTGGTTGTCAAGGATCACCCCAAGATTCTTGGCTGTCTAGGAGGAGGTCACAGTGAAGTTCTCTACTGTGATGGAGAAGTCTTGGAGAGGGCAGGTTTTCCCAGGGAGGAAGAGCAGCTCAGTCTTGTTAAGGTTGAGCTTGAGGTGGTGGGCTGATATCCAAGCAGAAATGTCTGCAAGACACACAGAGACACGTGTCACCACCTGTGAGTCAGAGTTGAGTGTCATCTGCGTAGCAGTGGTAGGAGAACCCATGTGAGGAAATTACAGAGCCAAGATTTGGTATAAAGGGAGAACAGTAAGAGCCCGAGGACAGAGCCCTGGGGGACCCCAGTAGTGAGGGTGCATGAAGAGGACAGCGACCCTCTCCACATCACCTGGTAAGAGTGATCAGCCAGTTAGGATGCAAACCAGGAGAGTGCAGAGCCAGAGATCCCTAGTTCTGAGAGGGTGGAGAGAAGGATCTGGTGGTTTACTGTGTCGAATGCAGAGGACGGGTCCAGAAGAATGAGAACAGAGGGAGGAAGCTCGAGCAGAGTGGAGAGCCTCTGTGACAGCAAGGACAGCAGTCTCAGTAGAGTGCCCAGCCTTAAAGCCGGATTGGTGAGGGTCAAGGAGGTTGTTCTGAAGGAGATAGTGAGACAGTTGGTTAGAGACAGCACATTCAAGGGTTTTAGATAAGAAGGAGAGAAGAGATACCGGTCTGTAGTTATGGACAGCAGACGGATCAAGAGTTGGTTTCTTGAGAAGAGGCTTGACTCTGGCTCTCTTAAAGGCAGCTGGGACAGATCCTGTGGATAGAGAGGAATTGATTGTGGTGGTAAAGAATGGTAGGAGGTCTTTGGAAATGGATTGGAGAAAGGGTTAGGGGATAGGATCGCGAGGGCAGGTGGTTGCCCGCTTGGATGTGACCAGTTTTAAAATATCATCAGGGGAGAGGGGGGGAAAGAGCTGATAATGTCATCAACCTTCTTTTCAAAGTAGGTGACAGTCATCTCCAGACAGGGAGGAGGGGGAGGAGGTGTGTTGAGGAGTGAGGAAAATGTGGAGAACAGTTTCCTTGGGTCAGAGGCAGATTGAATTTTGGAATGGTAGTAAGAAGCTTTAGCAGCTGATGCAGAGGAGGTGTAGTAGAGGAGGAGAGAGAGATAAGGTTTTAGGTCATCAGGGAGGTCGGTTTTACTCTATTTCCTCTCAGCTGCCCGGAGCCCTATTCTACAAGCTTGCAGGGATTCAGACAGCCAAGGAGCTGCCATGGAGAGGATCGTGCTTGGGGTCAGTGGACAGAGAGAGTCGAAGGAGGAGGAAAGAGTGGACAGGAGGGTGGAGGAGGCTGCATCAGTGGATAGAAAGGAGATTCAACAGAGGGTGGGGAGGATAAGACAGAGGAAGAGAGAGCGGTGAGGGAGAGGGTACACAGGTTGTGAAGAGTGGATACAATGTGGGTAGAGTCTGGATTTGAGGGGAAGGGAGAAGGATACAAAAGAAACTGGAAGAGGGGTCAGAAACTGGAAGTGGAGTAACAGTAAGGTTGGAGGTATGGGAGGATCTTGTGAAGACAAGGTCGAGCTGATTGCCGGCCTTATGAGTTGGAGGAGAGTGGGACAGGGTAAGGTCGAACGAGGAGAGAAGGTCCAGTACTCCAGACGAGTGAAACTTCTCTGACTGGATGTTGAAGTCACCCAGTAGTGTGAGCGGTGTGCCGTCCTCAGGGAAGAAGCTGAGAAGGACATCCATCTCTTCTAAGAAGTTGCCAAGCTGACCTGGTGGATGATAGATAACAACAATATGAAGTTTGACTGGGGAGGTGACAAAAACAGCATGAAATTCGAGGGTGGATATGGACAGGTGTGACAGGAGAAGGACATTATGTGACCACTTAGGTGAGACGAGGAGCCCTGTGCCACCCCTTCGACCAGAGAGTCTAGGGGAATGAGAAAAGGAGTAGGCATCAGAGAGGGCTGCCGGAGTAGCTATTTTCCGGTGTCATCTGTGAGAGTCATACACGCAGTTCAGTCATTTTTGCTCACGCTGGCATGTCTCCACCATACGAAAGCAATGAACAATATTATCAGATGTCGTAATATCATAAATAAGAAAATATGGATGTCGCCTAACCCTAGTATATTATACAAGCAGAGTTTAGTTTCATTTTAAGATAGAAACAGTTTCCTGTGATATCATAGCTACATGAGAGACATTGATCGAGGGAGTAGGGAGAGGGGGTTTCAAGGGCTAAGGAGGGAGGGTGGAGAGTCCTGGCTGAGAAGGGGAAGTGGAGGAGATTAATGGTTTTGTTGTGGATTGAGAATTGTCATCTCCCTGCTTTTGGTGTCTCCATCTCTCTCTGTTCTGCAGAGCTGCTTTCATATCTGCAGCTACTCCCCACACTGCAACTGACAACACTCTCTCCCCTTCACTCCTCTCCTCTGTCTTTATCCCTCACCTCATTCTCCATGTCTCCCCAGTCAAATCCCCACCCCCCCCTCTCTCTCCCCGCCCCCCCCCTCGTCTCTCTCTCTCTCTCTCTCCTCCTCTCTCCCCTCCCCCCGCTCTCCCTCCCTCCCCTGCCTGTTGATGGAGATTGCAGTGTGTTGATGTCTGCAGCAATGCGGGCGATCTTGAATGGCTTCCCATCATATGAAAATGAAGTGTGTGTGTGTGGGGGGGCGGGGGGCGGGGGGCAAGAGGGGAAAGTCAAATCATCCCTCCAAAGTATAACCCTGCTGCTGGTGCTGAGCTACAGAGGGCCTGCTGATGGGTTAGGGCCCCAGGGCTAAATCAAGATGAGGTGGGTGGACAGCAGAGTGTGAGTGGGTGTGGGTATGATGGTACAATGTATGGGTACAGTGTGTAATGCACTGGTTGGTTGAGAATAACATTTTGATTAGTGTTTAGATAATTGTTGTTCAGTGATCCAGATATGTTGTTCCTCTGCTCTGTAAGATGTTAAAGCAGGTACAGTAGCATGTTGATCCTCTCCTGTTACACATGGCATATGTTGGTGGGACATAAGCCTCCAGTAGCATTGTGTTGTAGTGACTGAGTGGGGTGACTGAGGGAGAGCCTCGATCTCAAAGGCCAGTCTTGCTCAATTTCCCCTCCAACATGGGAACTGCTGACACAGCTGGGAGAAAGGAAAATAAATCTTGGTAAAAGCTGTGGGGTCCATGACCCAGAAAACAAGCAGGCCTCTCAGAGGAAGGAGAGGTGGGTACATGACTGACAGCCAGCCTGCACTACAGAGAGAAATATTTTACCCAGGGTGCCGCTGGGCTCTGGCCAGGTGAAAACACAGGGCTCGTTTGTCTTCCTGACACCTCTTTAATGCAGCACTAATCAACTCAGCTGGTCTGTGCCTTGCCACACACACAACCACACACACAAACACCAATACAGGCACACACAGCCATATTTACATATACGCGCACACACACACACACACACACACATACACAAACATTAACTAACACATAACCACACACAACTGAGTGGCCTTTGGAGGTTACCTTGGCTAGGTTTTGTGCAGGCTCTATTCAACAATATTAATTTGGTGTAATGGATAGGAGTAGGAGTGTAGTGGGAAAGAATAATAGGCAGCTCCTACACGTGTGTGTGTGTGTGTGTGTGTGTGTGTGTGTGTGTGTGTGTGTGTGTGTGTGTGTGTGTGTGTGTGTGTGTGTGTGTGTGTGTGAGGGATGGCGCTTGCCAAACATGGTGACAGAGAGCAGTAAATAGAAGGATCTTCCTGCCCATCATTCCTGCTCCATATGGAAGAAACTGTCTTTACTCTCTTGCCCTCTCTCTCTCTCTCTCTCTCTTTCTGTGTGTGTGTGTGTGTGTGTGTGTGACCGAGAGTCTGGAGGAAAGGGAAAATCCAGTGTTGCCATTGGGGCGTAAACCTGTTTACTGATACAGTAATGCTCACTGACAGTGACTTAAAAGAAAGAGAGCTGCACACTCTTGCTCGTATGCTAATTATTTATTTAACCGACATTTCTGAGTTTCAATCAAGTCACTGACAGTGACTTATCACATTTGATTTACATGATAGTATAGTTGTAGTTTATTGTAGTCAACATGATTTATCTATTTCATTTAATCTTTTCCTTTTCCACCCTTTTCTATCAACAGTATTTGATTCAACATCTAGTGCTAACTCACTACAATTACAATTCTACAGATGCACACAAGATAACCACTATTACTCGTCTTTATATGATGATGCATTGTGAGCAGATATTCATTCCCTTTAAAAAAGGGATAGCGTGTAGTGGCTGACTATGACCAGACTTGTATTTCCATTTTTGCTTGATGTCTCCTCCTCTACCTCTACAGATTGTGGCAGCCATTTTTGCCATCGCTGGCATCGTGATGATGACTTATGCTGATGGGTTCCACAGTCACTCTGTCATTGGCATCACACTGGTTGTAGCCTCTGCGTCAATGTCAGCACTCTACAAGGTATGGACACCAACACAGGCTCCGAGCACTGAGGACACAGTTGAACTATAAGACTATTTACATATACAATAGTCTTATCTCTTTTCATAACAGTAAAGGAACAGGGTGTGTCTGCCACCATCTTCTCAAATCATATCAAAGCAAACTTTATGAATGTAACACATTTCATTTATACAGGAAGAATAAATAATAAACAGTGGGAGAAAACAGTTAGAAAAAAATGGAAAAAAAGTATTTCAGATCTTAGAGTATATGACGTGGCTCTGCTCTCCTCAGTTTAATGAAGACACTCACCCACATTTCTGTCCTTTGAGCTACGGTTTATGAACACTTTGTGGTTTTACATAAGGATTTATGGACTCCTTGTGTATATTACCTCCAGTGTCTACTTATATCAGCAGACGACAGGAGACTTGTCAAACTTTGACTGACAGAGCCATAATTATGGTTTGTTTGGCCTGTGATTTGTACCTGTGGTTAAGGGGATGGGCAGACCAATAGAGAGGCTGGACAGACAGGTATATGTTATGGCTAGGGTCTGGTGACTCCTGCCATGCTGTCATTATGGCCTGATGTGATAAACAGACAGCCGTGGCACACCGCCAGGGAGCTGGCAGACATTTGGCAGGTACTGTTTCTAGTCTGCCCGTCTCTTCTATTTAATTAGAGGGCGGACAAGGTGAATTCATGGGGTGCCTGATTCATCGACGTTCTTCTATTCTCCCTCCTCTCAATCTTTTCCTACAGGTGCTCTTTAAGATGGTCCTGGGCAGTGCCAAATTAGGAGAGGCAGCACTCTTTCTGACCATCGTCGGGAGCGCCAACTTTGTTTTTGTCAGCTTTGTGCCAGTTATTCTGTACTTCACACGTGTGGAGTACTTTGGCTCCCCTGAGGACATCCCCTGGGCCTACCTCTGTGGGGTTTCAGGCCTGCTTTTCGGTAGGGAGAATTTTGACCATGATGAGACTGAAACAAAATATCTGCTGTAACTTTGTTGATACAGTATTTGATTTTACCACAAATATCTTTACAGTATCATTAATGTATGGAGTTCAGTAAAAGAGGTCCTAATAGTTTTGTCTGGTTATATTTAGTACAGTTTCTAATTCTTGTTTGTTGTAAAGGTTTTAAGAATAAGATGAGCTGTGTTACAATAACAGCTGCCTTTGAGTAGTTACACTTGCTGAGTAGTTCCCCTGTTTTTCTGTGCTTCTCCCACAGCTTTCAACATCCTGGTGAACTTTGGTGTTGCCATCACGTACCCAACATTAATTTCCCTGGGCATAGTCCTAAGTGTCCCTGTAAATGCCAGTAAGTCCTCACGCCAACTTCCTTGAAAGTATCACTGTTTTACAACCCCTTCCCTACACAATGTTAATGAGAAGATCATATAAACCTTCTGTCCAGTAAATCTATTTATGGAACATTTAATAATTAATGATTGTGTTCACAAGCTGAGGGGGGGCTGCCAGTACATGTACAGTGACATTTTGTCTTGTGTGGTGCTGTATAGTCTTAATCCCTGGCTTGTTGTGTTGCAGTGGTGGATCTGTACACATGTGAGATCCATTTCAACACGGTCCGTCTCATCGCTGTCTTCATCATTTGCTTGGGCTTCATCATGCTGCTGCTGCCAGAGGACTGGGACCAGTGTTTCATCCAGCTCCACACCAAGCTGCGGAAGCGCGACGAGCCAGCAGAGGTCGCTGGAGAGGCAGGGGCCAGCACGGGGCTCAACTGGAGCCGTAGAGCCAGGACCTCCATGTCAACATTTGCACACTGATCCCCATTAAATACTTCCACAGAGACATACAGTATTCATCATGCTGTCCACCTCTGGGACACTTCATTGCCATGGTGACCTGCATGGTCAATGTCTGCCTTGTGCCCTGCCCTCTCTCACTCACTTCCCCCTGGAAACCTTTCTTTTTGATCTGTCAATCCATTCACAAAGGTTACAGTTGTTTATGGACAGTTGTATTCCCTGAACCAATGCAAAAAACACAGAATACTGTGTTTATTATCAACATATCACATGTTCCTTTTATTTCATAGTCATGCACAATCATCATTTCCTACTTAATGTCCACTGTTTAGAAGTGGTCAGGTGGTCCACTGGCTCACATTGATAATGCTTCCTTTTTCCTGAGCTGATCAGGTATGACTAGTGTTAGGACATCACCGGGTCAGCGAGTTTCATTTTGCAATACCTCTTAATCATTCCTTTGGACTGCTACATACTTGCATACTTGGAAGACTTGCAAACCTGCCTATGTTTTTTTGTTTTCAAAAACAGAGAAACTGATAGATATATCATTTTATTTTGTGGCTATGACAGACTTGCTGACTTCAACATCATGTTCCCATCACCTTCAGGATCCAAAGAAGAATGACTTACAGTGGTTCCCCTCAGATGTAAAACTTGATGGCAAATACCTGCCTTTGTGTACTGTACATAGATCTAGTTCACGCCTTTGATGTCCTCTGGCTCTGAGACTGGATGTGGAGTGTGAAGGGATCTGCCTGGATGTTTGAGTATCAATCTGAGCTGAGGAAGGTTTCACAGTGCCTCTCTCTCTCTAAGCGGCCAGTGCGAGGAGCTTGAGACGTCTACGACCACACTGATTGGCCACCCGCTGTGACACATTTCCCTGGAGCAGAGCTCCCGCTGGTCCATTGCTAACACTCACTGCTCCGTCCGATGGCTTAGTCACGAGAGATCTGTCAAACTTAACCAAGCAGCTACATGTACTTTATTTCAACATCATTGCTTCAAAAACATCCGTAGCTAACACTGAGCCTCTGCTTGGATACCTATCACTTGAGATCTTGCACTTTTTTGAGACTCAAAGGAAGACACAGATATGAAGCAATTATCTGTAAGGTTGTTGTTACCTGTGCAAACCTTACTGGGGAAATCCCAGAATGCACAGTGAGATGAATACAAACTGTCACTCTGTGGCATTAATTGAGGCCTGTTTAACAACTGTGAATAGCTATTATTCTAGCTGTTAAGTCCTACTCTCTGAAGTAAAAAACAAAACAAAAAAAAAACTGTCTTTTTCATTACATGTTTTCATGTATCACATTTCTGAGGCAAGTTGCCCACTGTGACACTTCAAGGTACAGTAACTGATGCAGTGCTGTGAGGTAATGCAGCATGAGGGGCGAAGAAGGCGGCCTTGTTGTGAATGTATGACCGTTGCTCAAGCACGCACTCTCACCATGCGCTATCTTTTCTACGGAGGCTATATACACTGCCACAGCCTCCAAACATGAACCAACTATGTTTCTTCTTGCACTCATCTGACCAACTTACTTTTTTTCTGAACAAACTCTTGAATCATCTAAATGGACTTTTTTTTCTATTTGCATTTGGTTGATGGATTGATTTGAAGGGACAGTGAGTGACACCTACAGAACAAGCATGCAGAGATGACCAGATATAACTGAGCAGTCCGCTTCACTGCCTTTTATTTTATTTTGCAATAGAGTACATCAGCACTGTTTCCCATTGTCATTCTTATGACAATAAATTATGATATTGTATTCCTCTGGAATTATTGCTAGACATAACTGTAAACCTTTGTAAGGAATGATGATTTTTACACTGAAATGCAACATGTGATTATCACATTTGAGGAAAAAAGACTTATAGAGTGAATAAATGACAGGGTTTATTAGATCTGCTGTTTGTTGTCTTCAAGTGTAATCACATGTACCATATAAAAATATTAATTTTGAATACATTTCACTCTGATATTTGTTTCCTACACATGTCAATGTGCATGAATAGACAGTGTACCCACTATAAAAGAAAAAAAAGAAAAGACTTGCAGTGTTACTGTACAATTACAAGTCCTCTAAAAATCATCCAAAATGTTAACAACATTTAAGAACTACAGTATTTAGAGCAGAAAGAGAGTAAATGTAAATTATCCTCACATTCAAACCTTCAGCAATACTTTCCATCATTTGCTTTTACAGCACACACTGTCCATACAGCTAAAATAGTTGTGTTATGAATGAAATGTGTGTGAAATGCCTGCCTGAGAGAAATCAGTCCAAATCCACTAGCAAATGTCATGTTCCACTCTCACTGTAATCTGACCATAAAAGAAGGTTGCCTGCCTGTCTCTGCTTGCTGCAGAGAAGGGTAGTCTGCTGCCCTCTTGTGTACCAGAGGGAACCTGCAGGCATTCCAACCTTCTGTGTGTACTATTCTCCCCATTAGAGTCCTGGCATAGAGAGCAGGTGGAGGTGGAGGTGGAGGAGGAGGCACTACCAGGGAGAAAGACGCCACAGAGACGCTCCCCAGAGCGACCAGGGAAGTTGGAGTTGACAGTAAATAGAGAGTATGGTGGCTCCTCTTGGGGTGGGTTATCAGGGCCAGAACATAGGGTGGTGGGATGGGGGGCAGTCAGAGTGCAGGGGTCACTGCTCCTTCTCTCCTCTCCCTCTGCTCTGGCATCTCCTCCCCTCCCTACCACATTTCCCAGACGGGCTCTTATCTTCTGCCTCAGGCTCTGCAGCGCCCCCTGGAAGCGCTTGCTTAGCAGTGCGTACAAAAGAGGGTTGATGTCTGAGTTCAGCAACACTAGCCAATAGGAGAAGGTGACAGCAGAGGGTGGGACTAGGCTGGACTTGCATGATAGGGCAGTCTCTGTGGCCTGCACCAGTGCCACTCCCATGTAGGGCGTCCAGCAAAGGAAGAAGGTACAGATGACCAGGAAGAGACGCACCACTCCTTGGTGATGATGGTGCTGGGAGTGCTGGTGGGCCGGGTGGGGGGCACTGTGGGCCAGGAAGGAGAAGAGGCGTCGGGATGCAGGGTTGGTGGAGGCGGCGCTGCAGGACTGTGGGGCTGCAGGGTCACCATCCCCATGGGCCTCTGACACAAACTGCCCACTCAAGTGGTACACAAGCCTGGAGGGGACGTGGTCATCCACACACCGCTGCGGAGCCTGCTGAGGGCTTGAATCAGTGGAGGAGGAGGAAGTAGGATTCCCCCTGTTGCGATGAATGTGGTCCTCTAAGTTGTGGATCCTCCTGGCGTGGCTGCGTGCCACGCGGACAATATTCACATAACAGAAGAGGATTACTGTGGAAGGCATGAGGAAGGATAAGGCAGCCATGAAGGCTGTGTAGCTGGGGCTGCTGGCCCAGTTGACTGCACAGCTGTACATGGGGCCCACAAAGTCCACAGTGCTCCAGCCAAGCAGTGGAGGGCAGCTGGTGACCAGGGCCTGAAGCCAGATCCATAAGACCACCGCACAGGTCCTCCACAGCGTGCAGCGAGAGCTGTAGCGCAGGCAATCCATGATGGAGTGGTAGCGGTCCAGCGCGATGGCAGCCACGGTCAGGACTGAGGCAGTACAGTACACTGAGGAGGTGTAGCCCACATACAGGCACAGATCCTATCAGACAGATTAACAGGAGATAATAAATTAAAAAACTGCAGAGAGACACAGTATAGCAGTAATTAATGATATACACATTACCATGAAAAGTGAAGCCAAGTAAGACTTACAGTGCAGTCCACCCAGCCGTTGTTCATAATTGAGACAGCTACAAATGGCATGACTCCAATGCCTACCAGGAGGTCACTAATGGCCAGGTTAATGAGCAGCACCGACGTCACCGAGTGGAATGTCTTTGTAGCAGCCACAATAACAATGACCAGAATATTACCTTAAGACACAGCAATAAACAGCATTTATAGCTTATTTTCTGTCATAGGTCTCAGAGCACTTTACTTACAGTACATTATGATATATGAGGTGTGAGAGAGAGAGAGAGATAGGAGGGGAGGGGGTGGACATTGACATAAATGATAATGAAACTGGTAAATCCAATGAAAGTCCTTGCTTTATACATTTCAAGGTATTACACGGCATGTCATTTCTCAGACAAAAATCATGAAGACGTAAAGCAAGTAATTTATTTATATCCAAATAGAATTATTATTCAGCATGTTGGATTAATATAAGACAACTAGATAGACAGGTACGTTATGTCGGGGCTCATGTTATTTCTGCGGGTGCAAACGTCAGATAGTTCATGATGCGAATTAAATTAAGTATGAATATATAATATGTATATAATTTGACTGGGAACATTTGGACAAAGATTGGACAAATATCGATTCAAATAGATCATGCATTGCCTTTAGTGCGTCTCAGAAAAGGAAAGTTCAGTATTGACTCATGAAACCCACCTGTCACAGCACCCAAACACATGAATACCATAAGGACCTCCAGGACAAGTTTAGTGCGGGGTGATAAGTTCTGCCGTGTCGCCGCCGTCATTGTCGCATTTTTTACTGAGATCCGCATCTCTCCTGGGTAAGGGACATTGGCATCCATCCATGCGCCATCCAAGGGGTCCATGATCTCCCTTTAACCTGATGATGGTAGGCTATAGAAACTGTTGACCCGAACTAGAGTTGAATGCCATTTATCCATAGGCCTATAACTGATAAGCAGGGTATACAACAGACGAGTCCAATTATGCATCGTCTCCTCTATCTGTCGGCATCGGTTTGGCTCCTTTACCTGCGCACTTGCTGTTCCTGATCAAAGTTGGGCGTGGCGCGCACAAGGTGGTCACCAATTTTCCAATGTGTTAGAGCACTGTCTATTCATTCTTATGAGCCATGAGAAATAGCATGGTTTACAAAGAAATCAAACGGTAACCTTTTCATTTTACATCCCTGTTACATCTGGTATTTACCCAGTATTTACTAAGAAGCTATGTGGCAACAAGGGGTATTTTATGGTACTTACCTCAATAAATTCAGCACAATTGGTAACTACCTGGCACTAAATGGCACATAGTGGTGCTTGTGTCAGTAAATGTAAAAGAAACGAGTGTAATTAATATGCAGTTATTAAGTAAATACCTGCTTAATCAAAAATAAAGGGCTATAAAATAAAGGATTACACACTACAACTAAACATACAAAATGAGACAACTACAAATTCAATCCCATACAAAAGTGCTTTATTTGTCATTTGTATAAGATACATAGTTAATATCAAATATCACACAAGAAACACAATTTAATACACTTCAATACAATTTACACAAGGCAAAACTGAGCCAAATAACAAATCTGCTGATTTCAGCCCACATAGCACAAACACAGCCCCTGTCGAAACAACAGCAAACACATTGTAATATTCTAATGTAATATTCACACACATCCTGCAGAACTCTTACTTCATCATTCCTTTTCCTCCATGAAGGAGCTCAGGGACAGACCAGGGGAAGTGGCTACTTTATAAACTGAAATGAGAGAACCCCAGTGAAAATAACATCCATATGTAATCAGGAGATGGGTAAAAACACAATCTCCATCTCTACCTTTCATCCTCATCTATGACCCCATATCCTGGGAGGGAAAAGGCCATGCTTACAGGACCAATAAAACAAATGTTTAAAATGTACACAGCTGTTGACAGAGGTAAGTTAAGTCTTAATTTGACAATGTCGAAGATAGCAATAATGAGCCCACTGGCAAGTCTGTTACAAGTGTGGGTTTTTTATTATTCTTTTTTGTCTTCAAGATCCGGGTTCATGGCATGAGCAATAGGGGGTAGGTGCTGGCGTGTGTACTCCCAAACCAGTAGGGCGGCACTCACATGCACATTCAGCGAGCGGATGACACCTTGTTGTGGGATCTCCACACACACATCCAGGAGCTGCAGCAGGTTGGCTGGGATGCCCTCCCGTTCATTACTATCAAGAGAGAGAGAGAGAGAGAGATGGTGAAAGATTATAATCAATTAAACCATTCATCATAGTCAAAATATTTCACACACAAGAGCAAGAGCTAAATGTGGAATACATTAAGTATGTGTGAACAACATGTGAAATATGGGCCAAACTAATTGACCACAAACAGGTATTAAACTGATATGGTCTTCAGTTAGAGAGGATGGGAGAAGAGAGATTGGGTGTAGAGATTCATAGAGATACACTTATCCTGTGTTCAATTGAGTGATAATAGATCTAATCGGAGATTAGACTAGGAAGCTGCTGGGCTGGAGGAGACCACAGGTGTGTTTACTGACGCCTACACTCCAACAGCGGCTTGTGTTCTTTACAAATAGCACCTCTGCGCCAGCAACCGCTTCTCACACACCCTCTTATGTACTGCAGTGTTTGTTTTACTGAGCTTAATCGGTCCACAGAGGAATGATAAATATCAAATCTCTGCCTCTCTGTGAGCCCATTTACAGGACACACAGTACAGAATAACATATTGAACTGAGTGTGTTTGTGATATAACATCATAGTGAGTGCTTCTGTAGCTTGTTGTTATGGTAATCAAACACCCCATGTTCGTCCCATTTTCAACCCAGTTCATATTAAGCAAAGAACAGTGTTGTCTGTCTGTCCATGTGCTTTTCATTGTGTTAGGTCCATATGTATCAGTGTGGCACTACATAGTGTGTGATGATTTCCTGTTCCTCGCTCCTCAGAGTAGGCTGATTAGAGCCCAGCATGCCTAGGCAGGCATCCTAACAACAGCAGGGAGCAGGGGAAAGGTACAGACCCAGGGGAACACACATTCAATTAGTGTGGGAGTACATTAAAGAGGTTTGTCAGCAACCACCATGACCCGCAAGAGTTTCACACAGCCTGGGGACTGTGTGTCTATACAGTATGTGTGTGTGTATATACAGTATGTGTGTGTGTGTGTGTGTGTGTGTGTGTGTGTGTGTGTGTGTGTGTGAGTGGGCAACTGGACATAAACCTCTGTTTGACTGTGATATAAATGCATGCAGTGTGCTTTGTGCTTGGATGAGGGATTGTGGTCCTACCCCAGCAGTAGAAGGGTCTTCTCAGGGAAACAGTAGTCCTGTAGACTCTGACTGTTGGCTGTCTGCTCCACTCCCACAATGCAGTAGCCCTCACTCTTCTTCATCTGCAGGAAGTCAGCTAATTCTGCAGGCTTTACCTGATAAGAGAAGAAATATAAAATGCTTAAAATATAAAATAGCAAACTCTGTGTTTGATTCTATGCACCACTCTATGAGAGGAGGCAACAACTGAAGACTGTTCAATTGAGTGAGAGAAGAGAAACACTACTGTAAGTGAGAGTTCTTCAGGGGTACAAAGTCAGATGAGTACAGAGGTGTAGAGTGAAGTGTCATAGCGTTGTCTGTTGTCTCTCACCTCAAGCAGGGGGAGCCACAGCTCAGAGGAAACACTCAGGGCTTGGAAGTGCTTATCGTTGACGTGGCGAAGGCTGTCGAGCACCAGAGCACTGGCACCAAAAATCTCACAAGTCCTACATAGCCCTACAAGACGAGGAACATAAAAAGATTCACAATAACCAACAGGTACACAGACATCAAGACAAGTAATTAAAAGAGGGATAACAGGGCCGAGGTCTAGAGCTAGACAGACTAGATAAGCAAACATGTTATCTTGGTCACTCATTGGATGAATTCATATTAAACATTTACAACACAGCACGCCCTCGTCTTTTATACAATCCCATTGTGTCAATATTTGTTTTTAAAATAGGTCTTCCTCTGTAAAAACTAATTTCAGTCGGAGCCAGTCTAATATCATTTCAGACAACCAATATGCCGGTGGAGAACATAAAATAGGAGGCTTTTATGATGAAATCCTTGCAGTCCCTTGAACAAACTCTATTTTGGAGTGAGGTGATTTTGTTTTTGTAGCATGTCTGTGTTTGCCCACTTTAACCAGATAAACATTGTGACAGCCTAGCAACAACATCCAACAACATTCTGGTAGTGTCCTACTGACAGGGCCTGACAACAAAACACACCAACACATAATAATGTGTCCCATCTTGAGGAGTTTAATCAGGTTATTAGCCTTGACTTAAAGAGTAATAGAAATGGATTTGGGTACATAGAACTCTGACCTCCTAGGTTGGTGGGCTTGTCGATGAGTGAGGCGACCACCAGGAGGGCGCCGTGGAGTTTGCCTAGGCGGGCTGCTCTCTGCTGGGGCACCAGCTGTAGCTCAGGCTCCTGCTCCTGGATCCCAAGCCTCCAGGGGGTCATCTTCTTCTGGACCTCAGCCCATCGCTCCTCACGGCCCTGCTCACCTACCAAACACAACACCAAACAGATGAACCTCTTTAACAACACCAATCCCCCCACACAAATCAAATCTAGATTTGCACCAGTAGCTGCATGTGCAGTCTTAGCTGCCCCCTAGTGGTGCTACCTTTGTCCTGCTGGACCCAGTCCCCAGGCTGCAACTGGCCGAGGTCAGGGACAGGGTTTCTCAATGTGAGAGCTGAACTCTCAGAAAAAGTCACCAAATTCTCAAACTTCCAGGGCAGAATCCACTCATCATCTGCCAACTCTGACAAGCTGGGAAAAGTGTGGAATATGGTCTAGAATAGGAACGAAAAAAATAAGATTTCAAAATAATCAAATATAAGATGTTATGCAGTTTGTCAAAACTCACACATTTCACAAATACAATGTAAAGGCCCACCTCAACACTATAATCCCTTATAGGATTAAAGGCACCAAAGAAGAAGTGGTCCTGAATCCTGGTCCAGTTCTTATTTGCATTTCTGTAGGGTGATAGAGTAGTTATTTCATAATCAAACTTGACTAAAAATTGACTAACTTTTATGATTTTCTGATGCCTATGTCACTTACCCAGTACTCTGCATGGCCTCAGCCTGGTGCAGACAGGCCTTCACCACAGTAGCCAGACCCCCAAGGCCATCAGGACCCCCCACACCCTCCTCTGCCTCAACCCTGGCCCCCTCCAAAGCCCACACCCTCTTCAGGGCCAGCAGGGCATACAGGCGTACACTGAAGTTGTGGCTGAAACACCACTGCAGGATCACATCCAGGGCTTTCCGCCACTGCAAAGCCTGGGACACAGAGGGGATCAGATGTTCAGGAGAGGAAGTTGTGAGGTACAGGATAATGGTGTCTGGGTCTACTCTAATGAGATCGTACCTTCTCTTTGAGTTGAGGCATGATGACGTTTAAGTGGACCAACACAGACAGGAAAGTACAGATGCTAGTCTTGGTCTTTTCTTGATCCTGTACACAAACCACACCAATAGGACAACATCACTGGCAATAGAGGAGTTGTGAGCATCAGTAGTTCTTGGGCTGTTGCACAATTGTCCACGCAGCGCTAAACTGCCAAAGTGTGCTAGGGTGTTGCAGGTCGGGTACTCACCACACTGAAACAGGCCCACAGACTGTCCATATGGCCAGGGTACTTGACCAGGATCAGCACCATCAGCCACTCTATCAGGTACTTGACTGAGGCCTGATTACTGCAGAACCCAGCCTCATACACACGGCTTAGCACAGTGCCCAGAAACTCCTTCACACACACACAAACCTTGGGTTATACTCTTATTGTATGTTAATGAGTATGCATGTGTGTAAGGTAGTGTGTAAGTGTGTGGTGTGCGTGTGTGTGTGTGTGTGTGTGTGTGTGTGTGTGTGTTGTCTCTTACCTCCCTCAGTTTGGGCAGCAGCAACAGTAGTGTTTGCCACACCCTGTTTTTCACACGATGCTGCAGAGAATTGCTATAATAACGCACTTTTGACTTTGATATTTCCTCATCCTGAGAGAGAAAGAGAAGAGGGGGCAATTAGGTAGCAAAAGAGGGCCAAACGTACAGATACAGAACATAAGTAGCAGTCAGGCATTATGAACAGTCATATCTCCAGAGGAGTGTGTCTCGCTCTGCACTACCGTTACCTTTCTCAGCAGGTCCAGAACCAGCTCCTCTATCAATCTTTCATGCTGCTGATTGGAGGGATCCAGGTGGCTGAGGAAAGCCAGTACACACAAACGGGGGAACTGGTCATCCCTGTTATCACTGAGAAACAGAGAATGAGACAAGGCTGTTACAGCAGTGTGAGTGAGATCCCCAGTGGCCGTTCTTAGAGCCACTGTATAGTACAGTGTGTGTGACAGGCCATAAATGCAGTTTCAGATAGTGAAATGCAGTGACAGCTTACCTGGTAATTACAGTGTTAGCAGTACACTCCTCTCCAAGCTGCTCCACATAAGTCTGGACCTCCTGGATAAGTCTATGGAGGAGAAAATATATCATAATAACTCAGGGTGACCCTCCACAGTGTTTGAATAACCACTAAAATTACCTCTTAGAAGTACCTTTGGTCTCTTCTGAACACTGGTCCATAGACACAAGCTTCTGTGAGGATGTTCATATGCATGAGTGCACTGGAGAACATAGCGTCAGCATGGCTTTCATTAGGTGGGCAGGAGGGTAGCCAGGTCTTGCAGCAGTGTTGAATCAGTACATTGAACACACCCGTCTTGGCCTGGGATAGATCTATCAGCTCACCAGTTACCTGCCGAGGAATCAAACAACACAGAGATTGTATATAAAAAACCTGTATAAATTCCTGTTTTTAAAATGATGTCACACACTTTCACATATATTGTGGTAGAGTTAGGGTTATGCCACAATATATACCACATCATTTTCAGTATTTAACCTTAATTAATTTTAAACAATGAATGGCCAGATCTAGTCTTGTTGAGCAACCTATTTACCTGTTGCAGGGTGGTGGTGAGCCTTGGAGCCTGTGCTTTTGTCAGCCCCAGTAGACCATGTTGGAAGGCCATAGACACAAAGGCACTAAGGGTGGGCCAGAAGTCATGTGGGTTACTGCTCAGTTGCTGCACGAGCTCCCAGGACAGAGTCACAGCCTCCACACACAGGGCCTCATTAGACAGTGCCACCTAGTGGGGCAGACAGACAAATACAGAAACCTGTATGCCTTATCAGAAACCAAGTTCAGCAGGCGAGAGGAGAGCTGGGGGAGAATGTGCCATTTAGCTCATGGCAGTGTCTGCTCCAGTCAAGGCTCACCTGTGGCAGCACTGCCTTCATGAAGTCCAGTACAGGCAGCACCAGGTCACTGGGCAGCAAGGCCAGAGCCTCCACTGCAGCCTGTAGGGCCCCAGTGGCCAGAGAGATCTCCATCAACCCTGAGGGGACCTCTGTGGTCTTCATGGACTCTGCCCACTTCAGGAAGCTCAGGCATCTCCACTGGTCCCGTACAAAATGAGCGGCCATGCGTCCCCAGTCCTGTAGCAGGGGACTCTGCTCTCCACCACTATGAACAGATTAAAAACTCTCACCACCATGACTTCAATTATATAGTCAAAACATTATCTTATCACATTATTTTATTATTGTATGAATATTTCTAGCTTTGGCCCAAAGAGGTTGAAAGCAAAAGGGAGGGAGGGAGAACAAAATGAGGAATGGAGCAAGGGATGGTGTCTCATTCAGCAATTCAAGCAATATCATTCATACATACTGCACAAACTATGACAACTCTACGGTCCTCTACTGACCCTGATGAGTGGTCTGTTGGAGGCTTGAGCAGTGTCTGATTGAAGCGCCCCAGTGAGAGAGGGGTGGCTGAGGGAGAGCCACTGCCAGGGCAAGGACCAGGGGTGTAGAAGTAACCAGTCTGAGAGACCAGTAAAGACATGGTTTCTGACTGACTCTCAATCATGTTCTCTTCTGCAAGATCACACAGCATGGCTAAGGATTTCATAGCAATCGCCCTGGCCACCTGGTCACCTACAGAGCGGATCTAGACGCAAACAGACAGACCCAGACAGACAGAAAGAGGTGTGTGTATATTAGCATAGCTGATTGAGTATGTAGGCTGTGCTACCATCCATGAATTCACAAGTAAGCCTGTACCTGTTCTGTTGGCTCTTGAAGTGTCCTGAGGTTATATCTGATGAACTTGGGGTAATAGGTTTGATGCATGTTACAGCTGTACCGCTGTATGCCAGTGTACCTCACCACCAGCAGATTCAATACAGACAGGTACAGGTCAGCCCGGTCCACATCACAGAGCTACAAACAAGTACAAACAAGTCAGCAGACAGGGACAACTAAATAATAAAGAGTGTGCTTGAGGTAGAGCTTTTCACCTCCTGCAGTTCCCCACTAAGTCTTCGGAGGATAAACTCCTGGACAGGTTCCACCACACTAAAAACCAGTGTATCCATGGCAACTGCAACATTGTCCTCTGCACAAAAAAGATCACAGAAACCTTTAATTGAAATACAGATCTCTCATCTACACTACTATCTATGATGGAACAGTGTGAATCAGAGACATCATATCACAAACCCTGTTCTTGGTCCAGACCCAGACAGCCGGGTTTGCATTGCAGTTTGAACAGTCGTAGCAGTAGTTGCAGGCTCTTGTCGGTCTTGTGCAGAGGCAGGTAGACATTGGTGCGGAGTCTGCTCAGGGTGTCAAGCAGGGGGCACAGTAGGGACTTCAGCCCATCGCCTATCTTTGCCCCAGGTCTCTGCTTCTCCACATCTACACACACAAGGATGGCTTGTGCCAGCAGATCAGCCTCCCCAGGGTCAGGCAGAATGTCCGTCTGATCTGTACGACATTACAACAAGTATCTATAAATTATATGTGTATCACCATGCTTCCAGCAATGTGCAAAATGCTAATTGGGAGTATTTTGTTAATGGTGCAGTAGTTTTCATCAAATCTGGAATTCCAACTCTACAATAATTTTCCACTATTTCTCTCCCTCTCCTGCCTCACCAGTGCTGGGTGGGACTGTGAAGAATGCCTCTATCTGGTGTTGAACGTAGCCTCTCACAGTCTCTCTCTCCTGGGCAGCATGGCTACCATCACCACCTTGCTGTGAGCGGGAGCCTCCATCTCTGTGATAGGGCTTGAAGTTGCCCTCATTGTCTGCCAACCATTGAATTAGCTGGATTGGACACACACATACACAGCACATCAGATATGCACAAACTAAAGGTTTCCCACATTCCCATCCCATCCCCATACCTGATTCCAGAGCCTTGTCCCTCTGCATAGAGACTCATCTGCACTGAAGTGCACCAGAAAACTGAAGACATCATCCAGGGACACTGATGTCTGCAAATGATGCAAAAATAACAAGTAATACATAAGCAGAGTTTTTTGCTCACATCTCTATGTATTAAAGACAATGCATCCCTCTTTTTCAATATAAGTAATGGGGTTTAAGAAGTCACACAGGAAAGATAAATTCACTCACTCTCATACATCATGCTGTATTTAGGTGTTACATTTCATTGTACCAAATGTTGCAATGCCTCTATTCAAACAAACTGGCTATAATGTCCTACCACATCTGTCAGGCAGAAGGCGCTGTGCAGGAGGAAGCACTGGGCAGCCCCTCTTAACAAGACCTGGTGCGTGATCATGGTGCAGCGAAGCACTTCCCTGGAACATACCAAAGCATGTCTCTCAAGCCATATTCAGCCATACCACCATGACATTAACTATCAATAAAGTATCAAGGCATAAGTCAAGTAAGAGGATTCACACTACCTGAGAGCATGCAGCCCATCAGGTCCCAGGAGACGGCAGGGAGGGAGGTGAGACAACGCCTGGGAGAGGAAAAGGATGGGTACTGCACACCAGTGCTGAGACCCCATCCTCTGGATCAGCTGCAGCAACACAGAGCCTGAGGAGAGTAACAACATATCACAGTGTCCCTTTTACTAAAGCAGGAACCTACAGAGGATGGTTACCTTCAGAAGACAATCCCGTACTGTACCTCTGCTCTCCTGTGGCAGGCTACTGAAGAAGGTGACCATGAAGGCCTGCAGTTTGACTCCCAACTCAGGACATTCCCCGATGCCTGCAGACCTGGACAGAGATTAAGTATGTCTTATAATTTTGAACAGGATTTTCTCTAAGCAATTCTTTCTTTATTACTATTCTGAAGCACAATCTGCACCTTCTACTGTAAGACTGTGTGTTTCATGTCATGTCATGATGTGGTATGATTGAGTGGTGATGACTCACCTGTGGAAGAGGGAGCTTTCAGACAGCACATCCATGAAGGGACCCACAATAAACTGGGGAACAAGTGAATAAATAATCATACACAATAAACTCTCTACTGATTCAGAACATACGCCACTACCACAATCAATAACATAGGCCTATACCAGCACATCATGGTCTAAATTACACAATGACTTTATAAAAAAGAAAAGGTCAGCCTAGCTTAGCATCTTTGGATGGATCAACATTCCACACCAGAGACATTCTCCCTCTAACCTGTGAGAAGGCCAGGGCGAAGTCTGGCTGTTGGAGTGCCTGGAGCTCCAGGAGGTGATACACTCCCTCTTTCATCACTGACTTGTTCTCACTGTGGAACATGCGCTGGTACACACACAGCAGCCAGGACGGATGGAACAGGCCGCTGCCTGAGAGCAAGTCAGATTGAGGATTGGCAAAGAAAGAAAGGGGATAAAAAGAGGAGGCGATAAAGGTTTGGGTTGACACACAAGGAATACACACAATAAATTACTCTGTGAGCTTCTTACCCTGACTATCATTTGCTGCTGTTTGGATTAATACATCAATTCTGTTCAGCACAGGCCGGACAACATGAATCTGGAGAAGAGAATAAAATTACAAGCAATATTAGCAACTGGCAACCTGATATTAGCAACTGACAACCGTCGATAAACATGCACAGTTTCACTACATGATCTAATGTTGATTTAAAGACAACACAAAGAAAATAAATATTCCTACCTGGTTTTCCTCCAGGGTTTCCATGACCAATGCATAGTCCTCCCAGAACTCCCGCAGCAACTTGCTCTTGTCAGGTGCCCATCTGAACATCACCTCCTCACCTGCAAAGGTTGTTGTAAGGTGTTATAGTGAACCTATTTGAGTTAGTTTGGATATTATAGGAAGCGTCACAACTGGCATATTAGATATGAATAATTATCAAGCCCATTCTCATACAGTTGAAAGTCAGCAGCAGGTATTAACTGTATTTCTTCAGTGTAAAAATTGCATTTACAGCAAGCAACATGGTTTAATCACAATGCATACGCCTCTTACCTTCCCCTGATGCAGCACTGCTTGCACACTCAACCCTCTCGTCCTCTGACAGGGCGACACACCTTTTCAACAGGTACAATGCACGCTTCCTTGACAAATTGTCTCTGTGTGTCAGTCCATGCTGAAGAATCTTCCAGAACTGCAGAGACAGCCTGGGGTCAGGTCGAGCACAGGCAGATGTTTGAGCAGGTGTGTGCGGTTTGATCAGAGGGAACAGGTTGTCAGAGAGAGCTGTCAAACACAGTAAGGTGCGCTCTGTCACCACAGGTGAGCTGTCACCCATGTGCCAGCTACAGAGATCATTCAATACCAACTGTACTGTGTTCACTTTCCTCTTCTCACTGTAGCAGTTGAGGAGAGTAAATAGAAGCCTGACAGTAATTTTAGAGACCAATGCATCCGGTAAAATCTTGATGCAGGACAAGGCGGATGACAGTGTCAACATGGTCAAGTGTTCATCTGATGAGAGCGCCGGTAGAAGAAGAGCCATAACTTCAATGGCAACGTCTATATCCAGTCGTCCCTGGCTGTGCAATTCTTCCTCAGTCTCCCCATCAGAGAGCTGAAACACCGGTAGGACAGAGCGGGCGACTCGCAACGCAACATCTGTTTCACACATGGAGATGCAGACTCCTAGGAGCCTACACACAGCACTGGTCATTTCTTTACTCCGTACCTCCAGAACACTGTTACCTTTACATGCCACGTTTTCTTTAGAGATTTTTATAAGAAGAGGTAAACATTGAGCCCAAATAATCGACTCAACCTTTCTTAGAAAGGTCTCTCTTTTTGAAGTTGTAAAGGCAACTTTATGTCCATCAGACGTATCAGACTGGAGTAGCTTACCGACCCCATCTATGAAAGTTGTCAGAGCTTCTATCCCCTCTCTCTCCGGACACGAGTCATTTGGCCAGCACAATGCGCTAAACAAAGTGTCATGATCAGGGCAACTCGACAAAAGGGTATTGATTAAAATAGAGGACATTGCAAAAGGCTACTGTACAACGTGTGCACACACTTTCTTTACAGCAGACTAGCCACGCGTTTCCATGTGGAATGTAAACTTCCTGATACGTCATTCAATACAAATATCGCGAGATAAATGTTGAAAGCAAAGGAGTCGACAAAAAAACTATTTATGTCAACTCAACAGTAATACGAAACACATAGTTCCAAATGAGCCCAATCCTCAAACGACGGGACAGTAGAATTACCAGAACTTGTTGCATATGAAATGTTTACAAATCTGCCATATTACAGTGGAGTGGAGCCACCTGAGTTTTGAGAAATGACTACTTTGCCTATCCTGAACTGCTCCTGCCTGATGTGTTTGTGGGACAAGTGACAGTCATGCTATATGTATCAGCTAAGATTAGCAAAAGAGAAATTGCTTTTAAACATCAATGGAAAAACACCCCAATAATGTATTTATTTGTATTATCACAATCACTATGTGCCTTTCAGAATGTAGTGCAAACAATCAAAGATGTTTGCTGTTTAATTTGCCTTATCACCGTTTACTACTACTACCCGTTATCCTAGAAACATAGTAGGCAGCAAATTTGAAATATTGGATTGGTTCAAAATGTAGATCATATCTTCATCAGATCAGTATTTAGATTTAACAGATTTAATCCAAAGCACACCAATTCAAGAATTGTAATTCAACTTTTAATCAGTAATTGACCCCCACAGTTGAACAAGCAAAGAAAGACACATCGTCTGTGGGTATACAATAATAGTTCCACTGTAGGCCTGAAAGTGACGACAGAACAAAACTAGAGACTAGAGAAAAAGCTGTCCTGTATCTACACATTCAATGTCTATTCCACAGCATTACATTTGTTAAACATGTACATCATACAAAAGGACAAAAAGGGAAATAAAAAGCAAAGATGAGGACAGCAGTGTTGAATATTTTTTATGTAAAGATGAGTTACATTTAATACAGTACAGTAGGATTCCAACATGGAGTAATGACCTTTGTTCTTCAGATCAGATCACAGTGTACTTGCATTCTGGAGGCACTCCAAGTTCAAATACTTTATTTACAATCTATACCACAATTCACACACCAATTAAGGAATTAACTGGAGATGACACAGTGTTGGCCCATATTTGCATATGGCAAGATGCACAATTGAAGGTTAATATGCCTCTGATATTTAGAATTTTCCACAGAATTTTCCACAGTTCTTGTTTCTACACGGTGTAAATTAACTTTATATCTCCAATAACATTGACGTAAACCATGTAAGAGACTTGCATACTGTCTCTTATGAATAAATGTTAGTACCAAAGAGTAGAAAAGAGCATAACATGATGGGAGTATGAGATAACAACAATATGTACAAGTATATACAAAACCATAAGTAATGTCAAACATGATCAATAAATATACCGAGTGTAGTCTGCATGGGGATGATTTAAATGTCTAGGTTATGAGGTCCTGGGTGTCACGTTATCCAGAAGATAGAGAGGAGAGCAAAGGAGGAACAGCTTTCTTTCTCTATAGAGGGAATCTGTCATTCACACAAAGTTAATCTACCCTCCTAATTAACATTTGTAAGTACACACACATAATCACACCCAAAACACTGTAAACCATACATGCACAAATACAGATTCAAAATGCTCCCATAAAGAGCCCCATAGTCTATGTGGAGCCTCTCCCTGTATCACACAGTTTAATTGGAAGGGGAGGTAGAGCACAGGCTTGAAGAAGGGTATTGATCGGTGCTCCCATACCCATACTGGGTGCTCACAGTATGAACTCTAGCAGCTGTTCATCACCAAGGAGGTCCAGTGAGAGGCAGTTCATAGACCTGCGGCCATAGAAGGAAGGCTTAGCAGGGCAGTGGAGGGGGAGGTAATAACTGTTGCCCACCGGGCTCTTGGTTTTGATCTGGGAGTCTGGTAGCCCAAAGGTATAGCTGTGGGAGGAATCAGGCAGTAGTGTGGTTCCCAGGGGGGCGGGGGGAGGGAACAGACGAACGTCATCCAGACTCTGACTGTGTCTGTCCACACAGCCGTGAGCCCTCGACTTTAACAACTGCAATACAGAAATACATAGAAAGAAACACATGAGTGATACAAATAGAAAGCAGAAGAAACCATGGGGTATCTGAGGAGGAGGAGGAGGAGGAGGGGGCTAACCTGTCCTAGGGAATCTTTGCTGCGCAGCTTCACTAGATCATCATTTGTGTCTATGGAAACCCCCTTGAATCCTGTTAAAAATGAAATCATTCAATTCAGTGAAAACAAGGTATTTTAATAACTACATTAGTTACAAAGTTGTTTGATGAAAGTGAACAAGAAAATTAGAAAAAGAAAACACTAGGGGGCATATTTGTGACTAATAACATTTGTTCTTTATGAATGATAGCAAATATTTTTTGTAGGTTCACTACATTCAGACAGACTCACAAGTATACAACTCCAGGCATTCACAGAGTGTACATACTGTGTGTATTATGTGATAAGAGCCTTTCTGTAATTCAAACAAAGTCTCACCTCCCCAGTGAGTCTCTGAGGTGAGCACAGGACAATCAACTGACACACCCTCAATAAGTTCAGTCAATTGGAGCATCTCCTCTGGGTCATCCACGGAAACCTCCCCTGGACTGCCTACACTGACTTGGGTCTCTGGAGAACACATAAATTGATGAACTTATCAAATAATGGAGGAATTAATATTGTACATAAATTAATGACCATACAGTTTGTTGACTAAACAGAGAGCATTTATTCTGTACCTCAGATGGATTGTTCTTGTGTAACAGACAGCCGACAAAAACAGGTAATTCTTTAAAGGTCCAGCATGTAGATTTAAAATAGTGCTAAATGGCCATGATGAATCGGTATCAATCAAGGAATGAGATCGCATGATTAAGGAATTACAGTAAAGAGCTGTTTTGGTAAAAAAAAAAAAAAAAAAAAAAGTGCTTTCTAAAATCTGGTGAGCACTGGCCTTTATGTACCATTTGTAAGTTTTGGTTGTTTACATGGATATACACTCATTTGCCGCTATTAGAAAAGGTAGCATATTGTAAAGAGGGCAGCAACACGCAAAGCTACATGCTACACCTGTGAGGGCAGAGGTGAGGAAACTATTTGAGTAGTCTTTATCTTTTAACTTCAGGGAGATAAAACATGATTGGAATTCCAGTCATGAATTCCAGTCAAACATTTACCCTCAGTTATGACACTGCTTCACTCAATCACCAGTGATACTTATCCGTCTGTTGAGTGATAGGCATCACAGTTCCTTTTACCAGAATAATGCAAATTATTTCAGTATTTTGGGAGTCTGTGTCAACATAATGCATCAGGGTAAAAATGATAACATATCATTCTCACCTTCCTCCTGCCACTCCTCTTCGTCAGTCCGTGCCTTGCTGCCTGTGTCAATGCCTGAGGTGTGGGAGCTCCCGTGGCTGGCTGCTGAGCTGAAACACTTCTCTGCCCGGCGTGGGCCCTCTTCCTCCATGGATCCCATCTCCATGGAGATACTATGTTGCCGAGTGTCAGCCTCGATGCCAGAGCTGCTAGTAGAATGTCTTGATAGGCCAGGGCTGCCCTCGCTACCTGGGGGATCCAGGTCCAGGTCATCACTGATGTAGGACTCCCTGTATCGCTTCTTCTCTGGATAGGTGGAAGAGAGAAGGAGAGGACTTTTAACCAAAATCATAATGAAAGAAGTTATAAACATATACAGTAATACAATATGATGCAAATATAATCAAACACATTATTTAGCATTTCGACACTGAACAGTTTTCAAAGTTGTATAGTTAAACATTCTGCATAGCATCTAATCACTCCCAAATGATCATCCTCTTTCCCTTCTCCATGCTTACCCTCGCTCTCCTCCAGCTGGCGCAGGTGTTTCAGGGCTGGCTGGAGGCTCAGGTAGAGGCGATGGCTGCTGCTCAGGTGGAGGAGGAGATGTCGCGAGCGGAACGGTGACCCTGTATAGTACACAAGCTTCCTTGCTGATGGCAAACCATCTGGCTGGATCTCAAATTTCTTACCCTGGACATCACAACATGAAATCATACAGAGCTCTGTAAGTAATGCTCATTAAATAATCATTAGAACACCACTTAATTTAACAGAGAATGAAAAGAATAGTCTATGTACCAGGAAGGTGAGCCGTCCTACGTTAGACCAGGGAAAGTCATAAAGCAGTTGCCGTATGTTGTCCACCTCCTACAAAAATAAAACACACATGAGATACTTTTGGGAGTGTGATGACATGTGATGATACATATTGAGTAATTTGTTGTTGTTTATCTGTTGTTGTTTTTTTGCAAATGTACTTTGCTCACTCGTCCAGAGAGCACCATGTAATAAAACGTTTTAAGTTCAACTTGGTATCAGTCTACTTGCAATAGTCACGTTTTCCCCACTTGGGGCCATCTGGAACTGGCTAAGAGGCCATAAGGACCTGAAGGTATCTCATGGTCTGCTGGGTCAGTAATCGCCCTGGCCCAGACCCTTAATCCACACAGATGGCCTTTGATGGACAGAACAAAGACTGATGTGGATGGCAGGCAGCCCATATCTTCTGTTTTAGTGTCTTTGTGGATAACCCACACATTCCTTACATGGTTCCTGCTGTGGGGTATTTCATGACCACTATGAGTCACTTTGAAAGAAGGCAGGTTCTCACACACACACACACACACACACACACACACACACACACACACACACACACACACACACACACACACACACACACACACACACACACACACACACACACACACACACACACACACACACACACACACACACACACACACACACACACACACACACACACACACCTGATAAACCTGCATTCCTCTCAGGGTCAGACCCAGCAATGCCGTGCCTCTCTCTTCTTTCTTGTCCTGTAGAAATGAAGGATGAGATGTCAGGCAAGCATTTGAGCAATAAGATAACAAGCCGTCCCACGGTTTCTCCCCTCTACTCCTTTACTGAACAACGTTGGGCTACAATGTGGAGGCTGGACTATAGTGGGAATGAAAACACTGTGGAAAATGTAAATTGATAGTGCATTACGTAATTGGGGTACAAGCCTTCACAATATCACTCAATAGCTGAGTGATTTCGGAGTGGGGAATGCAATAAACTGGGGTTATGATATTCTATGAAGTTATATAATGGTACCATAGCACTACATCCAACTCAACTAAACCTAACCTGCCTTGATCTCTGAGGGGGAGAGGGTGGGAGGAAAGCAGTGCTTCACAGCCTAAGAGATAAGCTCCTCAACTGGGCACAGATCAAATTAAAGGAAAAACTGATTCCTTGAATTCAGAGAAAACAATAGGCCTGTTTTCTGTGTGAACAACATTCATTATATTTTAAAGGTTAATTCAGCAATATGGTACTGTGATAAATATTGTGTTGTCACCCCTCCCATAACCGCTGACCTTCTGCAGCCTGTAGAAGGTGACAGGCACATCCTCGAGGCGGCAGGACTCCCTGATGAAGTGCAGGATTGCGTCCCGGGCAGTCATGCCCCACAGCTCCCGATGCACCTTGGGTCCATGACACAGGAGATAGTCCACTCCACGCTTCGCGACAATCTAAAACAGGGGGGAGCGATGGACACAAGAGTGTGAGAGAGAGAAAGGGAGAGAGAAAGAGAGAGAGAAAGCAAAAGAGAGAAGAACATTTTTACAGTTACATTTTTGCACTCTCAATTCAGCTTTAGCCTTTTTCATATACTACATGCATAAGACAAACATATACAAAAATCGAAAACATATTTCCACACTCTCACACATACCCAGGGAGGGAAGTACTCTTTGGGTTGGAAGTAAGGGGTTCCTCCCTCTGTCTCCCCTGGCAGCGGGTGGTCAGCCAGGTCCGCCTGCAGGGCATAACCTGCCAGCTGGAAGTACACCTCCTCTTGCTGACGGCATTCAGAGCGCAGCACACGCTCCCGCAGATCAGAGTAGTACAGCCGCCGTGCATGCCTCTCACTGACACCACACACAGAGGGGGAGAGGGGGATTGAAGAGGGGGGGCGCAATGCATAGACAACAGCTTGGAGGACACATAGGAATAGGCAGGGTAGATAGGCTGAAGAAAGAGTTGCAGGAGGTAAAAATGACAAGAACATTAATGAACTGTGGAGTTGGAGAGGAACAGGAAGGGATAAGGAGGAGGATAGTGGACATGTATAAAAACTCACCAGATGAGCCTGCCGTTCTCCACATAGTACTGCGCCTTGAGGCAGAGCAGCAAGGGCAATGCTCTCTTCTGTAAACCCTGTAGGAGGCACACACAACCACAGCCATGGTTGAATGAGCCTGCTGGTACACAGCATGACATTTTTTTGTCATGTTAAGGACAATACAGGGCTATTATGTAGGGCAATGAGCTGTTGCAGTGGTCTGTTTAACAAGGAGGGAGAGTAGAGTGTTTGTGAAGATGGTTATTGTTCAGTACATGCCATTAGCCACTCTCCATGATGTGATACATCAACAAGCACTCTTACCTTCCCTGGCTCTTGCTTCCATTCCTTAGGGAAGTACTTGGTCAGTTTCTCTTCCATGTCCAGAAATATGTGCTCATTGTCTGGATTAAAGAAAGAGAAACAGGAAACAAGAACACACTCAGTAACCAAACAAAAGAATAATGAATTCATGCGTAAAATCTGCCTAACAATGAAATTAATTAGAGGAAAGAAAGAAAAAAACCATGTTCTTCCATTTGTAAGCAAGGCGGCCAGGAGGAGAACAACAGCTATGCTAATGCTAATATCCCTCTGTGAGCACGACAGCTCAGACACAAACACCATTGACTGTTGGCAGAGCTCAGTGTAAACTTGACCACAAAAAGGTGGTGAATCGTTTCACAATTTGTGTATCATTTTATGTGGTCACTCCTCATTCTATTAGCTTCACTCTCAGGGATTACAAATGAAACAAAATAACACATTTTATCTTATCACAATCCAATTTTGTTTTCTTTCAAAGGAGGGGCTGATAAGCAGGTTGCACGTGTAAGGGCAGTGAGAGGTGCTCTCTGGTACTCCCCTCCTCAGGAGATGGAGGAATCCATGTTTTTCATTTCGCAACTTCTGCTGTGCTGTAAACCTCTTTCATTACCTAACTACTTTAACCAGACTGCATTACTCATTCACAACTCACTCTCCAACCATCCATCTCTCCTTTCATTACATCCCTTCTCCTTCTTACTCACTTTCCCCTCTCTCCTCCTCCCTTTCACTTTGGTCTCTGAACGAGACTCCACGTCATTTCACCTCCCCCTACCACTTTTTCATCCGCTTCTACCCTCCCTTACCCTCCCTCCATCCATCCATCCCTCCTTCCCTCCACTGAAGAGGTGGAATGCAGGAGCACATTCCAGGCTTAATGAAGTTAATATTGCTGGAATCCAAGCCTGAGTGGTTGCTGGCCCCCACATCACAAAAACAAAAGGGCTCTTGTTCAAGAGGTGAGCCACACAAGATTACCAAGGCGTTTCTACATATTAGAACAAAGAGAGAAAGAGAACAGGAACGAGAGAATGAGAAAGAAAGACTACTGAATTAAACTGGAAAATTAGAAGGAGCTTGCTCAATGGCTGAAGAAGATCAGACCTCTCAGTAATGCTCAATGGCTGAAGAAGATCAGACCTCTCAGTAATGCTCAATGGCTGAAGAAGATCAGACCTCTCAGTAATGCTCAATGGCTGAAGAAGATCAGACCTCTCAGTAATGCTGAGACTAAAACACAACAGCATTTTCCCACCTCAGTCGTATCAAATTGTGGAGATCCCCTTTTGGCAGTTAACCCAGTTTTCGTCTGTATTATGTAAACAGAGCCAAAGAGAAGAGGACCGTGAGGCCAGGGCCTGTTTGTTTGTGACCGTGTGTACGTGTTGCATGTGATGGACTAACACAACCATCGCTAAACAAGTTGTGTGCTAAACAATTAGCATGATCTCAGCTTGTTACAGCGTGTTCCTGTCTTGTGATCCTCTGACTGTATGTTTAGTTGTCTAATACAACAGAAGGTTGTGTGGCTCTGGGGTTGATTGGGAGGGCTGGATATGACTTACCCTTCACCACTGTGAGGCCAAAGAAGTGTAGTTCTTTGATTCCAAGGAGCTCTGACACACAATTGAACACATCCTGTCCTGTGGACTTAATCTTCACAGAGCAGATTGAGAAGTTAGACAATGTAATGAACAGAGTGAGTACAACAACATGAATATATAGCAGTATAGTAATAGTATGGGGGGGGGGGGGGGGGGGCAGGAAATCCTTGATACATGATGCCTCAAACCTTGATCCTTCAACAGAAATCCCTGGCTGATCCACCGAAAGACAAGCAGACAGCCAGAACATAGAATCAAAAATAAGAAAATAATAGTCAGACACCCACCCCCACAGTGATGTCCAGCTGTTCTTTGTTGGGGAGCAGAACACAGACAGTTCTCTCCTGCTTTGCAGAGAGAGACATGGTGTCTGGGGTCCGTCTGCAACTAGTGTCTTCTCAGTCAGACCCCTTCAATTTGCCTCTTTGTCTCTTTTACAATTTGTCTCTTTTCCTCTCCCACACTCTGCCTCTTCTTCAGTTTTTCTTCCTGGCCAGGGGCCCGACGCCTTTCATTTTCTATCTAAAAAAAAAGACAAATCAGAGCGATGTGTGAGACAAGTGCAAAATGAATAAATTCCTTAAAAAAATAAAAGGAATATCAGGCTTTTTTTCTAATGAAAAAAAACATTCCAATCCCACAGAAAGCAATAGAACAAAGCTGAAGACAACAGAATTATTAAAAGTTATTCAAGATAATTACATAAAAGGTTTTGTCAATCAGTCTAGAAAATAAGGCAAATCCCATATCCAGACATGAATAAACACCATGGGGAGATGACATTACTCACATTATTTGGCCAACTTACTCCACTAGGCTGGTCTCTGCCTAATGGCTCTGAACTGGAAGTATCATCAAGAGGGGTATTTAATGTGAGGAACATCTATCATCAAGCAAGGCAATCTCAAGAGCAGGGATAAATACAGTGACCCATTCTTATCGCCCATACAAGAATACAGGGGGCTTTGAGTCCGTCCCTCCCTACTAGGGTCTCCAGGTCTAGAAAGCAGTGGTACTACTGTATGACCTGAGGCCACACTGACCATTGCAGAGGCAGTGTTTTGGGTTGTAGGCATAGCCCACATCTACCCTGCCCTTCTGCTACCAACCCAAAGCCCAATCCTCGGCTGATTAAGAGAGGCTTATCTCTCCAAATCAATTAATCAGATTAATGAGCGAACAGTGCCGATCTGATCCCTGCTGAGTCCCGCTCTGGGTCATACCAGGGGTGAAAAAAGCATACAGATCTATAATGTCTAAAGCATATGACAGTAAGCCTGGATGGCCTGAACATAGGTTATAGTATTCTTCTGTTGCCATGATAACACTGAAGGAGGGCAGAGAGACAAGACAGATTTTAAAGTTCTCTTTTCAGTAAGACAATTTCCTGAAAATAAACAACAACAAAAGAAACTAACTTACTAAGGATACCTGGACAAGGTCATAAAACAGAAAACCTGTGATCTTGTCACTACAACCCTAATGTAGGCTAACTCTCACAATCTGAGAAAAACAGGTTTACCAGTAACACGACGAAACATGTTTAACCCCTGCATATAGAATTGCTATTGGATGTTACCTTACCTCTTCACATTGGCTCCACACTCTTATTCTTACTAAGACATGCCCATTGTCGGATGAGCTTTTGACAGGCTTCTAAGACAGAAGTGGACCATGAAATAAAAGTGAACCATCACATTATTCTCTCTTGACTCACTCACACCCTCTAGGAACTTAAGGTCGGTCTCAAGGGGTGTGAGGCTTCCTGAGAAAGACTCTTGACAACATGTTCAAACAGTATCTCACTCACACCTGCCCAGCAGCGGGAAAGCAAACAGTTAGACAAAACCTGAAAATCCTGCAGCCTAAAACGCCTGCCTTCTCATGAAGTGCCAATTTTACAATGAAGTCATACAAGCTCCAGGCAATGGCCAAAATCTGATTAGAAGCTCACTTCTAGAATATAGAATAACTTTGATATTTTAAGCCAGCTCCCATAGTGCTTTGAGTTTTCTTCGGATGGGGTAAAGAAACAAAGAAGGTCTAGCCTATTTGAATAAACATGCCCCCCCCCCCCCCCCCTTTAAACAAGGTTACTTTAATGAACAGTAGAGTGACTCATTTTCCTCCTGCATGTGGCATCATCTGGTTTATTTATTAACTACAGTATCAGACATTCCCATCAATGTTATAAAGAATACAGGTTTATTGCACCTGCTCAGAGATAAATCATGGATTCAGCTAACTGTCTGTATAAGTAATTAGCAGTGGGTGGTTATTCTGAAACACACACAATTAAATGATGTATTAGAAGAAAAAAAAAAGGAATAAAATGCAAACACATCAGTTTGTGTACAAGAAGTGACAAGTGAAGCACATCTCCTGTCTGTATTATAAGGATTAATGATCTGAGAAGAAAGGCAGACAAAAAAACGTTTGTTTTGTAGCTAAGTAGATGATACAATAGTGTTACAAACTCAGGAATGTAAGTAATGCCTGATGAAAACACACTCAGACCTTTGTCACAGAACTGATCATAAATGTTGGCCTTCTGATCCCACTTCACTTTAATGCAATTGAACCTAGTGGGGAGTGGTAACATTCAAACTGACATGTGCTAAGTGGAAACTAAGTGGAAACTTACAGTCGATGGCTCTGATAGGCTAGCCAATAATTCATCCAAAATTATGACTTAAACCATGGGAGTACCATATCAACAACCTAAACTAGCACAACTTCATACAATAGTTGCAGGCAGGTTATGTACTGCACTGCACTTTGTACTACATCTCACAAACCAGTATGCAGATATGCTGGTGTGTGAAGTGACATCACTCATCCTCTGACATCCCCCTGGTTACTGACCAGAATTGGACCTGGCATCATATGAGTAGCCATCTGCACGCCTTAATTCCCCCTCAAGACTGTGATAAAGCATGCTTGGTGTAAAAACAACACTCCTGCTGCACTGTCCACATGCCCTTTGAGGTGCAAAAGATACCAACTGCCTGCTGAACACTTTGAACACCTCCGTGTTGCAGGAGAATCTTGAGGGAACTAACACACCACCAGACCGAAACAAATCACCCCCAGAAGAACCAGCATTCCAGTCTCAGATGAGCAAGGCATCCATTACATGGTTTCCCCCTTGGTAGGGCCATTGTTTTTCCAAATAATATGTGTGGAAGGATGAGAATGTGTAAGTGAATTCTCTGGACACTTGTGATCACATGCATCTTTGTTTTTGGGCAATAACGCAGAAAGCAGAGAAAAAACGCCTATTACTGTATGCACATATATATATAAATGTTGTATATGACACATATATATGAAATGTTCCCTGTTTGCTTGTGGATTAGAACACTCAACACAGTTCAATCTGACTGCAAATAAAAACACAACATCTCAAAAACACAGAAATATGTATATATCCCAAAATTCTTAAATCCAATCTCGTCTCATGCAAATATCTCCAGTGATGCAGGCCTACAGTAATGCAATAATGCCGTAAGATTCTAGTAGTGGAGATTAGTGCTGGCATTGGACATATAGCTACTCTCTGACAAGTTCCAAATGTAGACGTAATGCAGTTTATGTAATAAGCCTATGCACGCGGGCTACATCATAAGAATTATACGTTTAGGCGCAATATATAGTCTCCTCCCGGCTAAATAAGAGGTTGAAAACAAGCACAAATACATCCCTCTAGCGTAAATGTAAATCCAATACAAAAAAACACTCACCCACTGAAAGATTGAAACAGCAAACACCAGAATAGACCTGTCTACATCAGAACTGTAAGGCTGTTATTTAAGTATTCTGAGGTAGAAAAGATGACAAATGTATCTCCGGTCTAAAGATAACTGTAGGTCACTTGAGGGAGAAGTTGGACACTGACCACAGACTCATGAGAGGTTCTAAAACTTTTTCACAGCTCCTAGTTGGTAAACGCCGAGGCGCTACTGGGTGGATTATACCAAGTGAAATCAATCGAGGGGTGGATTTACTTATGTTTTGTTTAGAAATATGTTTTACTGAAAAGCATACCGGATATGTGTTACTGTGTAGTTTTTAACGAACTAAGTAGCTGTTCGGATCTTATGATTACTCATAGAGAAATGATATAATATATGTTGTGGGCTGTAACACGTTTCTAAAGGACGACTACCTCCCTCGTATTATCTATTTAGACGTCTCGTGATTTAAATGTGCAAATTGCAGATCGGAGTGATACAATATTGCAGATCTCAAACGCACTGTTACTTTGTGTCAACTAAATTTAATTTGAAAATCCATAATTTCTACAGGCCTATTTTATGATGTTCAAATAACAGAATGTTTTGAATGAGATATGATAATTATGTTTATAGTCCTATCCACTAGTCATATCCTATCCATTTGGCCAAATTGGCTGTTTGAGTGATACTTTTTCATGCACTTGTTTCAAGCTTCTTGTTTCAGACAAATAATCCAGAGATATGAATTCAACACTAATGAATGTTTGAGCAAAAGTCTTTGTGTTGTCTGGCAGGCTTTATCTCTATAAGAACCAGATTACCAAGATTAGCATTAGCTCATCTGAGATTACATCTAATTAGGCCTTCAGAGACCATATTGGTCCTGTTTCTCATCAAACAGATTTTGTATCTCCAAATTCAGTAATCAATGTAATTTGTGTTGCAGACACTACTGTAATGATATAATAATGAAATGCTATGTTATGATAATACGTTTTATAATAATAATGCCTTCTTAAATTGTGGGGCTATATCACATTAAATGGGTACAGTAAACCCTGTCTATACTACACAGTAGATAATAGACAAGGAAATGAAGACACATACTACACTCCAGGCTTATTCAGATTGATTGAAACGGACACCTATTTATAAAGAAGAAAACACCTCCATTTTATCAAACACTAATGAGGTTGTGAGATGCCTGACCACCTTGGGCTCTGCTGGTGGACAGGATAGGTCTCTGTGAGTCAGTGGAGGGATACATTGCCCCTTGTATTGTGAGCTGGACAATGCTGTCCCCTCTGTAATCACCTGGTTCTCTGTGGTTTCCTTGCCTGTTAATAGCTAGAGTATGGCAGTGCATTGTCTTCTTCCACTCTCTCAGGGAGAGATGAACCAAATAGCCCCCTTCCCCTCCCTATCTCCTGCCCTTTGACCTTACCACCCCCATCCCTCTTTCTTGCAGAGTCAGCCTGTGTAATGTAGGTCCTTTGCTGAATTTGGGCACACATTACGTCATCCCATAATGCCACTGTGCTCTGGAAAGGGGGTGTTGAGAGACAAGAGGCTGGGGTAAGGGGGGTCACTTGGCTGCTTTCAACTGGGACTGTGTTTCCATGGGATACAACATTCCCAAGATCAGCTGGTTGCATGAGGGGCTTTTCAAATTTACTCCAGGGGCAGATACACTGGATAAAGAGGATGCTCTCTCTCTCTCACATACACAGTCCTATGGCATGTATCAGCAATGATACATTGACTATTGCCTATTCTTCATGTGCTCTCCCTGTATGGACTTATGTGGGTAGGTAGACTATGAGTAGGGGGAATAAGGGGGGAATAAGCAAAAGTCACATTTCTTCCATTACCCTGTTTAAATGGCCAAATAAAGTGATCTTTCCCAGCTTTCTTTCATTGCATGTGTCAGCATCAGGGTTGGGCCAAACTCCTTTTCAATTCCAGAAGTGAATTTAATTCCAAATAGGTAACTGAAAAAAGTGCACTCATTTTCAATGATTTAAAAAAATAAAATCTTTGTATCTGTGTATACGAAGGTGAATAATAAGGCCCAACTGTGATCCACATAGAATTAGAAACACTGCCATCTGGAGGTTTAGCTACACATTTGAGATCTAGAACACATTTTATTTTTCATTCCACACTGAATGTTGCAGATGTGTAAAATTACAATTAATGTAACAATCACAAACTTAAGCGATAAAGTTGGACCAAAAGTCAGAAACAGCAAGGACAAAGAAACACACAAACATGTACTTTTAATACACATAGGATATTTAATGGTAAAGAGTGTAATGATACAAACCATTTTGACAAAAGAAATGAGAAGTTGATTTTTTAATTTAAAACAATATGTTTCTGTTCAAAACCATAAATAAATTTCCCCTCATGAACACCAAACATCAATACTTTCCATGAGCCATACATTTGAGTAACAAAGATATGTGCTATTCTTACTGACCACTGCCTTTAGTCACCTTTAATCTGGCTATAATAGTTAACCTTTACATTTAAAACCATTGTAATAAATTGTTGTTCTCATGCTTTAAGCAAGGCTCTATTCTCCCAACACCAGGCTGGGTTAGTGTTGTGCACAATGCTGCAATGGCAAATAACAGCATACAGTATAAAACCAAAGCCAAGTGCAAGGCTGCATTGTCCTAGCTACAATCAACTCTCCATGTTGTTTCACTGGATGCCTTTATAAATGGAAGAAAAAAAGATCTGATAGTAAAAAAATGTCAATCGTAAAAATGACCATCCTCAGTACAAAAGCTTTTTATGCAGTTGTGGTGCAAATTAATGCAGAGCAAATCTTACTTTCAGATTTTCCAGCTCAGAAAATGTATCTACTAAAAAGGTGAGGACAAAATTAGCAAATTTGTCACCTGGGTCAGCTCAACAAAAGAAAGGTTTCATTCTTAGCAGCTACATTTCCAGTTCGGCATTTCAATTGTTTTTTTTATGAATGACTGGTCTAACAAACCAGTAAATTATGACAAAATCTATACATATATAACACTGAAAATACTACCATATCATGGGGAAATCGATTTCCCACAACAAATACATTAATAAAATCAACTAAAATCATTGTTTAACAATGTCAGTAGAAAAATAAAAATAAGGAGCTCTACAACCACTAACAGACCAAAAACAACAAGATAAAAAGAAGATAAAAAAACAAAACAAAACAAAACATGGAACATAAAAAACACTGATATATTCTTTTACCTTCCATATGGAAGCATATGCATAAAAAACATTTGAGTAACCAGATACAATATTAAGAATTGGGTTTGGATGCAGTGAGGTAATAGCTCCATGTTCTCCCCCTTCCAGCCACATTTGAACTGGAGGTCCTCCTACTGAAAGAACTTGAGGCCTGCTACCAGGAAGAACTTCTCCAGGAAGATCTCAGAATCGAGGACGGCAATATGGGCAGCCCGGCCAATGAGGGAGTTGGCTGTGTTGGGCAGAGCATGGATGACATCATAGCGCACCAGGTTACAGTCTTTGTTCTGAAGCACAGGCAGCAGCAGGTTCTCAATCATCTCAGCATACACAGGGCCTGAGAGAGAGAGGGAGTGAAACCAGGAGGATGAGTTTCAACAGGACAGCAGCTTCAAGTGTTCAAGGCTTGTCAAGTGTTTTGTGAACAAGATATGTGATAGGACAGGTCTCTTTACCTGCTGCATATTCAATGATAAACAAAATCACTTGAACACTAACGTCTGTTTTATAATCTAACCGAATGTGACAAAACATGTGACAAAAAGTTTCCTTTGTGATGACATTTGATAAATCCTTAACCTCAATCTTGACTGGGCTCACCTGTCTGTTTGTCCTTTACAGCTGTTTTACACATCTCTATACGTGCAGAGTGGTAGGGCACGTAGCGGTCTTGCAGTGAGCCAACCAGCACCACATTCTTGAAGAACTGAAGACCTTGGAATACAGATTGATAGAGGGGTTAAACATTTGACAACAGATAGCATTGAAAATAAACAAGTATCTTCATTAAAAAACCTCACCAGATTTCTTGCTCAGCTTGTATAGGAACGTTTGACGAGGATCAGAGTGATCTCTGCAGGTCAGCTGCAGTAGTGATCCTGACTTCTTCCACTTCTGCATGAACCACAGGCCTGTGAGAGAGTGAAGCACAGGAGTTACAAGAGTGTAAGTGGCTTAATCAACAGACAAAAAGAGGTGAAAATCCGTCCCCCATTCTATTTCTATACTGGTATGGAGGCTCACCTGTGTTGACCAAAGCAGAGCTGTTGTACAGGGTGCCCAGGTGAGGTCCAGACAGGGAGAGGAAGGTGTGCAGCCGACTCAGGTAGCACTTAAACCTGGGCCTGGTCAGCACTGAGCGAACTATCAGGTTCCCCAAGGAATGGCCCACAAAGCTGAGAACAGACATTATAGGGCTCAGAAATTACACTGAAATTACAGAGTATGGAGGCATTATACATACAGTATCAGGTAGGAACAATTCAATTACCTGATCTTAGACACAGTGAGATTGTAGATCTGGATGTACTGCACTATTTCATCTAGCAGTCGGTCTGTCATTGACTCAAAATCAGCAAAGGTGTCATTCTGTCGGGAAAACATGAAGAGTCAGATAAATCACTACAGGCATTTTCATTTGAAATTGCACTTGCAGCAGACCTATACAAATACAAATGTCCCAATTGTGCGAGCTGTGAAGTGAAAAGAAGATAGGGTTCTTGTGGTTTAGGGCAGTTACCTGGTTCCGCTCTGACATGAGGAAGTCTATACGAGCTCCGGGCAGGCCTAACTCCAAGTAGGTCTTCACCAGCCTGAGGTCTGCACTGTTACCTGGAGTTTATGCAGAGTGGATGATGCAGTATGAAGAGATCCAATATATTTCCAAAACAATAAATGACAATAAATCATCAAACAAGGTTGAACTCTAAGGTGCACTGTACGAGGATAACTGAAACAGATAACAAGACACAATTTATTCTGATTACCGTCTAGGCCGTGCACACACACTATAAGGTGGATGCCCTCGTCACAGCTCTCGTCCTCCTCCATGCTGAAGTAGGGCACTGAGGATGCCAGGTCTGCCATCTCACTGTACAGGAAACCTGGCAACCTCAGCTGTTTCAACTCCTCTTTGGCCTGGACAAACCTGTATGATGACAATACAGAGAAAGCAAAGTATTAATAGAAAGACAAGAGTACATTACAGAGTGTGCAACATGAAAAAAAATTAATCAGGCTAGTGTGTAGGCCACAAATGAAGGACTATTGAACCAGGTTTGAAAAGAGACATGAAATGACTCACGTTTTCATTTGCAGTGTAGGGGCACTCTCATACCAGCGCAGGCCAGATGAGGTGGAGGCAGTGGGGCAGTGAGGCCTTGGCTGGGAACAGCCCATGCTGCTGGAGGCCAGGGGAGATAGGATGGGGGCACCTGGTAGACCCCTTGGTTCGTGGAGGTGGTCCAGGGCAAGCTGTTCAAGCTGTTCAAATAGCAAACTCCTCCCTTGTGCTCCTTCATCCCCCTCCCCACCCATCTCCTCCTCAGTAACACCATTCACAAACGCTGCACCATCCCCTTCCTCATAATATCCATTCTCAATCATCTCACCCTCCTCCTCATCCTCTTCTTCCTCACCGGGCGGCCCAGTCTGGATGCCCAGTGTGATTGCAGAAGTCTCAACAGGGCTGATCTCAGACACGTCTGTACTGGAGTGTGATCCAAAGTAGTTCTCCACCAGGCCACGCTTCACCAGGTCTGTGCTGCTGGTGGCAGAGTTACTGGAGGGGCAGGCAGTCTGGGGTTCACTACGGGGCTCTCTGGCAGTACCAGGGCCCACTGCTCCCTCAAGAACAGGCTCAGACACACCTGCCAAGCTGAGGTCACTGTCCAGTTCTGAGGCAGTCCTGGGAGCAATGGCATTGAGAGGGACCACAGGGTTGTGTGTTTGACTAGGCATGGGACAGCGTGCTGTGGCAGGTACTGCAGGTTGGCTGTATGAAACCCCAGAGAACACCAAGCTCTGCTCCTGCACCAGGACACTGGAAGTCCTGCTTGGACCCTCAGTCTCTGCTCCACTGGAGCCCCTGGATGTGCCCTCTCCCTCGTCATCCGAGGGCAGAGAGTTGATGGAGGTGAGTGAAGACTGGACACCACTGACTCCACTAGTGCTCTCTGGGTAGAGCCCCTCTCCTGCCCCACCGCCCTTACGGGCAAGGCTGGGCTGGACTGGCCGCAGCGTGGGGCTCAGGAGGGAATGCTCTGCTTGCTGGGGGCATCCCTCTGTTTCAGCTCGTGCTGAGCCTATCCCACACTGAGTTCCTGGGGCCAGCTGGGTAGCAAAGGAGCTAGGCTCGCTCTCGATGCCTGAATCTGAGAGCCGGGAGGACGCACAAGGGACTCCCCCATCTGGGAGCCTGATACAATCACCCCTTACCTGCAGTGGGAACAGACTAGGTCGACTCAGCTCTGTCACCTCCTTACCAGACCTCTCAAACACTGAGTCTCCCGTAGGGTGTTTAGAGTCAGAGAGGTCTGTCTGGGTGATCTCAGGAATGTCTCTCTTCGGATTACTGTCGGTCCGACAGGGAAGAAGGACAGTGACCTTGTCCCCTTGGTATGGGTCCTTGTTACTGGGTTTGACCTCAATGTGCCGGAGCCCAGCAGGCGGTTGTGGCAGCTTTTGGCTGCAGTGGTCAACCTGTTCATGTTTGTGCTTCGCTTGGCTATCTGTGGCTACAGCTCCAGTACCTGCCTGGGGCTTATTCTGTGCGTCCAAGCTCATAAGATTAGTGAAGTAACCTTTTTGGCTAGCAACGCTAGTTAGGTTGTCATCTGCAAGACAGTCTACTACAGCATTTTGTCCAGCATGTGTGGTTGTTGTAGCGGGCTCATTAAAAGATTTGGAGCTAGTCCTTAAGTCACTGCTGGAGTCTCCCAGCAAGGCGTCTCTCTCCTCTCTCTGATTCAGTGGAGCCTCCCCCTCTTTGTATTTAGTGCTGGCTTCCCCGTGGGGAGCCTTGAGGTTCTTATAGCCCACCAGGACCACTGAATCTTTGGAGCCTTGTCTGATCAGCTTCTTGGAATTCTCACTTTTGGCATTTTTCTTCAGTTTGACCGACTTGCCTTTGGACTTGGGCGGTGGGTCGCAGTCGTCAGGCCAGGTGGTATCCATGGCTCCATGCCTGGGCTCAAGGTTGGGGCTGGGGAAGCCAGCTGCAGCACTGCAGTCCTTAGAGCTGGGTTTGTCTGTCTTACTGGACATTGAGCCTCTCCTAGTGTTGTGCATGCCCAGCCATGGCCCATCACGGTCTGCAGCGTCAAAGTGAGCAAGGGGAAAAAAATTACAATACACAAAAACTGTGTTGTGATTGTACGCATGTGTCATATTTGCAGATGCAACATAACTGTCTCTATTAGCTTTTCATGTAACTGACCTTCAGTGATTGACTCCAGGTATCTGTCCTCAAATATGATTGGCAGGGAGCTGACGTCCCCATCCAGATCTGCACATTCCACAGGAAGAGGTGGCAGAGACAGGAAGTAGCTGGAGCTTTTGATAGCTGTGGTCATCAGCTGGTGGCTGTGAGCACTGATGAGATGAGGAAAAGGAAATTAGCTTTCTACATGGGTAATTGAAGCCATACCACTACTCAGTCATCCAGAGCATAAACATGCTTAGCAGCAACTTACTGTAGCTCTTGATATGCAAGTGCAGTTTGTCTTGGGTGTTCAAGACAAAAGAAAGCCTCAGCAAATCTTCTCACCTGCAATGACAACAAATGCCAATAAGCTCAACTAATACTGTAACTGATCAAAATGCTTAGAAGGTCTCTCATTTTTGAAAGAGCTTCCTGACAAAAACAAACAAACCATCAGTAGTAAGAATATTGTCATTCAAATAAGAGGGCAGGCCAGAAATTAAAATGTATAGTGAAAGGAGGAGTGATACTCACTCTGAGAGTGTGGTGCTCCATGGCCAGCAGTGTGGTGACATTCTCCTGCAGGGATACCACCTCCAGGAACTGGCCCCAGAGGGCCATGAGCAGAGAGCAGAGCTGGGCCAGGTTCATGTTCACCAACTCCGCCAGCTCGTCTGGACTCTCTGCTTTCTGCAACACAAGACACGACATGAGACAACCACTAGGGGGCCCCAGTGATAAATAACACAGACACACACACAACAGTGGGGGGGATACAAGTTGGTGCAAATTATACTGAACTAACAATCTGCCAAAAAGTAAGTATTTTTTAAACTAAGCATAATGGGTCATCAGGGTGTTGGGTAATAGAAATGCCTCTTCCTTCCGTGCTTTTCTCTTCTGCTTACGGCCTTGTCTACACTTGCCCCTTAGATTTTGTCATCCGAATAAGATAATTGCATACAACTGTATAGGTCTAGATGCGGAAACGTGTTTGCAATGTGGCCTGATTGTGATCTGACTGACCACATCGCGAGGTGGACAAGCTCGCATTGTATTCTGATTTGTATCCAGTCTAGATGCAATCCGGCCACTGAAAACGCATACAGCCTGTTAAATACAGGGAAGGGAGAAAAAAATGCAGACACAAAGTGGGCATTGCAAGACTGTTAAGAGGTCCATTTTTAAAACCAGATGTGGACACATGTACTGTGATGGGATTGTGATATGGTCTTCATATTCACATAACAGAAGTCTGATTTAATGTGTAGACAAGACCATAGAAAATGCAGATGGCTTTAAGTGTAAACAGCCAAGTTTAGCAGCTAAAACTAGGTCATCATCTTTTTAAGTCTTCTGATGACAGAAAGAGAGCATGTTTTAATCTAATTGATGAGGGACTGGTCATAGCTATCCAAGTATAAACAAGCAATTATAAACGATTTGTAAACAGAGCAAAACAACAGTTTGATATTTTCTCTGCAACTTAATTTCTGACACGAGAATCAGTGAAGCATATTTCATAATGCAATTAATATTTCAGAACAATTTTCTATGAAAACATGCAGGCAGTGCGGAATGACAATTCCCCTTTTTACAAATGTAGCGGAGGTGATTTGGCATCACACTCTTTGAGGTAGCCCTGCCTGAAACATACTGTAGAAGCTCAACTTCTACAGTATGTTCCCCTTTGACCTTGAGGATGTCCTCTTGGCCTAATGGTAGATGCTTGTGTCTTCTACGTGGGAGACCCAGGGTCAAAACCCTGCCCTGCACACAAACCATACCAATAGTTTGAATTCATTATTATCATCAGATCGTACCTTGACTTGATCACAAAGCTCAGCTAGACGGGCCTCTACATCTAGTTTCTCTGGAGGAAAAAAAGATGGGACATCATTAAACAGGTCCTCTCTAAAAACGAATAAAGATCTGGGTTTCAGTGAAGACCGCATGACGGGCTGGAAAAATAACCGCATCATTAGACATCAGATCAGATTTACATGACAGGAGACAAGGCTGAAGAGAGCAGATAGACAGACCTGGCCATCGGTGCTAGAACTGTGACAGAAAGATTAGACTAAAGCCAAGAGTAAATCTGGAGATGGGAGGAAAGGCTGTGTGTGTGAAGAGACGAAAGATGACTATGACAGCAGAGTTGAGTACTCATTGTGACTGAAAAGTGGACCATAGAAGAGGGGACCAGGTGTGAAGAAAGAAAGAAAGAAACAAAAGAGTAGAAACAAAAAAAGTATGACAGTAAAAAGCAGGTTGATTTGAGGGAAGGGTCGGGGGGACATACCTATATAGACGTCCCTTTGGCCTCGGGGATAGGGTCTTCTGAGAACTCTCTCATATAGGACTTGCATGCTGGGCTTGGCTAGTAGGATTGCACATATAGGCATGTTTAAACCTTCCTCTTAGTTTGTCCTCTAGGATGGATTCATATGTGTCTGTCCATGCGGATTAGTGTTTGTATGGAACCAAACCATAGCCAATAGGGTGAGATTTTGTGCGGGTTTGTTGTTAGAGTTTGGCTTTAGTTCAAGTGTGTTAACTATCGATTTTACCACTTTCTACCAAGTTCAGTGTTAGCTATTGTTAGTGGTAATTGGTAAACCTCTGCCAGGTCACTAAGTAAGTAGTAAGTATACTAGGTTATTGAATGTAAGGTGGACAGTAAGTGAGCTATCAATTCCATTATAGTAAAGCTGAAGGGTCTGAGTTGAAATGAGTAGGGGCAAATGCTCTGACATGCATATTCTATGGCACCATTGCTAGTTCATGAACACAAACACTTAAACCATAGTCTTAAATCATATTTCACGACTTCAACAGCAAACATTAGTATAATGATTATGAACTACAGACGATTAGAAATACAGTGTCACATATCAGTTACAGTACAATCAATCTACCTTTGTGAAATAAAATTTCAAGAATAAAGACAAAAGTACTTAAAAATAAAATGTACCATTTCTTCAAACTCTCTACTATAGTACCTTATGTGAGTGTACTCATGGATGATCTAGAGGTCTGCAGTAAATAAAATACAATTACATGGTTCAATCTAAGTCAAACCCTGCAGTCAAATTAAGCAGACAGATCCAGATTTTGAGGTAAATGAAGAATGCATGGTGTGTCAGAGAGCCTTGCAAGGCCACTGTGTTGCTGTAGAGAAGCGTACCTAGCTCCATGCGGTGGGAGGAGGGCAGGTCCTTGCTGACAGAGGTAAAATAGTCAAAAAGGCCCTGGTAGGCCAGCAGCAGACTGGCACAGAGGCTCTGGTGGAGACTGAAGGCGTGCTGCAGGCAGTGGTCCGACACTAGGAACGTCCTGCCCTAAAGGACAGCCACAGAGGTCAGTGGGAGACACAGGATGTTAGCAAAGGTCATAGTGAAGAGAATGGATTAGGCCCTTATTTCTGCCATGACAGGATAGGCTGCATTCCTCCAGAGTTTACTGGGCAAAACTTGTTTTGTTCTTATCTAAGAATTTGATAATTGCTATCTTTGAATTGCCTCAGTGTCATAATCGAAAGCTGAGCAGGTTGGGCTACTTTACTAATGAAGGTTAATATTAATATCTGGGGAAATTCAACACATCATTCATATCATAATCTTATCTGGACTGTCTTCTGCAAAGCTGGGCATATAAATTGCGTAAACTCTATAGTTTGAAATGTATCACAATCACATTATCTTATCCTGTCATTTATTCCCTGCTACTCGTTCCATGCTAATCCCTGCAAAGCACTGTGTGTTGCCATTACTGAGGAGGATTGCAGTTATTATGAAATGAGGAGCGGTCGATGAATTGTCTTGTCTGAGCTGCCCATTAGTGCTGCATCGCAGAGTGATGAGGAGTGTTGTTACTGTTCTGCTTCAGTGGGCCTGTAGCATTCAGGCCTATCCATCTCAGTGGCAGCTCAAGCTAGCCTTCTTCATGTTGGCCTGGGCCAATTACTTCTGGCCAAATCAACAAAACAGTCTCTCTAATGGCTTGGTTTCTCTTCTCCTTCCCCATCGGCCAACCACCTCCCACACCATCACATGAAAGTAATGTGACATGCTGTCCTTCCTGAATCTAGTAGGCGCATGCGTCTAAGCTGTCCCCTAGCCGCATTAATTCGATATCAAACAAGCAAAAAACGTTTGACCGGAACATGTCAGGTTCTCATTACATTTTCAAATGTATCTCTTCCTAATCTCTCCAAGTATAACTCTCCCCCATTGCTTGTCTTCTGTACGGAAAAGTATCATTAGACAGGTAATTTGCTTTTTATACCCTGCTCTATTTAAACAATCTGTCCTGATATAACCTAACGTGTCACATGATCTGCTGTTTGCATCTCCCATCCTTTGGATGTGCCTCGTGCCTCGTGCCTGGCTAGGAATGTCTGCAGAAAAGTGATTCCCAGAGCAATCTTGACTCGCAGGATGAGGTGGACTAGGCTTACATCTGGGGACACCTGCTTGACATAGCTGCTGCCGAACACCACATTCTCCAGGGGTGGGATGACTGAGTCTTTGCTTTGCGCTGGGGCGTTGCGGTTCAGCCAGGTGTTCTTCACTGGTCGTGGGAAACTAAAGACCAAACAGCAATAGAAAACCATGCTTTACTGGTGACCATCACATTCCTGTGAGTTACATTAAACTGCAGCCTGGTCTTTACTGTTATCAAAAAAGAATGATATCTAAATCTGTTTTATTTATTACAGACATGAGAGTAGTTGGCCACACACGTGCTCATTGCGAGGCTGTGTGGTATCAGTGAGCTGACCTGATGAGGGGCTGATGTAGAGCCGCGAGGGAGGCGTGGATGGCCATGGACATGACAGACAGGTGGAAGTAGTCAAACATGACATTGATCTGCTGGTGGATGCCTCTGTGAAGGCTAAAGTGCAATCGGAGGGTGCGGCTGCTGATATTCTGGAGAGTGCTCGGGTCCTCAGGACTGAGGAGGAAAACATGGGCATGGCAAAGTAATTATTACTGATAGTCACAATCACAATACTCAAAACACTGGCGATAAAAATCTATTATCAAACAATCCTGAATTGACAGGCAGGCAACATTTATTAGGACACCAGCAATATCATATCTAATAATAGAATGAGCACAGCATTCCACCATGACACCTACGAGTAGTCGCCATCTGTGAAGTACAAATCCAAAGAGAGCTGGAAATCCATGTCATTAAGAGATTCTTCCACCTGGAATGGTCAAAATCAGGAGAAACAATGACATGGGATGAAAAAGCTAGAACCAGAGAAATACAGCAGATCTGATTCTAATAAACCAGTACAACAAGGTCTACAACAACCACCAGTACAAGGTCCCCTTACTTACCCTCTTCTCGTCTAACAGCATCATCACTTTGAATACAAGGACGTCATTGACCACAACCTCCTCGTTTTTATAAAGGATCTGAAAAGTTTTGCTGCAGATGACATCATCTTGTACAGAGGCTGGGAAGGCCAGATCTGAGCCTAAAGAAAAGAAGATATGGAGACATGGTGGTGGGGGTGTTTTGTTAGACATGATCATGGAAATCCAATCGGGGTAACTGGGGACTGTTCCACCATCAACTGTATATTTGAGGACCCCTGGGTTGATGTGAAGAAACATTCCCTTTATTATTATGGAGCTGACCTCTCACTGTCATATCAGACACATAACAGAACAAATTGGTGCATCTAACAATCGCATCCACATTTGTTCCTCTTGATCCTCATTGTGACTAGACTTTGTTGTGTGTGTTGTCCAGAATGGAGTGCTTTGTGTGGTCTGGAGCCGTGCAGGGATGAGTTGTATGTGCCAGGCCTCAGAGGAGCGCTGGAGAACAAGGGGGGGGTTTGTGAGATCAACCAGGCCCTGCCAGCTCCAGGCCAACAAAACCAATGAGTAGACCAAATCCACATTAATCTGAAACATTTCCCCTCCTTTTATGCAAGTGTGTGTCAGTCAAAATGGGTATCGATCTGTAACACAGGAGCTCTGAGTCTGAACATTGAAAGGACTTCTTCACAAGGATGAGTCGCATCTTTCACATACATAAACAAGTGTACAGTAAACATGTTGTCCCCCAAGAATGATGTAGAGCCCCTCTATAAAGATAGAGAGATGGAGCAACCTGTGAATGAAGCAAGACTTTTATTCATAAACTTACTGTTTTACAGTGCTTTGCGCACAGGGAGGGCTTTTAGGCTACTATAGTACTAACTCTGTATTGATATAAGACACCTTTACTTCAAATTTCACCAACAGGCTAAGACAAAATATTTGCACTGCCAATATTTCTATCAGTTTTGCTTCTTACAGCTTTGTGTTGATGTCTCAAAATATTATTCTCAAATTCTCAAAGACAAAATATTTGCACAGGCTAATTATTTGGTTACAAATGCGCCTGCTATAAACCAAGGTTACACAACTCTGGTTTCCGCATTGATATAGGCCAAGTTTCGGTATTAAATTATGCTGCATAACAGACTTCACTCACAAAATATTTAGGCTATAGGCCTACAGCTGCATTCGTGGCCGGACCGGAAGATTACCGGAACCTGTAGTGCTTATTTGATGAATTATCTGACTTGTTTCTTACAGCTTTGAGTTGATTTCGGAAAACATTATTGCCAAATTCCTCACGCTATATGCGTACTAGGGGTCTTGTCAACCAAACACGCTTTTGCCTACAAAAAAGTGAGGCGCACTGCTTATGTACAGGAAATTGCGGCCTTCAAAGCCGAGTGGAAAAAGACGGGACGGTTGTTTCTAGGCTACCTGATACAGTGCTTTAGCTGGCAAGGTAGCTAGCAACTATTGGTGATTATGCTAACACGAACTTGGGTGGCGCTTTGGTGGAGGAGTGCGCAAAACACTTCCTTCCCATTCAAAACAATTGGAAAAAGGCGCTGGCCGGTTGAGAAACAGATCCGCCGGAACCGGCCCCAATGCAGGAGGCGTGGATTAAAAAACGAATCAGGTGCACACAGGCTACACTCCTAGCTCTCCACTTTGCACGCTAATGACGTCACCTTGAAACGATCTCCATGGCAAGACGCATCTTTCACCGTAGTTTCTTAAAAATTGGCCCAATAAGTGTAATTTCATAAATGTCCCATCTGTATGGCAAGACCCACCATTCACCCAAGTCACACCATTTTGGCACGCAAAAACAATAAACAAACAAATGCCACTATGTGAACCACATTAGCTTTTATGGAGGTCAGGTACAACTTGAAAGCCCTGCCCTCCATAATGTCTAATCATTCCTTCCAAGTAAAATATAACAGAGCCATACAAAGTGCCTGTGCTAACTTGACTTTGGGCTGCATAGGCTTGCGCAGTAGTGACCAGACAGTGTCAATGTCAGCCGACCATAATGGAGTTGACTAACCTGCTGGGTGAAGTAAACTGGCTTCCACTTTGTGTGGGACCCGTGTTGGCACTCGCATACTGGTGCGGATCTGATAGAATCTGTGAAAACACAAAAAATAGTTAACTATGAGAACAACAGGGTCCAGGATCACAAGGACGTATTTGCTGGTAAAAATATGAACATGGATTATAAACTGTTAAACACAGCACAAAAATCTATGGTCTAAAGTATATGGCCCCGCTGGGACAATATACATTGAAAAATGTATGTGCTCACTGCAATGTAAGTCGCTTTGGATAAAAGCATCAGCTAAATGGCATATACAGTGCCCTGCATAAGTAATGGGACAAAGCATTTTCTCTTCTTTTGGCTGTATGCTCCAAAAGTTTGGATTTGAAATAAACTTACTGTGATGTTAAAGTAATTGGTACATATTGGTTTCACCATTCAGAAATTCTAACACTTTTTATGCATAGTCCCCTTATTTCAGGGTACCGAAAAGTAATGGGACAATTGGCTTGACAAGTGTTTCTGTTAAGTCAGGTGTGTTCCGTCACATAATTTGTGCAGGCATAAGACAGCTATCAATGTCTAGTATTGATTCTAGGCTTTGTGTTTGCTTTTGGAGTCTGCTATTGGTGTCTGTCAACATGAGGACCAAAGCAGTGTGATGAAAGTCAAAGAAGCCATTATTAGTCTAAAAAAATATATAGATATATATTTGAAAAAAATTACTGTCAGAAACATAGCCAAAACCAAGTTTGGAACATCATTAAAAAGAAAATAAAGCACTGGTGAGCTCAGCAATCGCAAACAGGCTGGTAGGCGAAAGCAGACTTCTACAGTGGATGACGAAGAATGCTCACCATAATTAAGAAAAAACACAAAACAACACAGATCAGGCATACTCTCCAGGAGGCACGTGTGAATATATCAGAGACTACCATCTGCAGAATACGTCACCAGCACTAGTTATGCTCAAAAGGTATGGTCTGGAATAAGGTCTTGTGGACAGATACGATGAATATTATTATGTACAGTACCAAAGTGATTGCCAGTGGAAAGTTTGGAGAAAAAAATGATCTGCCCAAGACTTACAGCATACCAACTGATCTGTGAATATCATAGTTTTTATAGTTTGTAAAATATAGTAATATTATAGTTTGTTCATGTATAGCTGCCACTAGACCTTGCTAACTTGTCTTATTTGATGATGCAACTGCTGACAGTAGCAGCAGAATGTATTCTGAAGTGTACAAAAAGATATTGTCTGCTCGAGTACAAGCAAATGTCTCCAAATGTATTGGATAGTCAATCTTCAGATTTAAATCCAATTAAACATGCATTTCATTTCCTGATAAGATTTTAGGCAAAAATACCTCAGAACTAACACAACTGGCTGCTGTACAAGCCTGGCAGAGCATCACCAGAGAAGACACCCAGTGTCTGGTGGGGTCAATGGGTCGCAGATTTCAGGCAGTTATTGCATGCAAAGGATTGTTGACCAAATACTAATCCTGAGTACTTAATTTGGACATTTGATAAATCTGTCCCATCACTTTTTGGTACCTTGGAACAGGGGGACTATGCATAAAAAGTGTTGTAATTTCTGAATGTTGAAACCAACATGTACAAAAATACCCTTCAATAAAAGCTGACAACCTCCTCGTAATTATTTGATTTCAAATCCAAACTTGTGGAGTAATATACGCCGTTTAGCTGATGCTTTTATCCAAACCGACTTACATTGCAGTGAGTGCATACATTTTTCAGTATATATGGTCCCAGCAGGAATTGAACGCACAACCTAAGCGTTGTTAGCACCATGCTCTACCAACTGAGCCACAGAGGACTACATTTTAGAGCCAATAAAAAAAACAATACTTCACTGTCCCATTACTTACGCATGGCACTGCATTATAAGAGTAACTGGCTTTGCACTATCCAGGCCAGGAAGAGAACAAACAGTGCACAGGTCACTAAAGGTTTGTAAAACAAACCTTGACCTTTCATGAATTAATAATAAACACTCCCTTTCACACTCACTCTTGTGGTAAACCTGACAGAACTGATACTGACACTTTGAGATGTCATAGTTCCTCCAGCTCCTTCCTTCCCCTACTGCCAGATACATTGAGGCACATCTCTAAGAGGTTGTTCTGCCAGTGTGTCCCAACCATGTCCCATGTTTGTTTCCTCACGTGCCATATGTTTCCATGGAAGGAAAGGAGACAGACCAAAATAGACTAGCATGACAGCTTTTTAGGAGGATATTATTTAATCAGACAGTCAGACCTGTAAAGCACTGCACAGGGGTGCTCATACCGCTAGGATACAATACGCTGGCAGGAATACTACCGTGGAGCAGGAAGCAACAAGCTGTCCTGGGAACTCAGATGAGGGAACATAAAAAAAAAATGTGTACAAGGGAAAAGAGGGGAATAACTGTAATAATACCATCCAAAAGTTTTATGGTACAACCATATTGCCAAATCAATTGTGAAATCAGTCAGACAATGGTTGTCATGTTCTCTTAATAATATAGCCTCGGCTCCAAACTCTGTGAACCCCCATATGGAATGCTTTGTACTGTTGCATCACATCTCTGATGCTGAGGCGGGATGGAGTTCCAAGGTCATTGCTACAGTACATGCTTCATCATCAGGCCTCTCTGTGTCGTATACAAAGGTCATGGATGGACATATTCACTTAAATGTGTTGACTTACAGTATAGTTTTCTTACACTAGGTTGAATTTAATTTCTTAAGAGATCCATACTGACTCCTTTGACAGTCATGGACAAAAAACCTCACAAATAAATTGATCTGCTAAGACCCATTGTTTGTCAACAAACTGGACTAAAACAATCACGGTGTTAGGGCCCTTTATGTTCACAGTGTTCACAAGAACAGCATCAGCTGTTTGTTTACAGTAGCTGTTTGAATGAACAAGTTCAAGACAGATCTCAAGTTCCAGCTAAGTGTCAAGTATCCATGGTCTTCCAGGGCTGAGCACATTACAACATACCTGGTCAGGTGTTTGTTTTTCACACCCAGTACTCAGGAAACAATACCTTGCCTTACTACACATGGCACAGTTTTGATTGATAAAAGGTTCAATGTACATAATACAGTCAGCACTCTAACTTGGCAAAGACCCCTTTTATTAACATAGCAATCCCAGTATATGCCCTCCCTACACTCACCAACAGCGTAGGTCATTTGTGAGAATTATCAATAGGCTAAGCTAAGCAAAGCCTCAAAAACACACACAAGTTATTTTGCTGGCCCTGTGCACATGGTAACCCAACTCAACATAGCAAACCCTCTCTGCTTAAAATGTCTACAAATAGAGTTCCTTCAAATAGAGTCAAGCCTTTGAGATATAGATCTGTGTAAACTAACATTGTAGTCAGTGACAAGGACCCCTGTGGTTTCTGAGACTGTGAAGACTGTGCAAATGGAGGCCTTCCCACGCACAAATCATTAAGAGCATTTGATTAAATGATAATGTCCAGAAAAAGAGGAATCTCTGCACTGTTAATGTTATGGCCTTGATAGAGGGCACATCAACAACACTCTGCTCTTCAAGGCATGGACTTGTTACTATAACCAAAGCTGTTAGCCTAAATTCCACATCTGCCTGTATGAACTGTTTCAAATGATCCCCCTGGAAATTGGCCCACCTTCAGTGTAAGCAAACTCGTAGGGATGACATAATCAAATCACTCTCACTCTCTCAATCACACACATTCGCAGACACGCGCACACACACACTAACTGCCTCAAGAAAGCAGTTCAAAGAGTTATACAATACCAGTGGCAACCCAACTGATGACTTAATTTCAAAGTAGGACTGGAACATTTAATTTCAGAATCATTAGGCCTTTTAGATCTATTTTGGCTGTTGGCCTGCAGATTAGTTAAAGACCAAATTCTTTAGCTGCATGACATTACCACCAATATCATATCATCTTGACATCAAACCATCGTCAACATTCCATTCCATCCCATTCAATATGGTGATGCTGCTCATCCAGAATGCTGCTGCCTGTCTGGTGTTCAATCTCCGCAAATTCTCCTGTCACCTCCCCACCTCCGCACCCTTCACTGGCTCCTGATAGCAGCTCGCATCAGATTCAAGACCCTGGTAAAGGGAACAGCCCCTCCCTACTTGCAAGCAATTGTCAGCCCCCAAACCCCAGCCAGATCACTCCGTTCTTCCACCTCGGCTGGCCGCCTGGCATCGCCGCCTCTACGAGGATGCAGCATTCACGCTGTTCAGTCACAGCTTTTCATTGTCTTGGTGCCCCGGTGGTGGAATGAGCTTCCCACTGCTGTCAGGACTGCAGAGTCACTACCTATCTTCCGCTGTAGACTGAAGACCCATCTCTTCAGGCTACATCTTGGCCCATTCCCATTTCTTATTTTTACCCCTACCCCTCTTTTTCAAGTGTCCCTCGCTTTTCGACTTGCCCCTCGGAACAGAGTTACAAGGGGTAGTGGTTGAAATCTTCCCCTATGAAATGGGACAACCCATCAAGACCCCGACACGTCATCAGTATGCAAATGTAACATGGAAATATGTCAAAATGCGTGACTGTCATACACAAATCAGCCTTAAAACAATGTTATAATGTTAGCTAGCTAGCTAGCTAGCTATAGACATCAGCATACTAGCGATTTTTTTATGCTTGTTATAAAGAAAAGTCTATAATACATTGAAACGACATTAAACTAAGATAATATGATGGTTATCATAATTTTAAAATCTTTATTAAACGAAGAAAATACTTACATTTGTGGTTTTCTTTTGTTGCTTGTGCAGCGTTCGCCACCATCTGGCCAATGATTTGCAAGGCATTCTGGGAGATTTCTCATAAGACTCGGTTTTCAGTGTGCCTCTGAAAAACCTCTGTTTGGAGGGCCATGTAGCGCTACCACTTCACCCTACCCCTCTATCCCAACAAGAATTGGGACACCCTACCCCTACGCGTGAACGTGTAAATCGGAGGGGTAGGGCTAAGTGGTAGGGGCAAGGAGTGTATTGGGATTGGGCCCTTGACTGTCCCTCCTAAGACCTCTTTACCCCCACTACCCCTCTGTACAGTTCCTCTACTGTTAATGATAAAAAAAAGATATATACACTCACTGAGCACTTTATCAGGAACACCTGTACACCTTCTCAGGGTGGAGGTGGTGTAATGGTGTGGGGAATGTTTTCTTGGCACACTTTGGTCCCGTTAATACCAATCAATCATCGCTTGAATGCCACAGCCTATTTGAGTATTGTTGCTGACCATGTGCATCCCTTCATGGCCACAATTTACCCATCTTCTAATGGCTACTTTCAGCATGATAATGCACCATGTCACAAAGCAAAAGTCATCTCAAACTGGTTTCGTGAACATGGCAATAAGTTCAGTGTTCTTCAGTGGACTGGATTTGAATCCAATAGAACACCTTTGGGATGTGGTAGAAGTGGAGATTCCTAGCTTTTTTTTTTTGTTGCAGGAATTGCGTAATGCAATCATGTCATCATGGATCAGAATCTCAAAGGAATGTTTCCAACATCTCATGGAATCAATGCAACAAAGAATTGAGGCTGTTTTGAGAGCAAAGGGAGGCCCTACACAGTATTAGTATAGTGTTCCTAATAAAGTGCTCAGTGAATGTATATATCCTTCCTTTTTCTAGCATTGTGACTGCCAATGGCAATGTAAGATGATTCACTTACTTTAGACAAATGTACTTGTTTTAAGTTGCTTTGGATAAAAGCGTCTGCTAAATGTCAAAAATGTACAATGTGACGGTCATGGCATTCTAGTGTCAAGAATGAAGTGAATTGAGCGCAGGCATTCTTTGAGCGCAGGTAAAATGAAATATTGCTCTGGTTTCTCCCCACTGCGTTAATGGTGTTTAGCAGCTGATACTCTCTCAGATATGTTTCGCATTTTCACCAGTTCATTCACTAGCCTTGCGTTTCAATGGGCTAGTGCTGTATCCCATTCAAAAACAAACGGCTCGTAGCCTGTCTCACACTACACAATTCCCATAGACGTGTTCATTAGTGGACAAAGCTAGAATGGCATCTCCTTATCGATTTCAATGGAATTTTCAAGAGCACATCAGTTGGCGGATCGGGATGAAAAAGACAGGATTGGGAGCATGGAACAAGCGTTCTTGAGTCTCTCGCATTATGTGTGCTGTATCCTCATTGTATCCTCTACTGTAGCTGTATCCTCACTGTATCCTCTACGTGGATGCAGTGGCCGCGCTACACTGTCACAGCTTTTCACTGTCCTGGCGCCCCGCTGGTGGAATGAGCTTCCCACTACGGTCAGGACTGCAGAGTGACTTCCGATCTTCCACCGTAGATTGAAAACCCATCTCTTCAAGCTACATCTTAACAGTCCCTCCTAAAGACCGCTTCACCCTCACTACCCCCCCTATACTAACCCTAACCCCGAGACCTCTTCTCTCCTGCTAATAGATTTTTTTTTTTTAAGAATTAGCCTACTGGCATTACGACTGCCAATGGCCCCTGGTGTGAGCATTGATTACTTTGTCTTATGATGACTGTTGGATAGATGATTCACTTACTTAAACAAATGTATTGTTGTAAGTCGCTTTGGATAAAGGCGTCTGCTAAATGCCATAAATGTAAAATGTAAATGTGAGCTACGATGGGCCAATCTAGGCTTGGGAGGGGCCACTTTCACCCCAATCTTGAAAACTTCTCTGGGATGCCTAATTTAGGGGAGGGGGGGATGAAAACATATAGTGTCCGCCTGACATAAATGGAATTTAACAATTCAGAAATGTAAACTTATGGAGAAACCTGAAGTTATTAAAGCCTGTAAAATATTAATGAACAGATTGTTGTGCTTGATAAAAGAGTCACAGGGCTGACAGTCTGGGGAGTACTAAAAGAGGCAGATACTCACCCTCTTTGGAACAGGTCCACATTGTAGAACTTGTGGAGCTCCACAGAGAACTCCACTGTGGCCTGGACCTCACTCATCTTGGGCTTCAGAGGCAGAATTGGCTTACATCATCTGGGACATGTCTGTAAAGGCAAACAGCATTCATGTTAGTCATCTCACCCCAGAGGACTCATCTCACACTGGGAATAATTAAGGAAACAACCTTGAGGCACTAACATTTCACAATTCAAATGAACTTCAGTTGAGCATGCTTGCGAACATACAACACACAACACGCCCAGCCAATTGCAAACAACGTAATCATTCTTCTTGGGTGTTTCAATAACCAGCACTGAACCTCCAACTGAGACCCATGAGGGCTGAGCTGGTGCTTTGCTTGAGTAGAATCCTGTGCCGTAAATAACACGTCTTTCCTTATTGGCTGGCAGGTCAGCCAAACATAGAGAGAGAGCGAGAGAGTAAGGGGGAAAGGCAATGAATCATTACACACAAATAGGCCTGAAATACAATATCCACTACTGCACAATGTTAGAAATATACATGCGTACATGTCTTTTAACTCAATTAAATATTTTTAGCTCTTGACTTATCCAAAGCTTTAGGACAGAGAATTTGGTTTCTGAACACACAGTTGGGGCCCACAGCAGATTCTGAGCAATGGAGCTGAAAAGAAATTGGCATTGCAAATCACCCAGAAGCCCTCTAAATTACTCATGTGAGAAATGAATAAATGATCCGCTCTCTCAGAGCTGATGGTGCCATGTCACTGCCAATGAAAGCAGACTTGGGACACAATATTGTTAACATGACTTTGCGCTCTTTCATAGGACTGCATATTTGAAGGGGAAGGCAAGATTCAACTGGGGGACTGCAAGTGACTGGGGTTGTTAACAAAATACAGGAAGCAGGCTAACAGGGTACAGGGCTATTATGATCACAAAGTCCACTGAAGCCTTTAAATTCCCCCCTCTCTACCTACCTCGCTCAGAGAGCTAGGCCTAGCCTTTGTGTACTGTGTGTCATTGTGTTTGAGTAGGCTATTTCTGTAACCTGAGTGTCAACATGAGTTTTGGATTTCCTTTCATTTGTGACGGAATTTTCCTATACCTTCTCAATTAAGTTGCAATGTCTCTCGTAATGATGAGGATATAGGCTTACTTTATGCATGTTGCTTGTGTATGCACACATGAGCCTAAATGAATCAGTCGAGCTCAGTTATCAGGCAGCAGAGTCTAATGCATTAATATTAAATTAAGGCAAGCCACCAAGCATGAAATACCGCAACAAGTTCTAGGCCTAGTCTACATCTTATAAACATATGATGAGGAGTAAGGAATACATTATTTAGTAAAATGCAGACAAAAGACAAATTATCATATTGTGCACCATATCAACCCCAGCCTTGCTCTTTTGTTGTAATATAGGCTAAGCCCTAATAACGAACATTAGGATGTGGAAGATCACAAATAGGCTGCCTGAGGCCTGTGTCAAATTGACAAGCATAGAAAAGGCATACCACAGAAATAAAAGTTGAGCAACCTGACACTACATGGACAACCTGGGGAAAAAAAAAAGAGGTTAAATGTTTTAAAAGAGTAAAAGCAACACATGCCTAGGTGTTGTATATTATATCAGACAAGACCAATTATCTTACTCTTGGTTTACATAGCTACAGTATAATCATAAGGTTGAGGTGCAGGGTTCATGTTAAAACATGTCACAATCCATCTTGGGACAACACCTACAGTATGACTGCATGCTTCACACTGCACAGAAACCCAGACCTACAGACGGTAGTGAAAAAAGCAAACTAAGTCGTTTTTGATCTCAGATGTGCACTTCTGGTAACACAGTCAGATCTGTACCCAGTCCCTCAATTGGTTGATACTGTAACTTTGTTGTGAAAAAAAGTTTATAGAGAAGATCTGTTCATTGCACCATATACTACTGTATCATAGATCAGATTAAATCAAGCCAATCACTTAGAATTCAATTTCAAAGAGGGTAAAGAGTCATTACTGAATACTGGCTTTAGGCTGATTTTGGCTACTGTTTGGTTGATTTGCATGGCGACTGATGCTGTATGTAGGCTAGGGTTGTTATTCAATCAGTTATCAATGTTGAGGCAAGTTTGTTTCGCATCACTAGCTACGGTGGCCACAGAGGTGTAGAAATTAAGGAATTGCGAGTAAAGTAATAATAGGCAATGCCAACAATGACAATAAATCATTTGACCTGAACACTCAATGAAGGGAGTAAAAACACTGTCAGACCTGTGAAAACTAAACTAAACGAAAGCTGGATTTAAAAATGACTGATAGCGGAGTAATACCGTATACCCAGGTATTTTGCCAGAAAATAAGAAGTATGAAAATCAGGATATCGCCCAACCATAGGTCAACCTTTACAATTCATTCTCAACTGCCATTCCCATCTCAACAGTTGGACTGAGAGTGATGCTAACACAATACAACTGATATTGAAGCCATGAGGACAGGCATGAAAATATTCAAGATATTCATTGAAAACCTTGACCTGGACTAATGATAAAGGAAGGGAATTCAGACACCACGCCCATTCTTTAAGCCGCCTACTCTTTCCTTTATGTTGTCTCTGTAGAAAGTGTGTCCGAAACAGGTTTTACCAGATATATGTACATAAATGTTGTCTGAATAGCTGAGTCAATCATATCGCAATTCCCCGTTTCGAGTTAGCCAACTGCCCGCTTTTTCTGTATATTAACATAGAAAATCTGTACAAACTTATTCTCCTCCTAAAGCTCCTGGATTTCTTATTCTATTTTCCAGACTGACAGTAACGACGTTACTCACTCTCGCATTTTAGCAGCTAGCTGGCTTGATTTGGCTCCTCCTGAACGGGTTGCTTTCTTGTTCAAGCTCTACCTAAGTAACTACTACTAAAGATTACTCATTAAATGTTGGACTGTTAGCGAGACAACTAGTTAGCTAAGCTAGCAAGCTGAAACTGCTTGACAAACAATATACGTATTGTTAGCTAGCTAACTAACCAGCTGACTAGCTAGCTTCTATAGCTGACAAGTTAGCATTTACTGACTTGCACCGTAAATTAGATCGACTGCCTTTAGACTTCACTAATTGCTAGCCCACTGATCTGATATAACCTGTGCTAGTAGCATGTAGCTAGCTAGCTGTAGCTGCTAGCTTAAATTGCAGTTGACGTTGTTGGCTAGCTTAGTAGCTATCTGTCGGTCTCACGACATATAATAGCAGCACGTCGCAAATAATAGCATTTGGTGAACAAAACGTAGCCCCCCCCTTGCATTACTTAGCTATATGCGTCCGTTTTAAATGATGGGCTAACATTTTCACCCCTTTCATTTTTTCCACACCACCAGCTAACGTTCCAATAGTACAGTTACGCGTTAGCCGCTAACATTGCATTGGACCCCTTTCCAGTTTCGAAGAAACAGATAGAAAATCACCTCGTCTTGGTTTGGTTAGGCTTAGCCGGATGAAAATAACTTCAAAATGACTCCAAAACGAAATCGAACAGCATCATGCTATATAATCCGGTTGTTATTGCAGTATGTGAGTCCAGTCCATGAATACCATACGGTCCCTTGGTTTTCCTTGCAGCTTGGCTTTTTACTGTGCAGCCTGGCTGACAGCAGGATTTGACTGACGCTCAGTGTTGTGTTGTGCACATTCTCAATACACTGCGCAGATGCTGCGCAAATATTGAAGCGTACTAACAACTGAAAACCTCCATGGAGTTACAGTTTACAACTCCATAAATGACGAGTGTCTCCAGTTTACGTTCGGTGATCTTGACGTATGGACCATCAGCACTTTATATGTGGCTAAACTGAAAGCCCTAATGAAATTATTTGATCTGTGACCTGTTCTGAATGAGCGTCTCGATCTGGTCCACTGAAACCGCTCCTCACTAGAGACACACACACACACACACACACACACACACACACACACACACACACACACACACACACACACACACACACACACACACACACACACACACACACACACACACACACACACACACACACACACACACACACACACACACACACACACACACACACTTTTAACTAGCCTAATTGATGTAAAAAATATATCGTTTAAGTTCATTAGTTGACCCAAATTACAAAATCACATATGTGTTCCTTAGGACAAACTTCAATCCACACTTTGGTTCTGTTTATCTGGTCAAATAATGTCATTTTTTCACCAAAACCCAATGCAAGTAATTGGACCCAAGTTAGCATGTTTGAAATGTCATGCTCAAATCATTAAGTCATTTAAATCAAGTAATGAGATTTGAGAATGAGAATTGAGATGATTTGGCCATGAAGTTTCATACATGCTAACTTAAGGTCCATTGACTTGCATTGGGTTTTGCTTAAAAATGCTAACAATTAGCTGTTAGTTAGTGCCCAGATAAACAGAACCAAAGAGTTGATTGAAGTTTGTTCTTGTCCATGGACTCATTTCAGGGTATGGAACCCAATATGTGATTTGTAATTAGTGAACAATCCCTTTAAAAAGGGTTGCAATGTGCATCTATACAGTAGCCTATGCTATATGTGATATATTTACGCCTACGCTCATCCTTCACCATTCTTTTATCGCTTCAGTCAATTATCTCGAACTGTTCAGAACAATTTTTTTATTCTTAATATCCATTAATCCATTAATCCATATTAATCCATGTCATGAATTTGCCATTGTATATAGGACTACACCTTGTATTATGGACAGTAAATTAGCTAAACAAACAAGAGTTTCTTGTTGGACAGTCTCTCTCTTGACATTATCTCCACCAAACAAAAGGTTTGTTGGTGCCCTCGGTGTGAACTGTGCAGACATTTCAGTGGAGATTGTATGGGAGCCATGGAAATCACAGGTTCCAGAAATGTTGGGAACACTGTCCAAATAGCCTACCAGAGAGGGGAGGTTCACAACACCGATCTTCATATGGCTTCTGTAAATCAGTTTTCTTCTTTGATTTCATGCTCAATATCAGTTTGAAGATCTCAATGCTCCTGCGCCAGTTACATGTCTATGATAGGCATTTTATTATGTAATAAGATTCCAATTAGTGCCTAAAGGTGACCAAATGCTTGTTATAACATGAAAGTATTGCAAAACATTCATTAATAAAGACACAGAATAAGGATGTGTTATAGAGATCTATATCACAGATTAGGGTATGCAATAACTAAATTCCTGGAATTTGAGGTTAACTCCAATGCAGTACTTGACTACTGACCCACCCTCCACCAATGAATGACAACAGTGAACAGTAGGCTATTACTCACCCCTCAAAGTAAACCTCATCAGTTTGGCCGTCTTCCTGGAGTAGTTCTTTGGTAGGGTCTTGTTCTTAGCTGGAAAGATACCGGTGAACAGATTTGTCCAACGCCAAGCTACTAAATGGCCGGATTCAAGAGGTAAATTAATGTATGCATTTCTATGGCCATATGCATGCATTCTTACACATTTACATAGTAAAATCAATTATTGATTCAAAACTGAAGGTGAAGGTGTAAATTATACAGTGAACAAATATAGTGCAGTATGGCTTATTATTGCCCAGAATGATTTTGTTTGTACTGTTTCCTGATGTGTGTATGATTACCTGTAGCCTATATTACTTGCATTCCAGGGAGGTCCTCCTCTACTCATTATGCTATGTGATTCCACAATGTCTCTGCACAGGACTTCACTCCCAGAGTAAGTACTGAACAGAAAACCCTGCAGTCTGCAAATTAGATAATAGGGTGATGCTGCATTTTTACATTCACTATATCTGATGTCATACTTAAATGTTTAAGCAACAGTGCGGGTTGGGACTACTCTGAGAAGTTGAAGACATATCTGAAATGAGGGACTTGTTATAAAATGATGACAGTTTAAAGACACTGTCAGTAATATTTTACGAAAATTCGTATAATATTGTATACCCATTGATTAGGATATGAATTCTATACCTCAATGAAAGTATAATAAACCGTACTACCTTATCATAACCAGAACAACAATGACCTTATACGCATGTTTATCATTTTGTCATTGGAGACTTTGTAAACAAATGGCGTAGCTTTAAATAATTTTTGGGAAAAAGTATACCTGGAATGTCATAAGATGCCATAGAAATAAAGCGGTATTTGCATGTGAAAATGTATGCTCCATTGTTTACGTTTTGTTGATGACGGTATGCTGAAATCACTGAGTGGGGCTTTAATTCTGACATGAAAAATATAAACGGATTGATGTGGTACAGCTGGGTAGGTCTAGAGACAGGGTGTTAGGATTAACAGGAAACGACTAACAATCAGAGGGAATATTTATTCAGCGCTCCCCGGGGTGCAGTGCCGCAGCTTTTCAAACACCGAGTTTAGGCTACTATCCATACACTGTTAGCCTTTTTTAAGTGCCAAGGTAACACGGCAACCACACGCGCGCGCGCGCGCGCGCACGCACGCACGCACACGCACGCACGCACACACACACACACACACACACACACACACACACACACACACACACACACACACACACACACACACACACACACACACATTTTTTTTATTTCTGTCTCCCAGGGGTGTCTTTTTCTTCTGGAGCTGGCGTTCAAACCGAACAAGCCGTGTGTCCTCAAATAAGCGTTGGGGAAGATCGTTTCCCAGGTAAATGTTTTCACTGAGGTCAAAGCTAATTAAATTGCTCAATATCAAACAATGCCAATGGTATTGACACGTTCCTTCTATTCTACCTACAGGATTTTACATTATGTCCCAATTTCACATTGCTGAGTTGGCAAGAAGAGGGACTGTTAAAAAAGTCGTAGGATCTACTCCTCAGCATGTTGCCTACAAAATAGGCCCAGCATTCAACTTTAGAATGAACACAAGGTAAGCATCGATCCAGTAGCCTACATGTTCCAGTAACGTGGTATGTACATGGCAAAATGGCCCACTTCGTTATTGAGCACTGACCTCTACTGGTCACTGTGTGGTAGTGTCTCTGTCCATGGTGCTGAACCAGGAAAAGTCATGGTTGTTTGATAGACATGCACTGATCGTAACTTATTAAAGTGATGTTATAGACTAATGTTATAGCTGCAGACTATAAGGCTACAGCACCACTTGTGTCTTTCAGAAACAATTGTACATTTGACATGTTGAGCCCAGGGGAGCTGTCTAATGCAGACCTGGCAATTGTCGAGAGCCAAACGTGTACTAAAGATAGCAGGCCTACCATATAGCTTGCTTTGATTAAGCGTCTTTGTTATGGAATCATAAACAAGAAAAAAAATGAAAATATCTCTCCATGTTTCAGATCAGCATACCCCCTTGGACTACCGGAGGAATTTTCATTTTTGACAATTTTACGCATGAATGGCAGTACCATAAATAAGAAATGGAATATTTGGCAAATGCAAGATTTTAACGGCGACGAACAGCTTGCAGTTATGCTGAACGGGGAAACTCATTCTCTTGAATTCTCATTCACAACACTTAATCAAGGAAGGCAGAAGGCCGTTTTCTATTTCCTGCCGTTCCTATTCAATTCTCAATGGCACAAGATCGTATTGAACGTCAAGAAGCGTTCCGTCACCCTTTTCGTGGATTGCATTGTGGTTGACTCTCAAAAGACACCACCTAGAGGGAAGGTCAATCTGGATGGCTTTACATTGATAGGGAAACTAAAGGATAAACCCCTTATGGCAGTTCCGGTAAGTTGATCACTTTAAGAACACATTTCATTTAATGTTAGCTTAAGGCAATGTCTAGGCTATGCGATCTCTGACAAGAGACCTCGGCCCTTGTCATAGGAGGCAGGAGGCCACATGACTGGAATCTGGCTTTAATGTGTGATAATACTCTACATATTCTCTGTTGATACTGTAGGCCTAGGAATCTTTCATAAAGCTACTTTCGATTACATATTAGAAGGCCCTAGAAAAAAATACCTCACAAAGTTAATGAGGCCTGATGTAGGCCTAGGCCTATGTAATATTCATATACGAAATTATCCTATAATCTATATACAACCCTAGCAAAGGTGGTGGGTATAGGCCCACTGAAAATGAGTGAGGTATATACAGCAGACCGCAGTAGGAATCCCTCCCCCTCCGCCCCGCCAAGTCCTGCAAATATGTGGGAATTTTAACACATGGGTTCTAGCCCAGAATATGACCTGCGCTCCGGCAAGGCCAGCAACCAATAGCCCCTGGTCCTAGCATAGATTACTTTTTCTTATGATGACTGATGGATAGATGATTCACTCACTTAGACAAATGTATTTGTTGTAAGTCGCTTTGGATAAAGGCGTCTGCTAAATGCCATAAATGTAAATGTAATGTAAACAACCATAGACACCACGTATACTGTATATATCATTGCCACGAACCGTTTCCAGGATGACACTGCAATCTAGGCGCATCTTCGAGATTTGCGCGTGCCACTCAGTTTTCGCACAATATCGCATGAGTCAGGGTTGTAATAATGATAGCCTAATAAAAACTAACTTTAATGTTAAGTTATGGTTCGTTACGAGTTCGTTACGAGCATCCGTAATAATAGACGAGTGGATACAAACACAATTATAGCCAACACAGAAATTATAACTGTTTTGAGTAGCCCCATGAATTGAGATGCAAGCGTGGTAATTAGGAACACGGCACAAAAAAGACACTGTGAAATGTATTTTTGTTTTGTGATGAGCCCACGTGTGCCATTATGGTTAGATTGAGGCCATGATAATGGCTTTGGAACAAAGATTTATGCCAAAATCAAGCCTAATACGTACGGGATGTGTCAGTGTCGGTATCATTATTTTTTCTGTTTCAGTTTGAGCTACAATCGATGCAGATCCATTGTGATGTGAGCCTACCTCTGGGAGACGGCTGCAATGACCAGCCAGCCAGGATGTCGGTAAGAGCTGAGAAAATAATGGTCAAATTGTCACCGACAAAATGCCCAGGGAAAATCAATTTATAGTTGATGTTTAAGCTACTGTTACATTGTAATGTGTGTTTATTAATATATGTATCAATATTGCTATCCGGCAATGTCATAATAAATAAACAGCATATCTGATGATCAGGTGGGTTAAATTCCACTCAATTTAAATAGCCCGCTATTCCTTTTCATTTGCCTCGTCTTCTCAATAACCCCTCCCCGTCTGCACCGTCCTGAATCCCTCCAATCACATCCTAAAACCAAACATGACATGAATATGCATGAGTCTTTGATGGCTATGGTACTTCTGGCTGTTCAGTTAGTTGAAACGTATTGAGTTGGGTTGCTTTGTCTGGGGGTCCATCAACCCAACTAATCCCAGTAAAGGAGTAATTTTTGCTTTTCTGCATTCGGGATGACCATGGCTCAGGCCACGGGTTCTCGCGGGCTGTTTTTGGTACTTTTGCTGCAGATAGTCCTCATTTGCTCCGCACAAGTAAGTCCTTCTCTGTGTACCTTTCCTTGCAGATTGATGAGGCGCGACTGCAGGTGAGTGAAACACCCTTATCGTAATGAACTGGAAAATATATGTTACGATAATAATTGGTCTTTTCGCCCCAAATGATGTTGCCCTTCACAGTATGAGGCTAAACACCATGATGATTACAATAAACACTATTAAATCCAGAGTAGGCTACATTTTATTGTCTTACATAAGTGCTAATGACTGCTTGTCTACGGCATGTTGAGAGACAAGTGGTGGTAACATGGATTCTACGAAATCTATCACACCAAATGTCTATATTGTTAGTGACGTTCTATGTGTGCTATGGAAGCTATGCACATGTCACCACATTTTGTGTTTTTCCTGTTGCTATCAACTTTTGGCTAAAATTGTGCGTCCGCTTTCCATAAATAATAAATATTATTTTGAAATTTCTGTGATTTTTAGATATTTTAGATTTCACATGTTTAGGTGTATCCCCTAACACCAATAGAACCAGCTGACACAATTGTTTTGTCCCTCTTTACTCAGAGGGGTCAAGGACCTGCTGGCCCACCTGGACCTGCAGGTGTCCCAGGAATTGATGGCATTGCTGTAAGTTCTCTCCTCATTCTTGTATGATACTTCATATGATCAAACATAATCATATACAGTATATACATACTATTTGTATGATGGGCTAACCCCTTTAACAGTCACTGGGCTTCCTGCCAGGAAGTTGTAAATAAACTCTTTTTTACATTTAGGCCTCTCTGTTTTATTTCAGGGCGAGAGGGGAGAAGATGGCGAGGGTGGCCCTGCTGTAATTATACATCTAAACGTTATCGCCTTTGAAATTATTATTTGTTTTGTATTGTCTGTTTTTGCCGATTGTGGTTTAGTTTTTTGTTTGTTTGGTATTAGGGTCCTGATGGAGATTCAGGTAAACCTGGTTCAGCTGGATTGCCAGGAGAGCCTGGAGCAGATGTGAGTATCCTTTAGCTTCAACTTTTTTGGGCTTTATTGTGGAATTGTGGAACTGGTGTCTTAATCAGGCTATACTGTAGATGAAGAAGGGGGTGGAGCTTCTTAGTATTTACACCTCCCACCTAAAAATGTGTTCTTGGTTATCAACTTACAAAATGTCTAGTTTACCGAGCACAGGGGCCAATTGCTCAAATATGTCAAGAATTTTTCAAGCTGGGTAAAAGGCAAAGAATCTACCTAAGAGTTTACCTTGTAAGACAACAGTCTTTTTGTCCTAGCAGTAGACCCAAGGCCTGAATTTAATTAACTTTAGTTACTATCAAAATTGGAAGGAGGGTTAGGAAAACAGTCCTTCACAATGATGCTGAATGATGATAGCCTAGATACAGAGGTCCATAATGTCAAGTATAGGTCTCTATAGACTATGAATACGGATTAAGGATAATGAGGATAATTAAGGATATTATGTTGAGCTCATTTCTCAATGTGGATATCGTAGCTCTTTTTGTTCTTTTTCATATTCCCAGCTCCTCTCAGGATATCATTAATCATTTTATTTCAATTAATTTGACTCTATTTACCAATTCATCCTGAATATCATATAAAACCATTTAGATTTTTCAGTAGACTATAATGAATGAGGAGGTCTCCATAAAGCATCACTGAAATAGAAACAGCAGTGTTGGTCTAGTTGGTATCTCTTGTTGAGAATCCTCAGACTGGTGTGGAATGATGTCTGTCAATGGGGCTTGTTTGAGAAGGGCCAGTGGAATGTTGGTTTCCCATGGGTTTGCTGTCTGAGATGTTTCATTTGATTTGTGCCTTGATCCTGGTGTGTGTCTGTGGAGCTGACATACAATGTGGATGCTGCCATCTATTCAAAATGAAGTTTTGAACCATGATTTAAAAGCCAAATGTTAAGAGCTGTAACTTGAAATCGGTTATATTAAGTATATTGCTAAATATTAATCTCGTTCCCAGACACTTCCGCCCAATTGATCCATAGGTCTGGTGGACTAATGCATCAAACTTGGCCTTAGTTTACAATACAAGGATTGGGAGAATCTGCCAATGGCATATACATTGGTTTAAAGAGGCAATTTGTGATTGGTACATACATTGTTTATATAATAACTTATATATTCTAACATAGCCTCATGAGCTTAGTTCAACTGTCTTATTCCCTCAGAAATACCCAAAATATAAACTTGTTTTACTTCATTGTTCGTAAACAATGCAATTGTAAACCAACACTTTATAGCTTCAAAACATGGTTAAAACTGTAATTTTGGTCTCATGCCAATGAATTTCCAGCCCCATCAGCTGTTCATCCAAAAAAGTGGTGGGGAGACCGCTTTGTTATTGTTTGAATCCCAGATTGCCCCTTTAATCTACCAGCTAATGATCTCCCACAATACCTCCACCCAGTGCTTGCGCACCACATGCTTCTGATTCGGAGCTATGCCACGCAGTCATGTGATGTCATGTTTCGTCGCTGAAATCAAATAATGACAAATACTTTACTCAGTGAATTCACTCCCACTAAGGCCAGGTTTGAGTTGTTGTGCTGTGCGCAATAGCCTGGGGAAAAGGTTACTAAATGCTAAGCTGGACTTCATCCTCCCACTGCCTGAACCTAATTCCTGTTACTGATGCACAGTATTTGAATCACAATATTGGAAGAGGATAGTTAAGCCTGCCCACACGTCATCATGCGCAGCTCCTCCCACCCTGGTATGGCTGGGTGATGTACACACCATTTTGTAATGATACACAGTTGACATAATTATGAGACATCTTAAAGAACACTTTGAAGTTATGAAATGTGATATAAATTCAATAGAATATAAAATGTATTTTAGCGTATGATGGAGAGAAAGCAAGTGAATCTCATTTGTATTTTAAAAGTCTTCCATCACAGACAAGGAGAAAACAAAGTATTTAAAGAGCACAGCTGAGCACTCACTGACATTGAATGACCTTTGACTTGTTTTTATGTATCAGTTAATAAGTCTGATCTCTCTCCCTCTGCAGGGTTTGACTGGCCCTGTTGGAGACGCTGGGCCTGACGGTCCTTTCGGACAGAAAGTGAGTGACTAATGAGGCCTTCATTTCTCTGATTCAGAGACTTTCCATGAGATTGAGCCAAGCTGCTGTCCACTATGTTGGCATGACAGCGGGAATTACAATGTGTAAAGCAATTCCTCGTGACAAATGAGACTTAATCCCGGCAGTGTTCTGTGTAATCTCCGTGGGGAACAAGGCCCAAGCATCAGTCCTCATTAAGTCTTCAAACATTACTGGGTCAAGTGCACCCTGGCTCAGTCACGGGATAAGCTGGAGGAATGTTAACTCAGTCTGTCTGAATTCTCAGATAGCTTCATTTGTAATGTGTAAGGACTTTGTCTCAAATATGTCGGAATCAAAGAAATACTGGAATTGTGTATATATGTTGTGTGTGTGTGTGTGTGTGTGTGTGTGTGTGTGTGTGTGTGTGTGCGTGTGTGTGTGTTTGTGTGTTGGATAAAACTGTCTTTTTACGCTTGATGATGATGTCTTCTACATGTATAGTGGTAGTTGTCATATTGCTAATGTTTTGGCTGCAGACAGATTAGCCTATTAACAGTACACAGTGTAATTGTCAAACTGTTGTTTGTACTTTTCTTCAGGGTGAACCTGGAAAATCTGGACCTCGTGGATTAGCTGTGAGTCTAATTATTCTCTCTAGACCCTTGAAATATACAGCATAGTCAATTAGACTCATCAGTGAAAGCATCCCATAAGTAAAGCTTGGAGCTCCCAGTCACATTACAGTATATTTTCACTTATATACTCCACCAATATTTCCCGACTGCAAAAGTGATTATACAACATGGTTAGGGAAGGGATGATGATTATGATTGTCTATGATTGTCTTCCAGTACATGAGACCTTTTATGAGGTGCATGAATGAATTACTGTAAATACATTGCCAGCCATCTTTGGGGGCTTTTGAATTTGAATTTACTTCGGGGAAGAAGTTAATTGATATTTAATTGATGGAAAAATCATCATAGAAAACAATACTAAAATGTCACCCTCTGCATAGATTGAATTAACCTGAAAATTGACCCCATACTGTATGTAACCTCACCCACAGTAGCATTGGACATACTATACTTTAATTTGCAAGAAGAGGCAGAGCACACATCTATATCACAATTATGTGATACTGAGGCTTAACCTACTTCTTACACATCATGCATGTATGGATGTAGAATATGGAAATGTTTTCTACAGTTTGTTTCATGTTTTATTTCTGCTACTGTATCATTGGGTATTTCTGGTTTTCTCTATAGGGCGTTGGATCAGATGGACCCCCTGTAAGTAACAACATATACAGTATGTAAAATGTAGTCCAATGTTTGTCAATATTCACTGGAATCAGAAATATTGTTGAAGATCTGTGCCGATAATCAATATCTCTTTGAACAGGGACCACCTGGGCCAGGAGGACTTCCCGGTGAATTGGGCAAAGTTGGACCCCCTGTGAGTACCAGTGTGACTGACTCTAATGACATTGACCCTGATAGTGTTGGAGCAGGGCTTTGGACCCTAAGTATGGCTGTTAGGCTACCTCATCACTTTACTCTTTTGGCCCTGACTCCCACTCACATTAGGGTTAGGCAGATATTAGATATTATTGAATATTGTGATATTTGGAGCATATTGTGATATTGTTATTTTATAGAAAGATTAAAACTCCTGATATGTGCATAACCACAAGTGCAGTGTCCCTCTTTCTGCAATATAGCACATCTAGCGTTGAAAACATGACTTTTTATTTCACCAGACTATTTACAATACTAGCCATACACTCTATGTGCTGCAGTTCAGTCATCGTGAATAAGAAATTGTGGATATCACCCAACCCTAACTCACATTACATAATGTAATTACAATGTAATAACTGTGTATTTGTATTTAATTCTGAAATAGAACAAATTATCAATTAACCTCATTTAATTGATATTATGGAGAGCTAATCCTAAATTCAACATCTTAACAACACCAATCAAGATGAGAATAAAATGCCCTCTACTTTGCGATATACTATCTAAGATATGCTTAATATGTCCATTACTACAGGGCGCCATGGGTGTGAGTGGACCACAGGGACCTCGTGGATCAACAGGGCCTAGAGTGAGTACCAAAGCTTCCCCTGCAACATTCTTAGACAGAGAGCTGTGGACCATTGTCTCTAGTGTACATTGTGTCTCCCAGACTGAAGATAAGTAGACCATCTCCCAGAGATGGTTGTGACTGATTGAGACACACAGTGATGCTGTTAGCTGTGAGCAGTGCATGATGTTCTTTCCTCAACAACCTGCTTCTGCTTTGGGAATGTTTTTCAGGGTGCAGCAGGGATGCAAGATTTGAGTGCTGAGCTGGTAAGACTTGTTAATTCAAGTTCCTTAAAATTAGTTCTTTGTATTATATTCATGTTGTATTTTCAGCATGAGAAATGCTGACTGTGAGTTTTGTCTTGCTGTTTAGTGCCCCAATTCCTGCCCACCCGGGACACCTGGTCACCCTGGCCTTCCTGGCATGAAAGTGAGTGGAAGGACCAAGGACAATCGTAGTTTCAACAAAACTCTGATTATGTGGTCTCATTTTTCTGTTTGAGGATGTTAAAACGTCATGTCCCTCTGTTCTCCAGGGCCACAAAGGTGTAAAAGGTGAAGCAGGGGAACCTGGGAAGCAAGGGCACAAGGTATGACTTTAGATTTTGTCCATATTTAGACAAAAAAATACTTCCTTTTATTTTATTTGAAAGCATTTGGAACAGTAGTTCCAGTTGTAGAAGTGCATCTTCACGTTCATGTGAAATAGACATTACATTGATGTTAACGAGATCATCTACGTATACATCCTATGAATTCAGATAGATCAGTACATGAAATAGTCACACTACTTCACAACTCTTCATAAGACGTAATAGTCAGAGAAACAAAATGTATAGCTTAAAAATGATTGAATAAATATGGATATAAGAGGTATGCGTACTTTAGGTTCTTGGCAATACGTAAAATGTCTATTTTGCAGTCTTTCCCCTCATTACATTTAGAAAGGATGTGATATACTGTATGCCTTTGAGTGTTAGTGATGCAGGGAATATGAATATGATTTATTTGAAGTGACATGTGAACACAACTACTCTCACCCAGTAATGGCCCCATGCACCATATAAATGCAAATGGTTTAGGTCTCCGTCATCACCTCCTGCCCTTCTGTGATATATAGTACTATCAGTCTGTCGCCTGTCCAAAGATTCCGGAAATTACGTTCTTCCTCAGTGTAATTCAGCTATGATTTGTTTCTCATGGAGGGCCATCTTGTTCTGCTGTACACATGCATGTTTTTCATTCACAAATCTAAGGTCTAAGGGTATGATCTTTGACACATGAAATTGCACTCATAACATTGGAAATGAGTTAGCATAGTAACAAGTTAGCACAGGTAACAGGGAAATCAATATGCCTTTGGTTGTATTTATATAATATCATTTAATTTTTTAATATGGTTGCATTTATGTATGTAAGACAAATTGTCAATAGTGTATGTTTAATTGATAACTTGTATTGAAGCAGGTTATCTACACATGGAATTCAGCTTGCAGCTTCTTTAATCAATGTACTGAATTTAAACAATTTACTGAATTGCATTTTGTAAGTGCTCTGTAATAAGTCGCTGTAAAATATGTTATTCAGTCGCTAATGTTGTCATGTCTCTTATTATCTCTCTCTAGGGTGAAGAGGGAGACCAGGGAAGCCTAGGGGAAGTCGGATCCCAAGGCCCATCGGTTTGAAATTCTCATTGACTACCCTTTATTTTCAGTTAATATCAATGATTGGCTAGTGACAGTTTGGACTATGAACGCTTGTCATGTTGTGCAGCCCCTGAAACAACATGCCTTTCTTCTGTTATGTGATTCCAGGGTCCTCAGGGAATTCGAGGATCCACTGGAATGATGGGCCCCAAGGGAGAAATAGTAAGAGTCACTCAATATCCTGTGTTTTGATATCCATTGTTTTGTTTTTTATCATTCATGATATATTATATTTGAACTGTATGCTTTGTAGAAATTGGTATTGGCAACATGTTTACATCATTTCAAGCAGTATGATGATTCTATACCTTTTGTCTTCTGACAGGGGGTGCGAGGCCATGATGGAGACCCAGGTCCTCAGGGTATTGGAGGGGCTACTGTAAGTTTGTCCCATACTTGAAAAGGTTTTGTCTCACAATACTATATGTGACATGTGTCAACCAATTCATAATGTGTTACTGAATTTCAGGGTGATCAAGGCCAGAGGGGTGTGATGGGCGAATTTGGTCCCAAAGGTGATTTGGTGAGTTTTAGTGCAAACACATATCAAATACAGTTAACACACATTAGTAAAGTAAACAGTAAACAGTAAAATTAGTAGAGTAAACACATACAAAACCTGTTTCAGGTGGTAAAACTGATGTTTGGTTTTGCTCTCTGTCTTGGTGTTATGATAACAATGATATATTAATTGCTTAATTATCATATCATCAAGGGATCTCAAGGACCAAGAGGAATCACAGGTCTTCCAGGGCCCAAAGGAGGGGCTGTAAGTACCACTGTCTCATCAAATCACAAAAATTTGACTAAATGTTGGGCACATGGGGAACATACAGTATTCTCTGTTGACTTTATGGGAAATAATCATGTATCCTACTTACCTTTTCATGACTAGGGTTTGCCAGGTGTGGATGGCCGTGAGGGTATTCCTGGGATGCCAGGGGGAAAGGTACGACAGCACATTTATTTGTATCCATGTTTGTTTATAAATGTTGTATTGACAGATGTATAATTTCAATGTTGTTCTCACGCAGTGATTGTTTTGTAGCAATTTTGCATTGACAAGGATATAACCTTCATCATTATAGAATGCTTGAGATTTACATTGATTGAGCAAAGGTATCAGCAGTAGTTTTCAAGTAATGTTAGGATTAGCTAATGATCTTAATTCACTAAATTCTGTCTCCCTGCAGGGTTCCACTGGGAAGGCAGGAACCGCTGGGGAGGTGGGGCTTCAGGGACTTCCTGTAAGTATGACCTCGACTCAAAACATCTAACACTCTGATTGGTTGCACCTGTGAAAACCCCTCACCCAATATTTAGTATTATATCTTGAAATAAAGTAGTAGAATTGTGAGTAGAGTAGAGTAGAGTTTTTTTGGATTGTCACCTGTGCTTTTTCATCACATTGTGTCATCACATTCACATTTCACATTTGTGAGCCATAAGTGGGATCTCCTACAGAATACATTCCCTTCCATTTTCCAATACACAAATTAAACAGAATGTTAATTCAAGTTGGGATCATCCTACTGTAGTTCTTGTTGATTATTATTTAATTTTTTTTGGCCATTGTATCTTTCCCGTAGGGATTAACTGGTGCTCCTGGGCCAAAAGGTCTTGGAGGAGAGAAGGTAGGTATCTTGATATTAATAGTTAAGGGTACAGTCATTTTCACTGTAATTTCCTGTCCTTGGATTGCACCATGGGTTACTGACTGTCCATCAAACTAAACTCAGTTTCTGTTGTTTCATTCCAGGGAGGCACTGGTGAGGCTGGCTTGCTTGGGACAATGGGGTCTGCTGGTAAAACAGTAAGTCCATGACAAACTAACACGTAAACACACAAAAGTTAAAATGTAATGGTCAGCTGTGTCATCTCATTGTACTTGTCATCTCACAGGGAGAGCGTGGAGATCAGGGACCACTAGGATCTATTGGACCAATTGGTGGGCCTGTGAGTATTCTTTCATTCAGTTTGTTTAACTTTTGATGTCCTTTGTTGATTGCAACCAAACTGTTTTTTTTCTCTTTCCTGGTACAATCTAGGGAGACAGAGGAGAACAAGGTCCACATGGACCATCAGGCAAACCAGGTGCCAGGGTAAGTTATTGGCTGTTTACAGTGTAATTGACAGAAGCAAAATTAAATGTACAGATGTATGGCCTGATATCGGGGATAATGACATTAAACATGTAAACATATGGTATGACAACTTTGTAACAATAACATCATGATAGAATCTTGACTAAGAATGCAAAGAAAATAAATATTTTAGTAATTCATTATGATGTAAGAAGTAAGCAAAATGAAGTCATAACACACACACACACACACACACACACACACACACACACACACACACACACACACACACACACACACCTCCTTTTTGTTGTGTGTATCTAAAAGCTATGAGTGGTCAATTCATATTGAATATTTTTCTCCAGTCCCAACTGCCAAGTTATAAATGGGACATCAATGGGATGATATTCGTGTCCTTGTTCCAGAGATGCGTGTTCCAGAGATGTGTGTCCTTGTTCCATGGTCTATCGATGTCTTAGGATCTGTCACACTATTGGCCAAATTTAAAATTATACTGCCCCAAGTTTTGACAGTTCAATTGAAAAGGGGAATGCAGTGTAGGCATGGCCATGTAAGATCTTACCAAATGGAATACCATAACAAATGAATCATGAATAATGATAGATTATTACAAATGAAAACACTACACACTATGGGTAAATGTGTTATAGGTTTTTCATTAACTTAATTGTAAAGTTTGGCCCTCAAAAAATAATACTGGCACCAATGTTGATAAAACAATGTTAGCATGAAGAGCAAGATGGTTCAGATGGAGAGACTGAAACAAAGAGAGAGAGAAAGAATGAGAAAAATAATAAAGATGGAAGCAATGTGTGTAGGACCCAAGGTGGCTGTACCTAGCTGTGGTTACACTGGAATTCCCTAGAGAATAGGCCTGACTAGGATCTCACACACAGGCTATTTTCACAGTAAGGGGAGACTCTAGAGCAGGGCCAGCAGGCTGAAAGAGCCCTCTGTTCCTCTGGCATTCCTCAGACAGACGGTCAGGGATCAAAGGTGTGAATAGGGGAACAGACACACACAAACACACAAAAGATAAATTGGAGCCCAGTTTTATAACTGCCATTCTGCACATCTTTTTTTTCCGCCATTATCATGCATTTGAAAATGCTGTCTCATGAACAGTTTGTCATATTGTATATTGTACTATAACTTGTTTATGAGGAGCAAGAGGACATGCTTTCTTGTTGAAAAGAATATTGGTTGTTGTGTTGTGTCTGCTCTGATGTCACTGTTCTCTATCCCCCTTTTGTAGGGACCTAAAGGTGATCTTGGTCTTCCTGGTCTTCCAGGCCCCTCTGGCCTCCCCGGAGTGAAGGGAGAGAGGGTAAGAGGACAATGTAGTCTCACTCCCATTTCCTGTGTCGAGACCTGTCATTGCGTTGATGGAAAATCAAGTACTGCTGTTATACAGAATATATACTTCTGCTTACTGGACTTATGCTCCCTGAACCATGGATTTACCTACTGCAAGCCTGAAATTTGAAGAAAAAGTAAAGAGAAAGCTTGACTGAAAAATATTGTGGCTTGTGTACCGTAATTTCATGTTCCAAAAATGTCTTATGGTACTTTTCATAAAACCATGATATTACTTTTTAGGGGCCTCAATAATCATATATATCGTGAGATCAGCACGTTTGCGTTAATAGAGGGGAGACATTTCACATGCACCTGACAAGGAAAAAGACTTTGCACTAATACAGCTACTTGGCTCCCTCTAGTGCTGTAAATTAGAAAATGCCTTGACAAGTACAGCTTGTGCTGTGCTATGACACAATGTGTGCAGTATTGAGTATTGTCCATGTCTTAGTGATTTTCCATTTTGAGTAATTAACTTTATTATTTATAGATCTGTTGACAAGGCTACTTTATTATATAGAAAAAAATAGATTAGGCCATGAAATTAAAACCTTTAATTGCATCATTCACCTTTGAAGGACAATCTTGTTATACATGAGAAATCTGACCATAGTTTTTTACTATTCCAGGGAGAAGTTGGTGAGGCTGGACCTAAAGGCGAGCCGGTATGTTAAAATATCCATTCTCTCACAGCAATACTTGGCTGTTGACCAATTGGATAATCCAGCAGCAAAGAACATGAATTTGCCCTTCCTTATTTTGCCCAAATGTTTTGTATTTATTTGTTTGCATAGGGTGTACAAGGTGCTGAGGGAACCCCTGGAGACAAAGGAGATGGTGTAAGTTATTATTCAAACAAGTATTCATTGAATGTACTGCGTGCATTTCTGTGTGCAGTCATGTCACCATTTTGTAACACCTCCCCTGATAACTGTATTGACTTTCTGATTTCTGTTCTGTTTTTGTCATTTGTACCATAGGGTGATCAAGGACAGGCTGGACCTAAAGGAGCGGTGAGTTCTGACAGCTTTACAATAAGCATGTATAGGTAGCCACTCGGACTTAGCTGTATTATAAAGCTCTGCAGAAACTCTAAAATCTTTACTGAGGACACTCACAACCAACCATATACGGTCATGTTGTTCTGATCCAGTGATCTTTTCTTCTCTGGTTGTAGGTTGGCAACCCTGGTGAGCCTGGTAACAGAGGCCCTGAGGGAAGTCGAGGTCAGCCTGGCATTGAGGGCCCATCTGGCACTCCTGGACCACGTGGTATGCAAGGAAACAGGGGTGCACCTGGAGTTCGAGGGTCACAGGGACCAGCGGTAGGCGCCACTAATTCCCCACATCTTTGGAGATTATGTATCAGGACACCTGAGCTTGACAACATGATTATAACACAACCTTATATAATCAGGAGAAGCCATTAAATTAAAGCTCTCTCATTATTGTCCTTGTTCCCAGGGTAAAGAACCAAGTGATCAACACATCAGACAAGTCTGCATGCGAGTTATGCAAGGTAAGGGTATTCGATTGGTGGTTTCACATCATTAAACTGCCCTATTTCCTTAATTTGAAGCTTTGATGGATCCTAATATGCCTTTAAGCACACTCTCACTTTTAATACCCCTCCATTGTCACGTCTCGCTTGCCGGTTTGAAGATAAGCAGTACATTTAAAGAGAGGCGATCATAACCATAACTTGAAATATGCTTCAACCTTTGTTTATTTGATGGATGAAAGACTCCTGTTGTCCTCCTTGAACCGTAGAAATGCTTTGCTAACTCTATGTTGCCTCTGTACTCACGTCTTACTCCTCTACCACTCTTTTCCTATACTCATTACTTTTTTATACCCAGTGTGCTGAAAAATTAATTTCACCTCCAGCAGACCTGTACTTTTTGCTAAGAGCAAAATATTCTGTACCTGGGAAAGAAAAAAATCAGTCAAGCAACCAATACATTAATTTTCACCAGGGGGCTCAGAACTCGAATTTGAAGTGCAAAATGCAAAATACCATAGCCATGTGCATTGAAAAGCCCTTAGAGTTCGGTATTGAACTCTTTAAACCATGAATATATTTTTCTGCAATTGAAAATCTGAAATAAGCAGTGTGTTATTTGCTCTCTACTCAATTTACTGGCAGAATTGAAAATGTGAGAATGAATCATAATAGCTAAAGAGGGAATCAGGAACAGACGCAATTCACCACTCTCTGACACACTCTGAATTGGATGAATAAGATACGATTTATTTGACTAATAATTATGTGATATACTGTAATATGTGATATGCTTGTTAAAGTTATCAATTTTGGATGGCAGTAGATATGATTTGTTGCCTTGTGTTTTATTGTCCAGTTCACATACACACAGAGATAGCATGGCCTTGGTGTGGCATTATACATATTTATCACCTTTCTCTTTGCCTCAACAGAGCAGTTGGCCCAGTTGGCTGCCAGTCTAAGGAGGCCGGAGTCAGGAGTAGCTGGTCTGCCTGGTAGGCCTGGACCTCCTGGTCCCGCTGGCCCCCCCGGAGACAGTGGCTTCCCTGGACAGGCTGGCGCAAGAGGACTACCAGGCCTCAAAGGGCCACCAGGACTTCTGGGACTCAAAGGACCCAAAGGTAGGAATTTGTGTTGAAAAGTGACATACAGTTGTTTAAATGTATTTCAAAAGTATATTTCAGTTCACACATTTGGGGGATTTGGTGATGCCTGTTGTAATAAACATTCAGATTCTCTTCAGAAGAGGGTGAATATGTAAATGATGGTATGTTATAAGGTGTGTGTGTTTGGCGCAGGTGAACTGGGTGACAAAGGAGACAGAGGTCCCATGGTGCGAGGGCCTAAAGGCATCCCAGGACCTCCTGGTCTGCCAGGTAAGTGTTAGTGGCCTTGACTTTTCCCAGGAGAAGTCAATTTTTAGTTACCTGTTTCTTACAAAACATACAGTGCTACAGTATGCCAATTCCCATATATTTTGGGGGTCTTTTAGTCATGTTCTTTGAGGTGTCTGATAAGATATCTCTGTTCATAGGTGAGCCAGGGAAGCCTGGTTATGGTCAGGAGGGACGGGACGGCGAGAGAGGACCTCCTGGTGTTTCTGGACAGCCTGGCGTTCCTGGGCCTCCTGGTAATGCTGGCCCTAACGGCTACTGCGACCCCTCAGCCTGTAACCTCCAGGCAGGGGCTGCCCACCAGTCCCTGAAGGACTCCAGCCTGAAGGGGCCCTCTGGGAACTGAGACCCACTCAGAGAGGGGTAGAGACAGAAACAGAGAGACTAATGGACAGCTCCCTCCCCCAGGAGCACACACATTCTCACAGCCTCTACACCAAGGCTGTAACTGCAGCTTTGTAAGAATGTTCTGTGCTAGCCAGATCTCAATCTGAAGGAGTCTTCCACTTCAAATTGCAAAACAAATAACTGTATTTTGTTGCAAATTCCACCTTGTTCTGATGTGTAACAGTTTTTTACCCGACATATGTTTTTGTTGTTTCATAAATGGGTGCTCTTTTTTAAGACATGATATGTTAGTTTATTCCACTATTTTCCTAGTAAACCTGGCTGTATTTCCCATTCTCCTTTCCCACCTATGCTCTCACTGAAGCAGCCGTGTACAGCTTTACCCCAGTAGCAGCCCTCTGCTTCCTCATATAAAATCACAATCCCCAAAGTAAAGCAATACCAGGATTGCCTTCAGCTAAAGTGCCTATTAATGTCTAATGTACTGCATGTACTGTACTGGGTACCAAAGATAAACCTGCTGAAAATCAGTGTTATCAGTTTGTACAGAAATTACTGACTTATTAAATTACTGCATCTCCGGCCCTGCTTTCCAAAATAAAATGGAGAGAGGATGTCACCGACATCAAGACTACAATGTATGCTGTAAATCTTGGCATATTGTTTGAAATGTGGTTAATTGCATTTCCTACAAAACACCTTGCCAATAAATGTGAAAAAGTTTCTCATTGCTCTGTATGAGGATTCTTAGAGCAGAGTGCAGTGTTGAGTATCCTTCACAAGTTCTGAGGAGTGGAACAGTGTAACTTATCACTCACAAATCCAGACATGACATCATTAATTATTTTTGTCATTCAGTTGTTTCTATTTATTATATGATGGTCACATCACAGTTTGTACAATATGAGGAACAAGAAATGTCAATAAATTCTCAACTGTTTTTCTATTAATTGTTTTCTCCAAATAAAGCAATATTGTAGTTGGTTCCAAAAGTCATTGCCAACTTTGGGAAGTTTTATATAAGCAATCCATTTCATTTGTGCATTCATTTATTCTGGGATGAACTGCAGCATGAATTATCTCAACTTTAATATTGTTTTTGTGTGACTTTGAGCAAGGTCTTCTCAGAAAACGAAACCTTAATGAAATGAATATAGCACACACAAAACATATAAGAAAGCTCCTTAAACATAGTTTATTGATATACATAATATACAATCTGGTATTCAAAACAAAGTTTATATAATGCAAATATGTGACAGTTTAAGCATTTGACCATGCATAGAAGTATTAAACAAAGTTTCTGGATATATGCAATGACAATTTCACTAAATTAGCTATTTACTGCAGTCCATTTCCCCATAAATAATGCAAAAGGTGCAATGTTATCATATTTAAATAATATCAGCAGTGAATTGATTGAATACACATGTCCATACTAAAGCCATCAGTAAATATAATATAATTAATGCACTGTAAGAACATATTGTTGTATAGGTTTCTAAGTCAAGTACCATCAATCATGAGTGCATGTGTAAAAACAGCATATTGTTAAGTAAAATATGTTGGAGAATATAACCCTCAAAACCTAGTAAACCCTTGCTACAACCTCTGCTTTTGTGAGGTCAAGAAATTGTTTGCAACACCTTTCATGTAAGAGTCAAGAATAGTTCAAAACCTCTGTAAGTATAGACTCCTCTCCAACTACTGTACTTTACAGAATGTCAATAATTCAATAGGCCCATTGATCCAAACACAGTCTTCTTTCGATTATATTTTGTATTTCAGACTTGAGGTAAGTTTTAACTCATAGTAGTGGTGTAGTAGTTGTTGTAAGGCTACAGTGTAAGATCATGGTTACTAAACCAATATATGTATAGCTATTGTTGAATAATTCAGTAACCTAAGCCTCAAATGAGGTAGATCATTAACATAGCAATCAGCACTGTAAAACACAATAAGCACATAAATTATCAAGATGATGAGATAAAACACAATATTGAAAAGAGGACTCTATACATGCACATTATGCAAGTGTTTTACTATTGACAATGGTAGAGCAATTTTTAACAGAGCAAGATGAACAATGCAGATGAATGGATTATTGCAATAACTTTTTGCAAGCCTAGTTCAGAGCAGTATGCAGAGCCATTGCTCACAAACAAAAACCCACCCTTGTGTCACTGATTAGCATACAGTACAACATAAGCTAAAATGAAAATCTACAACAGCTGTGCAGTTCTATTGCAATAGTTCTATTGAATCACACAATCTAATTGCATACTGGTATGGATTCAAACTAAAGAGCATTCAACTGTGTTTAGCTGAAAAAAACTATCAAATATAAACTGACATGATGATCATATTTCTCAGTAAGAGTTTAAATTAATCATAGATAAAGAAGTAAAATCATCTTTTTCTTCAGGCAACAGCACTAGGTAGAATCTTAGTAAAGCTGTTCTTTTTACACCCCATTAGCGGTACACTTGAACTGTCACTGTAACAAAGGCCCCTTGGTCTATGATACAGACATGGCGTGATACATACTGTACAAGGGCACATCCACTTCATAAACAAACAACATCGCTGCAGCTGGTGACCCATGGTAAACCAATGGTGGCTTTGAACCTGTTGTGTTCTCTCTTCGAGGATAAATAGCTAACCACAGATGGAACACTTTAGATTATATAATCTTTTCTCACATAACACAAAAATAAAACTGCGTTCATGATAAGGCTTTGTCCCCTCTCATTCAATCGGTAAATATCAGCTCAGGGAGACAGGGCCTTATTAAGCACAACAAACTTCCCCTTTTAAGGCACCTCTCTGTTTACCATAATCAATTTGATAGATAAAAAATATGTGAAAATTCAGAAGATCTTGCTGTACTTGATGGATGATCTGAGGTTGAGAGCCTGTATGATTGCAGATATTATGAGACTGATTAAGTTGATTTTGTATAGAACCACATGCCAGCTAACCATATGACCTGACATTTCATTTTTGGACTCTCACCATTTGAAATAAACAACTGTCTGTAACTTTAGGAATGGAGGAATAATCATAACACCAGAGCATATTTAAATCACAGAGGGGAGTGATTGAGAGATTTCAGGAAGACAATATTAATCTTTAACATCAAGAAATTAGCAAATGACCACAATGGGGCCATTTCAACTCACAAATAATGTAAGGGGCACATAAATTGGATAATTCTCTGAAGAAATTCTGTCCCTCTGTGGCTTACTTGCAGTGGTAACATTGATTCATCCACATATAAAATTACATTCTGAGATACTAAGAAAGAAAAAAAGAACAAACACAATAATTAGTTCAAAACTAATGAAAGAAAGTTTTTCAATGTTTTGCCTTGATGAGAGAGGCATGATGTCTCTCATTGATGTGAGATATGAGAAGAACAAGGGAGGCTATGAAAGTGCACTCTACCCGTCTTACTGTAAAGGACAGAATACAGGGATTTTACATCACAGACTGTCAGATACACCCACACAACTTTTCAAACTTTAATCACAGCAGAACAGAGGAAAGTAAAGCTATTTCTCTTTTAAAGCCTTTAGTCTTAAGCTCGGAACACTCTCTGCTTATTGAAAGCTGAAAGCCTGTAGCAGTGCAATCCTTCTATTAGGGTTGCATGAAGGTAATTGCTTCTACTCTTCATTCTTTTAGTTAGTTGCATTCAATCAAACCTGTCCTATCTACAGTCTGTGGCTTTGATGAGAAAGACAATGGAGCCATTTCATTTTTAACTTACTCTTCAATCAGACAAAACAAATAAATAATCAAAAATCCAGTCTTAGGACACACAAATATATAGTGACACACAGTGCTACATGGTCGATGATCAGAGGCAAAACCAATTGTCTGAGCAATATGTGGAGCAGTAGCTATGTTGTTAAAACTCAAAGGAAATGATCAATTCAAGTACATATTGGGTGAATAGACCCACCAAAGATATATAAATCCATAAGTAAAATATTGCATTGTTGATAGTCATGATTTCCTCTTTCAGCAAAAAAATCAAAATATACACATACTGTAGTAACCATGTAGACTGCTATATACACAGTTCAGAGGTACGAATCAACTATATACCCCTATGTAAACAATAAAAGCTGACCATGTACCCCATCAACATACCATCCTATGATGAGGGTAATAAAATTCAACAGATTTATCATTAAATATGACTCATAACACAAAGTAAGATCATTCTGTTTCGTAACATAAACAACATGCTTTAGTTACTGTTCTATCAGATCCCATTCTCCAACTTAGCAGACTGGAGAAAAGATTAAAGGGAGATCATGTGAAAGTGAGGTCATACCGCCTTGAAGTGAGGTCACAACAACTGTACATAGAAGAGATAAAAACTTGAACCAAGCTTTTACAAACTACATTCAGTTCACATAAAATCTTTTGCCCTTGATCATTTTATGCTGGTTGTTTGGAGGCATAGCAACAGTCAGTGTTTTTTTGGTTTAAGTTACTAACATCATACATGTTGAGGTGTTTGGTATGGAGACCTCACTGAGTAACTGTTCATATCAAGTGTGACTGGACTGCTCTGTCCCAAGCATACTCATAAAGGCAAGACAATTCCTTCACATAATTAATTCCCTGTACAGTTAAGCCTCTTTATCATGCATAATGCAACATATCTGACCGGCAGTTTTAAAAAACAGAATTGTTAGTAATCTTCAAACTTGCAAAATTTGTAAACGGAGCTCTAGTAACTACACTACACGTTATACTCATGCTATGTAACTGGGTCAAATTGCTACATCCTAATATATTACACATAAAGCTCCTTTAGTATTTTTTTTTTTCATGTTAGACAAACCTCCCTCACTTTGGTTGGTATTCATAAACAGTTACACAGAATATTAATTTATACACACACACACACACACACACACACACACGCACACACGCACACACAGTTCAGATTGAATTCTTGCCAGCGCAACACAATATCTGAATGAGACCAAAAGTGTGCATAGCTGTCCCCATTAAAGAGGCATCACATCATTTAGAAAATGTTTTCAAACAGAATTACTTAAAGAAACAAATTAATGTTATGGTCTTGAAAGACTTAATGTGAAATCATATGGAATGCATTAGGTCACAGTAGGATGTGTGAAAACAAGATATAAATTAAAAAGTAGCTACATCATAGCATTGTAGATAATGATGATAATAACAATGAATGCCATCTGAAATTAATAAAATAACCATGTAAGTAAAGTTCAAATTGCATTTAACTACTACAGTAATAGGAAACCCAGAAGGCAGTGACTCTCCCATGAAGCAGAACTGAGGATGCTGTCTGACATGGGCTGTCTGGTCTTGCGCCACACTGCACCTATGCCTATGGTTGGCTGCAATAGAAAGATGGGGGGTGGATGGCCTAGCCGTTCCGCCAAGAGTGTGAGGATGGATGGAGACAGTCACTGGGGTCACATCTGCCATGAGGCCCTTGTGGCCCTGAAGGGCCTGTAGGCCCCTGAGCGCCAGTTCCTGATGCACCTTCAGAGGGAAAAAATAAAACATTTGATGTCTAGAGGGCTACTGATATTGCAAACAAGCGTATGACCGATAGGGATTATGAGTGAGATTCACCTAGCAGAGATGCATTCATGTGGCTACCTTCTGTACAATTAATGGCTAGCTCACACACAGAAATACACACACGCACGCGCACACGCACGCGCACACGCACACGCACGCGCGCGCACACACACACACACACACACACACACACACACACACACACACACACACACACACACACACACACACACACACACACACACACACACACCAGTCCTGTTCGGCCCCTCTCTGTCAATGAAACGCTATGAGTGGGGAAAATGGTTGTGTGCATGCTCAAAGTAGGCCTCTCTGTTGAGTCAAAGGCAAGCTAAAGGGGCCGAACTCCACTGGCCCCACTGTTCCTAGTGGTTCAAAAAAGTGCTGCAGCCAGAGAAAGACACTGGTGCCCGAGGCGGATTGATGACTGCCGCATCTTTACTTTACAAATAGCAAGTGGTCATAGCTAAACAGAAAGCTAACATGTTGGAAATAGAAGCTGCATGATTGCCCCCACGAGAAAGATTTCAACATATTTCTTAATCTTAAAATATATTCTGCTAATAGGCTATGTCTTGATGTAGGCTATATCCAACTGCGTTCATGACAGGTGATGTGTTTCGTATGACTGTAGTTCCACTAACCCTAACCCAAAATGTTAGGGTTAGGGTTAGGTTTAAAAACGCACTGACATTAACATTCTAGAAGTTACAACTACAGGATAATAATAGAATGGAATGCAATTTTCCACTTTCCTTTTCCACTTTTCATGTGGAAATAATCTTTATAAAACAGGTTCTGAGAAATATGTGATCTGATTGGTTAAAACTCGACCTGTGGTTTTGTGCACTGTTGCAACCACTGGAAGTGTGTGGATATCGGGCTGTTAATATCTAGGATATCGGTGCGGCTGTAATGGTGGCAGCACTCTTGCCTATGACCGCATCACATCCGATATCCACGATATAGCACACCCACTCGTGTGTTATTGCTTAAACAACAACACACAGCTGCCACACAGCTGTATTGAGGTGGCTTATATTTTTGACAGCAATTTCTAAAGGCTTATTGTTTCTTGAGCTTCAATGGCTATAGGGCTCAGTACGTAGCAGATTCTACAGGAAATGATGACATACACTCTCCTCAAACCCTCACTACATCAAAATATACACCATCATCTATTGCCAACATGAATATGACACATATTCACTGTAGAATTTCAAAGATATTGATCCAAGACCAGAGGTCGTTCTAGTATGCTTCTATTCATAGCCTTCAGAATTTCCAGTTCTATACAGTGCATTCGGAAAGTATTCAGACCCCTTCACTTTTTCCACATTTTATTATGTTACAGCCTTATTCTAAAATGGATTAAATTATTTTTTTCCCCTCATCAGTCTACACACAATACCCCCCACAAAGCCAAAACAGGTATTTAGAAATGTTTGCTAATTTATTAAAAATAAAAAACTGAAATATCACATTTACATAAGTATTCAGACCCTTTACTCAGTACTTTGTTGAAGCACCTTTGGCAGCGATTACAGCCTCAAGGCTTCTTGGGTATGACGCTACAAGCTTGGCACACCTGTATTTCCCATTCCCATTCTTCTCTGCAGATCCTCTCAAGCTCTATCAGGTTGGATGGGGAGTGTCGGTGTACAGCTATTTGCAGGTCTCTCCAGAGATGTTCGATCGGGTTCAAGTCCAGACTCTGGCTGGGCCACTCAAGGACATTCAGAGACTTGTCCCGAAGCCACTCCTGCGTTGTATTGGCTGTGTGCTTAGGATCGCTGTCCTGTTGAAAGGTGAACCTTCGCCCCAGTCTGAGGTCCTGAGTGCTCTGGAGCAGGTTTTCATCAAGGATCTCTCTGTACTTTGTTCCGTTCATCTTTCCCTCGATCCTGACTAGTCTCTCAGTCCCTGCCGCTGAAAAACATCCCCACAGCATGATGCTGCCACCACCATGCTTCACCGTAGGGATGGTATTGGCCATGTGATGAGCGGTGCCTGGTTTCCTCCAGACGTGACGCTTGGCATTCAGGCCAAAGAGTTCAATCTTGTTTTCATCAGACCAGAGAATCTTGTTTCTCATGGTCTGAGAGTCCTTTAGATGCCTTTTGGCAAACTCCAAGCAGGCTGTCATGTGCTTTTTACTGAGGAGTGGCTTCCGTCTGGCCACTCTACCATAAAGGCCTGATTGGTGGAGTGCTGCAGAGATGGTTGTCCTTCTGGAAGGTTCTCCCATCTCCACAGAGGAACTCTGGAGCTCTGTCAGAGTAACCACTGGGTTATGGTCACCTCCCTGATGATGGCCCTTCTCTTCCTATTGCTCAGTTTGGCCGGGCGGACAGCTCTAGGAAGTTTGGAATCTGGTGATTCCAAACTTCTTCCATTTAATGATGGAGTGATGATGGATGGAATGATGGAGGCTACTGTGTTCTTGGTGACCTTCAATACTGCAGAATTTTTTTGTACCCTTCCCCAGATCTGTGCCGACACAATCCTGTCTCAGAGGTCTACGGACAATTCCTTCAACCTCATGGCCTGGTTTTTTTCTCTGATATGCACTGTCAACTATGGGACCTTATACTGACAGGTGTGTGCCATTCCAAATCATGTCCAATCAATTGAATTTACCACAGGTGGACTCCAATGAAGTCGTAGAAACATCTAAAGAATGATCAATGGAAATAGGATGCACCTGAGCTCAATTTCGAGTGTCATAGCAAAGGGTCTGAATACGTATGTAAATGTGATATTTCAGTTTTTTTTATTTTTTATAAATTAGCAAACATTTCTAAAAACCTGTTTTTGGTTTGTCATTATGGGGTATTGTGTGTAGATTGATGAGGAAAAATGAATTGAATCAATTTTAGAATAAGGCTGTAACATAACAAAATGTGGAAAAAACTCAGGGGTCTGAATACTTTCCGAATGCACTGTCAGGTTGTCCTACTACTGTATGTGTATTTCACCACATACATAAAAGTCGTACACAGTACAAGCACAGTAAAGTACAGACATGAAGATGTTTCAGTGTAGCCTCTCTGTGTGAAGTGTGCAGCTCTTACCTTTTGGGCCTGTCGGGCCTGGAGCCCCTGGTATCCCCAGACCCAGCTGGCCCCTTTCTCCTTTCTGACCTCGGTAGCCTGAGGAGAAACACATAATTCTTAGTGGACTCCCAGTCAAAGACACACACTGGAGGAAACAGGACCAAAGACATAAGAACCACATGATATTATTTGTAAGGAGTTGGTGATGAGTAGTATTAGTGTAATGTAGTGCTGAGTAGTACTATGATGTGATAGTAGGTTAGAATTAATAAGAAAGTGAAGTGGAACTCCCTAATGTCAACTCGATGCAAACTCAATATTTTACTTTACAGTGGCGGAGTTGCTGCTCTCAATGTTATAATTGTAAAAACAGCAACTGCAAAGTAGAGTCTCAAGACAGCACTTGCATGTGCTGTGGTTGCAGCTTTGGTGGAGTTTGTTGAAATTTGCTGCTCATAAATCCCTGCTCCAAACTAAGATCTTTAAATAATATATGCTGCCTTCTGACATGTTGTCAAAACAAAAATCATCAAACCAGCCGTCTGTGGCTTTGTCTTGGAAGTGTTGGGCGTCATGGGGTTCCATGGCCTTGTCAACAAGAGAGAAGCAAGCAAATGGCTTTTTAAAAAAAAAAAAAAACCCCAGCAAAGACACTTCTTTAATCAGAGATCAGACTCAAGAGTCAGCCAAAGAGATTCTGAAGAAAAACAACCTACAAAAAGGACATCCTATGAAATCATAAAATAATAGAAGCAGAAAATAATTTGCATATAAAACAATTATATCCATTTACAACAAGTTCTAGCTGCTTCCACTGCAAAGATTCAAAAGGGCTGTCATTTCAGATATAACACAATCATTTCAAATGACGCAAAATGTGAAATATTAAAGAAGAATTGCAAACCCTTTAGCAAAAAGCAAAAGCAATTCAACTGATGAAAGGACCAAAGGCATATGACAGATTTAATTCTGTTCAATAACTTAAACTATTTTCAAAGGATGGAGAATAACTATTGCATACTAAATATATATAGATATTTTGAATTACAAACATACAAAATAAAAGCAAGCACATGCATATTATTCCAAGGCCAAGCAAGAAAAGTCATAGCTGTATGTGTCGTGGTCTGTCAACAGTTAAGTACTCTTTTCTCATTCAAATTCACACACAAAAATGGCACTCTCATCTTTTCATGCAGACAGGATTAATACTGTAATATGAGATGTGCCGGAGAGCTCTGTTCTGAACAACAGCATAACAAGTCAGAATGTGGGGCTATGGAAATGTTTCCCCAAAAGGCATTTAAAGTAATTGAGAGTCTCAGAGCCAGAGATGGTTGGATGGAGACATCAGAAACACTGACAGAAGTATCAGGCATTGCACTGCCAGGCCCAAAGGGGAAACGCTCCACTGCTTACAAGGCAGAGAAAATTTCAGAAAAAAGGCTTCTGAAAGCCCCAAAATGTTCTCTCAGGAAGAGAGAAAGACTACCCACACAGTGCTGCAAGAATGAGACTTGTTTAAACACTCACGGTGCCTGGAGCATTCACTCGGGGTGGTGGCATTCCATTGGACGAATAGCACTGTACCTTGAGCACCAAATCACTGCTCAGTGCACAGGGCAAAAAGCATGGAGGGACATCTAACAGATGCATTGACAAACAGCATTGTGTGTCCCTAAATAATAGACAAATGGGCAGGGGCATTGTTGTAGAAATTACAGTAATTCAGAAACGGGCTTGAAAAAGCTGTAAAGCTGTATACCCGTACCTAGTGCTTCTCCCAGCTGGAACGTTTGCAAATGTCATTTACCCATCAAACCTGAATTCATGAAACTGCCTTTATTGATATGCAATCTCAAGGCACCTTTAGTTTTCTTCTCTCTATGAAATAACAGGTGCAACAGTTGGTAAATCTGACATTAAACTAATTAGACCTAATACCATATCCCATTACATAACACAAAACAAAACCAAACAATAAAGACCATATCTGATATTTTCTTTCTTAGCATAGTAAAATGTAATGTTTAATTGGAATATGAAAGAAAACCGATGTCCCCTCAACTGCCATCCATCCCCACACCACCAAAAAAGGAAGAAGGTGAAAACAAATCAAAAACAAAACTGAAATATGCGAACAGCTACTGTAGGAAGAGTAAATATAAACACAGTTACCAAAGTCAATAGAATAGCTTTCATCAATTAATATGAAAGGGTAAAAACAAAGCGAAATACATTTTAAGATGACCAAATACCATGAAACAACAAACATGATATTCAAACAGAACCAACAAGCCTCCCCTCCAAAACCCCCCCCCAAAAAAAAAAAAAAAAAAAAAACATTTATATACAGTACTCCAGATACAGTGCCCATGCTTCTGTCTCTATGGATTTACTCTAGCAGCTTGAGATCATAACCCAATTGAAATAAAACTATTTCAAAAATCTGTGTGAATGCAACAGAGGGGTTATTTTTCTCCATAAACTATTCATTTTGGCATATTTGAGAGGAAGTCAAATTGGATATTCCAGAGGAGGACTGTCTCCAGTGGAGGATGACGAGAAATAATGAGGAAATATTACCCCAAACTCTCTCCCCAGCTGAGTGGAGGGCGGCACGAGTCAACAATACAAGAATTAAAAAGTTGTTGAAATTCGGATTTACCAAGGGACAAAACTTTTCTTCTTGATTTTCGATAAATATTTATTTGTAAAGCTGCATTTAGAACCGCTTAAAAAACATGACATTGAAGCACATCAAATAAAACAGGAAAACAGAAGCAATCAAAGACATGAATCATGATTATGTCTTAATGCTAGTGGCATTGACACAGTACAATACATGCTAACTTAGCACACTGTAATAATTGAGAGCAGCATCTTATCTTACTGTGCAGTAAGTAACATTGTAAACGATCTTGAGCAAGAATGAAGTGAGGTAGATGCCCATGCTCTAAGACAGAGGCTAAAACGTCTATTTGAATTGCACCACCATAAAACATATTACTGCATCTCCAGTTAGAATGTCAAGTGCAATTGTTTCCAGAAGCACCTGAAAGAGGTTGTGTTCTATACAACTCCTATAAAAGGTAACAAATCTGACCAGCAAACCATTATTGATGTAGGGGTTGTGTAGGCAGTCAGGTAGTTGCCCAGGTGTGATAAAGGATGTCCACCCTCTTCCCTGGCTATGCCCCTTTTGTTTTTCACAAAGCTTTTGTTTCATGGAGTGAGATATCAATTGTGGGGGCTCTTTTCTGTCCACACTGATATGACTTTCTCTTATTCTCAGCCAATTCTTCATTTGTCTTCATATTTCCCAGAGAGCCGTTGTGCACCATACTCCTGGCCTTTCCTCTGCTTCCAGCCCCTCAGACTGCATTGATATATGTGGCTAGCAAGAGAGAAATACCATGAATCCTTACAACAAAGTGTCAACTCACTTTCATTAATGCCCCCCGACTCCTCCACAAACAACCTCTGAAAGTGCCCTCTTTTCCATTCTTCTCACATTCTCCCTGCAAAATATCTTTCTCTTGAGTACTACTTTCTCATCCTATGTTTTCATCTCTTCTGACTTGATCATTTACCATATAAAGCCAGTTGTGCATTGTAAGCTTCCTTCCTCATTCAATGAAGATTTGAAGATCCATTTTCAATGCACTTGCCCCTGATAGGATAAAAGTTAAACCCAAGTGAAGTGTACACGCACGCACGCACGCACGCACGCACGCACGCACGCACGCACGCACACAACAATTTCACTCTGATTTTGTCAGCATTAAATCATACAGTAGGTAAGTTCAAAACCCTCTCATAAGTTCCTTTGTTAAAGGTTGAGTGTATTATTCCATTTGAGGTTTTAGGATAGCAGCTGTGGTTATGGTTGTGAGGCAGAGCGTAGGTCTCCAAGGGTTTAACTTGGTAGCGTGTGGCTCTTACCTTGAGAGCCGGGGGGGCCTGGTTCTCCTGGGGGGCCCGGTGGGCCATCGTTGCCAGCGGGCCCAGGAGGCCCCTGTCGAACTTGTGCCGCTAAAATTGCTGCTGGTGTCTTTTGTTGCAGAGCGTAGTTTGATAATCTCTCTGCAAGGCAAAATTTATATTCTGTTTCAGAATACTATGAAGTGCAAAATAGGTGATAATACAGTATCTCATAAAAAGGGATTTGCCAATAAATACCACACTGACATTCAATATCGCAACACAGCGGCATAGTCATAGTTTAACCCATCATAAACAATTCTCTTACTTAGATTTAAATGGAAAATCGTCATGGGAGTGAGACAAACAAGCTACATAGGGATAAATTGGGGGCAACAATTTTGGAAGCAACAGCTGTACCTTCAAACACCCTCAATACTTCATTTCGGATAAACATTTTAATTTCCTCCATGGAATTGGCATCATTCTGTGAGGAAAAAAAACAGAAGAACACAAACTTCACCAAAACGTATTTAACAGATTAAGAAAATGCAATTAGGAGACAGCAGTAATTCATGTTTTATTCATAGTGAAATGGCAGTGTCTTAGGAGATAAAGAGATGGAATGCATCATGGCATAATAATCAACTTGCTGCCTGCCGTCCAACTCAGCTCAAAGATTGCTTCTCTGAATTTTTGGGAGGCTTGCATTATAGAGAACATTGGCATGGAATGGAAATCATGGTGAGAATTGTCTTTAAGAGTTATTTTCTGACTGGTCAATGAAATCTCCCCAGTTGCATTATGCTGTAATATTTCTGCTGTGGACCTGAAAAGTGAAGAGATAAAAGCAAAGGGATTCATGAGTGTGAGGCACCACTAAACACAGAGATGGTATGAGAAGCAGCGTAAAAGCAGGGAGAAATCATGTGTTTCTGAATTTGCTATACCCTGCTATAACTCCATACCTCTCTTAAGAGTTATAATGGATTGGGATTATTTTAGAGCAAGAAAGGGTTGCAGCAACAAGACTGGTATGTTTATAAAGGTAACAACAGAGAGGACTATGGCCATTTTCTCACATGTTTTAAATGTTTGTCATTCAAAGGATGTTACAGTATGCTCTATTCAAGCTGGTTTGCTTCAACAAGGTTTACGCAACAGTACTCTTGATGCAAGACAGTACTCAGGTCATCCCTGGATACCAATCAACAATTGCAAAACAACTCGGCAACTCCATGAAAGACAGTGATGTATTCTTTTAGAATTCAAAAGTCTGTCTTTCATCTCTCTTGAAATGTTATGTAACCTTCGTACATGTACAGTATGTGTGTAAAATGGCTGTGACACAGGAGGTGTTTTTCTATCCTCTGCAGTGCTTTCGGCACTCCCACGTTCTCTCTCCCTCTCCTCCCCTCTCCCTCCCTCCATCCCTCCCTCCCTCCCGACCCCGTGGGCTTAGATGATCAGGAGTGGGAGGTGATGAGCAGAAACAGCACACCAGGCTCACTGTGCCTCCTTGCTGTTTCATATGTTGCATGCACAATGCTCCAGTGCATTCAATGCAGAGAAAGAAAAACGTGCCCAAAAAAGCCTCGAAAGTAGGCTATTACTCTTTAATAACTACTCTTTACTCCTGAGGATAGTTTGTGTTTATTGATGAGTATTGAGAGACAAATAATAGTGTTGAATGTAACAGACTTTAAGTGTTGTGGGGAGATATTACCAACATACCAAGAGGCCCGGTGACCCTAGAGGACCGGGAGGACCTGGGTCTCCTCTGTTCCCCTTATGTCCAATTGGTCCAACAGGCCCTGGGTCTCCTGTTCGTCCTCTCTCCCCTTGAACTCCTCTCCCTCCGGAAATTCCTGGGTCCCCCTACAATATGGGAGGATAGAGCTTCTGGTATATATACATATAGCTTAAAGTAACTACAGCTATCCAGGACCATTTCAGATCTACAAACATTGAAGGGGTTAGGAGCTAGGGAAAGGAGGAATCTACTCTACTCCTAAAAGGAGGCCTACTGTAAGATGCAGTATTGTCTTTACTCCTTTCTGGCTTGGGTTCATACCAATGGCACAATATTAAACATGCAGTGCACACTCAACCATTACTCTTATTGGGTCCACTCAGTCACAGCTCCTAAGGGACTGTGGCCAATTTTAAAGCCATGAAGCTCACTTCCTATCCTCCATTACTGGCATTTGGAATAGATTACTGTAGGAGTGTGACAGAGCTTACTTACCATGTATTTCACAAATACAATGGCATAGAAACGGCATTGAGCTTCAAATGCCTTTATCTAATGCTTATGTGCTGCAGGGATTACTCAAATTTCTATTTATGACAGTATTTTTGTTAGAGAATGTTTTCTATTACAAACACAACTTGTTGTAAGAAAAACAGAAAGGGTAAAACACAAGTCTTACACGTTCTCCCTTGGACCCTCTGTCTCCTGTTCTTCCTGTGGCTCCCTAAAAGAAAATAAGAGAAAATATTGAAATTACACAGGAGTTGAGAGTTTTCTGAAATTTTAGGTCAATTTCTGAGAAGCCCGCTCAGAGCAGAGAGCACTAGTAAATAATTGGATATCTGGAATGAAGCTGAACCTGAGGCTAAACTCTTCACCACTCTTCTACTACTCCAAACCAACTGCTTATGTTTACAGACACACACAGAGAAGCCAACAGAACGCGCTGCAATCATGCCCATGTTCCTAACCTCCGCATGCACTTAGGCAAATGTTTTTTGTTCACTTGGCTCGTACAATCCAAAAAGTATTTCTCTGTGGAAACTCCACACTTTTCTAATGTTCCAGAAATGACTGTTTCTGGCACAACCTATTTGGATTTATTGTATAATCATTCTCTCCCAGGATTGTATTTCACCTTCCTGCTTGCCTGCCTGTCTATATGTATGAGAGAAACACCTGTCTGGCTCTCTCTATGTGCACAGCCCTCAGAACTTCTCCAACCCCCCCTCTCCCTCTCACTCCTGCCCCCCATCTCCCAGCATCACCGTGCTCACTGCATTACCTTTGGGAGCATCTTTGTATCAATTTCTTGCAGGATTACAGCAGCCATGCAAAATACAATCTGGCATGATGTGGTTTTAAAGCGGGCAGCTCTTTGTGGAACTGTTCTCCTCCGCCTGCTTTCATCTGCAGCTCTCCGTATTCCCCAACGCCTGATGGGAGGCTTAAATCTATCATCGTGCCCACTGAATTGTGCTTCCCTGGGCCTCACATTAAACCTCAAAGCCAGTGTGCAAGGAAACTACAGCAGGGAAGTAGTGAAGCCACCTGCTAGATGGCACTGTTGTCCCACCAAACGATTGTGTGAGATAGATGTATGAAGCAGCAAGGCAAGAAAAATAATGTGGAGTGCATCTGTACCACGGCAAGATGTTGATGGAAGTGAGTAAGACAATAACTAGTTGGCCCCATTGTTCAGGTCTCTGTGATAAAGATTGACAGACGTACCGATGAATAACACAACCTAAATTGAGTTGTTCAAAAATAATCCAATTAGGGTACTTGAAATTGCATCATGTGTTTGTGATGGCTATACTGATCTGATGTTTCCACCACCATGTGAAAAAGGGATACTATCTTCAAGCAACAACAACAAGTACAACAATAGGGATGTTGTCATCTTTAGGAATAGTTTGCAGCGCCAGTTATTTAATTTGTACCCTGTTTCATTAGAACACTTATCTGGCTGGCAAATGCATAATTCACCCGCTGCCCTCTATTACAAACATTTTATCACTGCCTGAAAGCATTAACTGTATAATTAGGATAAAAAGACTTAAAGTCAACAAAGCCTGTAATCTGCAGGATACCTTTTAGTTTGTATCATTAAATGTTCTAATGTGCAAATTCTGTGTTTTAATTCACTCTTATGATGCAGTAGCTCAGGCCTAGATACAAATAAAAGTGCTGTGCTATCTCTGCAGCCAGGTTGTTAAGGGGAATATTCTGAAATGTGGATTCAGAGTGCCATCTCACCTCGTATCCAGGAATTCCATCTTTTCCAGGTCTCCCCTGCTCAAGGAACACAACGAAAACAAAGACATTTGTATCAACTCCCACGTTTGATTGGATCGGCACTGTTGCACTCCTAGTAATCTCCACTGTTAATGACATATCTCAACCGTGGAATAATGATCCTGAGTGCTTGGTGAACACTGTTATACTCTGTGTTTACAGGGGCAATTAAAGAAACCAATTCTGATGATAATTACATACAATAATGTAATCGTCTGCAGAAGAAATGTGGGATAATGTTATTGTTATTGATATGTTATTATCACACTATTGTTGTTTTATCTTACATATTTATATCTGATAACACTATAGACTAAGACTATATGAGCAATATTGCGGTGTAACAGCTGCCCATGGCATACAGTAACACGGGTGCACTTGGTTCTGTGGTGCTTGGACCATGTCCTTTGTTGTGGGTATCAGGGTGTGGGAAAGAGAACACAGGAAAAATCCTTACGGGATCACCTTGGGGTCCCTCAGGGCCTGGAAATCCTGTTTCTCCAAGCGGCCCTCTCTCGCCCTGTCGGAGAACAGAAACAGCCATGTGTCAGTCTGCAGTGACAGAGGGATGACTGTGAGATTGACAGCTGAAAGACAGTAAAAGGCTAAGGCTCACCGGCTCTCCTGGGATCCCAGACTCACCACGCGTTCCAGGTTTTCCCTGTCAATCACACACAGGATGAGAACATTCCCATGTTAGACAGGTCCTCAATAGTGTCATATCTACAGCCCTTTTACAGGCTTACAGGTGTACATCTGAGGGCCAGGAGCGCTGCTCATCACAGAAACACAATTACAATTCTATGCTGCTAACTGGGACTACTGTATATATGATAGCTACAGTGGACTGTTTAATTTCTTACTAGAAATTATATTGGACTTAGTCCATACAGTACCTTACATTTCCCAGGACAGTCATGTCATTCATGTTTTATGCAACATTGTAAAAGCTCAAGTACTGTAGCAACTGCAGCAAAGGTGCTTGAGCAAATGGAAGTTTCACATAATCAATGTGCTCTGCGTGGAAAACAAAAGTGTTACTTACTGAAGGCCCTGGTATTCCTGGGGACCCAGGTATACCTAGATCACCCTAAAGGAAAAGATACAGCCTTATTATATACCTGAAACGTATAACATATCACCATACATGTTGTGAGAGTACGCAATCAAACTTTTTGACTGCTCGTCTCTAAACTTTTGTTATTTTTTGCTACTGGGTGATCATTATTAGGATTGACCATTTGTACGATTTTTTGCCTAATAGTATTGCCCTTTTGCCTACCGAGTGGTTTACGGAGAGCTGTGATTGCTTACTACAGACTGACAAGAATGTTCCTCGTGGATTCTATCTGTTTGACTTTACGTGGTGAGAACCATGTAGACTCAACCATCAAATATTGCCATCTTGGCTCCCCAAGTTTTCCCCCATTGGGGACGACCTGGTGGAGCTGTCAAACTGCTTCGACCTTCTTGACCATGATGTTCCGAGTCCATCAGCCTGTCACGCCCCCTCGGATTCCTCTCCCACCTGGACAACAGTGTTCCTGGCCCCAACTCCTAGCCTTGGTGCCACCAAGCCTCCCCAGAAGTGTGATGATTCACCCCAGTCCCCCAGCTGGACTGTCCATCCAGAAGTGGCTACCTCTCAACTCATCCAGCTGACAGTTGTTCCATTAACCCCTGCCCCACCCCCTAAGTCACTCACATCTGCTCAGAGGCCTCCAGTGAGCAGCCGGCCATGCCAGTCTCGCCAGCACTACTCTCCCTGCCCACCCTTACGACCCCCCCCCCCCCCCCCCCCGATTTTAAAATGAGAAATGGGCTTGGACTACTACATTTAAATGCCAGAAGCATAATAAATAAAATGGACTTCATCAACACGTGGGCTCAGCAGGCAAACCCAAAGATTTTTATGGTCTCTGAAACATGGCTAAATTTGTCAGTGCCTGGCAATGATGTGTCCTTAAATGGCAATACCATATTTAGGACAGACAGAGAAGGGAGAGGAGGAGACGTGTTTTTTTTTGTTTTACTGCGTCTGCTCTGCTGTCTTCCACTGTCCCAAATCAATATGAATGTTTAGTCCTGTGCTTTGGAAATATCTCTTAGCTGTCTGTGATAGGAGTGTATCGCCCACCATCTGCTCATCATAGTGCCTTTGATAACTTAGGTGCACTTCTATCCTCCTATGTACATTCTGAAGTAGTAAAAAACAAACACATATGCAATGGTTTAGAACCATCACAGTTAATTTCAAAACCAACAAAAGCATAACTTAAAGTATCCAGACAAATCCACCCTGCTAGATATCCTAACAAATAGACCTTATAGGTAGGCCAGTGGTGTTCGGCCAGTGGTGTTTTTGCTAATGACATCAGCGATCACTCTCCGATAGCCTGTTTTAGAGATGAAAGGATAAAAACAAATCTGCTCCAACAAAAAGACATTTTAAATATTTTAACATATTCTTTATTGGTTGAATCTTTCCCTTATCAGCTGCATAACTCTGATTTGGCTCTAGAACCAGGCCTGGGCCAAAGCCAGAAAAACTGACTCAGTAGCTGATGGGCAGGTTTTCAGACAACTGAGAAATAGATGCACCTTGTCAATTAAGAAAGCTAAATCAAGTGCTATCTCGGATTCTGCTGGTGATCCTATAACACTTTGGTAAACAATTAACAATTAACTGAAGCATGGAAATTCCTCTTCCTCCCTACCTAAAGAAGTTTTGTCACACTCTGATAGATAAGTAATGCCTTTAATCAGCATTTTCTCTCAGCAGGCTTTTAATTTGAGAGAAATGGTTGTTTGGTTGACCCCGGTCGACTGCACATCTCCCAGCCCCCAGTTGGATCGATGGGAGATCACTCAACTACTAGCAAATCTTTATTTTCATTTCAACAATTTTCTACTTGTGATGTACTAGAGGGGGGCTAATCTGCTTGATCCAGATCTATTGCAGCTTTTGGCCCCCCTGATTCATTGACACATATGTTTAATCTGACTCTTATCTCAGATGCTATCCCTAAGGTTTGGAAGGCAGCCCATGTGCTCCTTTTCCATAAAGGTGACCCCTCCGACCGAGATAACTACCACCCAATATCCAAGCTATCTTGCCTTTCCAAAGTATTAGAGTCCCTGGTCAACTCCTAGCTAAGAACCTTTTTATCTTCCCAGTCTATTCTAAATGTGCACCAATCTGGCTTTAGACCTTGTCATAGCACAGTCTCAGCTGCTATGATTGTCTTAGATGATGTGTTAAATTGCCTAGATCAGAAAAAACATTGTGCTGCCTTATTTATATCTCTCTCCAAGGCATTCGATACGGTTGACCATTACCTACTCATTCAGAGGTTGCCTGAAATAGGCCTGCATCAGGCCTCATGTAGCTGGTTTGAAAATTATTTAACAGACAGAACGCAGTGCGTCTTAACTGATGGTGTTAAATCAGGTTTTCTGGACATAGCAAAGGGTGTCCCACAAGTATTGATTCTTAGTCTGGTTCTTTTTACTATTTACATTAACAATATTGGATTATCTGTAAATAATTGTAACTTGCATCTATATGCTGATGACTGTTGTATATGCTATTGCCCCCACGATTGACCAGGCTTTCTGAGCTACAGTCTGCATTCGCTGTATTGCAGAGAGCATTTTTTGGGCTGTGGTTGATGCTTAATGCTGGAAAAAACAAATATATGTTATTTACCAAATCACAGAAAAATGTATCTGATTTATGCATAGGTACTTTGGGTGGTGCCCCCATTGAGCATGTCCCTGTTTATGAATACCTGGGCACTTGGTTTGACAAAGACTTGACGTTCAGAGGAGCTTGTTAAATGCTAAGATTTAAAGTGAGCTTCTTACATAAGAATAGATCTTGCTTTTCCCTGAACAGCAGAAAGCAGTCAACCTTCATGCCAGTGCTTGAATGTGGTGATATCATCTACCAAAATGCAGCCACTACTCTTAAACCTTTGGATGCCATCTACCATAGCGCCCTTCGCTTTATAACAGGTGATTAGGTTTTAATACTCATCAATGCATACTTTATCAAAAGGTTGGCTGGATCTCATTAAAGTCCCATAGATCTCTTCATTACTCCCCTTTTGTGTATAAAGCCCTACTGCATAAACTCCTGGCTTACCTAACATCATTATTGACATTCAAGAACATAAATTACCTAACTCGTTCTCAGAGTTTGATAACTCTTGAGGTTCCTCAGGTCTCCACCAAATGGGGTAAATCTGCTTTTAGTTATGGTGCACCTCAGTGCTGGAACAATCTATAGAAACATTTCAGTTGGATGTTTTGGTGCTGCTCGGGCAATTTAGGGTATTAATTGAGGACCTTCTTGGTGAAGGATGTGATTGTTTCTCCTATATATTGTGTTTTTTTTATATGATGTATTGAATACTGTATTTAACTGTGTTGTATTTTGTATGTGTTGTTTTGTTATTGTGTAAATATTGTGGACAGGGTGCACCTGCAAAAGAGGCCTTAGTCTCAGTGTGTCTCCCCAGTATAAATAAAGATTAAATAAAAAAAAATGGGGTTTGAAGCAAGAGTATAGAGAAAGCATGTCAATACAAAGGCATCCTAGACACATTTATGAACTGTTATTTCAGGAGGACTCCTATTCTGACACTATTGCAGTCCATACTTTATTTATCCAGACACAGACTCCCCTAAAGTGTTACTGTGGATTTATCATAAATAAACTCTCCTTAACCTTTTAGTGTCAAATAAAATAAACTATGTTGTGCTTTTAGCTGTTTGTTTGAACAATATTGCCATAACTTTTTGACAAAAGCTCCCTGAAGGAGCACTCGTGTTTGATGTCACGAGAACTAACACACATTCAGAGTCATACAAGGCCATCCTGTATCAGCCGCCCCATCTACACTCAGATGCAGAGGAACACACAGTCTCTTTGCCAGCCCTTCAAGGCAAATGAAACAATAACAACTGTACTGGGGTCTTCTATTTGGGGCTCTATACTAGTGTAGATGGTAGTCATGCTGTCAATGTGGTGAGAGAGCTACAAGGAGTAGGCACACTGCCTCCTCTCTGTAATCTGGTTAGGTCATGCAGGATGAGAGCGTCCTTGGGGGCGGCTCTGTTAGATGGCTTACCTTGGCACCGGGCAGGCCTTCAAGCCCAGGCAATCCCATAGGCCCTGGATCTCCCTGGCACACAAGATACACACAGTAGAGGGAGAGTAAGAGCAGAGGAGAAATAAAGTGTGTATATGAACTAGAAGTGTTTTTTCTGCCTCATCAGACAGTTGTTTTTGTAAAGGGCTGTAAATAATGACTAAAACTGTGTGTAAATATACAGTACACACACATAGTACACATTTTCTATTCCACTTCTATTCTGCTCTATAAGTGGATAACTCTCTGTCGTACTGTATTCCCAGTTTGTGCTTAAATCAATGCACCTAGATAGAACTGTAAGGTACAGTAGCAACAGTAGGCTTTCAGTTTGACTTTAGAATTTTGCACTGTGAATACAACAGCTGTACAATTCTTTAGGGTTTACAATTGCAGATTCAATAAGCCAGCTTAGTCAATGAAGGTCCTAAATGATAACCATAAGACAAACATTCTACTTGCATAAATCCCAACTCTCTTCTTTTTTGGACAGATATAAAGTGTTGCTATTTATGCATTTCATCATACATTCATTGAGAGATAGAGCATTTCAATCACATCAGTCTATTTTGTGGTCTTCAACATTCTGTTTAGTATTTCCACTACTGTTGCTCTCCTGACAACATGAATTGATTAACTGATTGTCAGAATCAGGTAGCCAAGAGGCATGGGCATCTCACTTGGAAAATTACAATTGGACTTTCTCCCACTCTAAAAATAGAGATCCCTTCTATCGGTGTCATCTTGCTCAATATGCCATGGAGAAATGCTATTACACACTACAGAGGGGCAACTTATGCTGACATAGACAGATCGTGCAGGTAATTGTCACACATGTAGATTGTCATGAATAACCGAGTGTGGCTAAGGGGAGAGCAGGGCAGCCAGGGGATCAGCTGTGAGACGGATTGGGGCAATTCCGCCACAGCTCTGGGGCCGCTCACGCAATTTATTCAAATGTCAAATTAACATCCCAGTGAAAAATTGCTCTGCAACAGAACAATAAAAAATGCAATTGGCCCCACGAGGATGGAGAATTCAAGTTGATACCAGTGGAGTTGTATTGTTTCCATTCCTCAGCCAGTGGGGATTGTTTTGGGGGTTGTGGGCTGGGAGGGGGGGTGGGGGGAATTACAGTAGATGTAGAGAGAGCAGAGAAGGTTCATGGGCTCCCACCGGCAAGACAATATGGCACAGCAATTTGATTCTGGCATGAGGCGTGATCATTCTTTTGTTGTGTGTTGGAGTTCTGTCATCTGTGTCTAAATGCTGAAGCTCGAGGGTGTATCAACTTATGTTGAAGTGAACCGTAGAGACAATGTTGGAAAGCGACCAACTAGGCTTGCCGGTCTGTTTTGTTGGACAGCAGAAAACAGTCAAGAACACTTAATGCAAATATATTCTCAGAATCAACAGATCCAACTCACTGTTCTTCCCTCATCTCCTTTGGGCCCCTGAAGAGAAGAAAAGATGGATTAGTCCTGTGGGAAGCTACAGTATCATTGCTACAACAAAGTTACAGTATTTTGTTTACATTTGAACATTTGAACCCACATTTAACTGGATTTACAGAGATTTTGTGTTTTAATAGTAACACTTTAAAAAAATAAAAATAATTTGACTGTTGCTCAGTGTCATGCACCAACATTTATGCACAACATTTTAGTAATGATGTTACTAATTTCATCATTTGATGATTCAGTTGGCAAAAATGAGACACCAATCTTACAAAACTGTAATGGGAACAAGACTAAAATCAACGCATTGACATAATGACAAACTGTATACTTTCCACAAAATCGATACCTTTTGGTTGAAATGTCTGTATTGTTCTCTGTCAGTCTTGTAATACAGCACATTCTGTTGTTAATAATTAATTGGATGCCTAACCAGTTAATGTCCCCAGTATTGATATGCATGGTGGGTAGTACAGGGTAGTGCACCCTGAGAGATTCTGCTGTGGTCCTTGTGTATTGTGCAAAGGGGAGATTGGAGTGTCTCACTTTTTTGTCAACAGCTGATAAGTGTTTGTCAGTTCTTGTGGACCCCTACAGGGTTTATGAGGGAATGTCTCAGGGCTGGCTAGATTACACACCATCTGATAAGGTAGCGAGCTTGGGGAGCTGATAAGCAAATCGTGTCAGTATACTGTGGCACAGCGCAGAGCAGCACAGGCAAGTTTTTGGCCCGCTCTGCATTTCAATGATGCTGTGCTTTCCTGGGGCTATCCAGGGGCACCTGTTTGAGAGTCAGCCTGCTCCTCAGACTCCCCTCCAGTGAACTCTCAATGAACATGATTGACTGTAGCAAGGGGGCTGGAAAGTAAGAGGATACTGTAACACCTCTTGTAATGTTTGTTCTTCTGCTCTCAGCCAGTGTAAAACATATCTGAATGTATCTGTGTGTTTGTGTTACAGTACTTGTACTGTACATTGGTTGTGTAACAGAAGCTGTACCAGAGGGATAATCACACTTACCAGAGCACCAGGTGGCCCAGGATGTCCCAGAACAGCACCACCACTCTGTAAATATACTTTTATCATCATCATAACTGAACATGTTTAAATTATATCCATGACAAAAGGACCATATACCATATATCAATCCTAGGTCAAAGTCTATGTACTTAACCACCAAAACATTTTCCCCTGTATGATGTGTATTTATTTATTTAGTTCAGTAAGGACAGAGGCAATTACATTAACACATTTAAATAAAGAACAGTCAGATGCAGTGCAACATAACACGTTATGCACGTTATAAGACGCTAATTTAATGTGCCCATCCCTAGATGGGCTAACTCATGAATGGCTCAGGGCAATGACATGTGAACAGTCCTTACCTGGAGCTTGTACAGACTGCTCATCCCATTGCCCTCGAAAGGGACACCCTGAAAGTACAATCATCACAGTAAGCCATGCATCTCCTCACAGATCCCTGCCTCAGTGTCTGTGCGTGTCTTCTCTGTGCTTATAGTCTTACAGAATACTATAGGTCTGGACCAATGTTACTCTTCTAAGCCCTTAAATGCTACATGGGGGAGATCAATAGCCGGGCTGCCTGGTGATCATAAAAAGAGAGAGCCGTCATGCTTGTTTAACCCCCCACCCCCCCCACCCCCACCGAAGCCTCTTTCAGGATTCAAAGAGTACTGTATCTCAGAGAAATACAAGAACACATTGATTTAGAGAGAATGGAGAGCTTCTGTTGGAGAACTAGAACATCTAGATTGCTTTGGGAGTGTAGACGAGCAGAAGTTGTTGTTTTTTTAGGTCAATAATGGATCTGAGGTGAGCGGTAGTTGTAAATGGAGGAAAAGAGTCAAGGTTCTCATTTAGAGGCAAGCGGAGGGCTGTGCCCTTTTCTGGCCAGTGAGCCATCCCCTGCCCTCCCTGACTGCAGTTTATGAGACCAGGGCATGGGGGAGGGGAGGGTGCACGGCAGGTTCAAGAGGATGCCGGATGAATTATAGATTTGCCTTTGAAAGTGCTAACTCACTAGCCCTTTAAAGGGAGGGGAATGGGATTGACGGCTAGCCTGGGGTTCCACAATCTTACTGTGTCTGTACTCATTTCATCAGATCTCCAGCATGTGTTTGATGTCCAGCAATTCTAAATACTGCAAGACTGAGCAAAACTAAGCGTATTGATTTTCATATACACATATGAGGTTTTGAATGAAGGCTGTGGCCCTAAGCTTTGCTTGATCTGTGCTTTGAAGTTACAATAAAAATCATTAAGATATATTATGATTCAAAATAAACAAAAACCCTTGTCTGATGGAGATAAAAGCCATAGAGATTGAGCAGAGCTGAGAGTTTTAATGTTGTGAAGTTTTCCATTTGCTCAAACAGAATGAGTCATAAGACCGAGTTTGTAACATTTCCTAAAACAGAAAAACATGTAGACTACAGTGGTCTGTATAAGAAATGTGTCATTTCAGAACACTTGCAAATGACTTTGATGAGTTAACTTTAAATGAGTTCTCAGTGTGTATTTTATGAGTCATAGATGATATGTGCCATCTAACACTTGGTGGTGAGTCACCCTGAGGAGAACTTACAGGGGGGCCTGGTAGCCCTGGTCTGCCTGCAGCGCCTTCACTCCCCTGTGGGAAACACACAGGGAAAAGACCATGCTATATGGGGGAAGCATATTTTCATACAAGTAAGATCACTCCATGTTGGACATAATGGTGAAAATGGCCTTACCTTACATGATTGATAATGTAATGTTATAATAGAAGTATTTCAGAGGAATGAAATTCTGGCACTGTTGAATTGGCATTCAACATGCTACAGTACTTATTTCTCTCCACAGCAAAACGTAAATCCATCTTTGCTTTTCACAAAACATGCATGCCTTTCACATAAAGTACCACATTATTTATGTTCCCTGTGATCAATAAATAAGTCATTAGTAATAAGCCAGTATTTTTGTTTTCATGAAAATACTGTGTCAGTAGAGCTTTGAGCATATTAGGGTTCATGTTCATGGCTTTATGAATGAATCATGGTCCTGTACGCACATCAGTCTATGTATAGACCACAACAAGACATATGCATATAGTAGGCCTACATACTGAATAACTATGTATAGAACACAAAAAGATATAGAATATACAGTTAGGTCCATATATATTTGGACTGACACAATTTTTTGTTATTTTAGCTGTTTACTAAAAACATATTCAAGTTACAGTTATATATGAACATGGGCTGAAAGTGCAGACTCTCAGCTTTAATTTGAATTCCTCAAAATTGAAGGAAGGGTTTAGGAATTACAGCTCTTTTATATGTAGCCCCCTCTTTTTCAAGGGACCAAAAGTAATTGGACAATTGACTCAAAAGCTGTTTCATGGACAGGTGTAGGCTATTCCTTTGTTATTTCTTTATCAAATAAGCAGGTAAAAGGTCTGAGTTGATTCCAAGTGTGGCATTTGCATTTGGAAGCGTTTGCTGTGAACTCACAACATGTGGTCAAAGGAGCTCTCAATGCAAGTGAAACAGGCCATCTTTAGGCTGCAAAAACCCCAAAAATCCATCAGATTCCATCCATCAGCAATATTAGGAGTGGTCAAATCAACAGTTTGGTACATTCAGAAAAAAAAATAACGCACTGGTGAGCTCGGCAACACAAAAAGGCCAGGACGTCCACGGAAGACAACAGTGATGGATGATCGCAGGATCCTTCACATGGTAAAGAAAACCCCCTTCACAACATCCAGCCAAGTGAAGAACACTCTCTAGAGGGTAGGCATGTCATTATCCAAGTTTACCATAAAGAGAAGACTTCACAAGAGCAAATGCAGAGGGTTCACCACAAGGTGCAAACCATTCATAAGCCTCAAGAATAGAAAGGCCAGATTAGACTTTGCCAAAAAACATCTAAAAAAGCCAGCCCAGTTCTGGAACAGCATTCTTTGGACAGATGAAACTAAGATCAACCTGTGCCAGAATGATGGGAAGAAAAAAGTATGGAGAAGGCTTGGAATGGCTCATGATCCAAATCATACCACATCATCTATAAAACACAGTGGAGGCAGTGTGATGGCATGGGCATGCATGGCTTCCAATAGCACTGGGTCACTAGTGTTTATTGATGATGTGACAGAGGACAGAAGCAGCCGGATGAATTGTTTAGGGATATACTGTCTGTTCAGATTCAGCCAAATTCAGCAAAGTTGATTGGACAGCGCTTCACAGTACAGATGGACAATGACCCAAAATATACTGCGAAAGCAACCCAGGAGTTTTTTAAGGCAAAAAAGTGTATATATTCTGCAATAGCCTAGTCAATCACCTGATCTCAACCCGATCGAGCATGTATTTCACTTGCTGAAGACAAAACTAAAGGCAGAAAGACCCACGAACAAACAACAACTGAAGACAGCTGCAGTAAAGGCCTGGCAAAGCATCACAAAGGAGGAAACTCAGCATTTGGTGATGTCCATGGGTTCCAGACTTCAGGCAGTTATTGCCTGCAAAGGATTCTCGACAAAGTATTAAAAATGAACATTTTATTCATGATTATGTTAATTTGTCCAATTACATTTGAGCCCCTGAAAATAGGGGACTGTGTATAAAAATGGTTGCAATTCCTAAATGTTTCATACAATATTTTTGTTCAACCCCTTGAATTAAAGCTGAAAGTCTGCACTTCAATTGCATCTCGATTGTTTCATTTCAAATCCATTGTGGTGGCGTACAGAGCCACAATTATGAAAATTGTGTCACCGTCCAAATATTTCAGGACCTAACTGTATGCATGCATACAGTATAGTACATACACACGTGTGTCAACGCGACACATTTAATAAGAACATAGCTTACTCTCTCTCCTTTTGCTCCATGTCCCATTGGTCCAGGTCTCCCCATGACACCCTGTGAATAAAACCAAGTCCAACAATTAACTTTGACCTTCATGGAAAACACAACAGAAAATGATTGAGGGAGAGATTTAACACAAGGAAACCAGTGTGAGTGAAATGTCAGCATTTCATCATGAAAAGTATTAGTAGCATGGCACCACACATGCAATGCAACTAGGAATGATTAGAAGTCAGGTGGATTTCCTTACAGGGGCACCAGTACGACCTGTTGCACCTGGGAATCCTGGGACTCCAGGAGAACCCTTGGAGAGATCATAAGAATTAGAATACATAAAAAATACATAATTTACTATGATGTATCAACTTAAACAATGTATCGATATACATTAGGACATTAAACAATAACATGGAGTATACATGTACAGGGACTGCAGGGAGTACTGTAGGCATCATACAGTATCAGTAATGTTTGGGTTCAGAGGAACGTTCCCCACCTCATCGCCTTTGTCTCCTATGGGGCCAGGGAATCCTCTCTCTCCTTTCACTCCCTAGAGCAGTCATAAAACAGTCAAAGTGAGCTTCATTCTGCATCAAAGTTTCATGCCTTTGCTTGTGAACTCAGTGTAACCTTGATACAGTAAGTTTTCCAAATGAACATTTAATGGCTTTGAATCAACAGCAGATTGTTTCTTATGGTACATTTTACTACACACACACATACAGTGCCTTCGGAAAGTATTCTGACCCCTTCACTTTTTCCACATTTTGTTGTGTTATAGACTCAATTTAAAATGGATTAAATTAAAAGAATTTGCCATCAATCCACACACAATCCCCCAGACTGACAAACGAAAACACGTTTTCTGAAATTTCTCTAAATTTATTCAAATTGAAATACAGAAATACCTCATGTTCATAACTATTCAGACCCTTTGCTATTATACTCTTAAAATAAGCTAAAATGCAAAAATGTCATCAACAAATCACTCAATAAGTTGAATTGAGTCCACCTTAATGCAAGGATAATAGTTCATGTAATTTTGGAATTAATATCTTTGTTTTTATAGGGTCTCTGATTTGTATAGGAATCAATTATACACTGTGTAGATTAGGATGTCACTACCAACTCAGCAAATTTCATAATTTTCTCTTGATCCTGACAAACTCCCCAGTCCCTGCCGGTGACAAACATACCCATAACTTAATGCAGCTACCACTATTCTTCACATGAGAGATGGTATGGAAACTGCAATGTGCTGGATTTGCACCAAACTTAATGTTTTGTAGTAAAACCAAATAAACACATTTCTAGCCACTTTCTTTGCTGTATCACTTGAATTCATTGTTGCAAACACAATTATGGATATGAGATTATTTTCCATTAAGGGATTCTTTTTGGCCACTTGGTTTTAGACACATTTTGTAGAGTGACTGAGATGATGTCCCATCGACTGTGCTTTTTCCTCTCAACCATTCAACTTTGTAGATTTTTGTACGTCTCCCCGGGCCTCAGGGTCGCATTCCTGAGCAGTTTCGTTCCTCTGCATTTGCTCAGTTTGTAATGACAACCTGATCCACACAGTGTGTAATTGATTCCTATGCAAATCAGAGACCCAATAAAAACAAAGATATTTATTCCAAAATGACATTAACTATTATCCTTGCATAAAGATGGACTCAATTCAACTTATTGAGTGATTTGTTGATGACATTCTTTTGCATTTTAGCTTATTTTAAGAGTGTCATAGCAAAGGGTCTGAATACTTATGAACATGAGGTATTTCTGTATTTCAATTTGAATAAATTTAAAACGTGTTTTTGCTTTGTCATTCTGGGGTATTGTGTGTGGATTGATGGCAAATTATTTTAATTTAATCCATTTTAAAAAGTGAAGGGGTCTGAATACTTTCTGAAGGCGCTCTTTAATAAGCACACATAACACTGCATCCATGGCAACTGCTTTTGCAGCCGGCATCTCTGATACACACAGAAATAGATTTTGACTGGGTTACGATTCCATAGACAACCACAGCTATTAGTGTGATGAAAATAAATATTCCACCGAAATTCAATTGAGAAAATGAGTCTTACTAATAACCTTGACAATAAATATTATCCTCAGCCATAAAACAGGCTACTAACATTCTGGCTATTATCTTCTCTAATTCACTTTGACAATGTTGAAAAGAATGAAATTCACTTCTTAAAAAGTAATGTTAGATCTATAGTAAATAGTATGTGTAGAGTAGGATCATCAGTACTATCATGTATTTGTTTACCTTTGGACCCTCTTTTCCTGGATTACCAAAAGGACCTCGCACACCTTGATCCCCCTGTTTAGAATCGATAAACACACACACACACACACACACACACACACACACACACACACACGCGCACACACACATACACACACAAACACACATAAACACTGTTGAAAAACAATGTTTTACAAAACAAATATATAATAGCAAGATAAATGGTAACATCAATGTCTGGCCCAAATTGAAGTGAGAACATTGTGTGAGACTCCTACAGTACCTTCTCTCCCTCCATGCCTTCCATCCCATGCGCTCCGGGGGATCCCTTCTCGCCCTTCTGCCCGGGCAGCCCTGGCACTCTTGTCTGGCAGACACTGCAGGCGTTCTGGCAACGCACAGAGGGGCAAGAGGCATAAGTGGTGACATGGATAAGATTTCATAAATGAGTCAGGGCAGCGCATTTGCTACCTTTGTTATTTCACATCCCCTGGGTGGAGGACAAGACAGTGGCTGACACAAAATGTCCTCCAAATGGTTCTGTAAGCAAGGCTGAAGTAATGTGATCCCACTGAGTGCGGGTCTCATCTAGGTGAATAAGTGAACTCTGTCAAACTCAATGACTCTGATATTTAGTGCGGACTGAGGAGAACCTCAAATATCATCATCTCCCATCCAATTAGAGATTAGTAGTACCTACAATGCACTCACTATGAGCCATTTACAGCATAAGCAGAGCTATAAGGTATGTATGCAAATTATGAGTGTGGAACATGTCCATTGTAATTATTAAGCAGAACCTCATCTGCTCTCTCTTTTGAGGTTTGAGAACATTAAAGCAGCATAATGAAAGGTTTCAAATCCTGGGGTATTATTGGGGTAGCTGTGTGCTATTTCACATTTCGTGCAAATTCTCTCTAGGTCACCTACTGTAGGTGTGCTAGTAGAAGTATCAATGTGCAAGCACATTAGCTGAATCTGAGGAGGGATGTAGAGTGTAGAGTGTAACTGAACTCACTGAACAGTGATGTACTAAAGAAATACATAAAGAAGATCCTCAGTCTTCCTCTGTTCTACAGACATTTAGCAAATTATACATGACTACTAGGGCGGGTGGCAAATAGGCCTTCTATAAAGATAAGTAATGGGAGATTATTTTATGTATCTTCGAGATAGGAAGGATTTTTCCTTTTAACAAAAAATGTTAATTGCTCATCTTGGGAAGTAATCTTAGTCATCAAGTTGGCTCATGTAAAGCCTTATTGTAAAAAGCCATAGAGCCTTTGAACAGCTAAGAGGCTGGAAACATTTGTCATTTAAGTGAGCTTCCTTTTTGTCTGGTGGAATAAAAATGCCCTTTCTGAGACTGTCATGCTTCAAGTCCTCCATTTAAGCAGATTCCCATCAAGCAATTGTGTCTGCACCCACAGAGGATGTGACCCCCTCTGACTCCTCTCTTCTCTCTACTTCTCCTTTCATCACCAAGCTCAGTGAATCAAGGCGTCTCCAAGCAATAAAACCAAATACTGGTATTTCTTCTAAATACATATGTGCCCATCTTTCCCCTTACATTTCTCTGGTGAATCGTTGCAGCAGAGTGTTGAAGGTACAGTAGATAGGATATTCTCTATTAATAGTCAGTCTGCGTACAAATGGCTGGATGTTGTCATCTCCGCCAACAAAACCTTCTTTTGAACTCTTATTTATTTCATTATGCCAGAGTGGAGATGGATAAAATGCAATGTCTCCCTAGACCTTGCTACAAGGTTGAAAAGTGAACAAGCATCAGGAAAAATAAGATGGGTAAATCGGGAAATGCTTTACATTGGCATTCTTGAGCGATTTGAGGAATTAATATCAAGTACATTTCTTTTACCTTTTCTAAACACAGTTCTCCCCAGTATCCTGATGGAGGCACTCTAGAGCTTTTGCTAGTAATATCTAGTAACTGATATATTCAGTCGGTTCAAAAGTAAAGTGCAAAAGTAAATCCAAGGTGGATAATTGTGTACAGTACCAAGCATGACTTTATATGCCGTTTCCTCTCTTGTAGTCACTGTTGCTATGATGTCCAATAATGACAGTAATAGCTATACATAATCATCTAATATATTATCCAATGGTGTGTGTATCAAACTAGACCTTTTCTTCTTATTCCTTCGAAAATAACATTTTCTGCAAATGCCAGATCCTGGACTCTGAATGGTTAAATTACTCTTTATTATTATAACGATAATCAAATACCCCAAATCCCTATAATGGGAATGTCAATGAGTGCATTATGCATGGTGTATGTAGTATGTGTTGCTGCCTTTCAGCACAGCTATCAAACCTCACTAAATTGTGTTTTATTACATGTGATACTCTCAGAGGAAAAAATACCTTGAGTAAAGCACCCATTTCTCCAACAATAGGCAGGGCAGTCTGTTGAAGAGAAACATTGTAAATGTGATAACCATACATGACATTAAATTTAATTGATGTTTAAGTTATATTCTGCTTTCAGGTCATTGTTAGAACCATATGATTCTATTCTACTCTCTCAACACATTAAATAATCTCCTGTGCTTTCAGTAAACTTCAAAATAGTGGTTGTCTGTAGTTGCAAGACAGGCATTAGCCTTATATGGCCTAATGGTTCTAACACCACCAACTGCACTGTGTGATCCTCCAGCAATATAACAGAGATGAGCTGCTTACTTACTGGTTCACCTGGGGGTCCGGGAGGGCCTGGGGGGCCTTCTCGACCAGGGGAGCCCTATAAAGAGAGACAGAAGAGAAGAGCTAATGATACCCCCAGCTATCACCCAGCCATGACACTGAGGAGACATGCGGCGCTGCACCCCTTAGCCTGTGCTTTGACACTCATCCCGTTTGTGGGGACATGTCCAGGAACTGTGACACACTGCACTTCCTCATGCAGGGGGGGAAGACAACATTCCTTCAGAATATGCTTTCTCTTTTATCTGCTGATGTCTCTGTGTCTGCTGCTGCGAGAGAGCGGAGGAGTGAGCCAGGCAGGGAAGTAAAGCAGAGAAGAGAAGAAGAAGAAGAAGAAGAAGGAAGGATTGATCCCACTCACCTCTCTCCCTGGGACTCCGGCAGGGCCTGAAAAACCTGGAGGTCCACGAAAGCCCTGGAATACATACCGAAACACAACCAAATTACTTTATACCCCAACTCTAAATACATTCAAATTAACCTTCAAACAGAACTCTGAAATACGAGAATGTACCGTTTATTCAATGATCGAATATACAGTATACTACAATATCACTGGAATCAAATAAATGGACAATGAATGCAGGTTTTTGTGTAAATCTTGAGAGTGCTATCTTTCCACATACCTCAATCCCTGGCTCCCCTCTGGGTCCCTTGGGGCCCTAATAACACATCACATATGTTGTTAACACCAACACGTCTCCAGCACATATAATCCAATAATGAAATTGTGTAGTCTTAGGCATCCTTCAATCAATTGATTGCATGCTATTCAACAACCATGAATTTCGCAAACCAAAGCAAACTCAACCACACAGTTCTCTTTCAGTCGACTTGGTTAGACCCCTCACTATGGGACACGCACTCTTGTGTACCTTTCGCTGAAGACCCCTATTCAACAAAGCCGGTGATGCTTGCAAGAGATAGCCCCGCCTATCACCACTCTTCACTCTATGACTGTCCGAAGTGTATTGTAGTTCTTAGTATTCAATTTAATATCGTATTCTTAGTTGTTCTCAGTTGTAACGTAACTGTTTACTGAGAATCCTAGGATTCTCCTGGAGCGTTAGGTTGCCTCTACTGGAATTGTTGCCCTCGCTAAGGCGTAGAGTGTGTGTCAACTTCCCTCATTACCACTCTGTCTCCTGTTTTCTCTCACAGAAAACATGACTTACACAAAGTCTGCCCACCGTGCCACCTGGACCCCATCCGTGGATCAGTGTTTACATATCCTCAGTGAATGCCTTGAGACTATTCAGTCTACTTGGAAGCAGCCTTTCTCAGCCAAACTTGTGGCGCCCTATCACAACGGTCGACCAAAGACACAGATTACCACATCAAGGTTTGTCGGAGTGCCTTACGAATACTTTACTCATTCGGTCTCTCCCTGGCCTGAAGTGTGTCAATGCCGCCACAGCAATAGGCATTTGTATCTCTCATTCTAGACTAATATGGACCACAATAAATATGCCACTGTACTCACCATGGGTCCTTCAACACCCAGTTCGCCTTTCTCCCCAGGGTCTCCTGGTACCCCAGGAACACCCCTCTCACCCTGACAAAACAACAAGGGTAGAATGAGAGGTTAAACTATAGGAGCAGGTGCCTAACATTACCAGTCTGACAGAACACTGACATCATATCAGTGAAAGGGGTTAATTCAGTGTATGGGTAGAGCAGTTCATGAGATGTTTCAAAAGTAGATAATTGCTACAGGGAATATCACTAATCTATGTGGAGAATACTGCAGATGGTGGTTTGCTGCTTCAGCCCTGTTCTCCTACCTTTGGCCCTCGTGATCCTCTGGGTCCTGTCGCACCCTCACCCTGCAGAACAGAAGGAAAACTGTGATCAAAATGATTCTCAAAACTAGGGTTGCAAAGGGGTGGAACGTTTCCAGTAAATTTCCAGAAAATTTCTGGAAACATGGGCCTGGGAATTAAAAAAAAAAAAAAAGCACATAGGGGCACATCATGTTGTGTTTTGACTTGGTGGAAATGACATGACATAGGCTATTTAGAGAATTACAGATCCTTGCCGAAAGTTTGCATTCAAACCACAGGCAAGTGAGGGAGAGAAATCACTTTCAGCTGTCCATACCTGGCCTATCATGTTGAATAAAGTTAAAGAGTGTCTATACTAGGTAATGATTTAACCAAAGTGTTAAGTGGATTGAAGCTGTGAATCAAAAATAAAAGCACACGTGGGACTACTGCGAGCGAGTGAGAGAAATAAAAACAAGGCGACAAAGAAAATTAAAACTACTGCAAAAGGAATTATGTTATTGGCCATTTGGCCTTCATCCTGCACCAGTAGTGTCCACAGGCTAATTACTAATATATATATTTATTTATACAGGGGAAACACACTGAAACCAATGCCTCTTTTGCAGGTGCACGCTGTCCACAATATAAATACAATTTCACAAGCCCACCTTAAATGTTAGCTTTTTAACAAGCTCCTCTGTATGTTTTCTAAACGTCGACTCTTTGTCAAACTGAATGCCCAGGTATTTATAAGCGGGGACATGCTCAATGGCGGCACATACAGTATGCATAAATACTTTTTCTGTGATTTGGAAAATAGTATATACTTGGTTTTTTTCAGCGTTAAGTACCTGTTTCAGTTCAAGAAATGCTTTCTGTAGGACAATAAAAGTAGACTGGACCTCTGGCCAATTATGGCGGGAATAGCAATACAGTGCCCTGAATAAATATGGGAAAGAGGAAGTTGTGTTCTTTTAGCTCTATTCTCCAACAGTTTGGATTTAGAAATTACTTTTTTAACCCTTTTTATACATAGTATTGGAACACCACCAAAAGTATTGGAAAAGTGGCTTGACAGGTGTTTCTGATTAGTCAGGTGTGCTCCGTCACATCATTTGTGCAAGCATAAGAGAGCTGTCAATGTCTAGTATTGATTCTAGAACACTCTCCAGGAGGTAGGTGTGAATGCGTGCAGAGGTCTGGAAAACGGTTTTGTGTGATAGCAAGAGGAAAAGTTTGGAGATCTGCCCAACATTTACAGCATACCACCTCATCTGTGAAACATGTCTTAATTGATGGTGTTACTGCTGACAGCAGTGTACAGAAACATCTTGTCTGCTCGAGTACAAGCAAATGCCTCTAAATTCATTGGATGGCGCTTCATCGTACAGTAAGACAATGACCCCAAACATACTGCCAAAGCAACTAGGACGTTTTTCAGGGCCAAAAAGCAGAAAGTTCTTCACCTCAAAACAAACTGACAAACTGAAGATGAAGATGCACTACAGCTTGGCAGAGCGTCACCAGAGAATATATCCAGTGTCTGGTGGGGTCAATGGGTCACACACTTCAGGCAGTTATTGCAGGAAAAGAATTGTCAATCAAATACTAAACATGAGTACTTTATTTGGACATTATATAATTGTTTCCAATATGTTTGGAGCCCTGACATAGGGGCACTATGTTTTAAAAAAAATTTACTTACTAAATGGTGAATTGGGGATAGCACCAGAGATAATAGATTAAAAATATACACTCACCGGCCACTTTATTAGGTATAGCTTGCTAGTACCGGGTTGGACCCTCTTTTACCTTCAGAACTGCCTTAATTATTTGTGGCATAGATTCAACAATGTGCTGGAAACATTCCTCAGAGATTTTGGTCCATATTGACATGATAGCATCATGCAGTTGCTGCAGATTTGTCGGCTGCACATCCATGATGCAAATCTCCCGTTCCACCACATCCCAAAGGTGCTCTATTGGATTGAGATCTGGTGACTGTGGAGGCCATTGGAGTACAGTGAACTCATTGTCATGTTCAAGAAACCAGCTTGAGATGATGTGAGCTTTGTGACATGGCGTGTTATCCTGCTGGATGTAGCCATCAGAAGATGGGTACACTGTGGTCATAAAGGGATGGACATGGTCAGCAACAATACTCAGGTAGGCTGTGGCGTTTAAACGATGCTCACTTGGTACTAAGGGGCCCAAAGTGTGCCAAGAAACTATCCCCCACACCATTACACCACCACCAGCCTGAACCGTTGATACAAGGCAGGATGGATCCATGCTTTCATGTTGTTTACGCCAAATTCTGACCCTACCATCTGAATGTCGCAGCAGAAATCGAGACTCATCAGACCAGGCAATGTTTTTCCAATCTTCTATTGTCCAATTTTGGTGAGCCCGTGCGAATTGTAGCCTCAGTTTCCTGTTCTTAGCTGACAGGAGTGGCACCCGGTGTGGTCTTCTGCTGCTGTAGCCCATCTGCTTCAAGGTTCAACGTGTTGTGCATTCAGAGATGGTCTTCTGCATACCTTCTGCATACTTTGTTGTAACGAGTGGTTATTTGAGTTACTGTTGCCTTTCTATCATCTCAAACCAGTCTGGCCATTCTCCTCTGACCTCTGGCCATTCTCCTCTGACCACCATAGTTGGGGTGGAAGTCTGCCCTGTGATGGTCTGCCCTGCGGTAGTGAACCAAGTGTGATCCTGTCTGGTAGATGCGATTCTCTTGTGTTGTATGTATGTTGTATGTGTTGCAGGGGAGCGGTGAGTCATCGTGCTGGGGTGATGTCCGGCGGGGGTTCCTAGGGCTTCCTAGGGCTTGTCTGTCTACTCAGATGCACGTGGTCATAAAGGTGCAATGTTGGGGTGATGTGCCAGGTGTACATTTGGCAGGAGGGCACACCCTCTGAAGATTTCTGAATGGACTGTCTGGATGGTAAGAGGGTGGAAATCAGTGCATAGTAGCAGAGTGGAGATTGTGATTTTGGAGTTTGGGAAGGTCTTTGAGGCCTTCTCTGCAACCCTGTCCACCATTTCCTGGTCCATTCGCAGGTCGTTGGTAGCTGTATGAATGATGATATGGCCTGGTGTGCCAAAGTCAGGTTGAGAGAGGACTGGGTTTTTGGGCACCAGATTTTTTAGACCTTATGGCAAAGTTTGAAAAAAGTTTGTCTTCCCTGATGAATTTATCATTTGAATCAATCGGGATAGCCACTTCTGTGTCATTCTGGGTTTTACGGGGGTCAGTGTGGGGGGGTGTCTGAGGAGCTGTGGGGCTGTATCTGTTGCCTCAGACTCTCCATGGCCTGGTCTCTGTGAAGCAGCTTCCTCTTGACAGCAGAGAGCTCCTCCCAGAGAGCTCCTCCCTCACCTTGGTGAACTGCCTCATCATAGCATGCTTGACCTCCTTCAGCTCTCTAGTCAGGGTGTACTTGTCCTACTGCAGGCTCCCTGCCTCTTGTCTCAGCTGGACTGAAGATTTCAGCTGGTGTTTGGCTGAGCTGGTCCCTGAGGAGCTCTGTGTCTGTGTTTGGGGTGAGGAGGGTAGGAAGCTGCTCCTTCAGCTCGGTGAGCTCCACCTCCAGTAGGGAGACACTGTTCCTTAATTGGATGATGTTGCTGTTCTCTTAAAGCTGTCGCCTGATGTCGCTCCATGTGGTATGGATAAAGTGCTAACATATTGCTGTGTGCCACCCACCATTGTCCTTGTCCATTGTCCTTGCCACCCACTGTTGTCCTTGACTCATCAGATCAGGCAACGTTTTTCCAATTTTCTATTGTCCAATTTTGGTGAGCCTGTGCAAATTGTAGCCTCAGTTTCCTGTTCTTAGCTGACAGGAGTGGCACCCAGTGTGGTCTTCTGCTGCTGTAGCCCATTTGCTTCAAGGTTCGACGTGTTGTGTGTTCAGAGAAGGTCTTCTGCATACCTTGGTTATAACGAATGGTTATTTGAGTTACAGTTGCCTTTCTATCATGTCGAACCAGTCTGGCCATTCTCCTCTGACCTCTGGCATCAACAAGGCATTTTCGCCCAGAGAACTGCCGCTTACTGGATATTTTCTCTTTTTCGGACCATTCTCTGTAAACCCTAGAGATGGTTGTGCGTGAAAATCCCAGTAGATCAGCAGTTTCTGAAATACTCAGACCAGCCCGTCTGGTACCAACAACCATGCCACGTTCAAAGTCACTTAAATCACCTTTCTTCCCCATTCTGATGCTCGGTTTGAACTTCAGCAGGTTGTCTTGAGCATGTCTACATGCCTAAATGCATTGAGTTGCTGCCATGTGATTGGCTGATAAGATATTTGCGTTAACGAGCAGTTGAACAGGTGTACCTAATAAAGTGACCGGTGAGTGTATATTTCTAGTTAATTTATAAATATAGAACAGCAACGGTGACCCTTTGACCTTTCCTTTTTGGGGGGGGAGGGGGGGGGTGATGATATTTGACTTAGATACATCAGATACATTTTCTTAATAAATAAAAGTTATTAATAAACCAACTTAATAAAAGTTATTTTTCTTGTTTTAACAATTATTAAAGTATAGTATTATACAGGATCTCCTTTAGACCAAGTCCACCCCAGAGTGGTATATTAGAAGAGTGACGCCAATGAAATTACTGGAGACTTCAAATAGTTCCAAATATTCCTTCCTGATTTACCCAATATATATATATATATATATTAACGGTTACACAACAAATCCGAAAATTGCGAGAAGAAAACAATTATTTATTTCTGATTTACTGATTCTGTGATACATTGTGCTGGTTTCTGCCCTGCACTGAGAAATATAGTTCCCAAAACTAGAAACGTTGTCATGGGAACATTATACACAAATCTACTGCGGCTTCGAATGCCTCTTGGCCAATCACAAAGCTTCTTTTCATCAACCCGTTGTATAAATTCTGTTATTGAATGGATCATTTGTAACAATGTACAAGGTCAATGTTACTTCTTTCTTATTGTTACAATCTTAGTCAATTACAGCTCAAAAAGTAAAGTTAAGTGAAGTTAAAATACAGAAAGAGACAAATACATTCAGTGTGCAAAAAACCTCCCATTTCCCATAAATTACCCAGATTTTGCAACCCTACTCACAACCCAGACTACATACAGTACATCAGCAATTCACTTTGAGAACGAGGTTCAGTCAAAAACACAGCTCTTAAATGAGAATATTGAATCTCTCTGAACCACAACCCACAGTTCAAACAGTCTGAATGCAGGCATTGCATCACAAGCTGTTCTATACTCTTTACAAAATGTGTAATATTTTCTATGTGAAGTGAGACCAATAATGCCATGCCACACAGAAAAGCCTTGATTGGGATTGGGGATACTGTAAGCATTATTTACTGTACACCTCTGATGGGAAATTGATTTCTGTGGTCAGCATGTATTAGTGCTACAAGTAATTCCTGCACTGCACAATGTAAATTAGCTTGTCCAAAAGTTTGCCTCCAGCTAATGCAGCAGTTTTAGAGAGAAAGTTACAGTACCCTTCCTTCCATGAAAATGTTTGAAGAGCAAATACATTTGCAATATGTGAGGTAACAATGAGAGGAGGAAACACAGACTAATTACCTGTAATGGATTGACATCCATAGGTGTATGTTCAGTTATGCTACATTCTACAAGCTCTCAGTCTCCACTCACACTCACAAACAAATTAAATTATTTGGGGAAATTGCAATTGAGTGCAGAAAAAGTAATGAAAACAATTTCTACAGTGATTGTTTGACCACCTAGAGTTAGTGTGCAGGCCAGGCAGACAATACAAGTGATGATTTGGGATGCTAAAGCCCATGTAGTGAGGCCAGAGAAGTGACATTATCCTCTAAAATCATTATACACACTCAATGTAACAGCAATCAAGCGTTGATGTTCATCAGTCGAAGTGCAACAGGGTATGTTTCAAATCTGACTGGCTGTTGCCATGATATGGGTGATACTGTCCAAATTTCCTTCCATTTTGGAAAGAGTACTACTTCAGAGAGCCATTTTTCAGACATCCATTTTTCAGAAAGCCATTCTTTCTGGGAGCAATTTTAATGGTTTCTCTTTCCCTCTCTCTGAACGCCTCCCTCCAGTCAGAGCTCAGGGGATGAGAATCCTGTGCCCTGTTGTGGTGGCCATGGAGCAGATATATCTGAGAGAGTGAACAGGAGAGCAGGACGCCCACGGCCCAGCTGTACACCTGGCATCCTGGCCTCCTCCTGCCCACTGCACCCATTTCCACACTTTCCTTCACAGAGCTAGCACAGTTGAAAGAGGTTTTAAATACTTCTGCCTGAGCCTATTTGCATTCAACCTTTTCCTTTTTACTCTGCTCAACTGAACACATTAGCTCCGGCTTGATGAGTAGTTCCGCTGTCATGCTTAATGTGCAGTTTAGCACTTCCATGTACAAACAAACATGATTGCTCTAGCCAGAGAGCAATTGCTGATGATCTGTCATCACAGCTTGCATGGTGCAAAGCACCATCAACCAAGACTGCACCCTGTGTTGCTGATCTCTGGTGGTGGTAGGTGAGGCTGTAATGAACACTTCTATATGCAAAGCCTGGCCCATAAAACAGAGTGCCTCGACAGCTTTAAGCCCCAAAATGTGGGTGGATAGGCCATTATCCAGGCTGGTGTTATTGAATGGTGGATTACTTAATAGCATTGCCTCTCCATGATGTCAGGGCAGCTAAGGGACACTGTTTCTGTCAACATGCTTGTTGCTGTCCCAGCTGTTTACAACTTGTAGTGTGTGTGTGTGTGTGTGTGTGTGTGTGTGTGTGTGTGTGTGTGTGTGTAGACTGACTGTGTGAAACATTCTGTATATTCAACAACCTGAAAAATACACCATACTGTGTGGTTTGTGCTAAATTTGAACAAAGCAGTTATGTACAAGTCAATAGTTATGATACAGTCAACATATATGGGGATAACGGCTGTCTGATTGTGGTGTAGAATCAAGACACAGTAAACACTGATGCCATAGCTCCAAGGCCAAAGCCAGATAAAGGGATACAAGGGTGCCCTCTCTATCTAGTACGCACCGGATTTCCAGGTCCAGGCACTGCGGGCTCTCCCTTGGGTCCGGGCAGGCCCTGTGGACCCATCACTCCACCAGAATCACCCTAGAAAACAGAGAGACAGCTGTGACTCAGAGGTCCCGCTGCCCAGGGCCCCCACCAGTGACAGATCGGCCCTGTCATCTCTACGGGGTGGAGGGCTCTGAGTGACACAGACACGCAGGGGGGAGGCAGGGGGTGTCAGAAGGGTAAAAACCGGGGCAGCTGCCACTCACCCGGAATCATTTCACACAACAACAGGGTTAAAGGCTGGGTCTATGGGAGCAGCAAGTGTTTTACCATCTGTCTGGTCTCTGTATCTGTTTCAGCCTTATCAGAGGGGGCTATGAGTTATGGCTGAGAGCAGGGCTCACCATGCAGACTGTACACGGCCCAAACTGTACACCAGCAGACATACTGTAGGAGTGTTACAGAGTCAATAGGGCTAAAACATAATTGACTCACATATACTGTACTGTGTGGAACACCATATGGATTGAATAGCACCATCCTTGCAACGTGATTGCACAGAGGATGCAGGAGTGGTTGAAGAACGGAGGGAGGATGTAAAAAGCTGCAGGAAGTTGAAGGACAGTCATGGCAGGTGTATCTTCCCCTGCCATGTAGCTGAGTAACTTCACTAAGAGGGGCTGCTGTGAACTTCATCAAACAGTACATTACTTTATCTTACAGTACTTTTATCACCTCTCTGCAAAGTGCTCTGTGCCTGTCCTACTACAAAGCATATTCTCCTGTAACTTACAGTGATAAAAGTCAAACATTAAAACCAAAGTTACTATAGAACCTGACATGACAGCAGTTATGAGTGAAGATGCATGCACAGTAAGAATGTGAAAGGTATCTCCTTGAGTTTTCAACGTCCTCAACCTGTGAAGAGACATCATTGCTGAACATTGTTCTTTAAAAGGTGAAAAGTTGATTTGAAGTCTACCTTCTCTCCTTTCAGGCCGTCTCTCCCAGGTACCCCAGGTTCTCCTGGCGAGCCCTGTAAATAGTAGAGAAAAGAGAGAGACATCTATCACCAGGCCTTCATTTATCTCCTCCTCCTCACCGCTTCAGCAGGCCAACGTGTTCCAACATCATTTCCCTTAGCCAGAATTTATGAAATGCCTCTTTTCCCTCCCTGCTTTTGAATAAAGACAGATGCTCATTACGAGAAGCAGGTGCTGAGAACAGATTGGGCCTCTGCCTCCGATCCTCACACATAAAGCGCTCAGATCTGCCTCTATCCACTAATTAATTCTGAAATTTACTGATTACTGATCGTCTGTGTAACAATTCAGGACTTTGCTTTCCTCTACCTCCCTCTCTCTCTTTACAGGTTTATCTGTTTATTTCCTTCTTTCATTTTGGCGAGTGAAGTCGGGGAAACAGAAGAGACAGCAAGGTGACAGATAGGGAGATGAGAGGAGGCAAGGGGGAGACTTGCAGCTGGAAGGTGGAGAGATTGTACTTACTGACTCTCCTGGGATCCCTGTGAGACCGATGGAGCCAGGTGGGCCATCTTTACCCTGGGAGAAGACAAGGGGCATATAGTGTTTGCTTTCAGTACTTTGTGATCAGTAGAGTCAAATGGTGACCTGGCTAACTGCAGCCAGAGCAATTACCCTTTGATTCTGAGAGTCCCTCACAGAGCTACCATCTGCACAGGTCAGTTAAGGCCTGCTGTTAAGGCCCTTTCAGTCACCAAGCGGTTGGAGTTTGAAGGCATGCCAAAATCATCATGACAATTGTACACTGTAGCTGCTATTTAACACAACTACCCCGGGCAATTTTTCCTTTTAGCGAAAAAAGGTTTCTCTTTGGAGAAAGTTTAGTTTTAGCCTACTGTAAAAATTGCTGAAATCAAAACATATTGCAGTGTACCTTTTGATCAGTACAGTCAAATGGTGGCCTGGCTAACTGCAGCCAGAGCAATCACCCTTTGATTCTGAGAGTCCCTCACAGAGCTACCATCTGCACAGCTCAGTTAAGACCTACTGTTAAGGCCCTTTTAGTCACAAAGGGATTGGAATTTAAAAGTATGCCAAAGACATCATGACAGTTGTACACAGTGTTATCAGTGTCATGGACAACATCTGAAACTAGAGCGACTTAAACTAAATGTTCAACGGGTGTCTTTCACTCCATTAGCCATACAGAAATAATGTGGCATATTTCGATTTTGGAATAGCTTTGAGAGTACTTACCTCTGGGCCTGGCACTCCCTTTGGACCTGGAAGTCCTATGCCTCCCTTCAACCCAGTAATGAAAGGAATGAGTGGGAGAGGGAGAGAAAGAGAGAAAGAGAGAGAGAGAGAGAGAGAGAGAGAGAGAGAGAGAGAGAGAGAGAGAGAGAGAGAGAGAGAGAGAGAGAGAGATTATTAAACCTGAGATGTGTTTTTCTCCACAATTACACCGGCACGTTAACTATTGAGTGGGACCCGAGAAAAATCAATTTACTATTTAACTTTAAGGGAGGTAAGGAAAAATACGGCACAGAGTAATTTCCATCTAACTCCCTATATAAAGCAATTACTGTACAGCATATTCATAACACAAAATGTGTAAAACAGCTACATTGAGTATTATCAAAGCTTTATGACACATCAGACTAAAATCCGATATAAACATGTACATAAAAATAAATCACAAACCCACCAATGAAATAACAACGGCTGTTGAATTAGTTCTCAGGTTGGCAATGTCACTGTGCAATGCTATTCTAGTGATAATGAACTGTAACTGGCATCTGCTACACATGCAATAGTGGATGTTATGTCAAATATCTAATTTGTATGACGCTTTATGTATCTGTTACATCATGTTCATTGCTTCTGGATGTGTAATTGATGCTTCATGTACAGTAGTGTATTCTTACCTTTCTCACATTTTATTATAGCAAATATTATTTATCTCACATGTTTGATTGGGATTGTATTCACTTGCCATGTACTGTATATTCAAGCTACTCTGGAAGGACATACTCCCATTTCTGTTTGAAGACTTATCTACTATATTTGGTTACCTTGAATCCATGCAGTCCATGAATTCCCCTTTCACCCTGGAAAAAGTATAACAGATGCAAGTTTGTCATCCTTTTTGATCATGTATTCTCTGTACTACAAAGGTTATGAAAAAGAGGAATGCATAACAAAACAATTTGTTCATAACTTTACTGTCTATCTGTGAAAGCTATTGCATTTCCTCTAAATGGCATTCATTCGCTGTTGTTGTTGCCCACTGTTCCGTGTAGCACAGTACTTTTTACCCTTCTTTGGATTCATAATGCTTTTAAATTTCGTCTGTTCGAAAAAACAGTCCTTTCTTATTTGTTTTGGTCAATAATGTTACTGGTTGCATTCATTCAGCGACTGCCTGTTAAAGATGCATCTGTTTAGACAGCGCCTGCTGAGACTGGTATCAGTCCACTGTGCACACCGTGTCCACAGAACACACAGAAACCAAATCACACTCAGATTCAAACAGCAGGCACTGTCTCATTGTTCTCAATTCACTAAAAATATTCTCAGTAAAGTGACAGGTGTCATATGCCAAAGAACACCAAACTTGTTAGGCTCACAGCTGTGAAACAACATACATTTTTGTTTCTTTGTGCAGTGAATTTCAATATGTTAGTCTTTGTCTTATCTGGTTGTTTTGAAATGTACAGTAAAACCCCATGAGCACTGTTACTTTACCTGATCTCCCATCTCACCCTTCTGGCCCTTCTCTCCTGCTTCACCCTCATACAGTGAGGAAAACACAAGATAATTTTCAATTGCGGAATCTTGATAAGAATAACTGTCATAACTTACATCAGAAAACAAAGTGACCACTCCTATTAAGAGTGAATAAAGCTTAAGACATTAAACACAGAGGTTTATGCTTACAGTGCCAGAGAGGTGTCTCAGTCCATGAGCTGTCATCACCTGGAGCAAAAAGAGGAAGACAGAATAAGATATCTTATTGATTCTGGCTCTTTAAGTATGAAACAACCTTACAGAACTGATTGAATCTAATGTATGCCCGGGAAGCAGCTGGCTCTGAAGTTATATTGCCTCTTGGCAAAATGAGTGTGTTTAATCAACAGTCAAAGGTGGGGATGCTTTATTGCAAGGGAGTTGAAACATCAACTATCTGAGCAGCATTAAGTCTGAAATCACTACAACCAGAGATGAGTGCTTGTTACCGCCATCCACCAGAGAGCAAGGCCCTGATTTGGCTAATCATCATTGTCAGGTCCACAACATCCCTGTTGAGTGTGATTGCCTCACTGCAGATCACTGGCATGGCCACGGCTGATTGTTAACTCTCTACTGCAAGAGAGCCCCACTGTGCCCAGGTATATTTTACAGTCCACTGAGTAGTAATCTGGTTGGCCAATCACAGTGCACCTGTTCCCATCCCAGCCCTCTTCCAACTAGACACATTATGCCCTCTCACCCTCCCCAAGCTCCTCCCTGTCACATGACACAACCTTCATGTTTTAAATATGCCTTGATGCAATGACATAACTGTGTGTAAAGAGATCAGAGCTCTCTGCTGGGCTGCTTGCTGTGTCTGGGACTCCTCTCCACCAGAGATACAAATACTAATCCAGCACTAATGACATTATTAGCAGGCGATAGCATGTAAAAAGCAACCGCAATCAGAGCACAGGAAGGAAGTGTGACTGCTCTGCCTTGGTGTCTATGACAAAAATACAATGAAAATGTATCTATAACCAGTGACTTTTATAAAGATCTGCCCTATCATTGTAAAACTATGTAAAGCTTTGTTTCTTGATCATGTTTCGTATAGCTTTCTGCTTGTGGTTGTACTCTTCTGTCTATGGTCAAGGGCGATAGGTGGGTTGTCAGCCATGCATGCCCATACGCCCACTGCTCCTCCCCTGCACTAATAAACAGAAATGGAAGGAGGGTAATGGTCTGAACCCTAGCTTCTGCAGTGTAAGAGAATTAAATACTTTATTGCCAAAATGATCTGTTAGTGGGAAGTATAACGTATAGGTAAGAGAGATTGGAGCAAAAGTCCTGCCCTATTTATCAATTGTTTTTGGGTGGCCATATTCTATGGTCAAAGAGGAGGCATACAACTTTAAAATCCTTAAATATAATATCATGTTATTTAATGTCATGAACAAACAGCACTCTACTCACAGGACCGGGGGGTCCTCTGGGGCCTTCTTCACCCTGGATAGAGAATACACCAAAATAAACATGAAACAACCAACTTTCCCCTTTCAAGTAAAAGGGCAGCCATATTAAAATCTAAATTACTTTGTTTGGTGTTTTAAAACAAACCAAAACATTCCCACAAAAGCACATGTTCCTATCTTTTCCTGTAAAGCCAATGAAATGTATCAACACACAACACAACACACACACACACACACACACACACACACACACACACACACACACACACACACACACACACACACACAATGCAGAATGCTTGATAGCAAATTTCATCTGCTTTTGTAATGTCTGCCATCAATGATTCACACCAAACAGTAGCATTCAGAATCTATTTACAGTATTTTCTTAATGACAACTTGTTTCAGCTGATTACATTAGGGGGGTAGATGCACTGATATACTTTAGTGGGTTAAACCAGAGATAGAGACAGTTTGCAATGATGAAATACTGTGTCTTAAGTGGATCTTTCAATTAGTGCCAGATGACTTAAGTGAACGCTTGACAGATAAGTAGATCATGAATGAGATTAGGAATGAGACTGGTAAAACAACCTCACCCTCTGTGAATTAGAATTTATTACATAGCTTTGGTTGTATAGCATATACCACTGCCTAACTCTTTCTCTCTTCTCTCTCTCTCTCTCTCTCTCTCACACACACACACACACACACACACACACACACACACACACACACACACACACACACACACACACACACACACACACACACACACACGTGCTCACGCACACACACACACACACACACACACACACACACACACACACACACACACACACACACACACACACACACACACACAGGCATGCTTGGGTGATATTTGGCATGTATGACTCACCTTAGCTCCTTTCATCCCGCTGGCCCCGTCCTCACCTGGATGACCCTGTAGGAGCAGGTCATGGTTAATGACAGGCACTGTAAATGTCACATCAAGAACTAGGGCTTTGGGAAATAGCGTACTGTACATACAGGATCTCCTGTTTCTCCATTTTCTCCTTTGACTCCAGAATCGCCCTTCTCCCCCTGTATAGTATGTACAACATGATTGACAGCAGAGAGAGGGAAAAAAACAGAAACATATTATTGGTCCCACATACTGTAGGTACACATGTTACAGTATCATACATAAAGTAGTATCCATGACTCGTACGATATCCCCTCTGCACAAACTTCACCATCGCTCTCATATTCTAATTACAGTACAGTGGAAGTAAAGCAGAATGGTTCATATGTGTGGATCTCATCTGTGTGTCTCTAATAAGTCTATATTATGGCCAGGCTTCAGAGGGCCAGGTGTCTATCTGAGGGGATGAGAGATGAACCACAATGTTCCTTTCAACACCATCTCTGCCACCACTCTGAGCAAAGGAAGGGGAGTGCATCGAGTATTATCGAGTTACTGAGACTACGGGGATCACGAGAGACTGAAAGTCCTGTTGCAGTGCAGCAGTTTTCCACACTGAAGCAGGTCATGATTGAATCATTCTACTCTCTGCCAATAGATGGCACTTTATGACTGCAGATGACCTCCAGAGCTTTCCTAGTTCTCCTCCTTTATAAGATGATCTTTCTCTTAATTGTATGTAGGACAATACAGTGTGCAATGATTGTGCTCAGGCTCATTATAAGGCAAGACTGTCAGGAGGAATAAATGATGTTTCTTTATCAAGCAAGGTTGTACCCTTGACCAACCTCATCACCATGTGATGTCCATTGAATGTCTTATTGTCATTGTCAGACATAGACAGAAATAATCGTTTACCAGTAATGTATTGAAAGCTACTGTAATTCAGGTCCAAATTCTATGGCTGTCCTTGCTGTCCTAATTATCCTCATACTATTGTGTATATTTTCAAGTCAAGTGTTATTGGCTACAAAACATGTTTGAATAGGAACATTCTTCAAATGGCATAACCTTAGAGGCACCCTGGTGTAGGCAAAACAGAACACATTGGTGAGAGAGATAACTGCAGCACTGGCACAAAAAAATAATTGTCTGCCCAAACAGACACATAAAATGAATACATTTGGACTGGGGCAAATGCATCGTCTCAGATTCCCAGACGCTTTTCACTTTCAATAGAATTCACTTGTTTTTTTTCTTCTTCCCTCAGCATACACTGTTCTAGGAGAATCAGGGCACATTTTAACCTTCAGCCGTAGCCTGTTGTTCCCAGTGTGACGTCGTGAGAAAAGGTGGGCAGACAAGCCGCTGGATACCATGCGATGAGACATTATTGTGTGTCTAATGGTCTGTCTGAGAAATCGGAGCTTCTCTCACCCCAATGAAGATTTTAACAAAAGCCATTATGATGCCATGGTCTTTAATGAGATGTAGTCTCTGTATCCATGAGAAGATTATGAGCTGTTCATAATAAGCAAGCAGACTAGGGCCATGCATGAACAGATGGATTGTCCTAATAACATTTGAGCTACTGTGGCAAAATTGATTGTGAACATTAATTGAATTCCAAGGAGATCAGATGCTACAGTATAAATGCAAAAAAGTGTCGCAAGAGTGAAAGGTAGCGGAAGTCAAATAGCATTACCTCACCACGTAGCAGAATATTATTGGAGGCTGACATTGTAAAACCACAGCAGTATATTAGGCCTAGTATTTTGTCCCAGAATACTTGTGTTTGCTATCTGTCCTCTGGTAGCCAGCAATGTAGGAGGCAGGGGATCCATCCCCTTCTCGGTGTCTGGGGGTGAGATGTTTACTCTGAGACACCTCTAATCATCAAACTGCAATTAAGCATCTCTCTCTCCCCCCTCCATCTCCTCCTTCAACATCTCTCTCTCCCCCCTCCATCTCCTCCTTCAACATCTCTCTCTCCCCCCAACATCTGCAGTGCTCTGCCAGAGCCCGTTTGGAGCTGTCAGTGGGAGATGCAGTTATGTAGATGTGATTCATGGGCTCCCAGTCTTTCCCTCACACTGTGCACGCTACAGACCATTTTTTACTTTAAGACATTCACACTCCACTGACTGAGTGAGAGGGGACTCAGCTCACACTCACAAGATGTTACAAGCTGCAATTTAGAGCGCTGGAGCTCAAGTATTTTTGTCTGAACTCATGTATGCAGGAGTGAGTGGTGTGGAGGGTTCACAATGGAACTTATTAATGGATATTAGTGATGTTACTCGTCATTAATGGTGTGATTGAATTTCTCTTACAACAGTCAGCCACCATGTGGGGTTCTATAAATGCCTTCAAATGTGTGGTTATTATATTAATTTCAGCAGATTAAAAAGGAAAGTGATACCTTGGATATGTGTGAGTATTTGTCCCTGTCACAGAGGATAGACTTGAATTTATTATGATCAGGCGGAGATCTATCCTTAATGCAGTGGCATGTTTGATTTATGATAGGGGCCAAGTCTGGCACTTGATCATGCACTCCATTTAACAAGAGCATTAAAGCAAGAAAACAATGTCTCTTAAATCCTCCCCCCACCCCACCCCACCCCACCCTCTTTCATGCCAGCATCTGTCAAAACTTTTTCATCCAGTCTTCAATAAAGATACTCATAAATTAACAAGGGCACAAAATACCAGGGAACTCAACACACAGTTATTAAACCATTAGGGTCTCACTCTTTTAATTACATCTCAATTGGGATCTTTTGTTCCCAAGCTGCAATAAAAACCTTGACTTTGCTATTCAAATGTCAGGTGCATTTGTCAGCACTCAAGTCAATTACAGCTGCAATTCCTCTCCCCCTTAGACAGTATATTTAGAATACAATTACTGTCATTTAGGGAGAAAATGGGTAACAACGATTTCACTTAATTAGACAATTATAGAAGCACAACTTCAACAATCTCCCCCACTTCCAGACTGCTAAGTTAAAAAGTCAGCTAAGGTAAGCTCTCACTCTCCCTCTTACACACTCTCTCTCTTTCCTATCATTGTGAAGTTTCCACATGCGCTGCCACCTCCTTAGTTTTCAGGTATGGTCAGTGTATCTACACAGGTCTGCCAGTTTTCAAGGATGGTAAGAAGCCCCCTCAGTGAGAATGAGAGAAATACTCTGGCCAGGGCTGCCATCAACACAGACTCACAGGTTGATACATCAAATAAGGATGTGATCATCATGATCACCAGTAGACCACTGGGGGATGGCAGAGTGGGGGGTGGGGGGGCTTTGTTGTGACCCGTCTCTCTCTCCTTTTTTTCATCACATGCCTTTGGTGAGCTACAACACCCAAGGGCTTCATGAAAATGATTGCAGACCTTTTGCAAAAGCACTGTACGTAATGACCATCTGTCTGTTATGAGTGTGCACGGTGAGTCATACTGTGCCAGGCCGCAGGAGGTGCAGGAGGGAGGCAGGCGGGGGGGGGGAGGCTGCTTAATATGTACAGCAGATAGACCCCCATTGACTGAGAGGTGCCAGCCCTCCAGAAGAGGGTGTGTACCATCTCTCAAGGGCAGTGCAGGTTGGGGAGCTGATCCTGGGGGTGTCTTGCTAGTTTCAGCTGACTGATATTCAGGAGTGGTTCAGACCACTTGGGACTACTAGTTATGCATGCTGTAGTTTCATATACACAATGTTGTAATATAGGACGATAAAAGTCCTACCCTATTTTCAGGGTCACTACAATGTTCAACCATATTGACCACTCAACCAACCCTGAGGGAAGTCATAGTGGGCTCTGTGATGAAACATAGAACACAGGCCAGAGCAATCTGCTTTAAATGTCTTGTGACTGTGATAAAACCATGTCTGTTACTTTCATGCTTGTCCCTTCAAGCAATCCTGAGGGACGCTGCAATTAGAAGATATGAAAGACAGACAGCATGAGATTTTTAAAAACATGACATAGAAGGAAACAATTTTGATTGATACTATGATTTAAGGGTGAGATGACATGTGAGCTGTGATTACATGGACGAGGAACACAGTATGAGTGAATACTGATGTCAGTCAGAGTGGGTGCCCAAAATACAAGCTTCACACATATCATGTGAGTCCCCTTGGGTTTCTGTTTGTTGTGCGCCTCTTAGATGGACTCTGAATACATCTAAGACCTTGGTAGCATGCTGCTCTTGTCCTTGAGAAAGGTTATTACTGCTCCAGTGCCTCAACTGTAAATACTGCCCTGTGGCCTCATGGGAAGAAAAAAGTGGGGCCCAGTGTGTGTGTGTGTGTGTGTGTGTGTGTGTGTGTGTGTGTGTGTGTGTGTGTGTGTGTGTGTGTGTGTGTGTGTGTGTGTGTGTGCGTGTGTGCGTGCGTGTGTGCGCATGTGTGTGTGTCAGTGGGTGTTTGAGCCCCTGAGATCTACCTCTGCAAAACAGGTGACTCATAAATGCCAATTCTGGGGACAGAGTTGAAGCTGGCACATGCTATGGGTATTATCAGGACACCGCCACAAAAATGTCACACCTCCTGCTCCTCCTCCTTTTCTCCTACGACTTTGTGTCCCACAACTTTATGAGTTATTAAGGTGGCAGAGAGTACATTGAGTCATGTGGGAGAAGCTTAACGATTAGTAGATGAAGTGTGCTAAAGATAATTGAACCTATTGAGCATAGCGATGACAGGAGCTTAGCAGGATCCTGCCTAGTTTGATGATTCATATAACCTAACTGTACATTACAGCTCGGAATAAGTGGGTAATAACATGGTAATAACTATGGTAATTACCAGTAATTACGGATAGTTACCAGTAAGAAGAAAGACAATTACATATTTCTATTTTGTTCTTGCCTTGTATTCCTCACAATTAAGATCATGGTTTGTTACAGAAACAGAAAAGGTAGTTAATATGAAATTAAGTGGTATCAGAGTGGGAAAATGCTACATTACCTGTTTCCATTTTGTTCTACCCTAATATCCTATCTTAACCTGACAAGTAAGACCATGTTTACCATGGTTAGACCCTCAGTCATTGGTAATACAGTCATAGTATGAATGCATCCACTGCATTAACACAGTTATACAAGCTACCCAATGGGTCTAATGCATAGACCTACAGTTAATGTAAATGTAATCTTCCCTTATTAACACATTGAGACACACTGAGACTTCGACATTAGTAATAATAAGCTGTAATGTTGCTCTGTAATGTAATCATTTGTGGATGGAGAATGAATGGAGGCAACGTCTTCAAAACCCTCATATCACACTTGTTGTTGGAGTTTGATGGAGTTTGGTCATCTATTACTGAATAATATTTCCAGTGATATTCACCACAATATTTCATTCACAACCATTTGAAGATGTTACAAATATTAATTCATTAACATAGCATAATAGTAATAGCATACTGTAAAACTGTTTTATATCACGGTTGTTCAGTGAGTTGGCTTTTCTTCTATTAAAGAAACAATTGCACATGAGCCCCTGACAGAAAGCGACCTTCTAATGAATGGCAGAGTACTTTTACATTAACTGCATGGAAATCATCCATGAAAAATTATGTATCAAACCCATTGGGTAGCTTATTACTGTGTTACTTTCAGTGAATGCATGCATACCCATACTACGCATTACCACTGACTGAGCAACCAGTCTAGAACAAAATGATTACATGGAAACAACGGTCCAACTTGCCATTGTCTTGTTACTGGTAACTTCTGATAATTACTGCTGTGTGTGTGGTTGACTACACACAGTCTCTGGGATTGATTTACAAGGCCTGCAGAGGAGACTACAACTCAAAACAGTCAACCAGGCCTTATAAGCAGACTTCCTTATCAATACTATCTATGCATGAATGCACTCTTAATATACCCCCTGTGGTGTTTTTGCCATAATGATTTAACCTTGTAGCGCCAGTGTGTGATGGATGTTTCTCAAAAATCGATATGATACAACTATGACCTTATTGGTCATCGTTTGCATACATGTGTGGTAACTGGTAACTGTGGTAACTGTGGTAACTGGTAACTGGTAACTGTATGCAGTTATATGAGTTCTGTCTCTGCTTTGTTTCGTTGCTGATTGTTGAGTCCCATTTGCACACCATTCAGTAATAATTTTGGGCTGGAGACAGTGCAACGTCAGTAGTATTGATTATCCAAGTTTTGAGATAAGTCTCAATGAGGACTGTTGTGGATCTCTCTGTGTAATGAATAAGTTTTAAATGCAGGTAAAAAGAGTCCATAGACGAAAGGACAAGGATGGAAATGTGTGTGTGTGTGTGTGTGTGTGTGTGTGTGTGTGTGTTTGTGTGTGTGTGTGTGTGTGTGTGTGTGTGTGTTTGTGTGTGTGTGTGTGTGTGTGTGTGTGTTTGTGTGTGTGTGTGTTTGTGAGAGAGAGAGAGAGAGAGAGAAAGAGAAGATTGTGTATTCAAACATTACCCAATAGTCAGTGATAATGGCAAATGAAAATATGAACCACTGGAAACCACTGAGGTACAGCATGATACTTACAGGTTGGCCTCTGGGTCCAGGCTCTCCTGCTTTTCCTCTGCGACCCTGAGACACAGAGAAAGAGAGAGCGGGGAGGGGGAGAGAAAGAAAGAAAGAGTGAGAAGAAGTGAATGACATGGAGAGGAGCAACAGCTTCACACAAGTGCATGGCTGGGCATACACGCTGCCAACAATTACGGTTAGACAGCCCTGTCGCAGTGGCTAATTTGCTTTTAATTAACAGCAAGAAAACAGCTTAATTGCTGCACCGTGTGGTGTGCTACTCTTTGTTACCCCCTCCAGTTTATGGCCTCCTACCCAGCTGTGTGTGTGTCCCCAGCCACATCAATCAGAACGGGAGCAAAGAACAACCACAAACAAACCAGGCCAAAGCATGGATTCGTATGTGTCAGGGTGAGGTCAAAATGGACCAATCATTGGGATCAATATTGTGATTTGTGAACAATCTAGAATAACTGAAATGTCTGAGACTGTGCTCTGAAAGACTGACATCCTAATGAGATATTAAATGCTACAGTACTTAATACTACAAGGATATGTGTAGTATTAAGTAAATGGGATAAAGCTCAGTGGACATGTTCAGATAGGGTGGCATAACATCAGTCACCACTAAGTGGCTAGAGTTAGGATTCCTTCATATTCACAATATGACAAATCAGATGAAAGATTAGCTCAATTAGGAGAAGTCAATAGCCAGGCCAATACCAACTTACTGCACAACACAAAGTAAAAAAACAACAACAAGAGAGCAACAGAGAACAACGCAAGAATAGCTCTTTTCTAGTGTAGATTTCCAACAAAATGGGGCCCAATTAGCTTCTGCTAAAGAGCGCTACACAACACTACATTTTAGTGGGCATGGTTGCTAAATTAATTTCCTTCAGCAAAGTTTCAGTTAGCATGGAGGTGGTGGGCAGCTCTGGCAATGAATGAATGGGGATAATTGAATATGATATGAAGATTGTCCTCACCAATCAGGATTTCACTGCAAATGTTGGAATGGATAATACTTTTTTACAACAAATGTAACCACTAGCTGAAATGTCTATGATATCATAATCTAAGCACTCAACAAGACTACAATGGCGCGCCAAATTCAACCTGCTGCTTCATTGTCTCACGTCACGGTCATGGGGATTGATCAAAAGTACCCCAGCTAAAATGTGCTGTCATATCGTTACCTTGGTTACAATGTGTAGACTACTCGTAACTGAAACAATACATCTGTCAATTATTTTCAATTAATTTGACTGAATTTACATGACCTTGAAACTAGCAAAGTACTTTGGTTGTTGGGGAGGAGGCTGAAAAGCTGAGACTGGAAAGTCAACCAGGACCTGAGTACGGATGAGAAGAAGGAACAGTCTAAATAAACGGGGTCTCCCTTATCACCACCACTGAGTCCGCCTCTGTGTTCAAGGACCTCATTACAGTGGTGCCCAACGAGGGGCAGAGTGAAGGTGGGTAAAAAAATAAAAAATAAAAATGGAGGCGTTAAGCGCAGCCATCGCAAGGATGGCCCTCATCCTGGAGCAGCAGGCCCACCTACAGCAGGAGCAGCAGTCCGCGATGGGAGAGATGGCGACAGCGAGGGCTGAGGACCGTGCCCTCCTCCGGGAGTTCGTCGGGGCCATCAAAGTGGGACCGGCGCCCGGGTTGGCACAAGGTCCCCCCAAGGTCCACCTCCAGAAGATGGGGGACCTGGACGACCCGGAGGCGTTCCTGGCGGTGTTCGAGGGGACGGCGAGGATCTCGGGGTGGCTGGACGGCGAGTTGGCGTACCATCTGCTGCCCCTCCTGTCAGGTGAGGCGCAGCTCGCTGCCCACAGCCTGCCAATGGCTGCCCAGCGGGATTATCCCTCCCTAGCCCGGGCGATTCGAGACCGCCTGGGCCTCACCCCGGAGGAGCCGGTTCCGGGCTCTGATGATGGAGCAGGGGAGCCGGCCCTTTGCCTACGCCCAGCGGCTGCGGGACAGCGCATGGCGGTGGCTGGACCCAGGGAACAGCTCGTGGAGGAGGTCGGGGACCGGGTAGTGTTGGAGCAGTTCCTCACGGGGCTCCCGGCCCGGACCGCCGCCTGGGTCCAGTACAACCGGCCCCGAGGCAATACCGCTGCGCAATATTTCTGCCAGGAGTGTAGCGCAGGCATTGTTTCAAGTGATCTCCCAGGTGGGAATCCCGAAAGAGATTCTCACCGACCAGGGCACCAATTTTATGTCACGCACCCTCAAGGAACTGTACGGGTTGTTGAACATCAAGGCGATTCAAACCAGTGTTTACCACCTGGCCACGGATGGCCTTTGTGAGCGGTTCAATCAGACCTTGAAATCGATGATCCGGAAGTTTGTGCACGAGGATAGTCAGAATTGGCATAAATGGCTAGATCCCCTGCTGTTTGCGGTACGGGAAGTTCCCCTAGCTTCCACCGGGTTTTCCCCATTTGAATTCCTCTACGTGCGTAAGCCCCGGGGTGTCCTAGACGTTCTTAAAGAAAATTGGGAGGAAGGGTCTAGCGACAGTAAAAATGAGATTCAGTACATCCTGGACTTGCGCACAAATCTCACACGAGCATTTGCAGCAAGCCCAAGAGCGTCAAAAGTGCCTCTACGACAGGGGAACTAACCTGCGAGAATTTTCACCGGGAGACAAGGTGCTTGTACTGTTACCCACCTCCAGCACGAAATTACTCGCGAAGTGGCAAGGGCCGTTTGTGGTCACACGTTGCATGGGGGGCATGGATTATGAGGTAGTTTGCAGGTGTATCACGTAAATCTCCTTAAAAAATGGAACGACATAGTCACTGTTGCTCTGGCTACAATAATTCCAGAGAAAGATGAGTTCGGACCGGAAGTCCCAAAATCAAAAATTAGCACTGCGGTCGGTATTGATAACCACCTCTCTGCTAGCCAGGCCACGGACGTTGCAGATTTGCAAGCTAGGTTCGCTGACGTGTTCTCTCCCCTGCCTGGTCGGACTACGCTTATCGACCACCATATAGAAACGCAGCCGGGTTTAACGGTGTGCACGCGTCCCTATAGGCTGCCGGTACAAAAAACTAGACATTGTGTGCAAGGAATTGGAAGCCATGCTTGAGCTGGGTGTGGTCGAGGAGTCCCGCAGTGACTGATGTAGCCCCATTGTGCTTGTCAACAAGTCGGATGGGTCTATATGGTTCTGTGTGGATTATAGAAGGGTTAATGCGGTCTCCAAATTCGATGCCTACCCGATGCCCCGGGTTGACGAGCTCTTGGACCGGCTTGGCACGGCCAGGTTTTTTACGACATTGGATTGCACGAAGGAATACTGGCAGATTCCCCTCTCGCCGGTATCCCGGGAGAAGACTGCATTCTCCAGTTGTATCAGTTCACGGTGCTCCCTTTCGGGTTGTTCGGGGCCCCAGCCACTTTCCAGCGCCTCATGGACCGCATTCTGCGGCTGCACTCTGCCTATGCTGCTGCCTATCTGGATGACATTGTCATTTACAGTGACACCTGGGTGCAGCATATGCAGCGTGTGGCTGCTGTTCTGCGGTCCCTGAGGCAGGCGGGGCTGACGGCCAATCCGAAAAAGTGCGTGATCGGGCGGAGGGAGATCCGGTATCTGGGGTACCACTTGAGTCGAGAGGAGGTGCGGCCGCAGGTTGAAAAGACTGCGGCCATCGCCGCCTCTCCATGGCCCAAGACTAAGAAGGAGGTGAGGGCGTTCCTGGGGCTGGCTGGCTATTACCGGCAGTTCGTGCCGGGCTTCTCAGAGCTGGCCAGTCCCTTGACGGACCTCACCCAGAAGGGTGCCCCAGATCCGGTCCAATGGTCGGGCCAGTGCCAGGGGTCGTTCGAGGCCCTTAAGGGCGCTCTTTGTGGAGAAGCGGTCCTGTATGCGCCTGATTTTAACCTCCCTTTCTCCCTACAGACGGACGCGTCGGATAGAGGCCTGGGAGCAGTGCTGACCCAGTGGGTGGAGGGGCTGGTGCTGTACCTGAGCCGCAAACTGTCGGAGAGGGAGTGCCGGTACAGCACGGTGGAGAAGGAGTGCCTCGCCATCAAGTGGGCAGTCGGCGCCCTCCGCTACTACCTGCTGGGTCGCGCTTTCACCCTCTATTCCGACCATGCTCCCCTCCAGTGGCTCCACTGCATGAAGGATGTGAACGCGAGGATCACCCGGTGGTATCTCGCGTTGCAGCCCTTCAACTTTTCGGTCGTGCACAGACCGGGGGCGCAGATGGTCATGGCAGACTTCCTCTCCCGTGCAGGGGGGGGGGGAGTAGGCTGTCCCCGGCCTGTGTCGGGCGGTGGGGGTATGTGGGGGGACATGCAGCGTTCGGCCTGTAGAGGGAGCTACAGGACCGTGGCAAGGGTTACGGAAGCGAGGCTTCGTTGCGCACCTGTTGCGAATGAAGCCTCGTTAACGAAATGATTTAAGATGTGTGTGCCTCTGCTTTGGGGAGGAGGAGGCTGAAAAGCTGAGACTGGAAAGTCGACCAGGACCTGAGTACGGATGAGAAGAAGGAACAGTCTAAATAAACGGGGTCTCGCTTATCACCACCACTGAGTCCACCTCTGTGTTCAAGGACCTCGTTACACCAAGATTGCCTGGTCTGAACTGGAAACCTGTATGGATACAAGAATGTACCCCTTCTACCTCACGCAGTCTCTAAAACAGCTCTGTCCAGGCTCTAAAAGCTAAATGTATGAGGTGAAGCCCAGCTCGCAGCAGCACAGATCTTTGAACAGGACCCAGGACGATACTAACTAACTAACCTACTAATCCACAAGTTAGTTCGGTTAGGACTAACCCACAGGTGGATTATGCCTGGATTCCCACAGGGGTCTGTAATCTCTCAGAATGCAAGACTCACAATAGCCCCCAATCTCCCACAATCATGTGGGAGACGCGCTGTAAAGACAGCTTAGGTTAGGGCGTAACGTAACCTGTGTCACTAGGGGCAGACTGAGTGCACGCAAGTCCCTTGGCCGTGGCCAGGGAGAGTAACAATGAGGTGTCATAAAACAGCAAATTTACATCAACAGTCTGAAGAGGCTCAAAGTGGTCACTAGTGAGCGCCTCAAGAGCCAAGACGAGTTCCACCGGATGAAGACGTCACGCTCAGACGTTCTACTGAATCCTATGTAACACGTCGGAGGTAGGTAGCCAGGTAGAGTAAGTCAGAGTTTAAAAGGTTGATGGTTGAATGACGGTAGCTTGGCGGTACCTCCACAGCAGTAGCGAGTCAAGTTGACTTTTTCACACTTTTTATTTTAGGTATTTCTCCACTTGCCCCATTTGTGAGCTGATATTAATGTTATATTTGAATGTAATTTTAATTATTGTAATTCATGTTTTTTAAATAGCGTTGTTACAAAGTGACTATAGCCTTTCATTCTTTGTTGTTTTATGTACAGTATTATTTGTAAGCAGTCTTAGTATTTAAGGGGTTAGTTTGGGATTAACAGGACAGTGAGAGCAGCTACTGTACCCATGGGCGTGCCACTTACCCATGACAGTCAAAAATTGTTGGATCTGATTCCTTTGACTTAATACCAATCTATCTTTAGGCTTAGCCATTTTTACAATTACATTGCCATGTTTATTTGATACATTAGCAGACCAAGGACAGTATTATTTGAGATTTATAGATGGCGCTCGAGTCGTAGTTGACTTGAGGCTCACTTTCAGACTTGTTGAAGGGAAGTTTTAACCAAGCTCTTTTGGATCTGACCAGCATTTTTATTTATTAATTTTGTTTCATTCATTAATTCGTCAGGGAAAATGCCAATCAAGCCTATTCAATAGATTAAATAAAAACGTATTTTCCTCCTGTACTGTCCAACCTGTGTTTAGGCTGTTGCGTCTAGGCTTACACAATTAGTAGTGCTTATTTTCCAATACTATAGCTTATAATTTGAAAGCAGCCCAAGGACAGTATTATATGAAAGCAATCTAAGCCCTATTCAGACGAGATTCAGTGTGAATTATCAGTGTCTGTAATTTTTATGGACTGTGTGTGACTGCGGTTGTAATAACTTTTTGGCCTGTAAAAATATGACCATAACTTAAATGGTCCCCTGCTGGGACCATATATACTGAAAAATGTATGCACTCACTGCAATGTAAGTTGCTTTGGATAAAAGCGTCAGCTAAATGGCATATATTAGTAATAGGCTACATGGTGTGAGATCTGTCCACTCCACTGATCATCAGAGATGGGGGATGAGGTAGGCTATCAACAGTATCACGTCCATTGTGTGTATGGCCTGCCATTATAATGATGCTGGGTGACAATCCCTGGTAGTTGTGTGGCTAGTATAGGTCTACTGTGATCAATGAAAGTAAGCTGCCATGTAGGCTATAATAAATAAAACTCACAAATGTTAATCTGTAAACAAATTATATTTTCACTGTTTTAGGCTACTGCCCGTATCTAACAAGTCATTTGTAGTTGCCTATCTGTCTGTATTTTTAACGTTATTTTTCACCCCTGTATATCATGTATCATAGTCATTGCTGTAGCTTTGGACAGTTCTTGATATGTGTGACATTCATGATCCATAGGCTACACATTTTTCTGCAGTTCCAGCTCCAGCGAGAGCACCATTGTAGGTGGATTTGGTGGTGCCAGCCATGTGATTTAAATGTATTTAAATGTGGCTGAGACAAAGACAGTGATCATCTGATCTTCCGTTGTGAATGGTGATCAATGCCCCCCCCCTCTCAGCCCGGAATACCTATTTACAGTTGAATGAGCATGCCTGGTGGACAAGGATATTATGCCTGTTGTCAATTCCTTTGCTATTGTAATGTATATAGTATAGCCCAGCAGGCCTCTCCCATCGATGTCTTTGATGTCCCATTGTTGGGATGGTATTTAAGGACAAGGACAGACAGATTTTCTTTGAGTTTTGGGTTAGGCCTGTGATGGGCACCATTGTCCTGTGTGTCCTTGACACGCATAGTGTTAGACTTATGGTTAAACTTCCATCAGTTGGTTTATTTTATATGTTACTTCGAAACTGTTAAATTGGTCAATTTGTTGATACTCTATTCTCATTCTTCCTATGTGCATTAATGTGATGTTGTGCGCTATATAAAGGTTCAGCATCGTGACCAGGTTATCACATAGAGTTCACCATTTAATGTCTAATGTTCATATGCGCCCAGCTAGTGCATGTCAATCTTCTATGAACTAACAAAATTCGTTAAATGAAGAATTTTACTGTTTTGGGGGAGGAGTGGGATCATTCGAATTGTATTTCTTCAGTGGCTAGATAAATGATCACGCTTTTGTTTGTTAATGGGAAACTATTTGAGTTTGTTGTAACCACGTTGCTATGAGTGGAGGGAGGTGTCTAAAATGTTGTGAGGAGGGTGATGCATATCACATACTGTATAGTAATAGAGAACAATGTAATGCGAGAGTAAGGTGACCACCTTGCATTTTGGCTATTTGTCCCGATTCCAACAATGACAGAAGATGTCGTCCTCCCCGTCATCCCCCTTTATGTACCCAGCGAAAATGTAGCCTATCCAGGGACATAGGAAGTATATTTCGTGAGGGGCTGCTGCCCCCCCTTTCTATCCGGAGAAAACGTTGTCTATCACCCTGTTAAACAAGCTATTCTAGTGACTTTTGATGGGAAAATAACATAGTGGTTAGTGTGAGTGAAAGGTGTAGAACCCAGCAGCACATATTAACCAGTAGCCTAGATGATGCACATATTCTTCCACATACTCATACCTATTGTCACACACATTAATTAATTACAAAATAAATAAGTAAATAACACACCCGCTGCCTGGGGTTGCAGCCGCTGTGGGAATGTGAGGTGTTCAAATAAAACTGTATAAACAGTTTTATTTGTAAAATAAAAAAAGTAAAAAAGTAAAAAACTGAAAATATAAATTGTTTTATTCTTGTCATTGCACTATTATTTCACTATGAGTTAAAACTCAAATAACTAATCAACAGTCCTTTTCCAAATGTGAGGTGTTCATATCCATCATGCTCAACGTTGCCTCTTGGTGCTTGTTTTGACGAGGTGGATGACCTGAAGAAAAACGTCACCAGTGCCGTTGCAACATTGTCACACCGGCGGCTCGGCTCTAAACTTCTGCCAACTGTATATTAAGGAGTGAGCTAGAGATAGATAGAGATAGATAGGGCTAGATAGGGCTAGATAGAGATAGATAGAGATAGATAGGGCTAGATAGAGATAGATAGGGCTAGATAGAGATAGATAGAGATAGATAGGGCTAGATAGGGCTAGATAGAGATAGATAGAGATAGATAGAGATAGATAGAGATAGATAGGGCTAGATAGGGCTAGATAGGGCTAGATAGAGATAGATAGAGATAGATAGAGATAGATAGAGATAGATAGAGCTAGATAGAGATAGATAGAGATAGATAGGGCTAGATAGAGATAGATAGGGCTAGATAGAGATAGATAGGGCTAGATAGAGATAGATAGAGATAGATAGGGCTAGATAGGGCTAGATAGGGCTAGATAGAGATAGATAGAGATAGATAGAGATAGATAGAGATAGATAGGGCTAGATAGAGATAGATAGAGCTAGATAGAGATAGATAGAGATAGATAGAGATAGATAGAGCTAGATAGAGATAGATAGAGATAGATAGGGCTAGATAGAGATAGATAGGGCTAGATAGAGATAGATAGAGATAGATAGAGATAGATAGAGATAGATAGAGATAGATAGGGCTAGATAGAGATAGATAGAGCTAGATAGAGATAGATAGAGATAGATAGAGATAGATAGAGCTAGATAGAGATAGATAGAGCTAGATAGAGATAGAGGTAAACTCATGTTCTCTATGACAACTTTAGTGTAACATGGAAACATAGGTAACATAGCTTAGTGAGGCTATATTAGCAAGTTCACAGCCTGATCTCTAGCCTCATTAGACAGATCACAGAACCATGACGAAGACCTCTGTTGCGATAAGAGAGGATATCAGGATGATGAGATACGGCAAGACTGTCAAAGAGACTACAGCCACCCTGAAATCATTTGACAGTTCTTGTGACATGGAAAACAATCCAAAGTCATTGCCGTCAGAGTCCGGTATTGAACTCCCAGACTCTACTCATTATGATTATAACTTTTAGCACAGGTGATTATGCCACAGGTTTAGCTGAAATGTCGCTGTCATTGTACAAATGAAATAGATATAATTTTTCACGGGTTATAAGAACTTATTACTTATAAGAACAAGATACTGTCTGTTATGGAGCAAATAAAAACATTTAGCGGGCTCAATGCTGGATGAGGGGGGCAGTCAATAATTTATACAGACAAAATGATCTCTCTTTTCAAAGAGAGTGTTTAATGGGTCTGTGATGGGAAGCAAATTACAATATAGGGCTGGAGTGGTGTGACGCCTGAGGTTGCTGTTCTGGTGACTCTGGTGCCCTCCTCTGGCGGTCCGGTGCCAGTGCTGCCTCATCACTACTCATTCCGATCACCTGTGTTATCCTGCCTTGTGTTGTATATATATGCCCTTTTGTTCCCCTGTGTCTTTGTCAGAGATTCTCCCTGTCCGATCGTAAGTGTATCCTGCCTGCCAGTCTGTCGTCCGTATTATCTAGATGTTTACCCCGTTGCCTGTTTATTATTATTTCTTAGTTCGCTGTTTACTCCAATTGTGAAGTGTGTACCTTAGTTTATGGAGACTGATTTTCTCCACTTATATTTTTTTATCATTTTTTTTCAAGTATATGCCTTTGTTCCCTGCGTAATCCTCTCATTAAAGAGAAACTTTATTTTTGCTATATCTTTCGTCTTGAGTTATCCCTCCGCACTTGGGTCCACCCTACCAGCACCTAACAGAGTGGGGGAAGTTGAGCGAACGTAAGGTGAGGAACGGCTGATGCCACAACCATCTTCTGCTGTCCTATATAGCCTACTATAGGCTACTTTTCTATCCAGTCTCAATCCCACTGAAACCCAAAATTCTTACTCCTGTTTTGCATGAACATTCCTAATTAGTGGGCTTGCTTCAGCAAGTCCAACTATTGTTATTGCTCATACTTCTTCTTATTATTCAAATACTTCAGATTTTTCGGTATGCTACTCCTCCTACAGCTTTTAAGCTATTCACACCAATCAAACTTTAAAATGTGCAGAGAGGTCTAACTTGAGCTACTTACAATTAGATTTTTCAAACTTTCCAACCAACCGTATATCTATCTAAGCTATCAACTATCTAGCATCATCCTTTCTTCCTTTCACTAGTCACTACTGCTTTACTCAGTATAACCCATACTGATTAACCTCTTAATTGTTTTTGATATCTCTATACCTCCCCTCTCTCATCTAACTGTCCTCCCTTTTATCTATCCATTCATCCATCCAATCAACCAACCTAACCAACCTATCTCACTTTCTTTCAACTACCCAGAAAACCTTTCTGATACCCATTCAACTTTTTAAACTATTACGTTTTTTGTAACTCCAAAAACTCTCATCCGGTTAACCAATCAACTCACCACTCCAAAAACAAACTCTCTACCCATTCCACTTGAGTACCCCTGGCTCATCCTACCCTATCCTATTCCATCCATCCATCCATCCAACCAACCAGCTTTTTTCAAAAACCCCAACCACAATTGATGATGCCATTAACCCTAGAGTCGCAGGCATGTGTAGTTTGAAAACCCAAGGCAGCCGGGCAAAACACCTGTGGACTCCCATGGTCTGACCTAAAAGGCCAACATTTGGCTGGGAATGAGCAAGCTTTAGCTAGAAAACCTAGGTTGAGCAGATGCGACAGCAGTAGTGCTGTGTGTTCTGCTGCCTGTGCCTACTTGCACATATTTATAGGGAATGTAGTGGTGGTATGAGGGATTATCCTTGACTGCTGCCGTTATAATCAAATAATGTTTTGTTTTTCACCTATTGGTAATTATTGAATGTGGAACGTCATAGGTATTTGAATATGCCAACTCCCCATGGCACCTCCTCCGATAACTCCCATTTACTGCCCCGCTTATATTGGTGCAAAGTTTGTGTTGTTCAGGGCAGATGTACTTTGTGGTGACACCAAATTACCAAAACGGTCTTTGCACATGGTTTTAGTATTGCGCAGTGCTCTTTAGCGGAAATAAATTGGGGCCAATTGCTATTTTGAGCCATCTAATAATTATGTTTATGTGTGTCAGTATGAGGGACACAATGAGGCTTCTTTCCTCCCTGGAGTTTGGAGGGTCTTTGGAAAGGATTGGATCAGAGCTTGATGAAAGAATAGCAGGGAATCACAAAATGTGACCCTTCCCCTTCCCTCTGACACTCTATCTTCATGGGTTTAGCCAAAGTTTGATTCAGCGTACATTTGCCTGGAACAGAAACAGCCTGCTTTTAATCATCCAATAGTGTGTGTGTGTGTGTGTGTGTGTGTGTGTGTGTGTGTGTGTGTGTGTGTGTGTGTGTGTGTGTGTGTGTGTGTGTGTGTGTGTGTGTGTGTGTGTGTGTGTGTGTGTGTGTGTGTGTGTGTGTGTGTGTGTGTGTGTGTGTGTGTGTGTAGGCCCCAGTGGGGATTGCAATATTATCAATTGTGGGTGAGCCAAGGTACAGTAAACATTAACCTTAATGATGAGAACAATAGAACCTGTGTATGTCCCATCTGAGGGACTTTCTGTTCAGTTGCATGCTGATTGATGTTCCACAAACAGCTTTCGTCTGCTTCTTTTGATCGTATGTGTTAATAAAGATCTAAGGTTTCTAAACGTTCTGACTGTGCTTGCATCTGAGCAGGGCTGGAAGTCTTGGTGGAGAACAGAATGTCACTGTTCTGGATGGTATCTAAAAGTATCTTTGAGCCATAGAAACAATATGACTTTCTGGCATTACCTTTTGTCGTGGTTGAATCAGTAAACACATCCTACAATTGAGTGATGAATCATGACAAACCGTGTATAAAATGTGCTATATACTGTAAATAAAGTTTGGTTTGATTTGACTAAAAACCAGTAGTTCAAGTGTAAACAGAGGCCTCTTACAAACCACAGGGAGCAGGTTTCATTGTGTGTCAAATTTGTTTCTTTCTTTGACAATAACATGCTAACACAGAATCAGTGCTTTGACTGCCAGGATGAGAGTGTTTGTTCTAGCCTTAGCCCCTGTTCCTGCCCTTGCGCCCATGTCCTTGAAACAATACAATAGATAACAGAGAGATATGTAATTTAGCGAATGAATATTTCATTTGTTATTATTCCAAACAGGTAATGAATTATGCAATTTTTCACATAATCTCTCCAGATTTGCCCTTAGCACTCTTCAAACTCTGAACTGCATACATCATTATTAAAGTAAACATAAATAGTTGCTGAATGTCCAACATGTGAGGGATTTGATAAAGTTGAACCCATATTCATAGTAACTAAGGAATGCTACTCTTTCCCATCGAAAAACACTAATTGTTGTGTCCTTATTTATTTGTTCCTGGTCTATTGATTTTATTGCATTAATCTATTCAGTCCACTATTATGTAACAAAACAGCGAAACAAAACAAAATCATGAATATCAAATCTTCTGAAGGACGAGAGTATGCCATCTTACAAACAGAGTTGAGACACCTGTCAGAGGGGACCTGGTACGCTCGCTAGCCAACAAAGATGGACACAAACACATCAATCAAAGACAAAGAGAGACATTACCTAGTCCTGTAATATTCTCCCTGATACATTAAGTCTGAATCATCATCAATGGAGCAGTGTTCTGCTGGACTATGTCAAGAGCTCTAAAAGGCTGACTCTCTATACAGTAACTTCATTTAACTGCTAGCTGCAGCTGCCTATGTCAAGAACCTATCATTAGGTCGCAACACGCTTGCAAATGGTCAAAGTGATGTGAAAGCTCTTTGAATGGTATTGTAAAAATATATAAGTAGAGTCTAGACACTGAAAGCCTTCACCAGTGCTGCAGCATCTAGAACTCAGCCCTCCCTGAGCCTTTTGGATCACTGTGGCAATCTCTGTTGCTATGCAACGCTGGGTGTACTATAAATTTGACAACATCCGAGCGCTTGATTATTATTTGAGCGCTGCAGTGTGAAGCCCTCCTTCAGGTCATTGCGGCATATTAGAGAGAGGGAGAGATGGAGGGAGGGAGGGACGGGAGGACACTGCTGGTGGAGGCTTTTACACTGAGTGAAAGATGGGCTGACGAGGACATATGTATGTGATTGCATTTGTCTCTGTAATTTGCAGACTTTGCAAGCACATGAGAAAAGGAAAATGCATTCACCACATTTAACTATGTGGTAATGTGGGTAAACATGAGACGTTGGGGAAGGAAGTGGACTCAGTAGACTTGGAGTGTCTATTTCAAACCTGAGACTTAATCCACATGGAGAATCACAGCATGTTCTGGCTCCCACCCTGGTCAGGGTAAACTAAGATAGACAGAGGGGAAAGCAGATGACATCATGCCTGGCCGGTCCTGCAGCCCCGACCCCACTCTGAGACCAGTAAATAAATAAGTAAATAAATACAGTGTGACACAGTAGAGGGACACCTTTAAGATGTCTCTGTAATCCTGATCCTAAATGTCAACAGTTTCTCTCAGGCTTTGGGTGTCCGATTGCCCACACCGGGAAAAGACGGTATGAAGTGGGGTGGAGTGGGTGGTGTTGGTTGTGTTACTGACATTAGAGCAGATAGATCATTTCAAAAGCCCTCATAATCCAGCAGACGCAGACACCTCTGCCAAGAGGGGTCAGATGATAAGACAGAAAAGTTCCCTGAAAAGAATGCCATTAGGATCCATCTGATCCCCTACACACACCTACACCCAAATACACACACTCACATTTACCCACATGCACACATTCACGCACATGCACGCATATGTACACGCGCACACACACACACACACGCACATGCACACGCACACATACATACACACACACACACACACACACGAACAGCTTGTGTACCAAAGTCCATTGATCCTGCCCCTCAGGTAAAGATAAATGCACGCACGCACATAAACTGACGTATCATACAGGAGACAGCGACTGCCTCTAGAGTTCTCTGGCTAGTATCTCTGCTAATTTTTTTGTGAGCCTGATAAAGTATAATGGCCTGAAGGGGAAGTGTGACATTACCAGTCTAAGTCAGTCAGCATGGACGTTACGTAGCTCCAATGAGAGATGACCTTTTCCTGACTGGACCACTCACATGACACTCTCTCTCTTTCTGCATGAGCTGATGCTTCACTTCCCAGGGGGACATGTGCTCATGCCACCTGAGCCTTTTCCAGAGCTGCCTGATCAAATTTAGCTGGAACTGAATCTGCCGTACTTAAAGTTATGACAGATACAGCTGTGCTCACAGGTAGAAACAAATAAAAATTGGGTGGTATTCTTTTGTACACTCTCGCTATTTGGAAACTTTTTGCATATCTTATTCCACACAATGCCCTTGTTTGAAGTTGGGATGTCACATAAACATGAGCACAGATATAATACAATGAATCAACCAAGAACCAACATCACAGGTACATAACCAAAATTCACAATACCCACAATTCCCTAGAAAACTTGCTAAATTGCCCGCTCCTGTTGCTAGGTAATTGTGAGTAATTGTCATTCTTTGTGTTGCATTATCTCACTAACCAATGTACCAGTGATGTTGGTTCTTGTTTAATTCTAACTGTACTACATCTGTGGTCATGTTCATGCATGTCTTTTGTTGGTGTGGCTGGTCCGGCACCCATTGGCGTGCTCATGGATTCCACTGAGTCCAAGCCACGAGGTTGTGAGCCAAAAGTTAAATTATACAAGGGGTTGATCAAATCATGCATTGTGATTGGCTGAGAAGCATTCTAGCCATTCTGATATCCACAATATTAGCACAACTACTTCATCACTTTCACTTGCAACTATCATCCAGCCTGCGTCCCTAACTATGGTGATATTTAATGCGTTCCAGAACTATCAACGAACCTGTGTCGCTAACTACGGTAAAAGTTGTATGAACTACTTTTATAGGCAGAGGGCATAAACCAATACAATATATGATACAAAAAATACATGGTTGTTGTCAATTGTTACTGCCGTTGTAAACCGGTTAGGGTTAGGGTTAGTGTTAGGGTTAGGTATAAAAGCAATAACACTCAACATATCTATGATATCGGAACGGCTGTGATGGTCGACACCATCAGCTGCGCCCCGTGCCTATAACTGCATCACACCCGTTCTGATATCCATGATATAGCACCCCCCCCTTATATGTTGTTGCTTAAGTGAAACTCAAAGTATTGTTGCATCAAAATACTGGCACTGATAAACTACAGATTCTCTGGCTGAATGAGGTAAAACAGTGATTCAGTTCATAGATTATTTTATACAAACTATACATTGACCATCCAGGCCCAAAAGAGAGGTTTAAAAATTACAGACACGGTTGTCAAGATCCCATAGCATCTCTTTATTAATTATTGTGGCCATTCATATTTGAGATGTTGTGGTCTGCCAATGTGAAATTGCCTGGACTCTTCCTGAAGCTAGGCTACTACTTCTATTAGTTAAACATAAAATATCTACAAAATAGAACAATATAAGGTTCCTTAAACTTTAAAATATAACCATCTATGGTTCTTTAGACATAAAAAAAAAAAAGGACAAGCGAGCTGGAGTGAGATATCACAAACACATGCCTTTGATCCGCCAAGCTGTCGGTCAAATCCGGAGACAAGAAGTTAACCTTTCCTATCGCAGTGCTCATTATTTCCAGACAACCACAATTACCCCAACTGTCTACCAGCAGCCAGCAAACACTGCTAATTAATTCTCTAATTAAGATTAATTCTGAAATGTCCTTTCCCCATGCAGATGTTTTCTCATTTCTTACTCAAAACTTTGCCCTACAGACCAAAAGTTTCAAGAAAACTGGGGAAAAACATCCCAACATCATAAAGTGCTTATTCGATCAACAAAACAAATTAAAGTTTTGATCATATTTTGCTCAACTAGGTTGAATCATGTCTTATAATTGGATACATATGTATAAGAGTTGAGCATATTCATTTAGAGGTGTACTGTTCTCAAAATAATGTGTTTTAAAAATATGGTGTTCTAAAAAAAAGTAAGAGGCAACAAATCAAATCTAAAACTAACATTAACAACATGGGATTAGGACTAATGTTTATGAATACATCATACTGTACAGTATGTACTGTAAACAATGCAGCCTGATCTTCTGTGGCCACCACTCACATCAAAATCCTTCAACCATGGCAAACTTGCTATCAAAAATATGCTCTTGAGGTTATTCTGCTCTCCTGAGTCGTCACAACTCAGAACTCATCTACAACCCACATCCTACAACTGATTAAGGAACCAATTAAAGGCAGACTACCCAGTAGACACTGCAGGCTCCTTGCTTCTGTCTGCCCTCGTTGGATGCCATCTTGAGGAACTGCACTGGTTCAGAATATGCCAGGGCACTGGAGCTTGCAGAGATCCCTTGCACTTAGAAAAGCCTCAATAAAATAGGATTTGTTCCAGTTGTTTACTGAGGGTTAAGAGGAGTGGCCGGGGCAGGGAGAGAACGGCAAAGCCGACAGCTGCCTGGCAGGGGCTCAAATGCAGCTTAGCATTTTTCACTGTTCTGACTGGCACACAATGTGCTCTTTAACTCCCAGCCATCTAAATATTCAGACACGTATAAAGAGATGGCTGACACCGTGGGTGACTTAAGACAGCTCAGCTGGCCAAGATTGCAGCTATAGTCTCCTTTTGCTGGAGCTTTCCGTTTTTTATTTTATTTCTGTGACTAAAAGCCTTTTATGACTAAATGGATATTGTTCCCGAATTTACCACTAGATGGCAAACTAGCTTCACCCAAGATCACGTAGTGGTTGGCAGGGGGCCGACCAGTGTAGTGTAGCCAACTTGAGGAAACTGTAAGCTGTCAGCTCTCTGAGAGGGGGGTGGATATCCTCAAAGCATGAATGTATGATGTGTGTGTTGGCTAACATCGTTAATTAGGCAGTTTTGCAATTATGTATTGAATCCTGTAAAGGAGATTCTTGAGTAAAGTGGTTGTGTGTGTGTGTGTGTGTGTGTGTGTGTGTGTGTGTGTGTGTGTGTGTGTGTGTGTGTGTGTGTGTGTGTGTGTGTGTGTGTGTGTGTGTGTGTGTGTGTGTGTGTGTGTGTGTGTGTGTGTGTGTGTGTGTGTGTGTGTGTGTGTGTGTGTGTGTGTGTGTGTGTGTGTGTGTGTGTGTGTGTGTATTTGTATGTGTACGTAAGTGCAAGGGAAAAAAGGAGAGAGAGAGAGAAAATGAAAGAGCAGGTGAGAGGAGAACTCTCAACTTTCATATAGCCTCATACTTCTGTTCTACTGTTATGCCTTCTGACGTGATACAAAATCACTCAGTTACAATCTGCAACTCCTCTCAACAGTCTGCAAACACTAAAGCTTCAACACTTGCAGGGAAAACCCACACAGAACGCTCTAGAAACTAAGATGAGGCTGATGTAACCCCCCATGGGATGCTTAGAACAGCTCTTCACCACAGCAACTACGCTACTACTTCTCCAGTGATGGATTTGAAGAGCTCATTGACTTTAACAACTCCTAAGGAGAGGAGAGTGTGCTGATGACATTATATGAATTTGCATTTTCATGAGGAGAAGATAATGAATCTACATTAAACTCTGAGTTCAATTTCCACTGATCAGCTGGAGGGGTAGTATTTCAAACTGATATGGGTGACTACAGTATTGTCCCTCCCACTGAGTTCTCTCTGCCTCTAGAATGTTCTCATCTCTTAATGGATGCTGTAATTGGTCATGGCTCTCACAGATTTCACGCTCTGTTCTGGACTGACTGGATTCTCAGTTGATTCAGTGCAGATTATATACAACCTGTACCACTACACAGTGTTTCATTAACTGAATGTTCTTTCCAAAATTATAAAAATATATATATTTTGAGGTCAGAGAGGACATACAAAGACCTACAGGGCACTTAGTCACAGGGCAGCCATGTCTGAGTCTTATGCTTCATATCACTCATCATGCATAGCAGATTACACTTGGATCCCACTACCATCTGTATAATATCTGGCATGCCATTACAATCGACACAGATGAATGTCTCTAAACAGGGTGTGGGCGGAGTTTGTGGAGCATGAGAACATGGACGCTGGTGTACTGTATCTGCTGCAGATTTATACTACTATTACTATGTCTATGTGTATGCAGTACTGTATGTACCCCCCCCCCCCAAAAAAAGAAAAAAAGACTGAAATATGGCGCTGGATTATTTCTGACTCTGTGTAACTAAACACATTCAAATTCTTGGGAGGACTGAAGCCGTGGTCTGGTCTGCCGTCACCTAAAACAGTGGCCCTCCAGCCACATGTCCAGTCACCTTCTCTGAGGTGTTTCACTGACCCCGTCTGACACATGACATTCTATTAGTGTTGCCATGACCTGGCAGACATCGATACAATGTTTCAGAAACGTTGGAAGGGCATTAGGCCTGGCCTGAGGCCGTCTGGCCCTGATGAGGTTTGACACTGGGGCTACAAGGGCTTACATATTGCTTGCTGTGACCCCTCTGGCTTGTGGAGCCATATCCCCAGAGTCAGTGGTGATGTTGGGGATGTGTGAATGAGAACCATGTTCTGGCCAACTAAAGTGAGTATACCTTGTGCTCAGTGGATGTGTTGACCTACATTAGCCCCCGTCCAACATCACAGAGTGAGTCACAGAATACATTTCACACACACACACACACACACACACACACACACACACACACACACACACACACACAGTAGGTATCCATCCAGCTAGTGTACACTGCTCTGTAATTAATTGTCCGATTAATGTGTGATTATTCCAGACGCCCATGGATTCAGCCGCACTGAAGCTCTCTGGGAGTGAAGAGAGACAGACAGATAAATCACAGCTCTGTGCATCTGTCCTCACGTGCCAAACGCTTCCCCTCCTCTTCCCAAACCAAGTCCAAATTTGAGATCTTTTCATATCTCTTTTGTTTCAGCTACCATCCCAATAGAGCTGACAAAGGTTAGTAATTGCCTGGCAAGCTGAGTAAACTTATTGCTTCCTGGCATAATACAGGTGTCAAAATAATCTTCTATTGACTCTCTCACCATGGCACTGGACAGGGAAATAGGAGTAAGGTTAGCCATCATGCTATACAAAGGGATAACAAATCTTCCCTGGCTTGTAAAACGGTGCGAGGCGTAAATCTTGTCATAAAATCTCAGCTGTGAGCCCTGCTGACCTGTAAATTCTTCTCTTTGTGTTTTGTTACTCAGTGTTACTCATTGAGCTCCATTGGTTGGGTCCTAGCAATACTGTACATACATATCTGCACCCTGCTACTGTATTTATACACTAAAGTCATACTGTATGCCCCCATCAATATGACTGTGAACCGGCACTGTACTGACTGGGCTAGAGAAGCCGGAGCAGTTTTATAATCAAGAAATCAATAATAATGAAAGTATTTCATAGAAATGTACACCTTTTGAAAAAGGGTTGAACTAATTCAATAACCGATATAGCAATATACTGTATATTTAAACAAATATTTTTAAGGACATGACCGTTATTGAAAGGAGCACCTCTCAATACTTCATATACAGTTGCAATGTCACTTGCCATGGCAATATGATAAATGAACACATCTTGAATTCTTCATGATCCTATTATTAACTGGTCAACATGTGCCAAAACACAATACTGAAGTGCACAGTTTACCTGTAGCTACAGTATGTATGTTACGAATCCATTCCCAAAGTAATATTGCCAATCATCTTTGATGATGTGGGGTATGTTGAACAACAAAACATTGCTTGAGCTCAGCCTCGATGAGCAACTGTGATAACCCTAACAAATGTATGTCACACACAGGTGACCCCCACCCAAGGATAACTGTTTACAGTAAGTCTGGCATAGCCACTGGAGGCCCGTTGGCTAATAACCTATCCCTACAGGTGCCGTAGTAGAGGTCAACAGCATGTGCGCAGCCGTATCTCTGGCCCAGTTCGCTTCCACCTGAGGAGCACAGCAACCACAGCCAACAATCACACTCCACGCTAAGCATCTCATAACTCACTGTCTGCCTCAGCCTCTCTGCTCACACCTCTCTGCCTGCTCAAAATGAACCACAGCCAACTCTATTAAACATAATAGAAACATTAAATATACTGTGTGGGGAACATAATCTCCAAACATAAACAATTGTCTTGTGCTGTACAGTAGAAACAGTGAGAAATAACAATGAATTTGGCTTTCCAACCAAGCCAGATTTTTCCATCAAAATGAAGGTTATACAGCAAGAAGTACAGTTTGCTGAGAGTACACAGATTTGACTAAAAGTAGTGAATATGATTCCTTCCATTAAGATAGTGATTGCTTGACATGTCTTTGCATGTACAACGACAGACTTTAGAGGGCATTGGAGTACATTTATGCACAGTGTGAGAGGACCCCCACTCCATGCTGACCTTGTCGACACACACACACACACACACTCACACACACACACACACACTCACTCACACACTCACACACACACACACACACACACACGCACACACACATCAAGAGGAAATGACCAGCCGGGGGAGGGAAATAAAAAAGGGTATTATTATCATCATCATTTTTGTCACCTTGAGAGAACAATCTGATAGCTGCTCCCTGGGCAGAGCTGAAATATGAGCCAAGTGATCTCTACCACCTCCCAAGCGAGTGTGTAAGTGTTTAGGATCTATGGGACAACCTTTGAGACATGTGTCAGGGGAGAAGGAGGAGAGACACATGGCTGTGCCATTGGTCAGGGGCTTAAAGACACAGCTGCAGGGGAGTGGTCCGGATATTCTGTACACCGTACGCCAGGACAGCCGTAAACACCACTACCACCTTCCTGAGATACAGTTACCACTCTCCTCTTTAGCACTCTGGACCAATTCAGTATTCAGTCACTGGCCAGTTAAGAGATGTTCCTTTCTGCTTTTACTGCAGGGAATGATTTACATCACAGCTAGGTCACTGCAGTAGCCCTGTTAGCAACCCTCATATTGTGCTACATTCCCAAACAAGTGAAAAGATCAAAAGTCAATTGGAGTGCAAACCACAGCCACTACCTTAAGATCTCCAAGAATGCTCTTGAACTGTTACTGTGTACTATTGTATGTATTGCTAGTGCTGATAACTATTGGATATAAATTTATATAACGGCTGTTGGAGCCTCTTGAGTTACAGGGCCATATTTTATTACTACCGACCATCTCTCCCAAACAGCTGGGGGAGATTCTCTATCCGTAGAAAATTACTTATGACCCAACAACTGGAGCGCATGTTTATATAGAATTTATGCTCTGGTTTCAGTGACTTTCTTTAGGGGGTCAGTAGGGGGCATTATAGGGGACACTGCCCTGCACATACTGTATTGCTATCCTTCAGATGAGGTCCTAACCCAAAGTGACCCCAAGTACCTTGGCCACATGATCGTCCACAGTTTCAACTGGTTTGTCCAAGAGGCGAGCACCATTACACCACTTACAAAACCACAATATTGCAAAGCGAATTGATAATTTGCAGACACACCAACAAAAATATGTTTTTGTGAAAAGCTTTTAAATAAAATGATTGAATCAATTGTTATTACTATAATCAACAACAGAGACAGTATCATAGTATAACTGCTCCCAATTAATTAAGGTGTACTGCACGTGTTTAAAATTAGAAGTACTGCACGTGTATGTAATTACCCACCGTGGGGCTAATGAACATGGAGACAGAATAGAAACAGAGTCAATACAGGAACAATGACTTGTCAGAGTAATGTAAGACCTCCCTTGCCTCAGCCTTCTGTCAATAGCTCTGTAATGGCTTCTTTGTCAATATCCATCAATAGTTTTGATGGATTCATCCCTTTCCAGTAGTGTGAGAACAGTATATGAGGTAATGTAGAGGAGATGGAGTAGAACATGGTTCTCATGTTAAGATCCCCTCCTTAGTTTTGTTTCTCTCCCATCACACTAGTGCTGACTGACAGGAGTATCTGACTGACAGGAGTATCTATCCTTCTTGTTGTTTTTCATAGTTTTTTTCTGTCCTCTACTATTTGACCCACAAACGCAGCTGCATGCTTCTCATGTGGGGTTGTGTCAACCACCTGCTTCCCCTGCTAGGGCACAAGGAGGACAGATGTTTGCCAAATAGGTGGCCATTTTGGAGGAGGAGGAGGATGCTGGTGGGTACACATAAATCAAGGGTCAAAATGTCAACTCTTATCCCATGACACATTCTTTATGGCACAAGCTTAGTGTAATTTCCTGTGCCTCTCTGGCTGAGTCAAAGACACCTACAGTAATAGAACAAGCACTGCATTGTCATTCTTATATTCACAACTCACAACAGGAAACCAGTTCAGTCTTATGACCAAAATAAAACATCTCTGTACCAGAACTCGTACTGCATTATTAATTTCCTCAGTACACATCCGCAGCCAGATCGGTTGTACTGTACAGGGTCCTCTAGGGTTTGCTGGAGTTTCATCACTTATCCTCTTGTACTACCAGGCTGTGTCTCAGAAGAACAAACATAGCACAGTAAATTCATCTGAGCCATGTATTTTCCAAAACTATGGAAGACAAAGGAAGGACCTCTTTCTTGTCTCTACGGTAGGCTACAGTATATACTGTATATGCCCTGAGTTGATTAGAGTGCATTTCAAACGCTTTGCCGAAACACAATTCACTTCCTGTGATAAACATTATGTGTTTATTAAGCTAATATGTCATGGTCCAAAAACCTGAACTGCAAAACATTGAAATTAGAAATGGGCTACTTTCAGGCATTTATGATATACTGTACATATCACAAGGGAACACAAGGGAGGATATATATATTATTATTTTGTTAAAGGTTATTTTTTGAGTGGGCAAGTCCCACTCTTATATTATTATATGTTTTATTGGACAGACAGTGGAGAGAGACAGGGAAGTAAGGAGGAAAGGGCATGTCAGCAGGGCATGGGCTGGATTTGAGCCCATGGTGACATGGGCATGTGTGTGCACTGTAGGCTGCGGTGCTAGACCACTGGACCACCCCAGGCCATGCAGAGGATATTTTAAACAAAGGTACACTCATGCAGCTAATAAGGCTTTAAGTCTACTGTTAAGTCTGGCTCAGAGCTCGGGGGCCTACCCAGCAAATATGAGTATTTGTTAGTCTGATATCTATTAATCCACAGCAACCTACTGACTTGCCCAGCGGGGAACACATGTCTGAACTGAACCCACTCACTACCCTGTGCCAGCTACCAGAGCAGTGTATGCTGGGAAGACTTGGCAGAACATGAATAAACCATGCTTGCAGTGGTGCGCCTGTCTGTTTTGGCTTTAAGCGAGCCGAGTGCATCGTCCAAGTGTTGGTTTTCACTCCTAATGACACGGTGATAGTGTGCTTCCATGCACACAAACACACACACACACACACACACACACACACACACACACACACGCACACACACAATAAATCAAACTACCCATTTGCAAGGCTTTATGTTACTATGCCAAGTTGCCTTTTCTGATTAAATGCAGCATATATCTTTCTTGATGTTAAAACTACAAATAGCAGATCCCCTGCTAGAGTATGTGGCCTTATTACAAACCTGATGTATAGGAGCTGCCGACTGGCTTTACACTTAAAATCTTAAATCCTCACACTGCTGCCTTCACATGTGTGCTCTGTTCTTCCATGTTCTGTGTAGGACACAGCAAACCTACAATGACAACATGGAGCTTAGCACATCATTACAGGCGCTGATGAATATTTCACTACGCTGCCTTCGGCAAGGGGAGAAATCCTTTTTACTAGCGCCTCTCGTCTTCCCTTTTGATCTCTTGCAGTGTCACTTAGTCCCAAAGTCCTACACTTTGCCTGCCATTCTATGTCAATGCTATCCATAATGGATGAAAGCAAGCAATTCACATTACTATTAATGCCCCCTTCAATGTGTAATGTAGAGGCAATACATTACTATTTAAAAACCCCCACCTCTCCTACACCCCCTCCATCTCACCTTAATTAGTACAGGACCAACATTAAAGCTTTCTACATGATTCCAGGACATGACAGTGGACTGGCCTTACTGCCATCCTGATATACCGTAATGGTCATCCATTAAGGTAGAGTGATAAAATGGAGATACAGGTATTATCAAGCATGGTGTCACAGGAAGGATGAGTTGAGGATAAACCAGACTTAGTTGCCATATCACATACTGTTCTGTATGTCTTTGAGTAGGGTTAATGCCTAATACTATCATCTCCCCATCTACTTCTTCTGCCCTCTACCTGCTAAAATCCTTGAAGGCTTGGATAGGTTGTTTTCCTTTCGACAGTGAATTGAAACAGACAGTGTGAGAGTTGGTTTGGATGGAATCTGAAGCCTTGTGATAGCTCTGTACTTCTGGCTATTCTGTAATGGTTGTAGAACAGTCAAAGACAGTTAAGTCACAATATTCTGTGTCACATCGATGGCAGCTTAGGCTTTGACTGAAACCCACAAGGTGTAATCTTGGGCAAGAGCTGCTAATTGGGTGAGAGGCTGATGCCAGTATCAGCTGGCCTTTGGGTGAGAGAGCTCCTGATAATGATACACGTCCTCTTTCCTGAAATAGGCCCTGGGACTGCAGGAACACAGGTTGGTCAACAACTTCCAGGGCCCCATGTGACTGCAGGGGCTAAAAATACCAGAAACCTTAGCACATTCACAGTCCCCAGGAAGCCATCCAGCCATCAAAGACAGCATATTAATAGAGAAGGGTTGTGTCTTCAACAAAACAACATTTTTGACACCAATTCAAAACAGCCACCACCCCACACACACATTCACTAAACCCCTCTTACACACTAGATCAAGTCTACCTATTTTTCTGAACCATTTAATTACAGTAAGTGTTACTCTATTCTCAAATGGGCCCAGTGGCTTTAATGAACAACTACTGTATGTGCCAAACCAGGAAACCATTCAAACACACTGATTAGACTCCCAGCACAGACTTGGGGTGGCCCCCCAAACCAATTAAGGAGGTATGATCAGGGAAGGATTTGACATAATGTTCATGTTCCCATAGAAAGGGGCACACTATAATTGTAACCTTTAACACCAAGCTGCTCTGCTTCCTCACATGTCAGATAGAAGGCAACACTATAGTTCTGGAAAGGAAATATTGTAGGAAGACAGCTGCACTGAATGACTACAGTATATGCTCTACCTTCCCAGTTGACTATTCCCATCCGTGAATACTTGTAATGAGAATTCACTGTTTGTTTATGCTATGTGTGAGTTGTTCCATTGAGAAAGTCAGAAACAACACTTCACTGTTAATGAATTATCATTGGTCATGAATTGTCCATACTGTAGTATTAGAACTATAGAATTATGTATACACAACAACATAGTTCACAATACATCCAACTTCACATACATTTGCAACATCCTCTCTAAAAAGTAATTAATGATTTATTGCCATCAGGGAAGCATTTGTTTTGAATAATGTCTTGCGTCAGAGCTGTACAGTTATGACAGACACAGGGGAAGTGCAGGCCTCCCAGGCACATATACCACACATGCAGATGAAAGGACATGTTCTCCACCTGTCCTTAATGAGCTCATTTTGATGACTCAAGAGTGAGAAACAATAACATTCCTCCAACACATCATCTCTCAGTCAGATTTCCTATCATCTGTCCTTGCAGTCATTACCCTTATGTTTATAAACCAACATAACATAATCTTACAAAATTGTTAGTATTATGTACAATAGATACAGTGTTTCTAAAAACAGGTTGGAAAGGTCATGGTTTTATTGGTATCTGGCCTTGTCTTGGGGCAATTCTATATTGGGAACATACAGTGACAGGCATGTTTACTTTCAATAAAGGCTCAATTGGGGTGAAATCCTGACACTTGCACTACCTTTAACTGGTGACAGGGTAATCTACAGTATGAAGGTGTAAATTTCCAGATTATACTGACATGGACACTGCTTTTTTGCCGATCTAGTTTAGTTTTCATGAAACTAAACACTGACTGCAACTGCTGCCCAGTGGGATTCGACACGTGTACTGCCAGTCACGCTCCCTGAGTGTGACCCCTTGGACACCAGGCCCATTTATTAATTGTCATTCTATTAGCATTCCCCCAGCTCTGCCCCCAGGCCCACCCAGGCCCCCATGCCCCCCGGTCCTCCACGCCCCCCTCCCTCAGCTGTTGTCTGTCTGTCCCCCAGACGTGACCCTCTCAGGAGGGGAGGGGGTACAACCACACACACACCCAGGCCCGGGCCACACAAAGAGAGGCCTGCTCCCGTTTACTCACCCTTTTGCCCTCTTTGCCTAATGCCCCTGGCTGACCTGGCAACCCAGCCGATCCCTGTGGGGAGGATCACAGTGAGAGAGGGGCTGGATTCTTACAGCAGATGATTGGAAAAGTCATATGAATTTACTACTTTCTGCTTGTAAATTGGAAACAAATGTTGATGCCACATGTTTTGATCAGTGGCTGACCAGTGGGCTTACTTGCAGCATGAACAGGGATAGAAATGATCTGATTTCATTAAAGTGGAGTTTAATTGCTCATACCTTCTCCCCAGCGAGGCCAGGCGGACCCTGTGGGTAACAAGTGAAAATGTTAGAATTTTTAATCATTACAGAACATAAATACTTTTAAGTTGTCTTTTACAAAATATAATGTCTGGGCCATTGTAAAGCATATTGTTATTCTTTATGTAACAGATGACGAAAGTACACTTAATCAAATTAATTTGGATTAGGAGAAGGTTGTTTTTATTCATTTATGACTTATGTAACACATTGTCAGGTCAGTATGTGTTGGTGGGTGGAATACAATATGAGATTTAAACAACATATACAGTCCAGTAAAGTATGCTACCACTACAAAGATAATTAATTAATTAATAATTAGTTAATATACATATACCTCATCTCCCTTGAGAGAGCACAAACAATTACAGTTTCAATCTAATTGCAGACAATCATAATGAAATCAATTCAATGAAATAAATTAAATTTGATATACAGTATCTGCCATTTATATTCAATCCAAATGTTTTTTATGTGTGTACAGTGTGGGGTATTTAGCCACATCCAGCAGAGATGGTTCACCTCTGCGATATAGTGGAAGCAACAGGGCTTCAGATTCTAAAAAGGATTGCCATTGCCCTGTGAAAGACCTGTATGAGGCTACAGCCTACGCTGTTCCCAGACTTTCTGGAGTTCACCAGTGGAGAGCAGCAGACAGAGTTGTCTGTCCGTAGGGCCACACAAAGGACACAGGGCCACATCAGCTTTCAGTTGCACACCAAATCAGTGGTGTCCCCTTTCAACTGACATACTGCAAACTTTTCTTGGAAACAGCTGCAGAAATAGCCATTCATAACTTGCGTTCAGAATGTGAGTCACAGGCCCCATGCCTAAAACGTTATACAAAAATCTAATATTTAACAAGGGGGCTGACAACCCATTGGTATTTGTGGCAGTGGTTGTAAACAAGAGTGACAGCTATGACCTGTGACTCCCACTATAAAACATGTCTCAATCTCCAAAGTAGTGTTTTAGTGACAAAATTAATGTGTGATGTATGTCATGTGCTTATAAAAGGAAAGCTTTAACCTTCACCTTATCCACTACTGCAGTAGTGCAACCAATACTAACAATGCCTAACAATATTCTATGCCTTCTATCACTGAAATGTCTATAGCTCTATGAAAACCTGGTAACACACAGATCATGTTGGCAACAGTCAGAATTGGATGTCTGGTATTTTGTTTGTCCATATGAATGTAAAATTAGCTGGAGTAAATAGCTCTTCAGTGGTGAAACTGATCAGGTTTAGTGAGTATTTTGGTGACATAAAAGGGGAAGGCTAGTAGCAGTGTGACACAGTATAGCATCCATCTCTCCATTGCTCCAGTGCTGATGAGAACTGACAGGCTAATTCCCTCATGATGTGCAGCTAATTAGCTTACCACCCGCAGTATACTTTTAATCTCCACCACCCAACAACTCCCTCGATACAATGAGTGTGTGTGTGTATGTGTGTGTGTGTGTGTGTGTGTGTGTGTGTATGTGTGTGTATGTGTGTATGTGTATGTGTATGTGTATGTGTATGTGTGTGTGTGTGTGTATGTATGTATGTATGTGTGTGTGCGTGTGTGTGCGTGTGTGCGTGTGTGTGTGTGTGTGTGCGTGTGTGCGTGTGTGTGTGTGTGTGTGTGTGTGTGTGTGCGTGTGCATGTGTACAAATGCAATTTATGGGAGTTTCTAGGCTATGCTCCTTCTCCCCTGGGCATATGTTAACAGGACTACAGACTACAGGCTAGTGTAGCCAGCCCAATTAAAAGAGCAGTATGAATTAAGCATGGTGTAGTAGTTCCACCAGGGTTTCAGTAAACGCTAAAGGTCTTCTGGGAGAGTCGTCTGGATCTGCCAGTCTGAGATTGGAGGAGGAGAAGAGGAAGAGGCGAGCAGGAGCGAGGGAGGGATGGAAGGATGGAAATCAAACCAGGCCGTCTCATGAGAGCACCCCTGCAGCTCTGTGTCTCACACATGTAGGCCCATCCGGCTGCTACCTGTCACCCATCACCCCCCCCCCCCCCAAACCCCACAGACCTAGCTACTCTGCTCTGCCTGTCTGCTTTTTACTATCCCTCCTGTTCCAAGAGGAGCAGAGGAGTTGGGCTGCACATCTACCGCTGTCTTGCCTCTCCTTGCTCGGCCTCCCAGACAGCCCAGAGGTGATGGTAATGTGACACTGAGATTGTTCATCTGAGCGCCTCGCCCCCTCCTGTGTGAGACAGATGTTTCACATAGCCTGGGCATGGTTTAACTGCCTAAGAGGCTGGATCCAAACCTAAGGCACCCATAAATGTACAGCTACCTCCTGTGCCATTTGGTTTAAGTTATATTTAAGAAAGCGCTTCTTTAACCTATTTTAGTTTACCCACACACATCAACATATCTAAGGTTAATTTTCAGCTGGAACGTACAGCATATGAAATGTGTCCGTATTTATACATTCATGCAGACAGATATGAAATTCTGTATACTTACAGAGAGACCTGGAGGACCTTGGAGATCTCCCTGTGTAAGAGAAATTAACACTTTTAATGTTCAATTCATTATTAATTCATCCATTTATTGATTGAAAATATGGATTTTTGCAGGACACAGGTAGGTGACCTTCACAATGCAAAGTTTAGCATAAAGAATAGAGAGACTTCGATCACACTCTTACATACACACAAACCCACAAACCTATTGCTATACAAAGCAAATAGTATACAGATATTCAGGCTTCTAACCTTGATATCTAGCGAAGAGGAATGGGGGCTTGTGCATGCTGAAATTTAAAGGTCACTAAAAATAAAAATCACCTAGCATTACTGTCCATCCCCCTCGTTAAGCTCAGCCCCAGTAAAATGTCAATATTTGTGTCACAAAATGAAGCCTATCTGATGACTCCCTCTTGTCAGACGAGAGGCAAGTGGGCTGATGTTATAACATCTGACAGGCCTTAATAAGCATAGGCCTACAACATAATGTATACGCTAGACAGTGAACAAAGGACATGTCAAACATGCATGATAAAGGACATGCATGATAACAGTGTTTGGTTAATGTGACATGCTAGTTAATGGTAAAGCTTGGTACTGTATAGGGAAGAGAGTAGTTGTCCTACAGCGCTTGCACAGTCAATGTTAACAAAGGTTCTCATGCTCTAGCTTCTCTTCTTTTTATTGTCTATACTTATAGAGCAAGCATAAGCATAGTTTGTGTATTTTCCCTAATTAAAAGCAATACATTCGTTAGCTAAAGCAACTTTTGTAACATTGTCTCTGAAGTCTGACCTAATTTACAGTAAATTAAGTAAATTATGCAGATGTAATTATAGCAACAATAACACCCAGATTCTGAAGAAAAAAAAACAGTTCAGTATGTACAGTATCAAATGTGTTTCTGTACAGTACTGTAGGTTCACAAAGGTACTGAATTACCTATACTGTTTAAATGTAGAACAAAGCATTATGCAATCCTTTACACAGTGTTGCCTTCTCAAGCTGACCTTCCTTTTAGTTTAATGTTAGTATCTGAAGTCAAGAAGACGAGAGACATCATCATAGAGTAAACCATGTTGACTTGAGAGATTTATGAACCTTAGGACTTTTTGCTGATATAACCCAATTATTTAATATGGATGAAAGCTAAAATAGATGATTTATGTAATTCATGGTCTTTTTGTCCGTAGGGGTGTCACAGCTAAAATATGTCTGCTGTGGGATCTTCTGGGGCTCATTACTTTCTGTCTCCTAAAACCAATCTACCTCCCTCTGTCTGTTTCAATACAAACAAAAGCTCACTTCAGTCACTCCCTGCCCCTGAAAATGGGATGAAATAGCCTGTAATTCTCTGTTCAGAGACACACACAGACCTCATTATAACTCCAAGGCTGAGAGACACCTACAATGATGCACAATCACAGAGCTCCACCAAGAGACAACAACAGAAAAGCCCAATAAAGAAAGCTGATACGGCGACTAATTAGAGGCAAACATGTTCATCTCTTACATGGCACATAATCCCACTGTGCTATGAAAGAGGAAAAGAAATCCCCCTCAAAAAAACATTTTCCTTGTATTTCAATTACAACAGGAATGAATCTAATTGAAATTCATTTTTATGAACAGGCTATAAAAAGGGTGTTGATGGAACAAGTTTTCAAACTCCTCTGAAGTACAGCAAAATCTTCAGAGTTTTTCTGGATGTTTTAAATCCCAGGCTAATTGAAGCAGTCTAGTACATACAGCTTATTTCAACTCTTTAAAGATCTAAATCCTTAATATATGTTTTTACATCACAGGACCTAATCTATGAGTCCATGCAGACGTTTCTCTTTTAGTTTATTTTTTTCTCACTGTAAGAATCTTTTCCATGGTGTTATATGGGAAAACCTTTCATCAAATCCACAAGACACATTCTTGTTTATGCGGAACACGTTCTCATTCCAGGGTCTAATATAAGAGAACATTTGGACAGGCATCCAGCACGGCATGAAGTTTTTGTGGGGTGTGTCTTACAAATATCACCTATCTTCATAAACATATTAATCATCTGCAAATAGCAGGTCAACAAATGGCATTTGATTGAAAATAAATTGGACAGCACAGGGAGGTCCACTGGACAGCAGATAAGGTCTATAGCTAGGGAGCTATGATAGCAGTTACGGCCTACTTTAGTTAGCCCTGTTTGGTGGAACAAGCAGAGAAGTGACTCAAACTGATTTGTTGTAAAAGTAGAGTTGTAACATCTGAGCATCAAGCATACAGCCCAATGTTCTCTCTCCATGTACAATTTTACATTTAAGACCACACAGATCATGCATTGCCACTCACCTGATCACCTTTGGAGCCAGTTGGGCCTGGGGTCCCTGGGTCACCTTTCAAACCCTTGAAACACATAGACAGACATTTCATCAAGCAGAGTTTCTCTTCAATTCAGATTATTATACATGGCAAAATCTGAATTGTGCAAATATATAGGTGTTGACACTGTATATCTGGCTTGGATACATTTAGAGCAGCATCACATGCATCAGATACCTTTCACTACCACTGTAGGTGGCCATTTTGGCCTGGACAGGAGATGGTGTCATTAGATAGGCCCTCTAAATCATGCAACAATATTCTTTTTGTGACAGACATACAATTAGCAGATTAATCTGCCTCCTCCTGCCAACCCCCCAACCCCCACACACACACATGGTGGTGACCTGGATCCTAGTTGTCATCGCCTTTTGCATGAGGGATGGTGGTTCAGTGATGTGATTGGACGAAGAAAGCTTGGAGCAAAGTCAGGCCTCTGGGTGGTGAAATGTGAAAGAGGAGGGACAGCTGAGATAAAAGCCTGTGAATAAATGGCCACACTGCTGATGGCTGATGAATGAGCTCTGACACATATCGACAGGCTAAATTTACAGCAAGCCTTCTTAGGTGTGACACATTTGGGACAGCAGCACCAACTCTTAGAAATAACGTAGGGGTGGGTATAGAGGAGAAGAGTGGGTGGCACAGTCGGTGAAATTACTCAAAATATGTCCATTTGTCTTAGTTAAGTGTGAGAGTGGAAAAGATAATAATGCTTAATTATATCGGCTGAAGATGATTACCTCCTCTTTATCACATCAGGACTGTCCCAGAGAGGTGACTAATTCACTCCTATGGAAAAACAGCTCCTCTGAAACAGGCCCGGTGCCAGAACCAACACCTTGGAAGGACCATTGATTGGATGGGGGGGGGGCGTGTGGCTATGGGCAGCGCTAAATAGATAGACATAGTATATGGACCTACAGTAAATACAAATATGAGATTAAACATTCAAACACGCCCCTGGAATATCAACAATTCAGAGAAAACAAATTTTTTCTTAACTTTTGATTGGCTGGGCAAGACGCACCCTTGCCCATAGCCACCGCTGGCCTTGCTCTGAAACATCACTATTCTTAAAACACACTGTACTGGCCATAATAGAGGGTGACTAATCAGGAAGTCCTATTTCTCTAGATAGATCCATTGTAGTCAGATAAGGACAAAGTTGGTCCAACCCACAGTGAATGGACTTGATTTCATCAATTTGTGTACTGGTGCTAAGCTACAGTGATGGCTCTGTGACCAGGTGTTTGTTACATTCAGCCCTGTATCATATCCTGCACATGCAAATATTGACATTCAAGCACTTTTCCTATTCCTATTATTTATAAGACGTAATTGTCATAGCTATTAATACAAAAGGAAGAATCCTATTCATCACATTATAAGACGTAATTATCATTCTATCATGCCATGTGAATGCTATTGAATTTGAAAGAAAGGGAAATTCATATGAATTCATAAAAGTCTTTTTTATATATAAAGGCAGTGTAACCTTGCCAGTGTGTCTCTGGATTGAATGAAGTTGGTGTAAGATATTTCTATCATGCTGTTTAAATGCTATTGAATTTGAAAGAAAATACAAAATCTAATTTGTGGAACCGATTTTCTTGAAATATACTACTACTACTACTTCTTCTACTACTACTACTACTACTACTACTAGTACTATTACTACTACTACTGCTACTGTGTTTCTGATTTGAATGAAGTTGGTTTTAGATCTCTGTACTGTATGGCTTAGGTGCCATTGAAGTAAAAATAAATCAATGAATAAATAATTTGCACAATCACAGTTAAAGAGCTTTGAATAGCCAAATGTTTGATGAATATCCATTATGAAAATAACTTTACCACAATTGTCTAGACGTAGTATAAGGACATTGTGCAATGATACCGCGTGGCAGTGTTATAAAGGAGAACATTGATTCATGAATCTACCTTACTTGGCATAGGTAAGGATGCAAACTTTAAGTTAGACTGAATTCTTTATTCATATGGAAAATGTCATGTCTGTGGTACTGTACTATTGCATCTTTCCTAGACATTAGAACCCAAGCTGCTTTGTGATATAATACAATTATTGATTATCCCAGAAATGTGTGACCCTACTTGACAGTTTAATCAAGTTTAATCATACATAACAAAATGGTACAATAAAAAAGGCTGTGGAATTTCTGATTTTCTATTACTGCATTATAATGTGAGAAAATGCTATAGAAATTACTTTGCCATCATCAATATGATATTCTCCCACAGGCAATTTTAGTTCCCAGATATGCCTCTTGTTATTGCAGATATTAGACATTTAGGGTATCCAAAAGTAATGGGACAATTGGCTTGACAGGTATTTCGGGTAAGTCAGGTGTGTTCAGTCACATCATTTGTACAGGCATAAGAGAGCTGTCAATGTCTACTATTGATTCTAGGCTTTGGATTTGCCATTGGAGTTTGCTATTGGTGTCTGTAAAGATGAGGACCAAAGAGGTGTCAATGAAAGTCAAGGAAGCCATTATTAGTCTGAAAAATCTGAAAAGGCCAAGGAAGACTTCCACAGTGGATGACTGAAGATTGCTCACAATAATTAAGAAAACCCCCAAAACAACTGTCCCACAGATCAGGAACACTCTCCAGGAGGTAGGCGTGAATGTGTGAGAGACTACCATCCGCAGAATACATCACTAGCCAAACTACAGACTCTTCACTGCAAGGTGTAAAAAAAACAACTAGTTATCCTAAAAAAGGATGGTCAGGTTACAGTTTGCTAAAAAGTACCTAAAAAGCTGGAAAAAGGTAACTAGCTAACTAGCTTGTCTTAATTGATGATTGTAACTGCTGACAGCAGCAGCAGAATATATTCTGTTGTACAGAAACATAATCTGTTCAAGTGCAAGCAAATGCCGCCAAATGCATTGGATGGCCCTACATCATATAGTAAAGCAATGACCCAAAACATACTGCCATAGCATAGCCAGCACTGCATAGGGAGTTTTTCTGGCCAAGTCAGTCCTCAGATTTAAATCCAATTTAACATGCATTTAATTTCCTGATGATAAGATTAATTGTTTGATTTCAATCCAATGTTTTGGAGTGCAGTGCTGAAAAAAAAAAAAAAAGCTTCTCTGTCCCGTTACTTAAGCAGGACACTGGATATATATATATATATATTCTTACAATGAACATTGACTGCTTGCATGAATAAGAAGTAGGATGTTTGGTCGATATAAACACAAGAGTGCATTTTTTCATGGTTGACTGCTTAATTTGTTAATGTTCCTGGTAGAGGAACATTCCCTAGCTGTGGGTCAATATTTACAATGCAGTTCATATTCATGATAAACTGATATGGCTGACTAGGCTTATAGTTATGCTAGAGAAGATGGGAACACTTGAACATGTGTTGACCATATAAGTCATTCAAATGACCCAGACCACAAGTAAATTAGAATTTAAACATCCAACATAGTAAATCAAGGGATTTTACTCATCTCAGAACTGACCACGAGAGATCTAGAATGTCTCCCCAGATTCAGGACATTTCTAGTGAATTTGATTTCAAGCTAACATAATCCTACAGTAAACAGGAAAGGTTCAGAAACAGAACATTCAATCTAAAACTCTAGGTTCCAATGCTGATTAAGTGGTGTCTTCGATGTTTAAAACTCTGTGTAATTCAGCTACAGTAGAGAGCCTGACCCAGCTTACAGCCTGATGGTGTGATAAGGAGACACAATGCTGAGGTTACGGTGGGGGTCACTTCTTCTAAATGATGTATGTTGTTGATCTTCAGAAAAAGGTCCCCTCTCTGCTGTTGGCAGCTTCTAATGACCCCTTTAGGGAGTGAGTGGACCTTTTCTTCACTGTCCCACCTCCCTGAGAGCAGCCAAGTTAAGATGCTGCACCTCTGCCTCTTGCTCAGGGACCGAGCTCCTGCCCACAGGCCCAGCCATACACACTGACATGGATGGAGAGGGTGGGAGGAGGGGGGGTCATCTTGGTACATCGTTAGCCTCTGCTCAGAGCTCTGGGCATTGCAGCAGGAATGTGAGGAGGTTGGGGGGTTTCTGAGGCTGACTCTCCTGCAGAACAGGGTCAGAACACTGTGGGGAGCTGTGTACTCTTGCCTGCTAATTACACACGCCGCTGTGCCTCCTCACTCCTACAGCGACGAGACCACAACACAATCTGGCGTCTCCCCAGTACAACACTACAGCAAGCAAATAAACAGAGCGAGAGAAGTAGGGACGTGTAAATGCAGCCTAATTATGTTTACTTATGCCTTTCTCTAACTGGAGGAGCTGCCGGTCACAGCCCCTTGTCTGACTAAATTAAATGAACGCAGAGAGGAAGTTAAAGACATATTGTTTATATATGGCAAAGCCAATTTTGCTATGACTCATACTATAGAGTTATAGTAAGGGTTTGTATTTATGTGGTGGGAACTGTTGATATGCTGAATGGCAGGCCTTCAAAGCTCCTTGGAACAAGATCCCGTGGAGTAACAGAGATATCTTGAGTGCCGGCCTACAAATGCCAGGGAGGTTACAGCAGGAAATGCTTTTTGTGACTTTCCATTTGCTCAGCGATTCACTGCCATGCATGTTGTGAGAGGCAAGGATGATCACAGTGACAAAGTCTAGGAAAACATTTGAATTGACACCTGATCACTGTCTGCAACTGTAATTATCAGTTATACAGTGTACCTGAATGGAGGGGCTAATTTCAAAACTCCCACACATAAAAAAGATCACATTGTATAGGGGGGCTGTCATCGTTTTTTCATAGAACCCAGACTCTTTTTCATGACACCATACTCTACGACTGTACAACGTGTCGCCATATGTGTAACTTGTATTACCTTCAGGATAACAGGCTGGAGACTCCCACAGTCCCATAAGTCTTGTATCAGAAAAGTGATACTAGCTCACATGCTCATACATAGAATTCTGTGTTCTCAGGTGTCTAGTTCAGCCTTAAATATAACATACTTGCTTTAAATAAAAACGATGGCCTAATATTAGACAGGACATGGAGGGGGCAGGTGAAGAATGTTCTTAAAACTAAATAGGCCAACCTAAATTAACATACATATTGATAGGTAATTCACAGCCTGGTTATGTGTATGAAATCAACAACACATTTAAATAAACAGTGAAGGATCAAAGGTAGCACCTTACATTTATTCCAGGTTTTCCTTCAGGACCAGGCTCTCCAGTTGCTCCCTTTTCACCCTGAGATGAGAGTAATACAAAGGAAAGTCTTGAGGAAAAACACTAGAAAATGTACAAAATTGCTTACTACAGTGTAGAATAACGTCCTTACTGCAATGCTACAATTGCCTTATATGAACCAGAGCTGCTGCCAAATCCATCCCAGCCTGCATCTCATCAAGTTCAGAAAATGATTTGAAATTCAGTTAGTGAATCAAAGAAAATCCAGAATGATATTTAATTCATTAATTGAACTAATGTCCTGAATTGATTAAAGTTGAAATGGAACAGACTGTGACTGTGATGGGAACCCCATGCTGGCAAGACACTATGATATGCCAAGACACCATGCAAATCCCTGCAATCACATTGCCAGCACACAGAGCACGATCCACCATTAGACTACACAAAGTGGATTTAGTCATTTTCTCCCAGAAATAGCCTTGCAGAACCAGGGGCGACAACGGACTCAAGGCCAATCAATAAAAGATGACAGTCAACGTTATCTAAAATGTTACTCTTCTTCTCTGGTTGAGGACATTGAATGACAGTGGTCTGATTCCCTCAAGACATGTTCCAGATACCACCAATGATCTCATAAAAGTGTCTGTCACTGGTATATGCCATCAGTGATACAGTCACCTGCCAAGGTCTTACACTGGAGACATTGGTCATGAGCATCACTATGACAAATGACTGGTTCCAATGTAATCATATCTAGACACACCCCTATCCCCAAATCCTATCCTATAATCCATATCAATAACGATGAGACCTGGGAGTACTGTATCCATTATTCTTGACTGTTCTCATGCTGTAGCAAAGAAAAGTTATTGTCAGTGGTGTAGTTTTTAAGATCCATTATACAGTAAGTTACTTGACATCCATAGTGCTCTCCCTCACGTGATATTCAATACCAGCTCTGCTGTACCATAAGTCACTCTGTATATACAGATGTATGCAATCTCAATAAAGTCATCAACCACCTCAACAATGGATATTGAGTGGTTTCTACTCTGTTTTCTGTGGACATCCAGCAGCAGCAGCAGCAGCAGCAGCAGCATCAGAGAGCAGTGCATCTCCATGGGCTGTGACAGAGAGACAGATTTCCCTGGCAGTCATTGGCCTAACCAGAGAGGAAATGGTGATGAAAAGGGGCCCTTTCATTAAGCCATTTTAAACTGTCCATCTGCTCAGGCGCTAGTTTTTGGAACTACGCCATTATGAACAAACAAATACGCAGCATAATACAGCCTTCGGAGCGTTTTACAGTGAACCTTCCATGACAGTATGTTGCCTTATAGTACTGTAGGTTCAAAGGCTAGAGAGAGGCTTTATGATATGCAATCACAACAAGGCCTTCACACAACACTATTTTAATTCAGTTTCAATCTGAGAGAGATCAATCCACTTTCAAGATTGCCTTTTCAGCAAATAATCATACTACACAATGCGTATATAGTGCTATTGTGTTTGGCTTGAGATGACAGAGAACAGCCCTCAGGGTATGAAATGATTGAGGTCTTTCAGGAACACAAGACATATGCTACATAATTAATTAATTTGATCCACTGCAAAGGGATTTTGCATGCTCGAATACCCCTGGATTGAAATGACAACCACTGGATGCAGCTATCTCACTCACATTTACCCTAAGGGCATCACATATGCCTATGATGAACTTTGAAAAAAATAAGAACCCCTAACCATTGATTCCCTTGCAATACCAGATTCCCATGATGTAATATGAATAGAAGATGTTTGTATGTATAGCTGCAGATCCTAGCTAGTACAGTACTTACCCTCTCTGCATCGATCCCCTTCGGGCCTTCTGATCCAGGTTCCCCCTGCAATTACAAGGTTGAAAACTGAAATGCTATGAAAAGGCCATGAAGGTTCACTCTCTCATGAGGAGAATAGCCTCTCAGTTGGACTGTGGTCTGTACCAAATGAATTTGTTCAGCACAGATCTGACTGTGCCTTAGCTTTCAGACACCGCTAACGGATTGAACTTTTAGTTTGTAACCCCAAACCTAATTCTAAATCACTTAAATACAGAATCTGAACAATTTTTCATACACCATTAGGGGTGGAGTGTTGCCACAGACTTAAACGTTCCAGACTTTCTTCTTTAAGAAATCAACAAACTCAAGCAATTCTATATGTGGGTGTGTTCTTGATATTCACTTGCCCCATTTGAAAAAGAATGGGAGACTGGATCCTTTGTTAATCCTTCCTAGCAATAAACTTTCCTTCCTAGCCATGCATTATACAGCCGAGAGGTTGTATGAAGAGAGGATATAGAACTCCTTATCTTGGTGCTCAGGAGTTACGGTGCAGTACTTCCTGCCTCTGTAGCTCACACAGAGCTCATCTGGATTGAGCTTTGCAATGAACAATACACTTGCACTACACTTCCACAGTGACACAACAGACACATGTTAGGGGCCAAGTTATCCCCCCACCCACACCCACCTACTTATCACTGGCCACATGGGGCTCATCCGCAAAAACTATTGGAGGGCACCATTTTATGGCACCTGGTTTAACCCAATCACTCCGCGAGTAAACCTATCAAAAAATTATAACGTCAGCTTTGTGGCTCCATTCCACACCATGTGTTTCACTGATAGCTCACAGACAAGCCACATCCATCCAAACACCAGAAACTTCTGTGCAATCTTAGAACTTATTGTTGGCCCAGTTGGTTAAGAGTGTTACAGTAGTATGGCCTCTACAGTCTCCTGAACTCAACAGGCTGATAAGGCCCAAGCATCAAGTTCTATTTAGGGATGCAGGAACAGCCTTTTTACGAGTCTTTAAAATATTATTAAGGGGTGTGGTGGTAGCTATGGTTATACTTTTCAGGTTGCTCCATAACAGTGCATGTGATGAAAGTTAGCTTAGGCAATTCATCAAGTGAGACAATCCAAATATACTTAAGAGTGTGGATAATATATTTGGAAATGAGCTTTTGAAGTTGCATGCACAGAACATACATACAACAAACAGAATTTATAAGATTTGTATGATCTCCACAATATAATTTATATAGAATATTAGATTAGACAGAACTTCCTGGAGTCACCTTCTGTCCAGGAGTACCATCCAGTCCAGGGAAGCCTGAGATACCCTGGTCCCCCTGGGGAAAAATAGAATAACTGGAATAATCCACTCAAAAGAATACTGGCAGGCAGGCAGGCATGCATGCACGCACACACGCATCCACGCACACACGCACACACGCACACACGCACACACACACACACACACACACACACACACAGCCCTGCAGTTACAAATATGGCCTAAAGACACCTCTAAAATAGGAATACAGCACCGGTGGGGTAATTCAGTTAAGATGGAAACACTACAATGGGCACACCACCATCAATCTCAATATTAATGTTATGGCAACCAATATAGACTTTGCATGTGTAGTGTTGTGGAATGCTGTACAGCTTTAGCCGAATGCTGAACCTCATCAAGGAGAGCAAATGTGGGGTGGGCTGCGCCATTTAAGTGTTATGTCATTAAACTGTATCGAGTTTCATGGACTAATATGTCCCTGCACAGCGAGCTTAACATCCTCTATGGAAATATGTCCAGGATTAACACTTCCTCCACATGCAGTAATGAATATATTTATTGGTGAAGTGTGACTTGCAAACAATCTTTCATCTGTTACTGAGAAAATCCCCTGGACAGGAGTGGAAATATTGTGTCTGATTTAGCATGTGGACTTTTCTCTTCTCCTCAGAGGTTAACCTAATGGATGCTATCTTCTAAGCTCATCGATTTTTGCACCTGGCAACAATGCAATCATCCAATTTTGCTCTTGTCTTTAGCAGGATACACTCACATTCACTCATGCTTCATAAATTTAGACATTTTGCACAGGGTGTGAATTCAAATGAACTAAAATTCTTTCATTTGTCTGTGCGTCTACTACAGTTAATGTGATGAAAGTCTATTTCCAGGGAGAAGATTCTGCTGTCACTCAGTGTTCTGAACTTTCTCTAGTCCTGTAAGGAGTGAGGACCCTCGAAGTGGGCTTAGGGGCACTGATGCTTCAAAGTGCTAGCTGACAGGGCACTTGTTCAATGAGATTGCCATGGTCAAACAGATAGAAGAGATAAAATGTAATATACTTCCACAGCAATCGTACCTTCTGGCCCGAGTTTCCTGGGCTCCCGTCCTCACCAGTCTCACCCTGAAAAGACACATTGGTCTGTAAGTGAATGGTCTGTTATTGACACATTAGTCTGTTAGTGAATGGTCTGTTATTGACATATTAGTCTGTTAGTGAATGGTTTACATTTACATTCATGGCATTTAGCAGTTGCCTTTATCCAAAGTGACTTACAACAAATACATTTGTTTAAGTAAGTGAATCATCAATCCATCAGTCATCATAAGACAAAGTAATCAATGCTCTGACCAGGGGCCATTGGCAGTCACAATGGTAGAAGAAGATTTTTTTATTTTTTTAATTATTATTAACAGGAGGGATACTTGTACAGCGGGTAGTGGGGGTGAAGAGGTCTCTAGGGTTAGGGTTAGTACAGGGGGGTAGTGGGGGTGAAGAGGTCTTTAGGAGGGACCATTAAGATGTAGCCTGAAGAGATGGGTCTTCAATCTACGGCAAAATGGTCTGTTATTGACACATTAGTCTGTTAGTGAATGGTCTATTATTGACACATTAGTCTGTTAGTGAATGGTCTGTTATTGACACATTAGTCAGTGGCTTTGGGATGGCCTGGTCACTGAGCACCCACCCATCCTGCTCTTACAGCTGTTCTTGGCTACTTTTTAACACAGTGGCCCAACAGCTGCAGTGGTGGATAATATTACCCGATAATTGGAAGGCTACATGTCCAAGACACACAGTAACCTAGTTTGACGAGCTTGTCAGTATTAGGGCCTTGTTCAGCGAGGGGAAACAACATTGCTGCTGCTGCTGCTACTTAGAGTGTGAGTATGGGCATGCTCTGATTCCATTTCTGATTTAAGAACATGACCAAAATGGCATCAAACTGAATTAAAATGAAACTTCCTCGACAACAGGGAAAGTAATGTCATCAGACCTTCGACAAAAACATCAGACAAAAACAAACAAACTTACATAGCATATCACACCTCTGACAGCAGTTAAGCTAATTACAGGACTTGCTGCAAGATAATATATTGATTAACTAATACAGCTTATTTATTCCTGATCACACTCATTTCCTTATATTATTATTATTACCATTTCAATGACAGAGAGTTGTGAATGAACATTAGATAAGATGTGCTGCCATTGATGTGTCACTCCATTGATCTACAGCCATGATTCTACCGTTTTTGGTGATATTCATGAAGTAGGACAAACCCTCCCTGAATCTATGAGAAAATGTATAAACTCTAGCACTGACTTCTATTCACTTTTGGCTCCAATTAAATTCTCAAATTAGTAATCTGTAAAAAGAGCTATATTTTGGCAAGTGTCATCAAAAGTGACACTTTAACAGTAAACTGTCCTGAATGAGATTGTTGAAATTATCCACTTTGGAGGTACATTGGGAATAAATTGAATTAGAGACAGAAAATGGAAGTAGGCAGGGCAGAAAAAAATCTGTAACATGGCACAAAACTAATTATGGGTATTGTGAAAGAAAATATGTTTATTTTTTTATTTATGACCTCCTAGATTCCACTACATCCAGGAGCTATAAATCAGCTAATACTGGGGTTTATGTGCAAGGCTGTAGAAAATGGATTTCCTTTCAAGTAAGCTGCATTCTTATAACCCACTACTTATCTGTTTAATTTCCTGAAGGACCCCCGGATTAATCACATCTGTTTAATCCCTGCGTTCTGAATTAGGATCCTCTGTGCAACTCTGACTGCAGTGTTGGATAATACTTTCTCTAGAAGTAACACAGCCATAGTAATCCCCCACTTTTCCCCAAAAGCTTCCCATGTAGGTCATAACAATTAACCTAGAGTACTCGTTATGGGTGAGTATAAATGCTCTAATCGGCATAGAACCAATTATGTTAATCTCCATAAAGGTAGGCCAAATTGTCAATACTGTAATTACCTTATTATAAATCAAAGGTGAGGGCATTTTTGCCTTCTCTCTTTTTCCACTGATTTATACAGTATAAGTAACACACATCTAAGTATTTTGCATAATAGCTGCAGACTGAAAATAGTGCTGTATTCTGTATTCACTTTCATGCCACACATTTATACCCTTAAAGCAATGTGATACACCTGATAGAGCCTATTGTAGTTTAATAGCCATTCTTACCAAATGAAGTCCCAAAGGGATTTAAACATGAGAGTGAATTAAATATGCATTTATTGAAGTGTGGAGCTGCCATCATTTAGTGCCACATTCTTGTAAAATCATATCAAGATGGGGGGAAAAGGAAATACATCTTTGAAGGAGAGCATGACATGTATTTGATATACCGTTGGTTTATATTCCCTGTTATTCTAATGCTTTTCTTGCGAGAAGTAATGACAGCACATAAACGTAGCAGGACATCCTCCAAATCCCACAAGGCATGCAAAATGTAGTCAGCTCATTGTTAATGTGATTTTATTGGCAAAGAGAAATGTCTTTATCCATTTTTTCCTGCTTCTAGGAAATATAGGTCAGCATCCTCTTTCAGATGCTAAGAATGAGCATCAAACTTTTATAAAAGTTAAGAGACAACAAAGACATGCAAAGAAGTGCAAATAATGAACACACATTGTACTGTGTTATCAGATTATTATCCCCTAGTGACTGTAACATGGATTCTTTCTGTTATCAAAACTGCCCCAGTGGCAACCATGACCTCTGAATCACAAGGCTGTAGCCTACTGTTTGGTTGTTTCTACATGACTAGATCTTGAACACCTCTGTAACCACTGTCAATACTCTTTCAGACGGTAAATATTGTTAAAAGATGTGCACAATTATGCATGCGGATGGCCAGATTATATTAATTAGGCTGTGAAGTGTGTTATAATTGGTCTTTAAAATTATCTCTAATGGACTTAACTCTCATGTTGTCACAGGGAGTGGGGGTGGGGGACTGTTGATTAATGAGCTACTCCTTCTTGACATGACAGCAGTCAGATGGTAAGAATGCACTGGACAATGTTACAGTTCACTAAGGGGGGGGTCGGTGTACATTACAAGTACCATGACAACCTTTTGCCCTGTAAACCTTGTGCAAATTGTGATTTAATTCTCTGCTGAGCCCTGAACTTAAACCCGACAGTGCCCCTGGGGAGCCTCGACTTGTTCTAAAGGGGATGTCAAACATTCCTATTGTCAGTTCACAAACATTGCTAGTGGGCCACAGAATAATGTCCTCAATGCAAACTACAATTAATCTCAATAAACCATATTCATAGTGCATATAGTACATAGATAGATTGGTTACTATGCCTACACCATATTGTAGTTACATGGCAGTACACTGTAGGTTGTCTGCTTACCAATACAATTACAATCATGATTTAAACTGAACATAATGCTTTTGTATACTGTAACAACCTTAAAAAGGACACCATTGCATTTAGCAGGAATTATATGCAATTTGCATGGCTCCAACATGTCATATCCAACCTTATACTTTAAACCTCTAATCTAATTTCAGGTCTTCAAAAAATATTTTTTGTGACACATTCAACTCTCCAATCACTGGCTTGAATATTGAAGTTGAGGAAGTCTGTTTTCCTGCTTCCTCACTGTGTCTGCTCTGGCAGGGGAAATTAGCCAAACTATTCTAGATTAAACTGATGATTAGAAGGGTTTGTCATTTCCCTGAACAAGCATTCTCATACTCTAAACACAAGGCAGTATACAGGTGGGATGATGATGATGATGGTTATGGTTATGATGATGAAGATTATGATGATAAAGTCGAGCCTCAGTTTCATAAGTGCAAAGGGCCAATTTCTCCCTTTGCGCTTTTTATAGGATTAATGGATTGCTGTGTTATGGTTCAGAATGGATTAATAAATTAAGGTGTTTTCTTTAGCTCTTGTGACTATAACAACAAGCTCACTGCCACCTATACACCAGCAACATACTAAGTATGTGGACAGTTACAGAAATAAACCAATTCCCATTCCTATTGGTTGGTCCTACAGGTATAATGATTTAATGCCTATGTAGCTGTTTCAGCTTCACTGAATTCCTGAGTGGTTTTCCCGAAAACAAAACAAAAATCCAACAGTAGCTCTGAGAAATGTTTTCATTTCAAGACCTCACCATGGTAATTAGGCCATTGACCTCAAAGGCCATCTGGTCTTAATGGGCGTATCACCACCTGTTCATCCTAATGAATTCCACTCATTCCCAAACCAGTGGCTGTTCTCCCTCAATGAGGCAACCCAAGAAATATTCAGCTGTAACACACCAATTCTGTCTATAGTATGTTCTGCACCAAGACAATGTAACAGCACAAATAAGCACAATATCAGTGAGCACCAATATATGTTACCGATAAAGTCAGATATTTGATGGGAAAATCCCCAACGTCTGTACCTTGTCTCCTGTATCCCCCTTTTGTCCTGGAAGTCCTGCCAAACCTGGTAGACCTGGATCCCCCTACATAGAGAAACAATATTTAAAAACAAACAAAACATATATAATTTAGCTTATGATCAAATTGATTCATGTTATAATCCACACATAACTTTCCAAAAGATGAAATTCAGCAAGGCATCCCTGCTTCAATAGAAATTATTGAAGTGCATGTCTCAAACCAAGCACCCACTTAAGTGTGCCAAATTACGGCTAATAAGCTTTTATTCCTGCCTTTGGTTGGTGTCCAAGGAAACTCATTGGCATAAATGTGCTTTAATTTGCTATTTATCTGCTGTGCAGCATTGGTTGGTGATGGATTCAGAGTAGAACACTACTGGTTTCATTAAAACGCACAGTGCACTCCATCCCATTAGAGCCTAATTGCTGTGGACTGATTGTACCTTCTCGGCTGAACACTGACATCTGTCACTGGGCTGCTGGGCTGGCTGGGAGAGCATCCAGGGGAGCTGGCCTGTGACCAGGGGAGGGGGAGTCACATCAGAGCCCTCCTTGGGCTCACACTGGATCAATACACACATTTCATAATTTAGACACACTCCTCTCTTATACACTGAATGACAAAAGTTGATACAGAATGTAATTCTGGAATAATGTGAAATGTAATAACGGTCCTAAGTGTGCCATTATTGTAATCATAATCAGTTCATGTTTGACCCAAATTAGAATGCAACTTGGAGAGTGTCCCAGGAGAGGGACAGAAGAGGACAATTCCTACTCAAGGTTGTGAATTCCGATACATCATCTTCTACAATTTCCACACAATCATAGTACATCAACACTGAGATGATATGGATATGAACGCATATAACTGTCAGGGGTCAAAGGTGACCTCTCTACTTATATACTGTACACTACCCCTCCATTGATCAGATGGAATGTGAGCCGATAGAGCATCCCTCTCTAAGTCTGTGTATATCTTAAGATGGATGCCCTCATGGAAAAAATGGGATACAGAAGGAAAGTCTTTAAAAAACAACAAACCGTCCCTACTTACAACCGAAAACCTATTCATTATTAAAAAACATAATCTAATTCTGTTCACCATGGTTGGTATTCCCATGATGTAAAACAGAAGTTTATCTTACCGTAGAGCCTGGTAACTCACAGCAACTTTCCATTTCAGCCAAATAAGGGTCACAGTAGATTAGAATTTGTTGCAGTTCGATCTGCAGAGAAAAGCTTTTGTTAGATACATTATCATGACTCAGCAAAGATGCAGATTACATTTCAAAGAAGCTAATGCAAACAGTGTTCCCAGGGTCAAAACCATTAGGACTCAAACAACAAATACTGCACTACAGTGCATCATACTGCATTAGTATTCCCTGGGGCCACTGTGGCAATATATATTGTTTTACAAAACAAAATTGTTATTTTCACTGATACAAAGCAACCCTTAAACGTACATCTACTGGCCGACCGTCCTCCACCCGTGTGGTGATTACTGTGCGCCCACTGGGGTCAATGGCGTCCTTCTCATCAGTCAGCCTCCTCTCAATCAGCTTACAGTCCATGTAGATGGACACAATGCTGGTCTGAACAGCAACACTCAGTTTGTGCCACTGGCGGTCAAACAGGGCATGCAGGTCACGACTCTTAAACGTGTAGTGAAGGGTGTTCTTCAGCAGGCCTTGGGCTGAGAACTCCACCACTCTCTTGGCACCGTCAACCACAATGGACACCTGCAAATGGAGAGGATACTGAGGTAAATTACTGTTCATCACTTACTGGCTCTGTGTCACACATTATCATTATATTGTATATATTATTTTCAAGACCAGGAATCATCCACTGACAACACACATGCCGCATTAGTCACAGTGTGAAATCCAACACCCAAACCAGTATGAAATCTAGCACAGTGTTCTCCTTTCCAGACAACAGTATCTTGAGGTCTCTCTACCTACCTGGGTTTCTCCAGATTGGTCGAATATCTGCCAAAGATACCAGCGGTCTTTCTTGGTAGTTTTCCTCAGCCGAAAGGTGGCAACAAGAGAGTATTCACCTGACAACCCATTGGGAAATACCAATCTGAAGAAGAAAAAAAATATTCAGTGGCTTAAGAAGCTGGACATCAGCAAACTGCAGTGTCATACAGTAAAACCTGAAAACTATGGACCTGATAATAAAAGCAGTTCACAACTTTCAGTGTTATTTCTACGTTGAATGTCTTAAAAGCCGTATCACTGAACGGTAAGTAGTCCAATAAATTTTGATAACTTCAAAAATAATTTTCCTTGCTCTCCCTGCTGTACAATAGCAGCTCACATAAAAAGCTTTGATTTAATACCAAACATGATTCATCTAGCTTAAGTAAAAAAAAGGTTACAAATGTAACCCAGGCTCTCTAAAGGACTATGAGACTCGCACTCTTGTGTACCTTTTGCTGAAGACCCCTATTCAATCATGCCTGATACTGGCCGGTGATGCTTGCAAGTGATAATCCCACCTCTCACCCGTTCCAATAAAGGGATGCTGCACGTACGCCATTTCATGCAATCACCTAGAATTGTAAGCCTCAACAATGACCCCCATAACCCAATGGGAGAGGCCCTGGGTAAACAGCGCCCTACCTTGGCAGGGTTCGCAGTGCTGGCAAACAACTGATCACAAACCCTGAACGATGCCAACCTGTCCATGTAACGCGCAGCGCATGCACTGGACAGAGGGTGTTCATACACTCCTGTCCTGAAGGAAAGGCTGGGAAATGGAAAGGGCGCAGGAACGGACGCTGGGTTAGGGCATAACTTAACCTTAATGTCGCCAGGGGCATACCGGAGCACGCGTAGCCGCTGCTGGGCAAGAGCATCTGTTCCTAGCGGAGCGTGGTGATCTGTGATCGCAAAGAATGACGGTAACGGTACATTTTCTAATGATACAAACAGATCTGTGGTTGCTGTGCCATAGCATCTCCAAACCTCTTGGACAACCTGTGGGTGTAGTCGCCATTCCGCTGGAAGGGATCCTCCCTGCGACAGTGTGTCGCTCCTGTGTCCAGATTTCCTGGCACGAGTGGTCCTAAGGGACAACAATTGTTTGCTGCTCTGTCCCACTGACAGGAGTTGGAGAGAGCATGTTCCTCCTTTGTGGGAAGTGGCTTACGCCATTACGCCATTGATCTTTCTGACCAGGATAACCAGCATAAGGATGTCCCTGCAGGAATGGGAAAAAGTGTTTGAGGGCTAGAAACATTGTAGACGTTATGTGGGCTACTAGAATACGATCGACCAAAGGGCCCTAACCAAGTGCCATCACCCCATGGGTGAGCTCCGGAGTTGGGAGGACTGGTCTCACCACCACACCAGTGCTGCCAGACACCGTGTGGAGATGAGCACTCGTCATTGCTGATGGCAAGACAGATCCAGGTGGAGTGAGGACACCCACTGTTGGAAGTCCTGCATGTGGAGGAGGGCAAGCTGAATCACCACAATCTAAGCCATTAGACCCAAGAGCCTCAGACACGTGTGGTATGAAACTGACGTAGCTGGGCGGAACACCTGCAGACACCCGTTCAATGCCGTGTATCTGGCTGGTGGTGAAGGAAGTTCTGTCTAAGCATGTGAAACCGATGTATGTAACTGATGTGGCCAGTATGGTCGCGTCCCCTTGAGGTGGAGCTGAGGAAATTAAGTGCAGGTTTGGTTGCAAGCCTGTCCCAGCAGGGACTTATTTGGTATAAGGGGTCCTGGGCAGTGCCGTCTGATAAGGTTAACGTGCCTTTGGCGAGTCCTGCAGGTCCCCGCACCTGTTGGCACTAGGTATGGTGCTTCCGGCTACGCTTCCCAGTCCCAGGAGGGGCCTGTCCAAAGGGGCCGGAGGAGGGGGAAGGCAGTGGAGGGTATCTCTGCTGAGATCACTGGTCTGGGCCGGACCGGTCCTTAGCCTGGGGCGACTGGGCTGCTGAGGGTGACATTGGGATTTCAAAGTGCAGAGGAGGTCTCATGGTCATGACGTGGGTGGGGAAAGGTTTCTTCTCCGACCTTGATTGGTTCTTGAGGGGGAGGAAGATGGTGTACACCTCCTTGTCCTCGAGTCTTGACTGGACTCTCGCCTTCAGGTCCTCAAGAGCTGACCACAGAGAGGCCCATCACCTTCCCCACCTTTTTCACATCGACACCTGCCTCTGTTTCCTTGGACAAGCGATGTCTCATGCCAACTCCACCAGGTAAACTGACAGAAGTGTGATTGCGTTCACCTCGTGTGCTGCCTGCGCTGCAGAGTGGTACATATAGTCGTTGGTGTGAAAAACAAAATGATCCGCACCACTGGGAGCAGCAGTGAGGAATCCTTTAGAGGCAGGTTGGGCCATGGTTGGCAGGTTGGTGCCTTGGCTGAAGGCCTGCTTCCACAATGGCTTGACGGCTTTGAGGCATTCGGCACTGATAGGCACACACTGTTACATGGATGGGAGATCTCCCTTTAGGGTTATGCCATCTAGCCTGGTCATCTTAGGTGGTGGAAGGTCCCAGGGGAGCTCAATTTGAAGGCTGCCTTGCTGCAGTTGTCTTCCTCATTCAATTTCATACGCATCGTCGCCGACAATGGGGCTTGTCAAGGTGCTCCACAGCAACAACCCCCTCCACGGACTTGACACCCCATTTGAATACCTCAGTATCCAGCTGAGCATTTAGCTTAGAGAATGAGGTGTCGAGGACGGTGGTACGTGGGTGGATTAAATCCAGGCACAGTGGGCAGACCATGTGAGAGTCTTGCTTCCACAAGGCATGACCGCCTCAATTGGGCAGGCCATAGGGCTCGCCTTCTTGGTCAAGGTCTCCTGGATCTAGTCGAAACCAAAGCCATGTTTCCTGCGGGAGAAAACAGAGACACAGTGGTTATTAAAGAGGTTGCCACATGCACTACAGATGTAGCAGGGCCAATAAACGAAAGAGTAAATTCTCCCTAGAGAGAAAAAACTCACACACACAAAAGCAGTACAGCAATGAAGTTACATAATGGTGGAAGATAGCTAGCAATTGTCTGAGACCAACTGGTAACATTGCTATTATGTGCTAGCTCTGTTCGCACAAAGCGTAGGAGCTAGCAACTGTGAGATTAGCCGCATGCTCCAGTCATAATGATGACGAACATGCTAGCTAGCTTACACTTGGGACCTAGGTTCGTTACACGAGGTAACTAGCTAGGTATAATGCCAGACTAGAAAGTGCTCAGTAGTCATAGGACTGCAAACATGAGCTAGCCAACCGTCCTGCAAACAGGGTGCAAATGTTTTTCAAAAGAGATATCCAATGGATCAGCTGTCCAGAGGCAATGAGTCATTGAGTTAGCCAACCATCCAAGTGCTAGCCTACGTGCCGGACCAAGCAAGTTATAACAACAACCTGAGGAATTATCGTCGAGCTAGCAGGGGTTCAACAATTCCAAAGAATTGCAAGCACACAAGCTAGCTGTCAACCTTTTATTTTTAGCTTGCTCAAAGAGTTAACAGGATTCTCTTTAGAACACTTAAGTTAAGTTGTAGCTAGCTACAAGAATCCAATTACAGTACGCTTCGGACAGTTAGCGAGTGAAGAGTGGAAAGGATGAAATGGCATGTTTGCTGCATCCCTTTATTAGGACATGTGATAAGCAGGGCTATTGCTTGCAAGCATCACTGGCCTGTACCAGGAGTGATTGAATCGGGGTCTTCAGCAAAAGGTACACAAGAGTGTGTGTCCCATAGTGAGGGGTCGAACCGAGTCGACTAAAAGATAATTAATAATCACTGATCTTACTTCACATATGCACTGCATCAGAGGGCAGGATACAAGCTTGTAATGTATATTGGGTTTTAACGCATTAATTTGGGTTTTTAACCAATTAATTTAGTCATTAGCATAATGGTATAGCAGAGTTGTTAAGTCTGTAAAATTAATATTACCCCTCTACTCTATGATACTCCTCCCCTCCTATTTCTGTCCTTTTTGAATAAGCACTTTTTACCTTTCAAAATGTGTTTAATTAGCTGGAACTCAAATTCAGATGAGATTACATAAATGCATTAACAGCTAAAAGTGAGGGACCAAAAACACAATAAATCATAATCAGCAAAAATAACAATGATACAATGATAAGGTCATTCAAACACTGCTGAGAGAGAGAGAGAGAGAGAGAGAGAGAGAGAGAGAGAGAGAGAGAGAGAGAGAGAGAGAGAGAGAGAGAGAGAGAGAGAGAGAGAGAGAGAGAGAGAGAGAGAGAGAGAGAGAGAGAGAGAGAGAGAGAGAGAGAGAGAGAGAGAGAGAGAGAGAGAGAGAGAGAGAGAGAGAGAGAGAGAGAGAGAGAGAGAGAGAGAGAGAGAGAGAGAGAGAGAGAGAGAGAGAGAGAGAGAGAGAGAGAGAGAGAGCAGAAAGATCAGACAGGCCGGAAATGAGTTTTCTCCCCCATTGATCATCTCCTTTTCTCTGAGAGCCATACGCTCCTGCACTGTGTGTCCCTTGAATTCTCTGAGACCTCTGGAAACGGCACATGATTAAAATGATATATGCATTGAGTTAAAGCCACAGGAAGATCAAATGCTTTTGTGGGGAAGCAACGGACTCTGGGGTGAATAATCGCCTAAGGGCTAAAAGAAAATTTCCATTGGAATTCAATAGGAAGCGTGGCAAGGTCATTTACAAAACACAAGATTTGTTCCAAACATTCTTTAAAAAAATGTTAATTAGGGTTCCTACTACTCTACATAAAACAGCACATAGATATGTACAGTACAATAGGAAAATCTGAAAAATGCTACCTTGAGGTTTTCTTTCAGTCAACTAATTTCGACCCCTCACTACGGGAAACGCACTCTTGTGTACCTTTCGCTAAAGACAATCACGCCTGGTACAGGCTAGTGATGCTTGCAAGCAATAGCCTATTACACATCCCAATAAATGTCATCCTTTCCACTCTTCACTCTGTGACTGTCCAAAGCATACTGTAGTTGCATTCTTGTAGCTTGCTACAACTTAACTTAACTGTTCTAACGATGATCATGACTATTATTCTCCTGGGGCATTAGATTCTCTCTGAGCTCGACATTCAAAGAAGATTATCAAAGAATTTGGTAAGCCAAGTTTGATGGTTTTCACTTTGTGAGCACCTGTTAACTCTCTGAGCTAGCAGAGTGAACTTTGTACGGATAGCACATGGACAGTCAGCTAACAAAGTGACTCTAAGTCACTCTTAGCTGCTGAGCCCTTGGTTAGCTTTGACAAGTACATTTTTTCTCACCTTGTGTGAGAAATATTAGTGCCCTGTTCACAGGAAGGTTGGCTAGCTCGTGTTTGTAGTCCCAGGACTACTGAGCATTAACCGGTTCAACATAATTCCTAGCTAGTTACTTTATGTAACAAACATAGGTCCCTAGTGTGAGTTTCGGCTAACCACTGGGACGGTTGGCTAGCTAGTGCATTCGTTGTCATTACGACTTGAGCACTCTGCCAATCTGACATTTGCTAGCTCCTACGCATTGTACGAACAGAGCTAGCACGAAATAGCAATGCTACCCGTTGGTCTCAGATAATTGGCATGCTAGTTAACCATCATTTTAGTGTAGCTTCATTGCTGTACTACTGGTGTGTGGCCGAGCTTTTTCTCTCTAGTGAGATTTTACTCCTTCGGTTGTTGGCCCCACTACAGCTGTAGAGTGCATGTGCCAATTCCCTTAATAACCACTGTGTCTCTGTTTTCTCCCCACGGTCTGCTCACCGTGCTTGGGTGCCCTCTGCTGGATACTGAGGTACTCCAATGGAGGGTCAGGTACGTGGTGGGCAATGTTGCTGTGGATCGCCTTGTCAAGGGCGAGGCGCCGCTGGCCGACTCTTCCTCCATCGCTGGATCCGCCTTGAGCCCGAGCTTGATGATGATTGCGCATGGAATTGAATGAGGAGGACAACAACAGTGAGACTACCAAACTATCTGGCTGCACCTCCAAAACGGAGTTCTCAAGCAGGGATGAAGATGATGGTGCTGAACTGGACTCCCTCCCTTCTGTCCAACCTGCTACAGCGGGTAGCCGGACATGTCCTTCATGGATGCAGCCCACAGAACCTCCGCCGGTCTCAAAATTGAGCTTCCCGGGGCCCTGCCACCGGCCAAGTGGCACTGAGCGAAGCCCATGAAGAGGAGAAGGCTGGGTGTCCCAACCTGCCTCCGATAGAAGCCTCACTAGCTGAGTATCTCAACCCGAAGGAGTTCCTGCACTGCTCCCAGGGGTGTGGGTCGGTTTGGGTTTCACACCTACAATCACATCTACTGCTCTGAGGTGCAGGCAGGGTAAACGCGAATGTGCTCCTGTCAGTCTACTTTGCGGAGTTGGCACACAATATCGCCTTGTCCAAGGACACAGAGGCAGGCATCGATGTGGACATACTGATGGATCTGGCCCATCATGTGACCAGCACCTAGGCCATGGCCCACTCTGTGGGGAAGGTGATGGGCCGCTCCATTTGGAGGGCCAGAGAGCCCTGGCTGGACAAGTCCAAGATGACAGGCTGTGAACGGTGTGATATCCTCAATGGCCCCATCGACCCGGGTGGGTTGTTCGCGTGGCTCTCGAGGATCTGGCGCACGTGCTCAGTAACCACCTGGGTTCTCGCACTGTGTCACATCGCTACAGACTGCCCCCTGCCTTCACAGGGGTTGTTACATACGGGGATGTGACCTAATATCCTCTCTGTTGGCCTAGGGCGTGATCTGAGTGGTTCCCGAGGCAGAATCCCAACTGGGGTTCTACAGTTGGTATGTTGTGGTTCCAAAGAAAGGGGAGGGGTGCACTCCCCATACTGAACATACGGCACCTCAACAGCCACCTGTGGACCATCGGTTTGGCATGTTTACACACAGGGCCCTGTTGGAAGCTACTCGCTGGGTGATTGGACTGTCGATATCAAAGATGCATATTTCCACAAATGTTTGTTATTCTTCGTGATCACAGGTAAACACGTTCTGCTAGACACAGAATCTCTTGTCCATCAGTGTCCACATGTGCTCCTGCATGAATCCCTCCTACACTCGACAGAGTGAGAGGAGAATGGTTCATCCCTTCTCCTGATAGCCACACATTGGCCCAGAAAACCTTGGACTTCACAGATAGACAGCTACTCTATGCACCCTCTTGGCAACTCCCATTGCACAGGGACTTATTGTCCCAAGCCAAGAGATTGTCGCCCACTGTATATGCACTGTAACACTAAGATTACGTTACAGCCTAATGCAGCATTCATTCCCAAGGTCATCTCCATGCCATACCACAGCAGCACTGCAGTACTTCTCCCTTTCCATTCCCCGCCATTTTCTTCCCTGGAACAGGAGCATATGAATACCATCTGTCCAGTGTAGGCGTTGCTCATTTACATGGACAGGACAGTGTTGTTTAGGGTTTGTGATCAGTTGTTCTGCTTTGTGAACCTTGCCAGGGTTAAGGCTGTCTACACAGCACCTCTACCATTGGATTGTGGGGGCCACCCTTGGGTTGGCAGTGTCCTGGGCCCTGTTCTAAGGTGTCTCTGATGTGTGCTGTTGCCAGCTGGGCTTCTCATCATTCAATGCTTTCAATGGTTTTACAGACTGGACGTGACTTTGCCCTCTGTGGTGCATAACATTCTTAGCACTGGTTTAAAGACTGTGTGATGTAGAAGGGGTAACTTCTTGTATCCGTAAAGGTCTCCTGTTCGGACCAAGCAATTGGCGTGTCTGCAGGGTCCCATAGTGAGGGGTCAAAGGAAGACCCCTAATCACATTGCCCCTCTCGTGAAGAGTGGTTCACTGGATGAAATGGCGTGCTTTCTGTATCCCTTTATTGGGACTAGGACTGACCAAGACAAGATTTTTGTGTCCAATACTGATACTGAGTGGGGAAAATTCACAGATGACCGATACCGATAGCATCTCCAGAAATATATATATATTTTAAAGAATTCCTTTTTAGCATACTTTTCATAAGAAAACAAGGGCCGAAAAGATGCTGTTAATGCTGATTAGGCAACCAATATAAATTGTTGTGACACAGTTTGATCATCCACTGAATTACTATTGTTAAACTTAAAAACACATTAAACAAAACAAAAATTCAACAAACAAAAATGCACTGTGAAAAGCATTCGTAAAACGTACTGTTAGTATACTCGCTGCACTTTCAGGGTGTCAACCACTGTAATTCCCGGGAATGGTTTATTTCAGCCGTCCCCCTCTCCAAAACAAACTTTATCAGAGTGGTAAATTCCAGTCTCTTCACAAGAGTAAGCAAACCTGCTTCATGCAGACCATGCTTGTGACAAAAGTTAGCTAGAACGTCTAACTCAAATTCATGAATACAAGCTACCCATGTTGACTGGTAAAACAAATGATTGGTAAATAATATCTTTGTGTGACTCCTTGTGCCAAATACCTCTCTTGTTCAGTCAACATCCATTTAGTTCGAAACTGTGCTAATTGACTGCAATCCAAATAGCTAACATTACTTAGCTAAATTTAGACACTTTATTAGGCACTCAAGTAACAGCAAATGCCAATACACAAGTTTATTAATTCATAAAAATCCATATATATATATATATATATATATATATATATATATATATATATATATATATAAATATTGCTCTGGAAAAGCCCAAGTACACTGATTTTCTGTAAATTAGGAATGTGAGACTGATGCACATCTTTGGTGTTGTGTCGGTGGATTATTGGAGGAATATGTGCAGATAGAGGTATTCCTGTAAAAGGCCAGTATCGTCCGATAATATCAGTGCTCCAATATATCTGTCAGGCTCTAATTGTAATGGGTGATAGGCGGGGCTATTGCTTGCAAGCTTCACCGGCCTGTGCCAGGCATGATTTAATAGGGGTCCTCAGCAAAAGGTACACAAGAGTGTGTGTCACAGTGAGGGGTCTCCCTCATCTCCTTCAGAGAACCTGGGTTACATTTTTAACCTTTAGTTTTTTAAGGGGCTGAGACCATTTCAAAATACAGTCTATCTTATTAATTTATAACAATGAGCCAATTGAGGTAATTTGCAGACACTAAGGGCACATAATGGTCAACATACCAAAGTGAACTCTCTTGGGGGCCTGTAAGTTCACAACAAGGTTCAAAGAGTTCTTGGTTCTGCTTTGATTTCAAAACAGAGTTTACGTCTACAGTGGCACACTTGATCTTTGAGGGTCAGAGGTCCTTGACCTCGTTGTGACTGCCATCTGTGAACTAACACATGCTCTTACCAGATTGATATTTAACATTTTACATTGTAATAACCCTTTTCTTTAGAAGATGCAGTGCGGTTGTCTTCTCTATAATAGCTTAATACCAGGGTCCTCATTCTAACCTGATCTTGTTGAGGAGAAAATTATCTGAGGTGAGTTTCCCAAAAAAGCTTTGTAGCACTAAGATCTTGGAGGAAAGTGCAACAGTACAAAGCTTTTGGGAACCCCCCCCCCCCAATTGCTGTTTACTGAAATTCTTTTCAATTGCCCTTTTACTCCATTCTTGGACAATTTGAGAAGAAAGTTGCTGACAGAATATTCATTATGGGTGTCATAATACCTAACATTGTATTGTCAGCTTTCTGTGCAAGAAAAAGTAAAAAGTCTAACAATACAAGCAAGGAAGCATATTTTTGCTCCTTTAATGCATATTCATAGAACATGCAAACAATCAAAGACAGAAAGTGTGAATGCAAGCACTTTCAAACTTAGAACCCCTGTTCCGAAATGAGCACACATTGAACCGATGTGCTCAGTGGGAGTATCATAAGAGAGATATTCTGCTTCCAGTACGTCAGCAAGACTAACACACTAAGGCAGCTATGGTACACATCCAAACACAAAAACAGCCGCACCTCACACCACCACTCGTAACTCGGAAATAGCTCCGATTAGGGAGGAGTGTGTTTGCACACAGACAGACAGCATTGTAAATTTAGGCTTGGTACATTGTGGAAGAACATTGTTGTTATTGTTTTAAATTTTTGAATCGAGGATCTTACATTAAGTAATCTGTCATCTCAAACTCATGTTCTGGGAGTGGAGACAGAGTGTGTAACAGTATCAATTGGGCCTCGGAGCTGACGGAACATTAGCCAGATCCAGAAAGTTGAGCCCCCCTGCATTTCCTGAGAGTAAAGTGAGAGATGTTTGGAGGTTGCAGGAGGGGCGAGGGGGGCCCAGTAACCCATGCATGCACTAGCCTACCCCTGCTTCCCCCAGCTGACATGCGACATCACCTGTCAAAGTGCTCAGATAATTGGAGAGGAGGAGGGACACTCTCTCTCTCTCCACTATGATCTCTTAACAGGCGACAGTGCTGAAAAGCTACAGGTTCTGGCACCAAGGACTTGGCCAGGGTGAGCCAATGTGGGGGGATGGGGAGAGGATATACAGTTGGAACTGGCTTAGGGACTCAGAGGGGAAACAGATCACAAATCACCTGCCTCAGTGATTCCTCTTGCTGACCAGATTAAATTATTCTACATAATAGTCTCACAGCTCACCTCACAGTTTGGCTTTATTAGCCAAAGCAAATGGAATTATCTCTGTGAGCAGGTGATATCTGGGTCACCTCTTGTCAACCTGACAGGAAACCAAGTTATGGGCTTACTGTTTTTTCTTCCGGATATCAGTTGAACTGGAGGCAAACCTACACCCTGAGAAAATATTGGTTTGCAAAACAGAAACCTAATATTATCTGGCATGTTTTCAAATCTCAGACGGCCCATGTGGGGACCGATTTTATGCGCGCGCGTTTGGTCATTTAATAACTGGATGCACTCTCTAAACAACTCTGGACGCTATTCACTATGTCTCTTGTTCAGTCCACTGAGATCCATACAAATACTAGAATACACTATAACTGTATACAGGGTCTTGTGTAATAAAAGCACATACACGTACAGTACTTGTTTTATTTTATTATTATTATTTTTAATCTTATTTCAAATAGGTATATGATTTGATCATTAGTGTGACCATGGAGCAAAGGCAAAGTCCTGAAGTCACCGCATCATTGAAAATGTTCAAACTAATTTCCATGACCTCCTCATGCACTGCAGACAATTCCAAAACAAAGCAACATGAACACACACCGACTCATGAAAGGGTACAAATATACCTGACCAGACTATCTCCTGTCACACCCAAGTTTACCCCAAACTCACTCTGTTGGCTTAATGAGTGGGCTGCTTCCCAAACGGAATGATGGCCTGTCCTCTGTGACTGTTCCCTTTCGGAGAAGAAACTTCTCTGTCAGATCAAATCCTGCAACAAAGAGGACAATAAGTCAATGGTGGGTTTTCAACTTTACAGTAGGCTACTGTTACAACATGCATATGGGGCATTATACCATACTCTGAAAATGAAAATAATAGTGCTTTTTATACAAGGCTGAATCATCTGTAAAGGGCAAGACATTGGTCAAATGTCATTGGTCAAATAGAAGTGACAGATATCTGAGTCATGAACCTATCACCCTCTAATTCTGGATCATAACAGCAAACATCAGCAAACATTTCATAGGCATCTACGAATAGGAATAAACCTTAAAATTACGTACCAGTGAATTCTTGAGGACCATTGAAACTGTAGGAAAAACTCCCGACTTCTAATTTCAACTGGGGACATGAGTTATCTAGAAAAAAAAGTAAAACATCAACAGGCAATACTCATATTCAGTGGCTTAGTAAAGTAAAAGTGACGATACAGATAAGAAAGCAAACAAGTACAAAGGACCCTCAAACCTTATCATCAGATAGACAAAAATGTCTATGAACATGGGAACCCTACTAGTGTCTCATACGGTTTATCTCATGAAACATCTATGATTGTCTAATATAGAAACTTTCAAATAAGGAGCATGAAGCAGGCAAATGAACAGTTGTGAGTTTGTTCTTCTAACCCCTTGTTACATTATTTCATTTATATTCATGCATTATATGTTGCATATAAATGCATGGTGAATCTACTTCACCAAACTGACTGCATGTGTCTTTCAGGTCAAGTCATCTTGTTTACAGGTGGGAATGAATGGCTTTCCAAGAGTGGAAGCAAATCACTCATCCTTAAAGAAGCAAGGTGAAATCTGCCACCTCTGGTCACCGTGGCGAAATTCAGTTAGAAGTTCCAAACAACAACATCCTTCCTAATAATAATATAAGCCCCTGAAATGGACTTGCAGTGTCGGGTATTTACTGTGTTGTTTTCCGCATGCATACATGATTGAAAGAGGGAAGCACCAGAGACAGAAAGTATAAAATCGGTGAGTAACAACATGTTTGCATGCATTTCATTGTGCACTCCATTTTAGAAAGTGCTTTTCGGAACCAAAACAGCATTTGTAAATTAAATATTTATTTCAAGCGATGTCATCCCCTGATTGCTGATTAAACATAGCCATTACAACTATTAGAAAGCTTTTAAAAAGTTTAGAGGTTACACATTGCATCTTTAAGGGAGCATGTCATCACGATCCATTCATTAACATGAATATAGTCCAGACAAGAATGTAGAAACATTGTTAATGAGAAGTGATGAAAATACAGCAGTTAGCGTTTGAAAACACTATCACAGCAATGGGGTCAACTTTAACCTCTTTTTGAAGCATATTGTGGCTTAACCAGCAACTGGTCCCAGACCATGTAGCTATTACAGCAAATGGCCAGCCATACTGTATACACTGGAAAAGTCAAACATCACTGGAGACACCCAAACACTGTAACACTGACATGATAATTCAGATATTTGGCTGTCAAACTTGATCCCACCGTAATAACATTTACTAGTGTTCATTATTTCACTTTCCCCATCATCCCAGAAACGGAGACAGTGTGAAAAACATAACACATAAAATCAAACATATTTACATAAAATCTGGTTTCAGCTATATTAACAACTGGTCACGTTAGCCACATTACTTGTACCAGTACACAACGAATATCAAATAATAATTAAAACTTGTCTCCTATGGAGCTTAATACAAACTTGCTGTTGTCCCCAGACAACTTCATAGTCATGGTATTCTTCTTATGATGCAATCACTTTACCAGCATATTGCTGTCACATCAAACCATTTTTGTCATCCAAAAAGGGATGATTTTGCACAAGTTATCCAAAACAAAACCTACATCATATGAAAAACAATTTGGTCTTAATGGTCATGTTCTGTACCCTAGCGTGCCAGTACGACCTCTGACTGTCCATTCAGGGGGGTTAATTGACTCAAATCTGATTTTACTGTATTGGATGATTGTCTGACCTTGATAGACTATACCATGTACTTCTACCCAGAGGAGGATGGGCTTACCCTCAGAGACTGGCTCCCTCAGAGCTTCCTGTCAAGGTTTCTTCCAACTAGGGGAGTTTATCCTTGCCACAGTGCCTTTGGCACTAGGTAAGCTCGGTCACTGCTAAGCACAATGTGATTGATTGATTGATTGATTGATTGATTGATTGATTGATCGATCAATCTCATGTATAAACCCATATGAAGCTTACATTTTTGTTAAGCTGAAATGCTGTCCGCAGCTGAAAGGTGTAAACCCTAGTATTTGTCAAGATGTATGGTTATTTCAGAAATTGCTTTGACAGAGTATCTACTTATTGGACACATTAACGTAGTCCAGCTTAGTATTCATCTACGAATTCCAAAATGTCTTTCCAGTGTAAACTACGGAAAGTGTCCCTTGAAATGAAAGCCAGGTTCTTGGTGAGAGCAAGCATACATACCTATTCTTTCACTCAGTGCCATTCCAAATGTGCAAGGAATGGCATTTACAATCCAGAGGAAAACAGTCCATCTTAGCAAGTATTTCATGTCTTCTCTGGCACTTGAGAAAATAGATACCTCTTGAAAACCTAGAAGTAGATACAAGTATTATATACAGTATATATAATATATAAGGATCTGTACAGAATCAAAGTCAATCAAACATGTTGATATAAAGTGCTTGAGCTATAAATAAAATGTATATCACATTCACTTCTATTTTCTGTAATGTAGCATAGAGTTACTTTCACTGCATGGAATCCAAGGAATAGCATACATGTTGCAGGCCCTACACATAACATGACTCTGCATGAAGTACATAACATTGGCTTTGCAGTCACAGTCATTACAGTGGGGCTACATCCACTGAGTCATAACTCCATGAATTGCAAAGAGCCTGGTGCAACAATACTACAGTATAAAGCCTATACGAATAGAGTTGCTGTAAAGTCTTACATGGCACTTAATTCACCACCAAAGTTAAACTACTAGCTACAGTATAGCCGAAGTCACACTTGCTTGCTTTGCAGGCTATTAGGCTAAATAATAATCAAATGGGACAATTATTTATCTTAAACAATATCATATATTTTGTATTTCAAATAAAAAAATAAATGATAAATAATCCGTAGCCTACTGTCCCGGATCAGTGTGACATAGATCATGTTAAAAAACAAATAACAAATAACAAATAACAAATAAACAAATAGTGAGATCACGCGGACAACGCCAACAAAATGCAACTTCACTGGAGAGCTGCCCAAATTCTACAAACGTGCCTATCGCCCAATTTGAGCCAATAGTGCTTGACATTGAATAGCACATGGGCTATTGCATCCTATAACTCAAATTAGTGGAAACTATCAGGCGAGAGAGGAAGACATTTTCACACAGCCATGTTCACTACAGCTCCCATCTACGGACAAATAAACAATTTACGCGTCATTATGCTTCAGTTCAGTTTGCTGCAGCAATATATATATATATATATGTATATACACATATACATATATATATGTTGGGTGATATACCCGAGAAATATCCGCTGCACAACTGTTACAGTACACGATCATGTTTTCCCCTCGTAACTGAATGTTCATAAATCATGTGGAATGCTGCACCTAAAACATATTCGTCCCGTAAAGACAGACAACTTAGGGAACATGACTTTTACGCGGTGCGCAAAAGCCACTCATGTGCCAAACTAGGCTACAACAAAAGGACACAACGAGGTCCTCACTTTTAAATTCGTATTAATAAATTATATTGCAGATAGAAATTTCAAGCAGCCATCATTATTATGCTATGGTGATTTCAAAATATGAATAGCCATTGAATCAATCAGGGGTAGGCTACTTACAATTTGCTGAGAAAGTTTCCTCTAAAGCTCAAAAGCACAATCCATTAACGGTTAAAAACGCATGTTTAAATCATCGGCGACTCCAAAGTACACTTAGAAATAAAAGTGAGAATGGGATCACCCTTGCTGGATCCCAGTCCTTATTAGTCGCAACGACTGACCCTCCCACTCACTCATTACTAAAATACATAAAGGACACAACCGGTAGAGGCATTAAGGATACTGGAACCTCTCCACAATTTGTTCGTGAGAAAATAATTCATTGAGTTAAGATATTATTGGTGTTTCATGCAGAACAAGCACGCACATCCTGCAGTACCCATCACTAATTGTTTGAGAACATGCTCAAATGCCTATAATTAACATATCTTCACTTATTTAGTGTTCTACTTGAAATGCTTGTGAATTTGAATTATGAAGAAAATATATAGCCAAGCATAAAGTTTCATATCATAAAAGTAGTAATTTAAATGACCCGATAATGGAATACAAACCTCCAGTATCGATTAATCAACTCATATGGGCACCTCAGGTTGCACGACAGCCACAATTGTTCTGTTCTTTAGGAGTTGTCTGCCATATATGCTACTGTTGCCTACATTGAATTTCAGCTCAGCATTCAACTCATTACTTGCATAGGAGTTCGGGACTATTTTAGTCTCAGACTCAAATGCCTCGACACAATGTTTCGCAATCTCCTTTAGGATGGCGCTGAGGTGTAGATCATGCTATTAAGTTAGCCTGAACTATGGGTGTTGGTCCAGAATTTGAATAAACCATTCACTCAAAATAATTCAAAATAGTATACATATTATGAAATAGCCTACTGACACATACTATACTATAAAACATCCAAGGTCATGTAGAGATCCAGAGGTCAAAGTAATGCAAGGACTGTCAAGTTGAGAGTGTGCAATCATGTATGGACACAATTTCAAAGTTATGTTAATTGAAGATGACATGATCCCTGTGGATTTCAGATCAACAATTGAGTGAGAGTTAGAAGGATTTAATAAGACACACCATTTTCAACAATAATTTAAAAAAAATGTTTATTCACAATCAAGGTGATGAATGGAGAAATGGGTGCTATGCAATTTCCTCTACAGGCCTCTTACAGTATCAACACCATCTACAAATTGTAACATCAACTTCATACAACTATATAAATTACATATTTGTTGCATAGTTACATTGTTTACTCTATAACTGCAAAGGGAAACACTATGGTGCAGTGTCTTTTCTTCCTCATAGATAGGGAAAGAGTTAGAATATTCAGAAGCATATTCATGTATGTTTAAACAATAATAGGCCTACATGGTCAAAGTAATACAACTTTTACAGACTTCAAAAACTTGTCCCAGCCATGTATAACTTTCATCTCCACACAAATAAGTCATGACAATGACGTGATTTGTTCATTCCATCCCTTTTGAGTTCATGGGTAGTTTATATCTTAGCAGAAAAGCTTTGTGGGCACTGGGTTGGTGCTTTATCAGGAATTACACAAATACAAGCTGGTCCAGTTCATCTGGGAACTCTGATGGATGACATGACTTGAAAATAATCACTGTGCTGTATGAATCTGGGACATCTGTTTTACCTTGAAATAGCATATGCCACCCTTTGTGTGTGTGATCAGCTTTATATTTCAAAGAGGCTTGGAAATATGTGTATTCCAAGCAAACACTTTTACATGGGGCTTTGTGTGGTCCACCTGCATTCACGCAAGTCAAACTGAGCAAAGTGTACATTAGACTGTGCACTGTGCATATGAGCCCTCATTATGCCATTCATGTTATTGTTGGAGGGGAATGTGAAACACCTGTCATTGTACTGGGCCATTCATCAAATTGTAGATGATGAACCCTATTATGTCTCACAGGGGATGCAGTACATGTATATGAGGAAATCCCAATCTATGCATTACATATTTCTTGTTTAATGATTGTTCTATACATATCAACCATTGAATGTTGTTAGATATACCTGTCCAATGAAAACTTTTTAGTAAGTCACATGAAAGCTCAAGCTCTATTGCCCTGTCTGACAAAGCATATTGTTTATTGGCAAAAGCATTAGGCAAAAAGCATACATTGTCTTACCGATGTGTATGTAAACAAGAGTAATGTTACCTTCCACTGTGTAGGAAAAAAAGGTAATGGGATATCTAAAAAATTCTAAACAACAGACATTAAAGAGCCCACTTCATTTCACTGCTGGATGAGAGTGCCCCATGCGCATTGATTGAATAAAAGTTAAATGTAGAGTGTATACACAGAGAGAGAATAAAGAAAAGCTATTCATGAGTTGTTTGTTTGCCCACTGCCTGCATTTGTTGTCTGTTTCAATTAGGCCCATTTAAAATGAAGAAAAAACACTCAGCTTAATCAGTGTCATAGAACAGAACATTACATTCAATATTGGTTTCTATCATGAATCAGGTTTTTTTCTTAAGCGAAACCTAATCTTTTACCAAGTCTCATTCAACTGTCATTACCTATTATGCACAATTTATTTTTATATTTGTGAAACAACCTATTTACACAACACAACACTGAGTTAATCATGGCATGAAAAGAAGACACTCTGGAGGGCCACATGATTGCAGAGGAGTTTCCATAAGAACATGATTTGACTCACAAATACACCTGTTAGGGAACATGAAATTAAATGGAATATCTCACGGCAAATGTGGTCGGCGGCCTCTTATTCATTTACCAGCGGTTCAGTAGTCATATCTTGTTATAATGACTGTGAACAAGAATGCAAAATTGAGTATTTACAAGGAAAAACAAAACAAAATGAAATCACTTTTTGGGATGATGCATTATCATTGAAGGTGACCCAAGAAGGCCAAAGTCTTACTGAATAAGAATCTGCCACAGGGGGCTGGGTATAAGGAATAAAGTACTACAGTACTCTTAGCATATTCTCTAGCCTACCGTAAATAAACACAATGTTGTTACTATATGTAGTCTTTACCATCTTTAGTGAATATGATTGTAGTTCAATATAACATAGTTGAATATTCAAAAGGAAAATGTTACTGCAAATAACATAATTGAATCAGTGCTACAGCATAACTTTCTGTGTGGTAACCTCATCTAACATTTGACCTATAGCTGTAGTTAGTTACCAACATTAAGTCAATTTAATATGTCAGAAATAATTATCATGTTCCTCTCTCTGTCATGATCATTTTCCACAGGGTGTTCATTGTTTCAAAGGTCGGCACGTTAGATGGTTCCCAAATTGAGAATGTATGCGCTTACAAGTACAGTATCTTGGCATCTGGATTGATGACAAAAAGCTGAGCGTTAAACTAGGTTTCTTCTATAGGAATAGGTCATATTTGTCACTTGACAGGAGAAAGAAGATTGTACAATCAACATTCCTATCAGTACTTGACTATGGGGACATTATATGAATGTGATCTCCTCTACATTAAAACAGTTAGATTCTATCTTTCAAAACATTATTTTATTACAGGTGATAAGTTATGTACTCATCACTGTCTTTTATATCAGGCAGTGGGGTGGCCATCTCTAACTGCTATAAGGACCCACCACTGGCTTCTGTATGTATATAAAGCTATAATCCATAAACTCCCATGCTATCTTACTTTACTTAAGATCCAGGACTTGTCAGATGCGGTCTAAAGATTGGTTAGTCCTTGAGGTCCCATGTGTCTCCTCTGAACTGGGTAAAACTGCCTTTAGTTACTGTGCTCCTTGGGCATGGAATGACCTGCAGGATACACTGAGACTCAATGCATTAGTTTCACTGGGCCATTTCAGGTAATTGATTGCTGAATTCTTGGTGGAGGATTGTTGCTGTTATGAATGATTGTCGTCTGTAAAAACTGTATGTAAATGTATTGTCAATGGAATGTACTAGAAATAGTGATGTGTTTAGATAACATAATCAGGGCACACATGAAAAAGAGACCATGGTCTCAAGTTGCTTTCCCCTGTATAAATAAAGGATACATAAATAACAAAGCCTTGCTGGTCAGTTGCGCCTAAGTGAACATGTTTCTGTCTGCGCAAAAATCCTGACTATATTTGCAAAGTGTGCAAGCTGCAACAGATGTAAGTGTTGCCAAGTACTACTTATATATGCCATTTAGCTGACTGAAAAAAGTCATAAATAAATATCATTTAGGGTCGATCCAGGCAGCTCCCCAGGTATTCTGTGGTGTTTAGGTGATGAGTATATTTCAATTTTCACAAGTGATCTTGTCATGTAGAATCCCTAAAGTCTGAGATCCCTCCTCACCCTCCACTCATACAGTCTAGTTAATTCAGGTCATATCCTGCTGCTGCTAAGAGGAAGCTGTCTATCATAATAAAATGTCCTCTTCCATTGGTAAATTATATCATTGGAAATACTATTAACTTACACCTTTCACATTTGTAATTATGCTCATTAAATCAGATTGCATTATTTTTATTCTTATTGCAGAGTTGGCAAATTCAGAGAGCAGAAAATAATTTATTAAAAATGATGAGTGGACTGTAGATGTCTGGTGCATGGCAATGAGGACATTTGGTATTAGTTGGTTACAGCATGCTACTTTCTAAAGATTAAATCCTCTGTTAGCAGATATTTCTTACAGGCATACTAGCACTTTTTATAAGACCAGGGTCATATAAAAAGATCACATGGTATGTACAGTATGTGTAAAATGTATTGCCTTTAAAAGTGTATGATAAACAACTGTGAAAGAGATTCATTACTCTCCCTAGATTTGTTGAAGACTAAGGCGAGTCTAAATGTGGCAGTGTGCCACTTTGTTTGGGAAATGTATGGTGAGTTTGATTATTGAATATCACTTAAATATTTGTTTGTAATGTTCATACTGTATTTGGATTGTAAAGTGATGAGAGACTCTTTCTGAAATAATTGATTCAGCCTTAGAGAGCAAGTAAATATCTTTACTGTGTTTGTGTCTTTTAATTTATTTTACATTCAACAAACCCTCCACCACAGCCTATACACAACCCCAATTGTGTGTTGTTCATTTCTGTCTCCTCATTGGTTATTCTTCTGTAATGTGGCAGACTGACTCAGATGTGCAATTGTAGATAATCAAGGAATGTGTATTTTAACGTTTTAACTCAAGCCGGCACTGTTCAACCCTAACAGTGTAATACAGCAACACATCTGGACTTGGACTGAACCAATTCAATATGGATTTGGAGAGCTGACATCAAATGGATTTTCCAATATTTAGACATTAACGTGTAAGAGGAGGGAATATTGGTGATTTATAGAGGGATTTAATAAGGCTCTTAAATATCACTCAGCCCGAACTTGGCAGATAAGCAAATTGATGCCCTTGATTGGATATGGGCCAAAATTGCTGTTACCTTCAGCAACACCAAGTGCAAGGAAACCTTCAAACACTGAAAGAAAAAGATCTCATGACCAAGTCATTCAGATAAGACCTTGGATCAGACCTTTGGTAAGAAATAACGTTTTTTTCTAATGGTGTCAACATTTATGAATGGATAATAGACCATCCGTCAGAATCTGTGTCAAATGGAATGTCACAGAATGCATAATTTGGGCCAGTTTCCCAGAGTGTCAGATTTAGTCCAGGACCTCACTTAATCTGTATCAGGAAAACCATCCCATTATGATTATCAGAGGTTAGAGAAACATTTTCTTTTCTTTGCAAAGTTAACTTCTCTCTAATGGATAAGGGCTAATCCCAAAACAGTCCCCAATACCGGACTTTAATTATCAATACCCTCAAAGCACACCCTGTTCCTGAAGTATGCACTTGTGGGCACTCCCCTGATGTATTTAAAAGCGTTGTAGTGGTGTAAGCATGGGCTTGAGGGTCTTTCAAGCTCAATCATTTTGCATCCCAGTGCTACACCTTTTACCTGAGGTATGTGACTTTTTCATCATGTTCATCCACTCTAGGAAAACGGGTGTAGCATTGCCATTGGGACAGGGATGCAACTTTGTATGTTATCCCCGCCCACTTCTGCATGATGTCATTGGAAGCACATGGTGTTTGTTTTGCTGTGTGCGTTTGTTGCAGGAAGTGAAGTGAAGATGGCGGACCAGTCGTTGATATCCGAGTCAGTGCTCGGGTGGTCCATTTTCGCCCTTGTACTTTTGGTAAGCACACTAGAGTTATTGTATAAGGTTAATGAATAACATTTATACATTATGGCGTACCTTCCATTGGTCAAAGTAGTTTCATTCACCCAGCAGAGTCCATGCAAACCATGCTCGCTAGCCACACTAGCTGGCTAGCTAACGTCATGTTGACAGCTGTCATGGCAGTCTAATCCTTACATTCTAGCCGGGCTGTCTGCCTCAATATGTCGAATCCATTTAGAGTTTAGTAACGAATTAACTGCTGTAGCTGTTCCATGAGGTGTCATCTTATCTAGCCAGATTTATGTATGTAGCTAGCTACTGTAAGTGGCTATCTATTTGAATGCCTGTCCATAATCTGTCAGCTAACACGGCTAGCTAAAATGTTAAGCAAATCAGCTAACAGTTATCTGCGTAATGTGTGCGAAACTAACCCAGAATAACCTTTTTTTTTTTTTTTTTTAAATCCCCTTTATATATATATATTGAAGATAAATAGGTTGCTAGCAACACAAGTCATCATTTAGTTCTAAAGCTAATCAGCAGTTTGATACTGACTAAGTTTAAACAATCATGTCACATGACTCAGTCACTCTGGGTTAAACTTCAGTTTAACACTACAGTTAGTGTAGACACTACACTATAGTCTACAGCATAATTGCTGCAGACTTTCATTTTCATCAGGAAGTTATGGTGTGGTTCTATGATGTGGTGATCATGATTGCTGATACAGGTGCAGACTATTTCCTGTTAACAAGCTGAAACACCACATTCAACTGGTCTCCCTTTTTATTAATGCAATCCTCTCAATGGGTCTTAGTTTAGATGCAAAGCTTGTATGATTACCAGGAAAACATGCAGCTAGAGGCTTAAGTGTGTGGGCCGTTAATTGATCCTGTCTGCGGATGGCATCCCAGTGATCTGAGAGGACTGATTTTAGCAGTGTCCTCACAGTTTGCAGCGTGTGTGCTTGGAATACGACCTTGTCATTTTGGAGCATCACTGTGCTGCTCTATCTAATGAGTCCACAGCCTATTATCCAACCCCTCTCTGATGTCCATTTAGTGTTACACTGCAATCGAATGAATGACAGCAAATTCGTCAATTCATGGGACACTTTGACGTTAGGTTACATACTGGTTTTAGTGAAGGGGTAGATCTCACTACAATTAAAAAGTACACCTCACTGACTAGTTAGCTTATTTCTTGCTGATATTGTCCCTTTCTAGCACTTTAGGCCTAGATGATCAACCATTTAGTCTTCCTCATCGGTGCAGAAAGTTTAGGTCTGATTGTCATGTTGATTTATTTCGTCCTGATTCCATATTTTCTGCAGATTTTATTTTTTGTGCAACCTTATTCTCAAGATATACTGTAGCCATGTACCATGATAACATCAATACCTGTTTTTCCACCTGTAGGTGATCCTGGCTTTCTGTTGGGTCTATATCCGCAAGTACCAGAGTCGCCAGGAGAGTGAAGTAATTTCAACAATTACAGCAATATGTGCATTGGCCGTTGCATTGATAACATCTGCGCTTCTTCCAGTGGATATATTCCTAGTGTCGTACATGAAGTACCCCAATGGTACCTACAAGGTATGTATTAGCCTAGACTTTTTCATAAATCTTAAGATTCTATCCATGAAGATATAGGCCTTGCTCATGCCTGTGTAGATTTAGGACCTTATATCATAGCCATACACAACATTGAAAAATGAACATTAAAACATTTCTTGACAGCCTGGTTGTCAACTAATAATGTATGGAGATGCACCAATACGATACAGAGCATCGGTATCGGGCAGATATTGGCCTTAAAATGCTGGATCGGGAATCAGAGATATTATATATAAATATGCTATTTACCCATCTGATGCCATGATGCAAACTGTCGTAAAAACATATCAAACACGTCCATCGTCGAAGAAGCATCATTCCAAAGAATGCTAAAAAGAAGCAGAATGCGTATGTATGGCATAATACAGTCATGTTGTATTTACAGTGCCCTCCATAAGTATTGGAAAGCATTAGAATTGTGTCTTCTTTTATCAAACAATTACTATGGTCAAAGTAGATTCTCAGCTTTAATTCAAAGTTGTTGTTTTTTCAGATCATTTAGAAAGGACAACATTTTCAAAATATACTCTGCATATTTCAGGGCTCCAAAAGTATTGGAAAAAATAATCTAATGTCCAAATATAGTACTCCTGTTTAGTATTTGGTCGACAATCCTTTGCATGCAATAACTGCCTTAAGTCTGCGACCCATTGACCCTGGGTAGGCGCTGGGTATATTTTCTGCTGATGTTCTGACAGGCCTGTACTGCAGCCATCTTCAGTTGTTGTTTGTGAAGTCTTTTTGCCTAAAATCTTATCAGGAAATGAAATGCATGCTTTTTGGCCCTGAAAACCCCCCTAGTTGCTATGGCAGTATGTTTGGGGTCATTGTCTTACTGTATGATGAAGCGCCATCCAATGAATTTGGAGGCATTTGCTTGTACTCGAGCAGACAAGATGTTTCTGTACACTTCAGAATTGGGTTGGGTGGTATACATTTTTTCACACCTTTATATCGTCCTCAAATTCTATCGAGGATATACGGTATTACCGCGAAAAAAAGAACGTCACAGTGGGCTAGCGGGAGCCGTCTTTGCTTCATATATTTAATCTACATTAAAACACATCATTATTTATGTGGTGACTGCTATACTATGACATTTAGCCTAAACAATCATTTAAACTTTACATCCCGATCACAGGTTGACAAACTAAACTAAACAGTTTGATATAATATGATAGCTTAATAAGAAGCATCACACAGCATTTGTAATAATATAACTTGTCTCATGTCCTATGTCATATAGCCTATAGGCTATCATTTGTCTATAAAATATTGATTAAGTTACCGTTATGAGACTATGCTCTGGGAGTCCTAATTCCGCTGGCTTCTTTTTGAGCTCTCTCTTTCGGGGCCAGCTGTGAGAGAAGGCGGCGGTAATGGTACGGCGGACTCCGCCAAAACAGTTGAGCCATGGCCAATTCAGGGACCTGATGGTGGCTGCACAATGTTAGCAGCATTGTCAGTCGTTAAGGCTGATAGTTTATATACAATACAATATATAATATAATATAATATAATAATATGATAGTTTACATACAAGTGCCTCGCGGAGTGCATCAACGTTGTTCGTGGTGTCCGCCGTGTGGTTTTCTGGAAAAAACATATTGACTGTAATTTCCAGTCGGGTGTGACAAAGTGGACGGTTAACCACCTGTATTGCGTCGTGTCAGCAAATAGCAGTTTGAACTCGACATCAGCACTTAACACAGACAGATATCCCATCAGTGCAGCTGTTAATGGGTGTTTCAGTTTGAGGTGCGAATGTAGAATAGTTCCCATTAGTGTTCCCATCTCTGGCCGTCATGTTTTTCATGAAAATCTCGCAAATAACCTCGTCGGGTCGGAACCCGAAATACTGCCATGTAGCAGCAGTGGCATTTTTTTTCTCCTTCTCTAACCTTAGGTGGAAAACCTTAGGTCAGTTGCAACATCCCAAAAGTTAATACTCCTGAAATGATTGTAATTTCTTCTCCGACCATGCTGGCAGTAGCGCTGTAACACATTGTGAATTGACAAACAGTGCTTAATTTGGAAGTTTAATAGATAATGGACCAGAAATTGTGTGAAGGTATTGAAAAAAAAACATGGGCATTTTCAAATCCCACGGGATACCGTATTACCGTTATACCGCCCAACCCTACTGCTATTAGCAGTAACATCATCAATTAAGACAAGTTAGCCAGTTCTTGTGGCAGCTATACAGTGCATATAGAAAGTCATCATACCCTGTGAAATCTTTACCTTTTGTCACATTACACCCTGGAAATTAAAATAAATAAAATATAACTTTTTTGAGCTGTATGTACACATTATAACCCTCATCATCAGTGAAACCCTCATCATCAAAAAGTGAAAATAAAACATTTAAAAATTCTGGACAAATATAAAAAATTAATTAGTGAAATACCTGGTTTAGTTAAGTGATCAGCCCCTTAGAGTATACCATTATAAACTTGCTCAGGTGCAACCAATCAACTTCCAGAACACCAGGCTAATTGCCCCCCACCTGACATCAATTGTAGTGGTTTTGATTACTTCAGAATAAAACCAGCTGTTTCTTGAGGATTCCACTACTAGAAGTGCATGGTTCTGCAAAGAATTCACCATGGTTGGAAAAGTACTTTCAAAAGGCCTCCGGGATAAAGTTGTAGGAAGGCACAAGTTAGGTGATGGCTACAAAAAGATTTCGAAGACTTTAGCTATCCCTCTGAGTACCGTTCAGAGCATCATTAAGAAGTGGAAGGCGTATGGCACCACCAACACCTTGCCATGATCAGGCTGTCCGTCCAAACTGGATGACCGAGCCAGGAGGACATTGATCAGAGAAGCTACCAAGAGGCCAAAGGCAACTTTGAAGGACTTACAAGTCTTTATGACTGGTCTGTCTGTGCATGTGACAACAATCTCACAAGCTTTACACAAAGCTGGCCTGTATGGCAGGGTAGCAAGAAAGAAGCCTTTTCTGAAAAAGTGCCACACTCAGTGTGTCTGTTGCCATGTGGAAAAAGGTTTTATGGTCAGACGAGACTAAGATTGAACTTTTTGGACTGAACTCCAAACGCTATGTTTGGCGAAAACCAAACACAGTACACCACCCAAAACACACCATACCTACTGTGAAGCATGGTGGTGGCAACATTATGTTGTGGGGATGTTTCTCTTCAGCGGGGACTGGGCAATTGGTCAGGATTGAAGGGAAAATGGATGCTGCCAAGTACACCAAAATTCTTGAGGACAACCTGCATCACTCTGCTAGACAGCTGAAGATGGGCAGGTCATTCACCTTCTAACACGACAACGATCCTAAACATACCGCCAAAAGAACAACGCAGTGACTTAAGGATAGAAAGGTGAATGTCCTTGAGTGGCCAAGTCAGAGCCCTGACTTAAATCGGATAGAAAATCTGTGGATGGACTTGAAGAGAGCAGTCCATCGCCGCTCACCACGGAATTTGATTGAACTCGAACAATTCTGCAAGGAAGAATGGGCAAATATTCTCCAATCTAGGTGTGCAAAGCTAGTAGAGACATATCCAAACAGATTGATGGCTGTAATTGCAGCAAAAGGTGGCTCTACAAAGTATTAAATCAGGGGACTGATGACTTTTCCAACCCTGTTATTATTGTTTTTCATTTTTTATAAATTTTCAGAACTGTCGCCTTTTTTTTCATTAGTTTGATATTGTATGGCTAAATTTGTACATAAAGCTGGAAAAAGTTATTTTTTTAATGGTTTTGATTTCAGGCTGTACGACAAATATAGTAACTATTTCAAAGGGGTATGATGACTTTCTATAGGCACTGTATATGCCCAAACCATAGCACCTCTTCCACCATGTTTCACAGATGAGATGGTATGCTGTAAATCTTGGGCAGATCCTTTTTTCTCCAAATGTTCCTATTGCAGTCACTCTGGTACATGATAATATTTGTCTTATCTGTCCACAAGACCGTTTTCCACACCTGCATGCTTTTTAGGTACTTTTTAGCAAACTGTAACCTGACCATTCTTTTTAGGATAACTAGTGGTTTGCACCTTGCAGTGTGCAAAGCCTCTGTAGTTCGGCTGGTGACGTATTCTGCAGATAGTAGTCTCTGACACATTCACGCCTACCTCTTGGAGAGTGTTCCTGATCTGTGGGACATATTTTTTCATAATTATGGTGAGCATTCTTTAGTCATCCACTGTAGAAGTTTTTCTTGGCCTATCAGCCCGTTTGCAAAGCCTATAATCAATATGATGATCTGACGGAACACACCTGACCAACCAGAAACACCTGTCAAGCCAATTTTCCAATACTTTTGGTGCCCTGAAATAGGGGAACTATGTATAAATAGGGTTGTAATTTCTAAATTATAAAACCAATCTGAAAAAAGAAAACATTAAATTTAAGGTGAGAATATTTAACCTCATAGAAATTGTTTGAATTCAAATCCAAACTGTTGGAGTATAGAGCTAAAAGAAGACAAAATGCTTCCTCTTTCCAACAGGGCACGGAGGGCACGGTATTTCTTCTTATGCAAAGTTATGAAATAAGGTCTTTAATCAATAAGTTAACGTTTCCAAGCTTGAGCATGGTGTTTACTGTTTTTAGATGGACAAGAATGATGCCAAGCATAGCACATCCACACTCAGTTTGTATACAGCCGTTTAACAAAAACAAAGAAGGAAAAAAAAAGTTTATCAGATCGGTGTCTGCCAATAATCAAAGTTCAGTACTCGGAATCGGTATCAGCAATGAAATCAGTGTATCAGTGCATCCATAATAATGTATGTAAAAAAACATGCAGCATTTGTAGCTCAGTCAAGGATCCTTCAGTCTTTTAAGAAATGCTACACATATACATGTAGATGATAACAAAGCACCTCAATGCCACCTCAGGGAGAGGAGAGTGTTTTCTTAAAATTGTTAAATAAAAAAGTTGGAGATGCAGGTCCACTCAAACCATTGTTTGACTGAGTGTCTAGACTTGTTAAGAAAATAATAGCCCATATTTTTTTTATTAGACCTATTTGTTTGGAAGTCTATTCCAGGTAGGCTACTCCAGTAAAATATTATTTGAATATTATGTGACTTATATATGACGTCTTGCACCCTCCACCCCGAAATCCATTCACGAAAAACCATTTACTACCAGTGGGTCTAACATAAAGCGGTGATGTTTTTGACTGGCAGCTTTGTTGAATGACTGATGACTGACACACTGAGACACAAAATCATAAACAGATCAGGGAAAATCCATTATGCACTTGACTATTTAGTTTCGTTGTCACCTACAATATTGAATCCATGTAAATGAAAAACAAGCAGACTGTGATAGAATAGTGATATCTGATCTATTCTTTTTGAGATGTAAATGCTATAGTTTGGTATTTCATCAACACCCCTGCAACCCACTAAAAGTTTGATCCTATAAAGATGATGACCTTATCTGAAAATAAGTGCAGCACAATATATGGTGCTTAGATAGAGGTCATCAACAGGAGGGCATCAGAAAAGTGATTTACTGCGGCAAGGCAGACAGCAATTCTCTCTGGCATTATGATCTGCTTTGAGAACATGTGAGTCATGGAAGTGTCAGGTCACATTTTTGATGGAATCTCGGCCACATAGACAGAAAACATCCAATAAGTGCGCCAGCTACTGCTGAAATGCCAAACATCCATGAAAGTATATAGCTCTGGTGTGTTTCCTCTCACCTATTCATGCTGTCAATATTCTATCAATATTTAAAAATCTCTAGCTTCCTTGCACCATTGTCCTTTTCTCTGTAGCATTTTTGATGCGTCCCAGACATAATGTTGACAGTATTGTTTGCACTACATGAATAAATCTACTGGTTATCACTAAGCTTTTGAATTTGCTCATCGTGAGATAATGTTCAAGCTCTGCAGTGAGTGCTAGGCCTAGTCTGTATTTGCATAGTGTTACACCATTTAAAGAACAAACTCCTAGAATTTTCTTCAAAGGTTTAGAGTTCATCAGAGATCAGGACAAGTTCTTCTTTGCTGCAATGTTTTTATTATCTCACTTGATTCACTCTGGCCATAAGACATTCAATGGAAGCTTTATGCAGGAGTGTCTTTAAATGTTGAATTTCTTGATTTATCTGTTTTTTGTATTTATTCTTATTAACAATATCTCATTATTTTTCAATACAGGAATGGGCAGCAAACAATAACACACGAGGGCAAATTGAAGACACAGTGCTGTATGGATATTACAGTGAGTTGCCTACATTTTCTGCTTGGCACTTTACCTGCATGGCAAATACATTTCTTCTTGTGGTAATTATTTATTTACCAATAAGGTAGCCTACCCTTTAGGGTTTATAGCTTGAAAAAATCAACAAAATCTTCATTTGTATTGATTTTGTATGGACTGTAATGTTGAAGGGGCTGAGAGGTCATATGTCATTTTCCAACAGCTATCTACCTTGCAACCAAGTGCATGGTTGATTTTATTTGTACAAAACCCTCTGGCAAATTATGTTGGTACTGTAGTGTACTCTTACTGCGCTGTATTTCAGCTGCACTTTGAAAGGCTGCTTCAGGTCAGGTATGGAGTCTATAGCCTATGTAAAGAGGCTGTCTCAAACATGTAGTAGATGCAGTTACCCCCTTAATGCATTCTTCTATGAAGTTAAACCCAATTATGTGATTTGCCCAGAAATGTCTGAGCTCTCTCCATGCAGTGACTCATATTATGGCCTGAGTTGCTTGTTTCTTCTAGCAAATTGAGTCATGCCACAGGCACTTGATCATGAGCTGTTGCAGTTTTCTAACAGATGCCGGCCCAAACTGCCCGTCAGCAGCACCGTACTGTAGCGTCTGTTCAGAAATGCCAAACTCAAGCTGTCTCCCAGCCCAGCCCGCCCAATCAGAGAAACCACTTCATCGGCATAATGGCATCAGAAGATTAGCCCTGACAGACAAGGTACGCTGCACGTCAATCCAGCGTTCAGCTGCCCACCATGTGTTTGTCCTCAAGACGCACAAATATGATTTTGTCCCCTAAGATTGATTTTCTGTGTCACTATCAAGATTTTGGATGACAAAATGCCCTTAAAGAAAACTTTGGTTTACGGGGACTACAAAATGAGTAATGCAGTAGTCAACATCCTAAACACAGACTAGATCTGTATCCTATCAGGAATTTCATTTATTTAATGGCCAAACTTCCTGGATCTCATGTTCATGCTACTGGAATAATACTCAAATGATGTGTCATATATCAAGGGAAGGCTATTACTGTGGGTATCATTGCAATTGGTAAAGCTTTTGCCTCCTGTGTTACACTTGAAATTGTGTCTCTCAACTGAAGTCTCCATCATCAACATATCAGATCTTGTGAGAGTCAGAAAGCAGAAGAAATTCTCAGTAATTGTGTTTGCAAGCTAGCTACCAGTGTAGGGGTCAAACATTGAGCAGTACTGTAGTATCACCAGCCATTACCTTTTTTGCAAAATCATGCTGCAGGGTAAAATCTAGGAATGTGCATGTGGGCATGTGGGGTCTTTTATGAAGGAGAAACGTCATCAAAAGACAATCTGCTTTGTGTATTGATCAGGTCGACCCGAAGCCAGGAGATGTGGGAAAAGGAGATGTTTTTAGGTGCTTTTATTTTTATATACGGTACAGTTCATATATCTCAGGAAGACCACAAGCAACAGTGCACCCAAGGAAACAGATGTGGGGGAGGGGGAGGCTTGAAAGAGCATATCCTAGCCTGTGGCATGTGTCCATGTTATCATAGCTCAGGCAGTGTGTGCTGTGTGCTGCTGATCTGTTTGTGTGTTTGTTGTGAAAATATCCTTTGGCTGTCGATCAGGAAGGTTCAGGGCTGTAGAAAAAAAGCCATGAAGGGCTATAAGAAAAACATCCATGAAGAGGTTTATTTGCATTTAGTCAACATTTTGTGTTTTGTAGGAGAGCTTTGTCCCTCACAGCATGCATGCTCTCAGAACAGTGGTACTGCATACTGCTTTTTATTTCCTCAGGTATGTCTGATAACAAGTGTCTGTCATTCTATTATTTGTTGTCTTCCCCCTCTGAGGCCCATCCCACTCCGTGTAGTCACTCACAAGCAGACGACAAATTCACTAGTACACTCTCATCTATGATCATCTCATTGGCAAAACCCCACTCTGCCTATCTAAACTCTCATTCTCCCAGTCCTCTTAGATCCTACACTCAAATAACTACATCTCCCTGTCTGTCCCTTCCCATTTCCCGCTCCATCTCAGGCTCCAACACATTCCAACACTCTGCTGACCAGTGACCAGAGTGAGATGTTTTCAGAGTGCTTTATTCAGACGTTATGCAAGTGTAACAGTTTGCCATCTACTACAGATAATGGACTCGTTGCTACAGTACTCAATAGCTGCATGCAGTTACATGCCTCTGCAGTGGTAACCAGACGCAAGTAAAACAGCAGTGTGTTCAGGGGCTGATGACAGTTACACAATACCTCATTTTGGACAAATGGCATATACAGTAGTAAATCTTAAATCCTGGATTTTGTATATATTTTTCAGGCTCCTTGTGCTGCGTTTCATATTAAATTAGGATTACTGATTGAGTGTTTTTTCCCTCTTCTTATCCTGTGAGGAGCTGTGCTTTATTATCAGCCAGTAGGTGGAGACCAAGCTCCATCTGTATCTGAGGCTGAACCGCAGTCTTTCTGAGAAGGCTTCCACGTCTAACCTTGAAAGCAGGATTTTATTCAAAGGCAGAATTTGACAACCCTGTCCGTCCGTCTCTTTACAAATGGAATAATTATAGACCTGACACAGAGATTTCCTATCTCCTGAGCATGTTTTTCTTCAAGGAGGATTGATTTGTTTTCAGGGGTGATCACAGTTAACAAGCATGTGTATGGGCAATGACTTTTAAAAAGCAGACAAAATCTGAGCAATTTGTTTGATGCTAGGCCTTGTAATTTGATTATGCTGCGCTGCTCTTGTTTGATGATATGCCCATCATAGTGTTTGATTGTTTACGTTGTTTGCCCTTTGTACATATGTTTGATTAGGCTACAGTATATCATTAATACGCCACAATACAGATTGTTGTAGTCACATACTGTAGATGCTCTCAAAGATTGTTGAAGAATGTTGATTGTCCCGGAGCTTGTACTTTATTACTCATAGGTCTAGTAGTCTATTATCTACGGAGGTAACATTTTATATCTTCTTTTTTTAATGATATGATCCACTTAAGCATTTAGACCGCATCATACTAATCATATAATGAAGTTGTTTGGTTGTACAACAAACAATACCAACATTCATAAATGCTGTAGGAAAGACTATTTCTAGTTCACTCTGAGTCTGAACTGGCATAGGATGGACTGGCATAGGATGCGATTCGCTGTGGCCCTGTACGGGGTGATACATTTCCAAAATAGCTTGTCCTGATCTCTGATGAACTCTAATCCTTTGAAAGCCTCTCTCAAAGCGCTGCATCTCTACATTTATACATCTTCTCAGGCCGTTCAGTACTTCAAAGCAGCGGTGTATGAGACCCTCAAGCAACAGAGTAAAATACCCCTGAGCCCTCTAAATAAATCATTGGCTTTCATTTTGCTTTCTTTCCATTCTTATTTTAGGGGATAGTGGCTAGAAAGGATGCAATCCTCTTGATAAACAAACTGCAAGCATGAATGTGTTTTTGGCCTGCTCCTAGCTGAGTACATGTGCTGAGTGATTACTAATGGAAAGTGCTAGTCTGCATGGCAACGGGACTGCTGAAAACACTGACAGATTGCACATTTATTGAAGTGGGCAGTTTTGTGTGGAGCAAGGTCCTTGAACCTTTAAAGATAAAAATGTGTAAGGAACAATACACAGGTTTCCTGACATTGCCTCCACTTGCTAGAACGATAATTCCAATCGCTGAATCTACTTTGGTTATGAAGGATGTTCAACAAGGAAGGATAGGATTTTGGGTAAAGCTCTATCAAAGGTCCATGTCATCCATAGAGATGAACGTATTAGGTAAAATAATTAAATGGAAAATATGAGTATATATTTATTCAGCTGCCGTTCAAGCAGTGTTTTGATTTTATGTAAAAGTATTTAGTTTAAGTAGACAGTTTTGCCTTGTAGATTTATGTACAATGACAGAGATGTGTAAGGAGACTAGAGACAATAGATTCAAATTAGTCAAATGTACGGAATCCATATTAGGAAGTCGTCAGTTCTCACAGAAAACAGCGTCAGTCTCACACAATACAATTTTGTGTGAGAACTGACCATTTCCTAATATGGATTACATACAAATGACTTCCTCTCCCATATTTCTATCAGCACTAAAACACAGGCCCTATTTCGAATTTGTATATGTTTGAAATATCCTGCAAAAGAAGAAAAAAAGCATAGGTCTACTATGAAAGTCTTCCCCCTGAAGCTTTTTCAAAACTTCTGCAACAAAGTAAACTACAGGATTGGGCATTCATAAATTTCAGTCCATCAGAATAATCTGTCTTGGAGTTACTGATCTGTTCACCTGTGTTCGTGTTTAAATTCAAGTGTCAGAAATCCTGATTTACACCCTGCAGCCCTGGGCCCACTCTCCAGTGCCTCTCCTCACCTGACACCCCTGCCCATTTTTTTGAAGACAGTTTTAAAGTTAGGTTGGTGCACGAGATGGAGACTGGGGATGGATGTGCTGTAACGGTCCAGGCTCCACATGGATGTATATCAGGTGGGCATCAATGCAAACCCTGTTTTCTTTCTTTTACTGTAAGTTGAGAAACATCAAAATACAGTAGATCACTTTGTTTACTCTCACAGTTTACTCTCACAATGCTGAAAGTCAGTCTACTAAGGGAGTGTAAAACATAAATACAGCTACATACATCTGTGAACCTCCAGGGAATACAGTGTACTACAAAACCTTTGGGCCCCATTCGTTTTAAGCCATACTGCAGTTAGATATTTTTTAAATCACATTTTTATAAACCTGGGTTATTTGGTAAAATGAACTGAAAAAATCAATTAAATCTGTTTGGTTTCTATGCCAGTTTCTGGTCAGTGAATGATTTTATAATGTGTTGCATAAAGAAACCACTCCTGCCCCTCCCTGGTTCTTCCATATCAATTCACTATTCATGTCTTGTATTACACGGCCACTTCAAGAAATTGATGCGGCTCTGCCTCCTGCAACGACAGACAAGGAGCCCTGTGGAGTCTACGTGTCCTACTGGGGGAATAGCGACTGCTTTTCAATCAGATATCAGCACCACTGAGCTATAAAGTGAAACAAAATGATACAATTCTAAGGCTGCCTTTTAAAAGTCCCTTGGGGATTTTCGTTCCAATTCCCAAACAACGAAGATGAAAAGTACAGTAAGCCTGCACATTGTCAGGTCACCATTCAATCAAATAGGTCTCCACTAGCTATATCTGCATACAACAAATGAAATGAATCATTCCCTATTTAATATGCAATTATCATTGCTGATGTTGATTGTTTATGCTGTTCAAAGCTACTTATTCTTACATATTGATAATTGGCCTGGGTTTGCAGGTAACAGTCACACCTTCCGTGATTAAGGAAAGATATATGGTTGTTTATATTGTATTGATTCATTTTCTAGTGCAGTCAAAGATTATCCAGAGAAATGCTTGTCGCTTCGGATGGTGTTTTATAATCAGTATTCTTCATGTGCTCCTTCATAGGATGGTTGGACCCCGAGGTCGGTCCTGTGAGAATCCAATTCAACAGCAAATTATCAACCACCCTGATTTGTAATCTGACAAGTCCTGCATAGGCCAAGAGGGTAATGCTCCAATAGCAGCGGACTGTGCTAATTTACAAGCTTGTGACAATCAATCGTAGGTCCTGCATGGCTGCTCACTTGCTTAGGGAAAAAAAATAAAAAAACATTTACAAAAATTATAAATAGGCTGTGAGTTGAGGGACATATTTGAGATTGGTGTTTATTTACTAGCCTATTGAGAGTGAGATATTGACACAAAAGTGGGTATGACCTTGGTTTGATAGGGCTCCATAGAGCCTCAGAGTCAAAACAGAGCCAGTACAATACGTCTTTCTGAAACACTGTCTCTACTACCAGGAGAAAGAATCAAACTGACTTTTTATAAGTAAACAGCAACAGCACAGAATACAGTGCAACATGGATTCCATAAAGAGAACATACAGCAGCGATACTGTACAGTAGGTAGACATTCAGAAAGTCCCCCTAGCTTGTATACAGTAGCTTAACTTTAAGGCGGTGATAAGAGCTGTGAAGGATGTTTGAAAAGAGAATGGTTGTTACGCCCATTGGTGTCTGTAGGCTAAAAACGGTCTAGCTTGTATAGCTCCACTTTATCTTCAATTTTGCCTGTATTGGATATCCAATGAATTTATTCAGCCCAAGACACTGGCAGTCACCACTTGTATCAACAAACAAATCACTGACAGGTTTGTGTGGTGATATTTTTTTATTCACGTTTTCAAATACTGCAGACAAATATTTTTTCCAATTCGTGAATACATTGTATTGAACATGTGGTAAAATACTTTATTGAAGGTTGAAGCAGAGCAGTTGAGGTATAGTTACAATGGGAGGGGGAAGGAGAGGGGACTCGCTCACACAGTCACGATAAAGCAAGAGAGCAGGAGAGAAAGAACGGGAGGGGGATACAGCAGTTTGTGTCCAAAACCAGTGGTGCATTTTTTTGTATGCCGGTGCGCTCCTCCCAAATAGGCAATGGCATTATGATAAATAATGTGTGAACAAAACAAGATTACATTACATTATTTTATTTGTTCCATATTTTAACGCAAATGACAACTTAAGCAAACAGACCTGTGTCAACAAATCTCACTTTTGGCTCGTTTCTATTCACAGACTAAAACCTAAAATCCAGTGTGACTGGAGCGAGATGTTCCCGAGTCAGCCAGGAGTTGAACGATTATAGTGATATACTGTATGTTTGATGGGGGACGGTAATCTCTTTCTTGATCGTTTCCGATTAACAAACAAAGGTGCGACAATTTATCCAGCACGATCTCCCCCTTCAAACGATCCACCAAAAAGTGCTATACAAAATAAATGCATTATTATCCCACTGAAACCCCAAAAATCCTGAAAAGTCGTTGCATTATTAAAGCCGACTCACGCTTATTCATGTCAGACTGCGCTAAACATTTCCCCCGCTTCTCTGTGCTGTGAGAGAATGCTTGATGACTGTATGAGAGTAGATATGAGTTGGTTCTATTGCTTGGTCCTCGTTAAAATAGCCAGATATTTAAACAATTTCTACTCTTCATCTCTGTAATTCATGAGCTGCTAAAAAAAACGTGATTTTGCCAATCTATCTGATAAGGTAGATTATCGATTGTCATAGCCTCGGTAGGCTAAAAAGGTTGGTCTAGCTTGTATACAGTAGTTTGACTGTTTTTCTTTACCGGCCCACTACTGATTACAGCTAACCCATACTGCATTATTCCTTCTTGCGAAATAGACTTCCTACAGTCTCTTCCCCCAAGTATTTGAGCGGAGTGGGAAAGTGTTAATGTCAGTGTTAAAGTGTTAAACACTCAGTGGGGTGGCAGAATCGGGACAAATAGCCAAAATGCGAGGTGGTGCGCGGTGACATACAGTAGGCGCCTGTTACTGTAGATTGCAGCGCATGACAAATATATGCAACGCTTATCAGAGCTGTTCATAGGCCTTGTGTCATAAACCTGAGATCCAGTAATTTCATGCTTTTCACTCACACTAACCACTACGTTATTCTCCCAAAAGTCACCAGAATTGCTTGTTTAAGATGTGATATGCAACACAGCCCCAAAACATGGTGTTACAGTAAAACTGCCCCTTTGGCTCTGACGAAGTTATATCTTCTTGTGAGATCACCCTCCGTTTGCGATGTAGCCATTACAATTCACAATTTATCATATTACGTGTGAGCTCATTAGTGATCAAAATAATTGACTAAAACACTTTCCAGAAGATGAAAATCCGATGATGGTAATTGTTTGTGCGCACTGACAAATGTAAACAAACATGGATGTTTGTAAGTGCAAGATGCATATCCCATCCTTCACATCTCTTGTCACCAACTTGCGGTGGCTTTCGGCAGCACTTCACACCGTGACATTTCTGCAGCGACGGGACTTAGACGTACCCCGCTGAAATGTCGGCCTGTACCTATTAAACCCCTACCTACTAGATGTGTAATTTGAATCCCCCCAGTAGAAGTACTGCGATAGAGGCATGATGCATTGATATCCATAGCCCATGTTTGTTATAGATTGAATTGAAGTGGTGCGATACACACAAAAAGTTTCCAGTGGCAGATTAATGTCCCATTGCACCCCCCCCCACCCCCCACCCCCAAAAAAAAAAACGTGTCATCCCCCATGCTGCTGATAGTTCACAGGAAATGAGAGTCTAACCCCCCCACCCCCACCCCCCCATTTCCACCAATCTCTTATGTCCTTTGTCATAGTGTTTCACTGACCAGCCTCCCCTGACATTTCATTTTCACATAAATGTAATACATTTCTGCTGTCTAGATGGAGAGAAGTCCAGGTGCTGATGCCCTTGCGCAAGGCCATGGTTTGGTGGACACACAAGCGTTACATTTCTCATCAGGCCTGACCTTGAGTGCTCTGCTGAGAGTGACATGGCAGTTTTTTTTTTTGTTGCTATTCCTTTATTTATTTATTTTTTAGACCTGTCCATACAGGTGGGTAGCAAAACTAAATGTTCAAGGGCAAACATCGATCTATGTCTGATGTTAAAACAGTTTGACCCTGACCTTTGTCCTGCTTGAATTGGTGGCGTTTGCCCTCCTCGGCTACTCAACATTTGGTAGAATTATTGGATTGGAGCTTAGAGGGACCATGTAAGGAAACAGTCTTGTTCTCAAATTGGGCTTGCTCTCATGCTGGTGCACTGCATGCTGCATGCTCTCACACTGGCTCACAGAAAAGATCAGGCACTCAGTGATGAGATCACAATAGGCCTTGTGTAGGCTAGAGTATGTTTGATGAGGATAGCAGTTCAAAGTAAGCTCAGTATGGTCAGGAGTGCATGCACAACATATAAAATTGGAACAAATATATTGAAGATAGGCTAGCTTTTTAATAGATTGTAGAGAACAATCAAAATAAAAATCTTTCAAAAGATCTTTGCATCCAACATTGCGATAAATTGTCCTTAGAGGATAATAAGAGGATAGTGTTCTCTTAGCTGCACCATATAGCCCTAACAATATACAGTGTAGTGTAAATTCAATATGCTATAGTATACTATAGTTAAAACATAAGCTACTGTGAGAGTAAATGTATTTGTGTGTTTTTGTTGTTTGTACTTGTTTTTGATCAAAGATTGCAAGTTTTGACACTTTAAAGAAATTCTTAGAAATAAGCCTCTTCTGCTTCCATGAGCAGCAAATTGGAGGAAAGGTATAAAAAGGCAAGCACTTTGTGGAGAGCTGAGGTTCAGCATTTAATTATTTATCTCTCTCTTCTATTTGTCAGAGGGATTAATATGCTAAACCTTTCTCCCTGGTCAGGTGTTCTCCTCAGCACATGATCTGGGTTAGATAGTAATGGATGATCCACAGTAATGCAGTATGACCTATTCCCTGAGTATGTTAATATTCATGGTGTTATGATTAATATTACCCATTGCTTACCCCACAAGCACATATGCCAGTGGCAGCATGCTGTGTGCATTTGCAGCCATTTGTTTCTCTTCTGGAGTCAGCATAGACTGAGGTAGCCTAGCTGTAAATGAGTGTAAACAAACACCTTAGTGGAGCAATGGTTTATTGAAATAAATGTCCTGCCACAATCACTGCTGACGAAAAGGGAAGAATCTTAAAATATTCGCAGTTATTTGTCTTCAGTGATGACTCAGATTATTGGGGATTTCTCACTAGTCCTATGTTTTCGATAGCTGCTATCTTTGCCTGAGGCAGTGAACTCACAAGAAACCATTGTCAGGTTGAACATACTTGTCTTACACATATAGGCCTACTCTGATTGACTCAAATACTGACAAATAAGTTAAAAGTTGATGGTACAATTTGTCTAATTCTAAGCATGGAAGGTGTTGTTTTGACTGAATTATAAACAGAAACCATTTATATTCAGTACCAACCGCAGTGCATTACACTGAGCAGTACCCATCACCACATCAAAATACTCACATTTATATTCCAGCATATTCTCCTTAAAATGTCCTGTTCTTTTTTTTTTACTGTTGTTGACAAGTGTTTATCATGCTTCCCACACTGTAATGCGCTGGCATTATTTGTCTGATTGAGTGAGGGCTATCCTACTGTGTCACCATCTACGATATAGTGTTCCAAATGCTGGGTGATTTTTTGTTGTATTTAACTTCACAATATGAATGGTGCTAATGAATCATCACCTCGTGGAAGTGCAAAGCCAACCTTGTTTTTCAGAAACTTCTTTCAGACATGTGTCTCTGTTGAGTTATTTTGGGGTTTATGGGCTGTTTTCACTGACATCCATTAGCCACAGATAGAAAGCCCCCCAGCCATAAATAGCTTCGTTCTCCTTTAAGTGTCTTTCCCTCACCTCCGCTCCATGAATTCATAATGTTATGGAGTGTTTGTGTCTTGCCTAAAAGAAGCTGTCTGCACTGGAACAGCCAAACAAACAAGAAAGCTCTGGATCCTGGAATATTCAGTCACTCCCGAGGGGTTGGGGGATTCACTGAACTCCTCACGCAGCTGATACAATAGCTCACTGGTTTTGGTGAATAAAAGCTTTTTTGGGAGCAATATTTACATTCAAAGGGAAACTTCTCTTTCCTCTGTTAATGTTGGAGGTGAAATTGGCTTCTAGCCGCTTCATTGGTTTGCCTAAAGCCGATAGGGAATAGGCCTATAGGAGAAGGATAACCTGCTGAAACGTAAATGCCACCCTAATTGAATCAATTGTTCAGTTCAGTGAGTCCTAATATGTAGGGAGGGACCAGTGTAAAATCTGCATTTTATTGACATGTTGGCAGTCATAGAACCCTCCTTAGGGTGATGTGTAAGGAGAATACCTGAGTTAGTCTTGTTTTACTACCTAGATATGATGCAGATTGCTGTGCATGGTTGGAAAGTCCTGTTTACACAGAATGGTCCCTTAAAGCCTTTATGAAACGTTTTGTACCAATTCAATGAGTGAGAATGGCAGCTAATAGGACTCACTGCCTTCGTATCCATGATGCTTTTATCATTGAATGTTTGTAGGCAGGAATCTCATGGTCAGATAGCCTACTATACACTCACCGGCCACTTTATTAGGTACACCTGTTCAGCTGCTCGTTAACGCAAATATCTAATGGTGTGGGGGATTTTTTCTTGGCACACTTTGGGCCCCTTAGTACCAATTGAGCATCATTTAAACGCCACAGCCTACCTGAGTATTGTTGCTGACCATGTCCATCCCTTTATGACCACAGTGTACCCATCTTCTGATGGCTACTTCCAGTAGGATAATGTGCCATGTCACAAAGCTCACATCATCTCAAACTGGTTTCTTCAACATGACAATGAGTTCACTGTACTCCAATGGCCTCCACAGTCACCAGATCTCAATCCAATAGAGCACCTTTGGGATGTGGTGGAACGGGAGATTCGCATCATGGATGTGCAGCCGACAGATCTGCAGCAATGATGCTATCATGTCAATATGGACCAAAATCTCTGAGGAATGTTTCCAGCACCTTGTTGAATCTATGCCACAAAGAATTAAGGCAGTTCTGAAGGCAAAAGGGGGTCCAACCTGGTACTAGCAAGGTGTACCTAATAAAGTGGCTGGTGAGTGTATACCACAAGTACAATGTAGCTACGATATACAGTGCCTTCGGAAAGTATTCAGACCCCTTCGCTTTTTCCACATTCTGTTGTGTTATAGATTAAATTTAAAATGGATTAAATTATAATTAAAAAATAATTTGCCATCAATCCACACACAATACCCCAAAATGACAAAGTGAAAACACGTTTTTAGAAATTTGAGTACATTTATTAAAATTGAAATACATAAATACCTCATGTACATAAGTATTGAGACCCTTTGCTATGCCACTCTTAAAATGAGCTAAAATGCAAAAATGTCATCAACAAATCACTCAATAAGTTTAATTGTCTATCTTAATGCAAGGATAATAGTTCATGTCATTTTGGAATTAATATCTTTGTTTTTATAGGGTCTCTGATTTGCATAGGAATCAATTATACACTGTGTAGATTTGGATGTCACTACCAACTCAGCAAATTTCATAATGTTCTCTTGATCCTGACAAACTCCCCAGTCCCTGCCAGTGACAACCATACCCATAACTTAATGCAGCTACCACTATTTTTCACATGGTGCGGAAACTGCAATTGCATGTGCTGGATTTGCACCAAACTTAATGCTTTGTAGTAAAACCAAATAAACACATTTCCAGCCACTTTCTTTGCTGTATCACTTGAATTCATTGTTGCAAACACAATTATGGATATGAGATAGATTATTTTCTTTTTGGCCACTTGGTTATAGACCAATTTTGTAGAGTGACTGAGATGATGTTGTCCCATCGACTGTGCTTTTTCCTCTCCACCATTCAACTTTGTAGATTTTTGTAAGTCTCCCCAGGCCTCAGGGTCGCATTCCAGAGCAGTTTTGTTCCTCTCCATTTGCTCAGTTTGTAACGACAACCTGATACACACAATGTGTAATTAATTCCTATGCAAATCAGAGACCCTATAAAAACAAAGACATTAATTCCAAAATTACATGAACTATTATCCTTGCATCAGATGGACTCAATTCAACTTATTGAGTGATTTGCTGATGACATTTTTGCATTTTAGCTCATTTTAAGAGTGTCATAGCAAAGGGTCTGAAAACGTATGTACATGAGGTATTTCTGTATTTCAATTTTAATAATGTTACTGACATTTCTAAAAACCTATTTTCGCTTTGTCATTCTGGGGGAATTGTGTGTGGACTGATGTCTTTTAATTTAATCCATTTTAAATTGAGTCTGTAACACAACAAAATGTGGAAAAAGTGAAGGGGTCTGAATACTTTCCGAAGGCACTGTATGTATCCTGTGCTTGGGTGCAGGAAAGGATTGTGAACAGCTTTGAACTATTGAAGTGACCATATGACCAAAAGCCTTTAGAAAACACTGAGGATGAAAATCCTCAAAAAACAAACAAAAAAAAAGCAATAGGAAATGTTTTGATGGGTACCTGAACATCTGGCATAATTCTTCTTTGCCCCAGGCTCTGTTATACACTTTCTGCAACTATTATTATCACATTAGATTTTGTGTTGTGCTGCTCTTTTTCTTTTTTAAACCTCTCTAACAGTCTTCTGTACTTCAACCTATGTGTTAATGTTCATCCATCTCTCTCTACGTCACAATATGAGATATTTGAATGCTTGATATTACACGATACTGTAGATTTACTTGTTGAAATCATATTGGCCATACAGTAGTATATGTCCATCACATGACTTCTGTTTTTTTAATGCTCCTCTTACATGCATTTTATTGTTTTTAATCAACTTTCTTTATTTCACTCGTTGCATAATGAGGCATGTGGAGATAATAACGCAGTGTACAGTAACTCACAGTGGTATTGTTGTTTATCACTGATCCTCATAAGAAATTCATTGGATTGTTTGGGACTAATCTATCACCATATTTCCACTAAATGTTTACATCTGCAAATGTGACATCTATTTGGTATCACATTAAGAGGTGATTACAATGCAATGATTACATTCTCTGCCTGTAATCAACTGTTGAATCTCTCTTCTGTAGTCATGATGTTCAAACACACTAACTGTACCCTACCATGAGATAAAAATATCCTCAAATACCCAACCAGTGACTTTGTTGTGACATCTCTCTCTCTTTCTCTCTCAGAAATCATTTCTCTTAAATTCAAATCTAATGTGTTGTCAGTATGAATTTTATGAACAGAGACCACCTACAGTTTGACTTTCACAGTGGCCCCCAAACTATCACTATAGATTAAAATGCCTCTCAATTGCTCTCTCTTCAGAAAATAAAGGAACATGATAGGAATGTGTTGAAAAGCAGTTTCGACCTCCCATAGGGAAGGATGTGCACAACGTGTTTGGGCTTCACATATTGGAAATATGTTCCAATTCATGTCAATTTAAATCTTCCACATCATCTCTTTGGGAGAGAAGTCAACAAGTTTCTCAAAAGATTAATTCTTATTCTCAATGTTTCATTTTTGAATACTCTCTCTTTCTCTCTCTCTCCATCTAGCACTTTACTCCATCATCCTATTCTGTGTCTTCCTGTGGATCCCCTTTGTTTACTTCTACTATGAGGAGAAGGAGGATGACAACATCAACAAGTGCTCGGTGAGGCTTATTTGTCCTCTTACACCCACTGCAGTGTGCCAGAGACTGATGTGACATTTCACTTGCAGACAGCCTCCCTTCACTACTCAGTCCTTACCACTGTGATTAAGGTTGATCTTAGCTCCAAGCAGATATAGGCCTATGCACTTTTACCTTTACTACCTATATGAATGAGGAGTATGGGCATTTAAACTCAGAATGTATCCAAACTGGTTGATAATGTGTGAATAACATGTAGCCTTATATGAGCAGCTATTGCCTTGCTAAATGTTGGTGCAACCTTCACTGAAAAGTAACCTTGATAAATGACCAATGGTGTTTAGCAGGAGTGGATCAGCCATACCTGCAGTTCTCTTATGATTACATGTATGTACACAGTCTACCTAAACAAATGGGTAACACATTATATGGAAGGGGTACACATAACATATTCATAACATGTGACATCACCTTCATAAATGTAATGTCAGCCTTTTATAGAGTATTTACGAAAGGCAGACATATGTCAGATTAAATCGGGAGTGTATGTCAAAATAAAAGTACCCAAACTATACATTTTTCTGTCAGAATGTGTTTCTTCGTCATACAACCAATAATAGTTTTTTGCCCCTCTATCACAATTGTGTTATTAACTGAATTGCTATAAATACGTACTTAAATGAAATGTGTGTTGGATGGCGTTGTCTGATTGAAAGGTATAATCTGCTTGAAAGAAAGTACAGTACATGGCTAATTCCGGGCCTGGATGTATGTGCATGTAGATATTGTTATTTGTATGAGTAGGCTAAGGGCCATTACAATACACTTGTATAAGGGTCCATCATCATAAGGGCAAATTACTTATACCGACTCATTCATTCATTGTTCATAAACATATGAAGCATGTATCGCCCCTATAGTAAGATGATGTGCAAAGCAATGCTCATGGATGATTCATGAGGTTTTAAACATTGTTGAACCATAGCTTCCCTGCAGCCGAAAACAGAGACATAAACAAACAGTGGGCACAATAAAAGCCATTTTACATTAAAGCCCAATCAAGAATAAGAAAAATAGCTAAAGTATTCTAGCAACAATTACAGCTTGAATTGACTAGATAGCTATTCTTAGCTTAATAATTTATAGCTTATTTGAAATCTAAAACTGAAATGACAATTACCCGTGCAAACTTGTAACAAACTACGACTTTCTATGCTATCACTGGCTGTGTAGGCTAGAACCAAGAACCCTAGGTTCATTATGTCCATGTTATAGCTAACTAACGTCAGCTACAAGGCTACATGCTTGTTTATCAAGAATAGGAGCATTGTCTTACGTCTGGTATCATCATTCTAACGCGACGCTACTTCGCCTGAACTTCCTGTCTTATAAATTGTGGAACGACTCTTGATTTTTAAAGATTTTTCCGCATCTGCAGAAATATAGTGCCGTCACACCAGAAAGTCAATCCGCCGCCCATTGCTTTCAGTGGCATTACAACCTGCTTTACAAACTGTCCAAACTCAGTTAAAACCATTGGCATTTATAGTAACTGGCTCCTTATAGAGGTACTTATATGCACTGTTTTGTATACACAAAAGTATAAAGAAGCACCCGTTCACTAACCCTTCGTATTAAATGTGACTGGCTAAACCAACTGGCTAGCTGACCAATCTTCTATGACAGCTTTCGTCCCCATTGCCAAACTTAATAAATACTGCACACTGAACTTATTTCCTCGTTATGCAATCGTGTAACTAAGAAATTTGCTATCTGCTGTAAGACAATGAAATAGGACAGAAAGTACGTAGCTAAATATTTTTCCCTATGTACTATTATTTACAGGTTACCATTGTTCCTGCAATTTACCGGTGTCAAGGGAAATCCGACTCGTGTGAACAGCTGCTCGACTAGCGTCTATTTTCGGGTTTTGATTTTGCGCAATAATCAGAAGAATGAGTGCATGTGTATTTAATGGAATTTTTCGGGTGAAATTTTGCTAATATGCATTTGTATCGAGCTGTCTTTATGTAATGTAGAGAATCACTACAGTATTTATCCAATTAAACATAATCATCTGTTCAACTTGATCATGAAAATGAAATCACTTAAATCCATCCCCAAAAATATGCTCCAAGCAGGATCGAACTCTGCACCTCGCGTGAAAAAGCAGGGAAATCTATCATGCTACGCTAACTACGTGAGGAAGGGAGGCAACACGTGTATATGATGATCTGTCACGGTGTGGAAATCCGACTCGGTGTGAACATTTACTCTGGTGATTTCATTTCGAGTGGAACAGTGCTTATGCTAATGTTTAATTGGATACATACTATAGTGACTCTCTACATTACCTAAAGCTAGCTCTATACAAACGCATATTACCTAAATTACAACAAATTTACGATCCATTAATACAAATGCATGTCAGCTAAATTGCACAAAAAGTCCATTAAATACACATGCACTCATACATACTTATTGCGCAATATCAAAACCTGGAAACGACCCGGAAATAGACGCTACCCGAGTTGATATTCACACCGAGTCGGATTTCCCGTTATACTGGCTAGCAACTCCCGAAGACCAGTCCTGGCTCTGCGATCTCTTTCCTGACTCGATTCTTCTTCTGGCTTTTTGCCAGATTTGACGCTTTCCTGCATATTGCTCACTTCCACCTGTTGGAGTGGGAAATGCATATTTAGCTTCCATCCTCATAGTCATATCCCAGCCTCACATCCGAGGTGCCATTGATAATAACTATATACAGTGCCCTGCCTAAGTAGGGACAGTAAAGTGTCTTTTCTTCTTTTGGCTTTACACTCCAAAATGTGGATTTGAACAAAACAATTTTACTCTGGTTAAAATAGAGATTCTCTGCTTTTATTTGATGGTATTCGTGTACATATTGGTTTCACCATTCAGAAATTACAAAAAAATGTATGTATAGTCCCCCCATTTCAGGGTACTCAAAAGTAATGGGACAATTGGCTTCACAGGTGTTTCTGTGTAAGTCAGGTGTGTTCTTAACGGTCCCTCCTAAAACCTCTTCACCCCCACTACCCCCCTGTACTAGTTTCTTTTCTGTTAATTATTATTTATTTTTTTAAAAGACAAAAAAACACAGGTGACCTCAGCAATCGCAAACAGGTTGGTAGGCCAAAGTAGACTTCTACAGTGCATGACCAAAGAATGCTCACCATAATTAAGAAAACCCCCAAAACAACTGTCCCACTGATCAGGAGGTAGGCATAAATGTGTCAGACTACCATCTGCAGAATACATCACTAGCTAAACTACAGAGGCTTCACTGCAAGGTACAAACCACTCGTTATCCTCAAAAAGGATAGTCACTTAAAGTTTGCTAAAAATTACCTAAAAAGCCTGTAGAGGTCTGGGAAAAGGTAATGTGGAGAGATAAGATTAATATTATCATGAATGATTGCAAGGAAAGTTTGGAGAAAAAAGGATCTGCCCAAGATTTACAGCATACCACCTCATCTGTGAAACATGGTGAAGGGGGAGTTAATGTTTGGGCATGTATAGCTGCAACTAGAATTAGCCAATTCTAGGCAGCTGGGGACGACGACGACGACAAAAAGTGGCAAGCTCTTGACTAGCCAAGTCAATCTTCAGTTTTAAATTCAGTTAAACATGCATTTAATTTCCTGATGGTAAAAATGTAGGCAAAAATACCCCAAAACAAACAACAACTGAAGATGGCTGCAGTACAGGCCTGGCAGAGCATCACCAGAGAAGACACCCAGAGTCTGGTGGGGTCAATGGGTTGCCGACTTCAGGCAGTTATTGCATGCAAAGGATCGTCAACCACATACTAAACATGAGTGCTTAATTTGGACATTTGATACATTTGTCCCATCACAGTTTGGTACCCTGAAACAGGGTATGCATAAAAAGTGTTGGAATTTCTGAGTGTTGAAACCAATATGTCCACAGATACCATCAAATAAAAGCTGAGAATATGTACTTTAACCTCTAAGTAATTGTGATTGATTTCAAATCCAAACTTTTGGAGTGTAGAGCCAAAAGAAGCCAAAATGCTTCACTGTCCCATTACTTACGCAGGGCTTCCCCACTCGTCTTGCACATGACATGTCTCCTTTTTGCTTAAAAAATACTGCGCTAGCAATTGCAACTTCACAATACAGTCAGTTTGGAGTTGTTTTTTTTTAACATGCTGGCCCTCTGTATGCTATACATCACCTTTCAATTTGAGAGTTCCATCCAACACACTTTTATTCAAGCAAGCATTAATATAAATTCAGTTAATAACACAATTACGATAGAGGTACAAAGGCCAATTACTGGTTTTATGTAAGAAGCACATTCTGACAGAAAATAAATATATTGTTTCGGGGGACTTTTAGTTTGGCATCCATTCCTGATTTAATCTGACAACCTACCACATCTATATCATATATGACATAGATCTTACATAAATATGTTATAAAAGGCTGACACAACATTTATGAAGGTATTAGGAAGTGTTTATGTTAGATGTTATAAATGTGTTATCGTATATCCCTTTTATATAAAGTGTTATCAATGAGGGTACTTTGCACTAATTTGACCTTGCCTATGAGCACCTATGGCTGTCTCTTTGTGGTGAAGGTACAGCTATTTATTTATTTATTTTGTGCTAAATCCCAGAGGCTTTAGTCACACACTGACAGGATCATCAGTGAAGTGAGGGATTACACTCTTAATGAAAAAGAGAGCTTGAGGTAAAAACATCAGTCTCAATAAAAATGCTCTCAATATAAATGTCAAAATCCCCCAAATAGCCACCAAGTAAAGCTTGCTCTTCGAAATTAGATGGGCCATTGGCCTCTGCTAAGTTGACTGTATAAAGCATGTAGGAATAAAGCCCCTTTCCCCTAAACTGAATATTGCTGAAATTTCAAATATCGGTCTCCAAGGACACTATAGTGAATGATGTACAGATTACATGCCACAGAGGTTTTTCCTTTCCTTATGTTAGTTTTGAGCTGACAGAGGCACTTTCTCTCAGGCGAGGAATTCTTTTGAATCATTACTTTCAAAGAACCCTGAATAGCGGTGGGAAATAGAAGAGACAGACTCTTGCCGGTTGAAAGACTCTGGACTGCAGTTCTCACTTCCCATTGTCCTTAAGTAAACAGAATATGGAATTAGCCCCTTTCTCCCCAACCATCCCGACTCCCTCCTTGATGAATTTGATTTTATTAGGGTCATGATTAACCACAGTTCAATTTCTTCTTTCATTACAGCAAGTGAAAAATGCTCTGAAGTACACAGTTGGGTTTATCATTGTCTGCATGGCGCTCCTGCTAATTGGGTAGGTACCTGTATGAGACAGCCAGTTTTGATACTCCTGGGTTGAATTGTTTGGATCAGTGTGCATGGTCAAAAGTTAGAATACTTTTGCCCAATATTTTATGCCACAATATGCCACTCAAAAATGGCATTTTCTTCACCAAGGCAAGATACTCATTAGTTTAGGTCACTGTATAACCATTGTTTCATTTTAATGAACTGCTGTAGTATTAAACCTGTTTAGATGTCTGCACTAAACTCTTAGTTCTCAAATGCAGTGCCTAAGCACTATGCGATTTGACAATTCTTACAGTCGGATAGCCTTTTACATTACATAAGGAGGAGAAACTTCCATCACAAGACGCTTTTACATTTAACGACTTCACTGAAGAACATCAGGCATGAGTGAAATGAGCATTGTGCATAATCAAATATCATGTTTTGCGATCATCACAGAGCCTGATGAACGTGTTTGGAGAACCTTTCATATTACCCACATTGTATTCCCGATACATTCCAAACTTTGAAGCTCCGATGAAGGAATTTGTGACAAATATCATGGAATGTGAAAGCAACTTTAGTCAGTAGCCTCCCAAGGCAAGCAGACATGTGTATCAGAGGGGGTGAACAGCTAAACCCCATTCACACCAATTCGGTGTGAATTCATTCACATTCCCACTTTGGCACCACTGTTATGCATGCGCCACAAACATTCCATCATTGCTAAGAAAAGTACCACATTCCAAGGGTGCGCTACTCATCATAATTGATCGACCTGTGTAGTAAAATTCTGTGTGGATGAGTGGTACCAACCCAGGAAAGTCCTAGGTCAAACCTTTGGTGTGAATGGGTCCCAAGAAGAACCCCACTAATCATGAACCTGGGTAATACCTGGGCTATTTGGTCCGAATGGGGCTTAATGTATCAGAGGGGGGGACAATTAGTAGTTTTTTTACAAGTTTCTTACCTGATGTGAAGGGTTTAGATTTAGGCCTCTCCTTGATAAAGCTGAAGTGAATTGTCTCCTTCATGATTAAGTAGCTCAAAAATGACTTGATGCTTAAATTTATAGTGATACATGGTCTCAACCATGTCTCATTTAACCTCAAGTTTACACTGTTTGTGTTCAACAGTGCCTACACTGCATAAACATAATGGATTTCTTTTGCAACAGCGACAGTAACATGCTTGCAGTTCAGGTCATATAATTTAATGTGCTCTCAACCATTAAATGGCGCAGTGATGGAAGGGCTTCCTCAACTGTGGATAGGGGAAGACTCTTGGTTCATTTCTATGGCCCAAAGTTGTAAAGTTCTAGAGTCTTCTTTGACAGAAGCAATTTGGTCCCTACTTTACCTTTTGAACTGGCCTCATTGCCCCTTTGTACCGATGGATTGTTGTTCAGCTTGATGTGCAGCGACATGACCAGAAGACATCAGGCCACTGTTTTGGTGACTCTTCATTGAGGCCATTGCTGCCTGAACACATAGTCTTTTGTTTGTCGCCTGCAACAGGTCAAGGCTCTTAAAAGGACCATTGACCTTAAACTGTGACTTTTTTAACTTGGTTTTTAATGCGTCTTCTTTAAGGTGTCTTCAATTCAGTGCATTATGTCTCAGGTTAAGGCCTGTCTTAATGGGGTTACAGTTATCTAAACTCAGCCTTGGTTGAGCTGTGAAATTCAGTCATTTAGATAAAAGCTTGCTTCTCAAACATTTTGCTGTAGAGTAGCCATCAGCCATCTTGCTGTAGAGTAAACAAAATAATCCATTTACATAAACTGAGACAAGTTATGATGCTAAAATACAGTTGGTTTCTTACCAGTTCAAACTACTTGTGGAACTGGAACCCAGGCACAATGGGGATCCAAACGTTATGAAAAGAGGGTTAATTGACAGGCTGTGGAGAAGGTAAAAGTCAGTACTAAAATCAACATTAAAGATATTGAAGGTAATTTCATTTTAGTTACATACTTAATTCCAAGGACTCACTTCAGTGAATTTCTGGTTGGAGCACCAGCATTCTACAACAAACTTGGATGACTCACCTTGGATACAGTTCTAAGTAAGCCCTGATGATTTCCTTCATCAGGGCTTGTCTTTGACCCAAATGTAAACAAACCTTTGTAAGACATGTCCTCCACATAGTCACTTATCTATCAATTTGTTCATTCGATTTTGCAACACTACTTTTCAAAGTCAAGTTCCCAGAGGGTCATTGAAAAAAGGAAGTCACAGGATACGATGTTACAATGTGAACCTGGATGAATTATTGCCTCCCTGTGTGGAGGTTGCAGAATTAATTGAAAAATTAATTTAAGTATTGTAAGTATTGTTAAGGTCATGTTTGATTTTAGAGCTACTTATTTATTATAAAATGGAGACCCAAATGTATCTGTCTGACATTAACCTGTGTTAAATTAAAACATTCACACTCTTCTACACTCTTTGAATGACATGTTTACAGATTAGGCTGTAGTTTGATTAATGCTTTTGTAAGACTTGAGGGAAATGAACAATCTATCTAACTCTGTTTGATAAATAATAGTTAAAGCATTCCTTATGACATGCATAACAAATACTATGGTAATTACCATTGTAGGCTAACAAAATGTATTCTGCTTATTCAGGCAAAGAAGAAAAACTCAACTTTAAGTTGCCTCTGGCTCAGAGCTTGAAACTAAAAATGTGGTTGACAAAGATGGTTGATTATGTAGAGAGTTGTAGTACTACTACAGTACTTGTTTTTACTACTAATAAATCCACATGTTGACGTGAATCTTTCTCATCCTTTGCAGTGCCTTCGTTCCTCTTGAAGCCCCACCCAGTCAGAATTCCACCCAGTGGGAGAAAGTGCAGTACTTGTTGGAGGAGCTGGGGAGTAACCGTAAGTAAAGTCCGTTGAATGGTGGCATGTGTCATGTGCACACAGGCCCTTTATCAGAGAGCCTTATGAATGCCTCACCATGGCAGTCTCAGTGCAGTAATGCATCTCCTGTAGTGCCGGTATTGAAAAGCTGTATCAGGCGGAGCGACGGATGCCACAGGCTGCACACTAAGGTGACATTGCCTTGTCAATGTCAACTAGCCTCATTGTGCTTCCCACACCCACTGTCTCCAGAAAACGCCTCTCCTGCCTTTAATGTGTCACTCAATACCCTTTCTCCACTGCAAACATTTGATGAGTATGCCCTCTTTTCTTCATCAGTTCATGAATAGAAATACATATATACATTTCTTTATATTTTTTCGGTAACACTGTAGCATTGGGAACACTTATAAGGCACTAATTTGTCGCTTATAAGTGTTTATGAAGTAGCTAATTGGCCAATTTGGGGTATTACTAGCCATTTTGTAGTAATTTAGTGTTGTGTGGGTGTGTGTGTGGGGGGGGGGGTGTCTTGTGAGGCTATGTAGAAAAAACACACACTTATAAACTACACATGGAGTGTCTAATATGTGTTCACTAGAATAAAGTGTTGCCATTTTTTTTTACTTGCATTTGAATGTGCACAGTTCAATAATCTTCTTGGATAATTAGCCTAATGTGAATGAGGTCATTTTGATGTGCATGTGTACACTATAAGTACTGTATGTGTCTTAGCCAGTGGCCATGTTCATATCGGCATAACTCCAAGAGAGAAAACATCTGAATCTCCAGGCTCTGTGGCATCTGGGGATCAGGGAAGAAGTCAGTCCATCTGTCATCAACTTTTCACTGTAGCAGACCCTGGCCTGCATCCCCCTTCCGACCTCCCTCCCTGGGCGCTGGGGCAAATTGCAGGGCTGCTTAGGAGGAAATGTGGGGATCATCCCCCTCCTAATTCCCCTTCTCTCCTCTCTCCAGATGGGAGGTTAATTGAGCAAAGGGAAGACACTCCTTGCTAAGTCAGCCTCTCGACCCTGTGCTGCAAACTGCTCATTTAGGCCACTGCAGCTCAAATGGGCCGACCATTACATTATTCACAATGGTGCAAATGGCTGCTTTCAAGATCACTGTAGCAACTATGCCATTTTTCTGCACTGATCCGAGAACTGGATTATTTCTCTAGAGCTTTGGATGATGCTTGCTATTGCCAGCACTAGCTCTGGTATTTCAGGCTACGCTGAGCCAATTCAAACGCCCTGGACCAGAGCTATGCCAGCATGCATGTATGCAGTTGTTTGGGGTTATAGTGTATTAATTTCTCCACAAATCTTTCCCCTGCCTCTGGTCTGTGCACTTCTTCTCTCTTAAAGCCATTGTCAGTGATATTTTCTGTATTTTTGAATACTGAAATGTATCCCTTGCTTATGATGAATACTATAATGACTGATGAGAATCACTTAATACTATAATGAGAGTACAACAACTGAAATACCTTATGGACGTAATTTGCTTTGCTTTTGTTGTCATAGAACACTTCATGTAAAACTTCTAATCTAATGCTGCTCTCATTCAATAGATATGTAATATAAATGAAGTGTTACAGTACTGCTTGTTAAAATGCATTTGCCCCATTGTTTACGTTTTGTTGGTGTCCCTACATGCAGAAACCACTGACGGTGCATTTAACAGTGCATTTACTTCTGTAGCTACTGTACCAGTACCAATTCTTCTGCCTCTCACAGATCTGTGCAGCTAGGAAGGTCACAGCTTAAGACCACTTTTTAACAACCAGGCTTTTGAATTCACCTTTTTGTAGTGTGCTAGTATTTAAATGTGTGCTTTGAATATGCTCAAGTGCATGAGCTCCAGTCATCCCCGCTGACTGTTTGAGAGGATCACTCAATCCTTTTGCAGTCAGGGTGGTACAGTAAATTTTCTTGTGTGCCCTCCCCAATGTTGAGAGGAACGTCTTCCCTCCCAAGCCTCTAAGCCTGCAAGACAGAGAGTCTCCCAAAACCCACAGTAATCCAATGATAGCCTTGAGTAACTCTGTGACTGGCTGTGACAGAGCCACTGTCCTCTGAGGGGTCTTAGAGCTGTCACAGCTCTCATTTATAGAGAGATACAAGAGGCATTTTAATGAATATGAAACCAGAGAGGTTTTCACAGGAATAACGGCAAGTGTTAGAAAGAGCTTGTTTGTCACAATCACCACCTGAATAGAGCCTGATGGGGCCATGCGCCATTACTTTTAAGAATGGATGGATGTTCTGACAGAGCGATGGCCTGCTGATCTCAACTTGCCCCAGTGCATAATGGCTACCCCTCGGGCTTTCCTTGCTAACTAAATGGGGTCAAAGAGACCCCAGGGATTCATGGTGTTGTGGTGGCTGGTAACAGAGCCCTTGTCCTTCACGCTTGCAAAACAGAGATGATTCTCAGAGGAGACCCCTTGTCATTAATAAACCCGGCTTCCATTCTGCTATTTGAATTATCAGTGCCTCTCTCTAAATTAATGATTAGTTTTAACTTCCAGCTGTTTAGGGGAGGTCTCTTATGGTCTTTAATGTTTTTCTTTATTTTTAAGTTAGAAAGCTAGTAGTATGAATGCTTAGGGGAAGGTTTCAAAACTGATAGATATATTTGGAGTGGAAATATCTCCTCTTAATTATGCTGCAGAGGACAGGCACTGAATTCACCTAGACATCCTCACTCCTTTAACTTAACCCCCTGCTATGCAGGATCAAGAGACTGAGGAAGAAGACACATTTAGAAAGAAAAACAGTATGATGTACGAGAACAAGATATGTCTTAGCTTTGCCATTTAGTGTCCAGTAGCTACTCTGCCTCTTGATAGTCAACACTATTCTGTGCTCCTCAGTCTGTAAAGACAAACTAGTTGGATCACATTTTGCTGCAAGCTGCCCCTATACCTTTCACGTATTGATGAAGTTCTATGAACATGCAATACATGGGTATGTAGAACATACAATACATGGGTATGTAGAACATACAATACATGGGTAAACATACAACACAGTACATTGGTAATTGCATATTACTGGATTTTGGTAGATTGTTTTATTACACTTTAGGAATAAGGATTGTTCATTATTCCATTTGTCTAATAACACAAATAGTAATAATACAACATATACCATATGATTACCTAAATACTATTTAACAACATGTTAATACAATGTTATTACTAGAGTTATTACAATTACTAGTACACAGGTACTGTATTGAGGAAATCATATGTAAAGTGTTATCTTTACTTTAATCCTTACCAACAATATTTGACATAGCTACCTGACATTTGACCAGACAACCCTCAGGACTAATGCCAGTATGTCTGACTGTTAAGTCTTCCTGTTGCTTTCTGCTTTCACATGGTTCAACTGGGTTCGTCCTCGAAGCCCACTAATACAGTGAACTTAGTGTGTCTCCATATCTGCATGATTCTATCGTGACACAGAGCAACCGAGTGCTGGAGCTAAAGGAGCTCTTTAATAAACACCTCTCTGTGGAAGTCTCCTCAGTGTACACAAGCCTGAAGGGCTATATGCACTGGGAGATAAGGGCCTCCTCATTCCTGCGCTGTTGGAATCCAGACTCTGCAGATGTGGAGCACCACCGATAATAGACAATATTCTCTCTGTCTAATCCCCGGAAAATCTACTCAAGACACCAAGCAGAGAGGCAGAATACATCCATCCACCTCTTTGTGGGGAGTTCATAAACAGAATGGAACCATTGTCTACCTAACCAAGCTCGCTACTTAAAAAAAGCGTCAAGATCACAAAGCGAGACACCTATTCAAATGTTAATGTTCATTGCAGCTGTTAGACTTCAAAGCTTTTCGCCTACTGTACAATGGAGAGCAGATATATAATTTATCTCATATCTTTTTCCTTCTCTGTCCCTGTGCTTATGAAAAGCCTCTCCAAAATTATTGGTGGGTGACAAATTTAACACAGCTCAAACTTTCCATGTCATAAATAAAGACATTTGTAGGTTTTTTTTTGGATCAAATGCTCTTCCCTAGGAGCGAAGTTTACGTTTGAAGCTGGATGCAGCAGCCTGCCAGCAGGGCGATATCCAGGCCCACACTGACAGGTGGGCTGTGCACCACTGGGCTGCTGCTGAGGGGTTGTGGGTAACCACCAGGGGGCAACCATGTGGCTGCTTTCAGTCACCTCCCTGTGACAGGTGGGATCCTAACAGGGGAGAGAGGCGATCACTCTCCCCATCAATCCCTGTCTTCTGGCTCCAGCCCTGACAGCTGGCGTGACACCCACTGTCGCCCTCCCCTGACGGGTGGCCCCCTCTCCCCCCTCAATCAAAGGTGACACACATCAACTTAATCTACAGGACAGGGACCAGGATTTGACAATATACTGCAGTATTCTTTAGCATCTAAAATGATATTAGCCGCCTCAAATGTCCTTTTCCTTTAATGTACTGTAAAAGCTTGACGTTTTGAGGGCAAATGCATTGGTGACCTTTCAGTGACATGCCTGAACAGGAATCGGGAACAAATGGAAACAAATGCCAAAAAAAATGATCTGGAACAACAACTCTCTGAAATATCCCCTCAAGTGCGCATACATCATTACAGTTCCAGAAAAAGCAGGCTCTCAACATTTGGCGTAACATCAGTGGATCAGTGTTCTTTGTCAGAGGTCAGGTATAAATCTCTAATGGCTGTGCTCTCTCTCTCCCTCCTGCAGATGGCTTACCTGCTCTGTCTTTCTCCATCAGCTCCCTGACCTTGATTGGCATGCTGGCAGTGATCACTTACACGGTGAGTGGGGACCTGAGACGGGTGGCCGCTGTCGCTTCATTGATTTGCATGTGCTTGAGAGGGCCATAACTGCACATAAAATAAGACTCACTTGTCCAAGGGGAAAGTTTCTAAATGTTGCCTGTTCAGTGGCTTAAAGGGACATGGCCTCCTTCCCATTCAGCCCATGAAAACTAAAGGACAGACTGACATGATAGCCATTCATCTATAGGTAGAGATGTGAACTGTAGAATAGATTTGACTAATCTTATGAGAAAAATACTATTTGTTATACTAATTGTTTTAGGTTGGGTTAGGATATAAGTTTTTATTTTCTATTTCTAGTAAATATTTTGTTGAGTGGCTTTAGTTGTAGATGTGAGGGCACATATGAAACACATCATGTTGGAGTGCAGATGTTGCCAGTGATTGAGCAGCCTTTCAGTATTAGTAATGCTTTGTGATTCTAGGGTTTTGGCATCCAATCGCTCACATCTGTATTCGCTGCCTTCTTTCACCTGAGTGTGTGAGACTTTGGCATGATGTATATGCACCTTCCACCGTCCCACTTATCTGCTGCCTATTTATATATCTCTGGCTCAAAGGCCATTAATATATGCCAGTATTTTTGATTCCCTTAGCATACTGTAGCTGTCCATTTTTTTCCAGATAAGAAAAATTGACTGAACCCTAACACTTGTTAATGTCGTCCATTTTTCATAACTGCTATCGTGGTATCTAGACTGTGAACATCTCTTGGGGGGGAGGGGGTGATTGAGGGAGGGGTAGGGGATGCTGGTGTCAGGGTTGGAGCAACACAGAATAATACTTATTGGGGGGAAATAAAGGACTGTCACACCCAGAGACATACAGTAACAGTGACAGCCAGCCTAAGATCCTGTCTGGCTTCTCTCAGATTCAAAGCTGATTTGGAGAATTACATGACAATTTAAAGCAGAGCTCTTTATGAACAAGACACAATCAAATGGAGTAAGTTGCAGAGCAAATCTCCCTTTAGGAGTTATAATCCTACTCAACAAGGATTGTACCCACTGTTCTATTGCTTTGCCTGCCACAGTACTTCTTTAAAGAGTGGATAATTATCCGGCAAGTCTCTGGGATGGAAATGTGCACTGACCCCATGTTGTTAGAAGCTTGGTGAGGGGCCTGCGGAAATCAAGACTCCTAGTGTGCCTTTGTTTTTGATGTTCAGTGTTGTGATGCAGTCAATCAAGGAAATAGGCCCTGTTGAAGACAATAGCAGCTGGGGATTCTCTTTCACATTTATACTCTCTCTCTCTCTTTCTTTTTACATTCACCTCACCTTCACCCTTTCATCTCCTTTTATTCACACTCTCTCTCCCTTCACTCTACAAGAGTGGAGAGAATGCTGCAAATCCCTCCTTAGAGTGGAGTCCTTACCCCAATCTGTCCCACCCTCACAACAGTATCCAGCTGGGTGATTTATCATTCTTTCCTGTGTGTTATTATTATGCATGATTAACCTAATGGAATCTAAGTGGCGGGTTCCGTATGCAGCAGGAATGTTGTCCATGACTCCGGGGTTAATTTATCACTACTCTGTGCCGAGGTGGCCACTCACCCTTAATTCAAACAACCGTCCGGGGTGTAAACTCCAAACTCCATATACTGTAACACCGCTGCAGCCCAGTGCACTTTAAGTAAATGCAAGTGCAAGCAAGTTCTAACCTTCACAGTTTTTTGGCCAACACAAGACTTTCCGAGGTGCAAGCAAATTAGTATTCAACCACAGCAGATGCAAAACGGATCCATCACCTATTATGGAGAATCTAAAGTATGGTTAGGTTAGGCCAGGCTCAGTACCTCTCACTCTCTTGTACCTGGATACACTCTCTGCTCTGAGACATGTTTTCCATCATGCCCTTTGTGCACGTCACACTGCATGTTGTCAGACCAGCAAAGCCTACAGTAATGACATGACTAGAATTACTTTCATTACTTTCATTACTATATTATCTGGTCTTATAACTATGATAGACATTCTGAATGTTTAATTTCTCATTGAAAGATGAATCGGCACCTCACTTTCGTGTGACACATTGCTCACACAACCCACATACACTCACTGAGCACTTTATTATAGAACACTATACTAATACTGGGTAGGGCCTCCCTTTGCTCTCAAAACAGCCTCAATTCTTCGTGGCATTTATTCCACAAGCTGTTGGAAACATTCCTTTGAGATTCTGGTCCATGATGACATGATTGCATCACGCAATTCCTGCAGATTTTTCAGCTGCACTTTCAAGCTGTGAATCTCCCGTTCTACCACATCCCAAAGGTGTTCTATTGGATTAAGATCTGGTGACTGGGAAGGCCACTGAAGAACACTGAACTCATTGTCATGTTCATGAAACCAGTTTGGGACAACTTTTGCTTTGTCATATGGTGCGTAATCATGCTGGAAGTAGCCATTAGAAGATGGGTAAATTGTGGCCATGAAGTGATGCACATGATCATCAACAATACTCAAATAGGCTGTGGCATTCAAGCGATGATTGATTGGTATTAACAGGCCCAAAGTGTGCCAAGAAAACATTCCCCACACCATTACACCACCTCCACCCTGAGAAGGTGTACAGGTGTTCCAAATAAAGTGCTCAGTGAGTGTATATGTTGACACTAACAAGGCCCATGCTGCTCACACATTCCCATTATGCTCCATCTTATATAATTCTGTCCTTTTTATGTGTGGTTTTTTGGCTTAGATTCTGTGGGTGTAGGTCCAGTTCCATTAACGGGGTTCATAGGCCACCTTAAATTTCTACTTTAACCACTCCATGCATCAGATCTGTTATAAATGCATTCCGCTCACGTTTTGGGGAATCTGTGCAAATGCTAAACCGTTTATCAAAAGGGCTTGGCGAATCAGGCTCATTTAATAAGCCTTAGCATTCCATTTTGCCTTTGAGATGACATTACAATGAAAATTATTGGCACAGTGACTTTTTAATGTGCCTATAATATTTGCATATGCATATGACTGTATATCATTGACTCCCCACTCAATGTTGGACTGTGCATATCAGCGTTGACAAGAGGGCTCCCAGTAGATCTGCAGCCTAATGCGTCATGTGAAGTCCTCTAGCTTGATTTAAAAGCCTGGCGAGCACACTGACTTATGGCCCTCAAGGCTCTATCTACCCTGCCCCTTTCCCTCCCCATGCTCTTAAATCGCCAGCCTTAAGATGCTGATGCCGGATGAAAAAGGTGGAGAGATTAATTTCCGCAGATCTAATCACGGTCCACTAAATTGACCTGGAAAGATGAGAGCCCAGGATGAATCAGAGAGGGTGTCACTTAAAACTTCCCTTTTACGTTTCTACCCTTTTCTATGGCTTTTTGCATTTTGCATTTGTAGAGTAAAAACCCAATTTCAGCACCCTTTAAGCTTTCTCACTATATCAAAAACTTTCAGTGCCATTGAATATTGTGGGCTTATTGTGGGAGTACAGACCTGTGACTTGGGACAATGAGGTATACATTTGCTCCTGCATGGCAAATTAAGAGTGGGAATTAGAATAAAATATAATTGAATTGGTTCTAATTGCGCTTGACCTTCAGGTATTTGATTTACATTAGAAAGCTATTTTTGCCATGTTAGACATGTTTTTACTAAGATTTTACTGTCTATTTTACTTAGCTACATGCACCCACACATGTTAGCACTTATTCTTCTCCAATTGGTTTAATACAATTCCATGTCCAAAATTCATGAAAATGAATAGGAGATCTGGGAGAGTCAGCCCCCTTTCACCCCCTCCATGGGCAGCGACACCACTAGGAATCGGCAAAGAAGGGGAACAAAGACGTGGCTTGTGCTTGGGGGCCTGTGCCCCTGCCATAGAAGCCCCTCAGTCAAATGGTTCCCTTTGATTGATTCCAGCCAATGATTTCACTCCTTTCTCCTTGCAAATCCTTCTCTCTGTATCTTTTTTGACTGTTATTAAGTCTAACAATGAGTTTTACAACAGGTTTAACTATCACTCAGACTCATGTCTAGTATCTTACACCTGGGTGGAGAAAAGGGGCACCTGTGTTGGTTGGGTTTGTATTTTTCTCATGTCTGGTAGCACATTGGAGGGGAAGGGAAGTGCTTCTCCAGGGATCTGGGACAGGTTCTCCTTTTATGAGCGTGCTTGATATTCGGGACATGCTCCGGCCTTAAGAGCCCCATGATTCATTGCAGGAGGCGACATCGCCTGTAGCAGAGATCCACAGCAGAGACTAATAATAGTCCAGCCTGCCTTAGTATCCCCTGTGACTCTCCTAATGCTATCTAACACTCAGAAGCCAGTAAAAGTTGTTTTAGAAAAATATCGGATCAAACATTTCCCTGCTCAAAAAAACTTTAACAGAGGAAAGAAGGTCAACGTCTTTTGGCAGGGGTGAAGGTGTAATTGCACAAAAGGCTCTCTTGTTTTATTATGAAAGCCTGTTAAAATGGCACCACCCCAGGTTGTGTATGCATCCTTCCCTGGGAGAGCTAGAGAGTGCATTGGCCTTCCTGCTTTATTCTCAGCTTGTATTGATTGGCCACTGCGCGGGTATTGGAGATGGCCCTCATTTTTAATTAAAATTCAAATATCCCATATTGTGCCTGCCAGGAGGCTTCCAACCCCAGCCACTCTCGGATGTGCCACGAGTCCCAGCCAGGGTATTCTTTTTTTTTTTTTTTCAAAGTGAGAGGAAATGGCTATTGATGTGTGTTCTTATTTAAATAACAGCTGATTGACAATGTTTTTAAAGCTATGCCGCAAAGGCATTTTTCCCCCTCCAAAGTCTTTTTGTATTGTTTATTTATTTTCTCTGATCATTTTGGTGAGTGGTGGACGTTTTCTCTCCTCTCAGATGGTGAAGAGTGCTGTCACATGGGGGCACTGTTAGGCTGTAAATTGCACCAGCAGAGGAATAAGCCAACATGTCATCTCCACACAAAATGGTTGCTACAAATTCACACATTAGCCCCAGCCCAGTTGCAAATTGCACCATTTAAAGCATTTTTTAAGAATGACATAGAGGCCCTAGAGGCCTGCAGCTGTAATATGATTTGTGGTGTGTGTTTAGCTGCCGTTTATCTACAGCCATGTGTCACACAGTGGCAGTGCAGTGTGGGTGTGTAAGTGTGTGTGGACTTACATGCACTCACAGACATATGTGGCCTCACACCGTTGACAGTAACAAGTGTTTGAAATGGCTGTTTTATTTGGTGTTTCAGGCATACGGTATGTCTGTGCTTCCTCTGAACCTGATTAAAGGCACGAGGAGTGTGGTTTACGAGCGCCTGGAGAACACAGAGGACATTGAGGAGGTTGAGCAGCAGATTGAAAAGCTCAAAGCCAAGGTTTGTCTCACCTAAAGCAAAACACTTTGATTGGGAAGTGTTTGATAATCATTAACTGTAGTTAATGTTACTGTTGCCTCTCACCCATTGACCAATGAATTATCCCTACAGTCATAACTGAAGTGAAGTGCTGTAGCCACTCCAATACAGATTTGACATTTAGTGGGGTTACCAGGTGGTTCCTTAAACTTTTTTTCCCTTTCACGCTTTTTCTGTTTCTCTTGTGTCCAGTGTGAGGATGGGCGTCCCCTGTCATCACGGGACCGGCGTAACCTCCAGGAGCTGGAGGCCAAGCTGCAGGTCCTTCAACGCAGGGACAGACATCTGGAGATAGCTGAGAGAAACTGCTGCACCAAGGTCGGCAGTGCTCTCAGACCCCTCAAGGTGAGTCAACAATATTGGACATGTATCTATTGTAACCAGTTGCCTCTGTCATTTCATTTCCCTTTAATTTTCCCTTGAGAAGATAAATGGATTGTACAGTTCTGGAATTGTTCAATAGTGTTGAGTGTGCATTGGAGATTAAAGAAACACTTGGAAGAATGTGGATGGTGTTTCACACAAACAAAGACTTTCACAAGACTTTTGGCTCGTCATTGTGAATGCTGCAACAGCTTCATATGTGGCTGTAGACCTTGAGCAACATGATTAGCAAGAACTCAGGAACAATAAGACAAGCACAGTAAAATAAATAAATAAATTAAACCAAGCCTTTACTAACTGTTTCCAAAAGAGCATAAGCTTTAATTGACACTGTACAAAAATGTTTTGTTGCTGGGTGTCTGAAGGATTTGCATTTTTCTAAATATCTTTTGAAGAGCATATCATAATATTTTATGTATCAGTAGCTTACTAATGCCTTGTACTGTATGATTAATTATTGCAACAATGTAGTTATAGCTGGCTTACAATTTATGTGGCTGGGTAGCTGTGAATTCATTTTCATGGGGACATGCTGCATATGAAACAGGCTTTTGTTTTGGTTCCAACAAAGCGAAACCAAATGGAACATTATTGAAGGAACTCAAGGAACTGTCACTCAACGACAAAAACATACTATAAAGAAATAGAGGGTGTTTATATTATGTATTTGAAAATAACACACATTCATCAGGCTTTGTGTTTTACAAAAATATATATTATTTTGTTCCCATCTTGCTCAAAGCTATCCGTGATACTTTCTGAGGACAGCATTGAATTCCTTCTACTGAACTATCACTCTCCGGGTTCACATGTCAGATTCCTCTCCACCATTCATTTTCTACTAGTTTACAGCACCACAGGCATGCAGCACCCTCTAATGAAATGTTAAACCAGTGTCTGTAACAGTGTGTCTTTAACCAAGGGGGGCCTACTAATGACAGTCCCCAGACTCAAATTTTCACAGTAATGAGATGAGAGATTTATTTACTGTATGCTCAGGCACCAGTGAGGAACGATAAGCCGAACAACGGGAAGCGCTCCCTCCTGAGCTACCGGTGTTTCTCTCCTGCTTCTGCTGATTCTGTCATGTCTCCCAGTGTTGGTCACAGCTCCACAGCTGCACACGGATACAATCTCCATGTCTGTCTCTGTCTGTCTATCTGTCTGCCTGTAAGACATTGTAAGTTCCACCTCCTGGGAGTAGCCTATTCAAATGCATTTTGGCATAGTGCATATAGTGCATATCGAGCACATTGTGCATAGTGCAAATGCATATTAATTTTGGCATAGTCTAGTGTTCATTATGAAGTCTGATATTCCTCCCCACACAAGGGCAAATTCTTTGTCAATCAAGGGTAAATTACTATAAAAGCATCTAAAGACTGCTATATGGATCCAGTCAATCATCCAATAGCAAGGGGCAGAGTAGGAGAGCTGGTGTGACAAGGAAGATTCACTCTGTCACTGTGGGCTTCCATTGATTGACAGGCCTATTTGTGGTGGACCCCAAGTGTCTGAGCTTGATTGATTTTATTTTTTTGGAATTTTCATTCTGTTAGACTTTTGCTACCTGCTACCTTAATGAGCTTAGGAAAGATGACGAGGCACTGGCTAATTGTTGACGGGTTGATAATTGGTCAGCTGGTTACCGAGTTAAGCATGTCACCTCTGGCCAATGTAATATTTACCTGCCTACTACTGTATAAGATAAATCAACCAACAACAGCATATTTTTGCATAGTACAGTATAAACTGCATGTTAAATATGTAGAGTTATCTCAGGCTGTGGGCAGTGCTAAAGAGAAACATCTTCTAGATCCAACCTCCAGGTTGTGTGGTCCTGTTGGTAGAGAGCATTACTGTTTTATAGATCCTTCTGAAATCCCACACAGTTATATTCTGCTCCATTGAACAGAGGTCAATATATGTTCTGTTGCTTGCCCTCCTGTACAGTAGTGTTTGCTAGCCATCCTTTTTGATTGGTCACACTCCTGTAAGAAGTAAACAGTGAAGACATCAGGAGCAACTGTGTGCCTCAGAGACTGTACAGTTCTTTGCTATCTCTGGGCCAGAGCAGAGCAGTGTGTCCTTGTGTTAGCTCCTCGAGGTAACCCCTAGTCTTTAGCTCAGCAGGCTAAGATGGTGTTCTGGTGAGCAAGAGACCCAGGTTTGAATCCCGTCAGTTACACAGTCACCGGTGACCCATCCATGGAGAGCATGGATCACAACGCAGAGGGAAATGCCAGCTTGTGGAACAGGAATTTGTAAAGACTGTATCTGTGCTAAATTAGAGGCACAGTGCATACACATTAGCAGAACCTCATTAGGAGTGGTTATTACAGAGATACATACTCTTCACAGAGTTTCAATATAACAGATGGAATCGGCTCCTCAATGTCATTGTTTGTGTGTGTGTGCGTACACGTGTTTGCCTGTTTGTTTTTCCTGTTTGGACAAAAGTTGCTCAGCGGCATTTTGAGCTGACTTGAGGGCTGGAGGGCTTCTCAAAGGCTAGCACGCGAAGGGGTTTGTTTGCTTCCTCTGCCCTCCTCTGCCCCTCTTCTTCCCTCCTGCTCACTGAGCCCTGGTCTGGGCTACTGGTTTACTTCCCCTATCACCTTTGGTGACAGTGGCAGACTGTGCTTGGCTTGGCCATATGGTCACACCTTGACAAATGACATGACAAGTAGGTGAAGTTTGAAGGCCCAGTGGAAGCCCCCCCCCCCCCCCCCCCCCTTGCCTGCATGTTTTTTGCATGGAGGACATGAATACCAAACCCTTCCCAGTTGCACATTCAAAACATTCTCTCTCTTCTCAGATATTGCTGGGGATTTTCTTCATCCTGGTGGCACTGCTGTTTATCATTGCTCTCTTCATTTCTAAGTAAGTACTTTACTCCCAGCCTGCCAAAATGTCATGGGCATTCAATGTTTTTAGCACAATGCGGTACTAGCACCTTTGGATTAAACAATATGTTTAATAGGCCCACTGTCACGCAGCCAGTGTTGGACAATGAGTTAATAAGACAATGTCCTGTATCATAAAAACATGTCCCAGAAAGCATTATTAGCTGTTTATAATGAAGTGCAGTGATATGAGGTTGCTGTGTCCTAACACTATGAAATCATTTCTCCTAAATGTTCATGTCCAGTGCCATATCACATGGTTGATTATATTTGGTTTAATATGTATAGTGTAAGTGTTACATGGTTTGGGTCTGTGTTTTTCAGTTTGGATAAAGCCCTCCACTCTGCTGGCATCAGCTCTGGGTTCATCATCTTTGGCACCAACCTGACCAACCCTCTGAATGAGCTCCTATTAGCATTACAGCCTGTGAGTACACTAGAGCCTCTCTTCTTGAAGTAGGACGATGTCCAATACTGTGGGACTCAATCTGATATGCTTACATTTGCTCATGTCATATTGCCTGTTATCTTGAATGAACAAATTGCGTTTAGAGAAGGTCAAACGTCACTTTTAGTATAATGGACCATTAATAAGTAAAAGCCATATTCCGGGTGATTGCAAATGTACTAAAATGTCATACAGTAGTAATGTAGTGGATTTCTAAGTGTTCTTATGCCTCAGTATACTGTATATCCATTTCCTCCACATTGGTCTAAAATCACCTAATCAAGATAAAGCAGCTGCAACCCTGGCCACTGATTTCAGAAATTATATTGTGTACTTGAATAACAAGGTATTCACCCTGGGAGAATTAGAATTATTACTTCCTTTCCTGACATATTCATAATGGCTTCTCTGAGATGTGAATGACCAAAACCTGCTTGTAGGATGATGAAATCTAAAGGTCAGTGTGTATTTTAGTAATTTTCAAAATGCATGTTAAGTTCAACAGAGTTATGAGCTAAATGCTGCCAAAGTGCGAGGCATTAACATTTTCTTAGAAGTGACAGGGAGCCAAGTCAGTGTGACTTTCAAAGAGTTCCCCAAATAAGTAGCTTAAGGGGAGCAAGGTGCTTGTTTCCAAAATACTTGACTTTTGTTTTTAGCAGTAGAAGCAAAATTAAAAAAAGATAAAGGCAAGATTTCAAATACATTAAGCTAGGTTTATGCTTCGAGAAAAAAATAAAATGTTTAACTGCCAGAGTATTCCCTCAATTGGGCAGCTTTTGGACAGTCTTTTAACTTGAGGTCAGAGGCACAGGTCTGAGCACGGAACAGAACATCCACAATGTATAACTTACTATTCTACACCAGGATTCAAAAAGAGAAGTGACTGACAGCCCAGCTCATTTAGGTATTGCTCTGCTGGATTGTGGAATTGATTACACGTCTGATGCCAGTATTTAAAAGTGTGACCTTTCCCATTAAATCAGTGAAGTCACTTGAATAAAGTCTGTCATGTTAGAGCTGACATTCTGTTTTTATGCACCTGAACCGAACATTTTGTGAAATCAGAATATGTTATTACCCTTAATGCTGTTGTATAAATGAAGTAACTGTAGCATTAAGCATGCATCTGTGGTCTCATTATACCATCTTGGTGGATACGACTATGATTGAAGCAGTATACAGAGAGAGTTGATCCTTGATCCTAACCCTTTGACTTTTTTGTTTTTTTTATCATTGCATTGGCTACCAGTGAAACAGCGCACTGACTTCAAGTTCTTGTTTTTAACATATAAAGCCCTAAATGGTCTTGCACCTGAGATCTAAAAATGCTAGACCATTTCTGTTTAATTGCCTGCCTGCCCTTTTTAGGGTGTCAGAGACTGTTACCTCTTTTAAATCAAGACCTACCTTTTTAAATCTGCATTAGCAACTCTCCCTCCCTACTGCCTTTCCCCATGTCTGTATTTATGTGTACCCCATGTATATGCTTTTATTTATTTATTTATTTATGTGATGTGTTTTGTTTTTATATGATGTATAGCGTGTTGAGACCCTGGTGATAATGCACTTTAAAACTAGATAAACTTGAAACTTGACTTGGAACATCCAGGGGCTTGTTTACAGCCTCATTCCTTGCTATTTGATGTTCACCTTCAGAAAGGCTATTGTAACCTTCCTAACTACAGTGTTGGTGGTGTTCTGCTGTAACCAAGGGTCTGTGTACCATACACATCAATTATAACCTGTCATAAATTATATTATGGACTGCCACAAAGTGTTGTGGTTAAGACAGCAACTGTAGCGTACACACACTAATAATCAACCTTTTCCATTGTCTGACCACACTGTGTTCAATTACCATCTCAGATGCTCTTTGAGGATTAATTGGCTTAGACAAAGTGTGCCAGGGTACTGCGGCTAATTGCTCATCCCTACCAGAGAGGGAGGATGTGTGCTCATTGTTCACTGTTCACACTCCAAGTGGGGCTGGCTGCCCTTAGGATGCAGTAAGGACCTGTTAAAAAGGGCAGATTTGTAAGCCATCTCTGGAGGTGTAGCTGAACTTTGTCTCTGGTCTGGCAGGTTTTCCCTCTGGATTATGTCTTGATCACAGTCATTACCATGTACTTTGTCCTCACATCCATGGCCGGCATCCGGAACATGGGCATCTGGTTCTTCTGGATACGGGTAAGGCAGGGCTCCTCTGCCACAGCTAGGTTTCTAATGGTTTGAATTCAGACTGTCTGAATGTACAGTATTGGTATTCCTAAAAAATAACATATTAGTGTTGTGGCCTATCCCATATGGGATTATAAAACACATTAGTGAGGTGAAAATCATTGCACAATGATAGTACTGCCTTGTTCTTGGTGTTCTGAAATGAATGCATTTACTGTATGTTGGATTTAAGAATTATATTGTATCCTGCTCATTGTCGTCTTTTGTGGTGTATGAAGTTTCTTTAACATTTGTCGTGCACACAGACTAACTGTATTGCTTCCTTGACAGCTGTACAAGATAAGGCCCAAAAAGACACGCCCTCAGGCCCTTCTCTTCCTCTGTATGATCCTTCTCCTGATTGTTCTTCATACCAGCTACATGATATATAGCCTGGCGCCACAATATGTCATGTATGGCAGCCAGAAGTACCTTCAGCAGGTGAGGACACCCTGTATCAGCCTGACTGGACAGAGACCAATCAATGCCCTCTGTATCATATGACTCTGATTCTGTCACCTGTCCTGCTCTCAACACCTGGAGGTGTTATCTTTGCCGTTGTGACCTTTATAATGAGATTAAAGCACAGAGCATGATCTTTTAATGAGCCCAAATCCACATTACTCACAGTGTGCACATGGCATATTCTTCACTGCTGTTCACCCTTATACCCAGACCCATTCATCATCTCTTTGTGTCATTAATACCAGCCTCTTCATATGATCCATTGTAGCAGGGAAGCAGAGGATTTAGGTTCAGTTTCAAAATTAACGTCAGTTCTGCTCTACTATCTTCTTCTACTAACTCTGAATGAATGTTAAGTTTAGCCCTCCTAAATGGAATTTTATTCTGACTAAACTAAATGTTTTTGTTGGTTAATTGGCTGCCATTCCAAAATATTTGTTTTTGCATCTCTCTGTTGCACCTGCTCTTTGTGTATCCATGAAATTATGATTTATTTTGTCTGTGTTTTCTTGCCCAATTTTCCTGAAATTAATTTTATATTTCCTGAAAATAACATATTTTTCTCATGTTTAGTGGATTTATATCCGCCTTTAACTAAATGTATTGTACTGTATACTGTACCAATATTTGATTACAGAAAAAATAGTAATAGCATGGCATAACTTGGGGCAACATGATTACCGTAAATGTATAATTTCAAGGATTGCCATAGTTGAAAGTAAAACAGTGTGTTCAAGTGTACTTCCTTCCCACTATTACATATAGTACACCATTTCTGTATGCACTAAAGAGGCATGCCTGTAACTGATATTGTTTGTCTTTGATCAGAGCCAGATGCCCTCAGCGGGGCAGACACCAGGGAATTCCACCTCTGGGACCACCAAGATATGTGATGCAGACGCACCTGAAGGTAAGACCGCCATCTTCTGTAGTACAGAAAGAAAACAGTGTTTACATATCGACCTACCAGTCCAACAGAGAAAAGAACACACAGTATATGATCAAGGTTGGATCCCCGACTAAAGTACTTTATACAGGGAGAACAGGAGGGTGGTGTAGAGACAACTACATTTCTTGTATAACATTGGTGCACAAGGCCTCGTCAGTAATCCCTATCATCATTCATTATTTACCAGATGAATTAATATCAAGGACAACCATTTACTTATGCATTACGTGGCCTCCTGCTTTCTCAGTGTCAACACTTATTACAGTAAGTCAGCCATGCAGACACAAACCTGAATATACATCATTCCCATTCCAGCGAGCTGTATCACAATCATTTATTCATTCGCCTAATGCTCAAGTCAAGGCTGACTTCGGAGGTTGGGAAGACAGAGTATAAGGCAATACACAAAGAACATTGTCAAAAGTGGTTATAAGGGAGGGGAGTGTGTTGAAAGCTAATGAAGGCAAGAACAGAAATGTGAGACAAAAGGAGTAAAGGACATTTACCGGAATAGTGGGGCGACTAGAGGCGACATTTTGAAGGAATTGTGCCTTTTGTGATAAAAGTGTCTTAAGGAGCATGTTTAGCAATAACCATCACATCTATAGCGCCGTCACACATTCGTCTTATACCCCCCCCCCCCCCCCCCCCCCGTGGCTATTTTCTAAATGGCCGCTAACCATCGCATTTTTGGTTATAGTGGGATTGGGACTGGAAAGGAAAATAGTGAATAGGAAAATTATATCAACGACAGGAAAAGATAATGCCTTCCTCTACTCTGAATGGTTAACTTCATCATGGATATGGTAACAGACAGGTAAGCCTGGTCAGTGCATTGTCAATAGGCCTATTCACTTTGTTACTGAAGATTCACAATGACAGCTCAAAGAGGCACACTCGCATTGAGTCAAGTAATGCATAAGCCTACTCATGAAGCATATTTAGAACTTTCATTATTAATAAAGGAAAAAAATACAGTCTAATACGTCATACTGCCAAAAATGTGGAATATACTTTTCTATGATATTTAGGCCATATCCCTAGATTAAATATTTTACATGTAAATAAGAAAAAAAGGATATACAGTTCCCTGCGTAAGTAATGGGACAGTCAAGCATTTTTACTTCTTTTGGCTCTATACTCCAAAAGTTTTGAATTGAAATTAAACAATTACTTAACAGTTAATTTTGAGGTTAATGTATAGATTGTCAGCTTTTATTTAAGGGTATCTTTGTACATGTTGGTTTCAGCATTCGGAAATTACAACACTTTTTAGACATTTATTTAGCCCCATTTCAGGGCACCAAAAGTAATGGGACAGATTCATATAATGTCCAAATTAATCACTCATGTTTAGTATTTGGTCGACAATCCTTTGCATGCCATAACTGCCTGAAAACCCCACCAGATGCTGGGTATCTATGCTCTGCTAGGCCTGTGCTGCAGACATCTTCAGTTGTTGTTTTGAGGTCTTTTTGCCATTTGAATCTAAAGATTGACTTGGCCAGTCAAGAACTTTCCATTTTTTTGGTTCTGAAAAACTCCCTTTTTGCTATGGCAGTATGTTTAAAGTCATTGTCAGCGCTATCCAATGAATTTTGTATTTGCTTGTATTCAAGCAGACAAGATGTTTCTGTACACTTCAGAATACATTCTGCTGCTGCCGTCAGCAGTTACATCATCAATTAAGACAAGTTAGCTAGTTCTAGCGGCAGCTACAAGACCAAACTATACCACCCCCTCCACCATGTTTCACCTTTTTTCTCCAAACTTTCACTCTGGTACATGATCATATTCGTCTTATCTGTCAACAAGACCTTTTTCCAGACCTCTGCAGGCTTTTTAGGTACTTTTTAGCAAACTAACCTGATCATGCTTTTTGGATGGTTTGCACCTTAAAGTGAAGCATGTAGTTCGGCTGGTGACGTATTCTGTGGATGGTAGACTCTGACACATCGGGGTTTTTCTTAATTATGGTGAGCATTCTTCGGTCATCAACTAGAAGTCTTCCTTGGCTTACCAGTCTGTTTGTGATTGCTGAGCTTACCTGTGCTTTATTTTTTATTTTTAATGATGTTCCAAACTGTTGATTTTGGCACTCCTATGGTTTTGGCTATGTTTCTGATGTTTTATGGGGTTTTTTCTGATTTTCAGCCGAATAATGGCTTCCTCGACTTTCATTGACACCTCTTTGGTCCTCATGTTAACAGACAACAATAGCAGACTCCAAAGGCAAACGCAAAGCCTAGAATCAATACAGAAATAGACATTGACAGCTGTCTTTTCTAACTCTAACTATGTACAGTGCCTATAGAAAGTCATCATACCCCTTTGAAATAGTTACTATATTTGTCGTACAGCCTGAAATCAAAACCCATTAAAAAAAAAAACTTTTTCCAACTTTATGTACAAATTTTGCCATACAACATCAAACTAATGAAAAAAAAGGCAACAGTTCTGAAAATGTATAAGAAATGAAAAACAATAATAACAGGGTTGGAAAAGTCATCAGTCCCCTGATTTAATACTTTGTAGAGCCACCTTTTGCTGCAATTACAGCCATCAATCTGTTTGGATATGTCTCTACTAGCTTTGCACACCTAGATTGGAGAATATTTGCCCATTCTTCCTTCCAGAATTGTTCGAGTTCAGTCAAATTCCGTGGTGAGCGGCGATGGACTGCTCTCTTCAAGTCCATCCACAGATTTTCTATCGGATTTAAGTCAGGGCTCTGGACATTCACCTTTCTATCCTTAAGTCACTGCGTTGTTCTTTTGGCGGTATGTTTAGGATCGTTGTCGTGTTAGAAGGTGAATGACCTGCCCATCTTCAGCTGTCTAGCAGAGTGATGCAGGTTGTCCTCAAGAATTTGGGTGTACTTGGCAGCATCCATTTTCCCTTCAATCCTGACCAATTGCCCAGTCCCCGCTGAAGAGAAACATCCCCACAACATAATGTTGCCACCACCATGCTTCACAGTAGGTATGGTGTGTTTTGGGTGGTGTGCTGTGTTTGGTTTTCGCCAAACATAGCGCTTGGAGTTCAGTCCAAAAAGTTCAATCTTAGTCTCGTCTGACCATAAAACCTTTTTCCACACGGCAACAGAATCTTCCAGGTGTGTTTTTGCATTGCACAAACGAGACTGAGTGTGGCACTTTTTCAGGAAAAGCTTCTTTCTTGCTAGCCTGCCATACAGGCCAGCTTTGTGTAAAGCTTGTGAGATTGTTGTCACATGCACAGACCAGTCCCGGCCATAAAGACTTGTAAGTCCTTCAAAGTTGCCTTTGGCCTCTTGGTAGCTTCTCTGATCAATGTCCTCCTGGCTCGGTCATCCAGTTTGGACAGACAACCTGATCTAGGCAAGTTGTTGGTGGTACCATACGCCTTCCACTTCTTAATGATGCTCTGAACGGTACTCAGAGCGATAGCTAAAGCCTTCGAAATCTTTTTGTAGCCTTCACCTAACTTGTGCCTTCCTACAACTTTATCCCGGAGACCTTTTGAAAGTACTTTTCCAACCATGGTGAATTCTTTGCAGAAACATGCACTTCTAGTAGTGGAACCCTCAAGAAACAGCTGGTTTTATTCTGAAGTAATCAAAACCACTACAATTGATGTCAGGTGGGGGGCAATTAGCCTGGTGTTTGATCTGGAAGTTGATTGGTTGCACCTGAGCAAGTTTATAATGGTATACTCTAAGGGGCTGATCACTTAACCAAACCAGGTATTTCACTAATTAATTTTTAATAATTGTCCAGAATTTTTTAATTTTTAATTTTCACTTTGATGATGAGGGTTAGAATGTGTACCTACAGCTCAAAAAAGTTAGATTTGATTTAATTTTAATTTCCAGGGTGTAATGTGACAAAAGGTAAAGATTTCACAGGGTATGATGACTTTCTATAGGGACTGTATATAAAGTGATGTAATTTCTAAATGATGAAACCAATATTTACACAAATCAAATAAAGCTGAGAATCTCTACATTAACCTCATAGTAGTTGTTGGATTTAAAATCTTTTTGGAGTATAGAACCAAAAGAAGAAACTGTCCCATTACTTATGCAGGGCACTGTATTACTATTCTCTAGTACTGTACAGTATCTACTGATTCAAATGATATGCAAATATGACAACAAATCTGCTCTGTGTATTTCACTCTATGGGAAATCCCATATGGTAGGAATTATTTTCGTCTAATGGTGAGAGATATTGTTTTTGGTTTTGCACGTTTATTCTAATATTACTGTCTTATCAACCCATATGGGCTGGGCACCCTTGAGGTGCAATGACACTTAAATAAATAGTAGTAAATCAGTAAATATGAATCAAGAGTCTTAATGATGAGAGCATAAAACTTTTCCCTTCTGATGGAGAGGGACCTTAAAATTTTTTATTGGATATAGGGCCATCATAGATTTTGTCCACAACTGCCCTCATGGCTGTCTTTTAAAAACAAAAACAAAAAAATGTTCGCCTAGCATCGCAACATGGCCAATACCCAGTTTGAATGGCCATAACTGAATAAATTATTGGTGCCAAATAATGGTTAATAATGTTTGCAGGGGAGTAGAGTAGGCTTGTGCCGGTATCAACAGTATACCTGAACAAAATACCTGCTAAACTGGTAATACCTATAAAAAACAAAAACATTTCTCAGAGTGCACCAGGTGACAGCAGAACTTTTCCTCTGGTATTTTATTGCATGTTTACAATCTAAATCTAATGGCCTATTCAATTAACAAAAGTAATCGTGGTTGTATTCTGTCATGTGCTTGGCTGTTACGTTACCTACATAAGACTAGCCTCTACATTGCTAGCATTCACTAACTGGCTACAAACATAAAGCCAGGTCTTGGTGCACAACGCACACATACACGCACTTGAATCGCGGACATTATAGTGCCCTAGCTCATTGTCTCACGTCAGATAGGGCGACTCCGTCTGCACTGATCTCGTATCTCGCAAACGGTCATGGGATTGATCAAAAGTAGCCCGGTTAAAATGTGCTGTCATATCCCTTTGTTACAAAGTGTAGACTACTTGTAACTGAAAGAATAAATCAGTCAATTATTTTTGTGTTTTTCTCCAGCGAATTTCTTAGTTACATGACATGAATACTAGCAAAGGACTTTTTGGTGGTTGAAGATGCAGCCATTATTTAGTAAGGAAATGTGCATAAAATAGATTGCATAAAATAGAGTGCATAAAATAGATTCTACAAGTGACTACAAACAACTGTAACTTACGATGTATATCAGTGTTTTCATGGTTTTGTAACATAAGTAGCAGTCCCATAGAAAGCAATGAGAGGGCACATGAATCTCACAAATTAGAATCTATTTTTTCCTGGATGCTTTATTATCTTCAAATCTGAAGATTGGTTCCACGTCCTACAAGACAGGTTAGTCAAGGCTCTGAGTGTTGTGCAGGAATGAGGCCAACTGTTTTAAGATTTGAATCCAAAATGTTGCCATACTGGGGCAGTTGCGTTTTCTGTTGTTTTATTTTTACACCAAATCATCTGCCATGATCCAAGTCAACAGGTCACTTCACACTAGTTTATTGGCTGCTAGCTTCAGAAAGTTATTTTTTCTCTCTCAATGGCTACCATAGCAGGCATAAAATGTGTCAGTGTCACTGATCACGCCTTGCACATTGTATATGCCATTTTATTAATCTAATAAACGGCAGGTGTAATGGCAAAATGGCACTTGGCAGGTGTAAAGGCAAAAATAATGGTATAGATGGTGTAGTGGGAATTACACCCGTGTAAGCTTGTCAGGTCCCTTGAAGAAAACCTTCTGATACCATCTATACATTTTGAGCTATACTCAAATTTAGCCAAATTAAAAAGATCTATTTTGCCTACAGTATTCATTCGGTTAGGAAGTTCACATTATATCTATATTAGATGTTTTTGAAAACTATTATTTTCAACTGTGAGAGGGACTAATGCTGACCATCAACTAGCAATGTGAAGAAAACATGTTCGACCCATGTGCAATCATGTAGCAACATTAGATTAGCAACCTTAAGTCAATGTTGAAAAATAACCATCACATAATAAAGTTCAATAAATTGTTAATACCAACTAACATGTGACTAACCAACAACCATCAAAAAACAATGTCAGTCCAACATTGTAAAAGGTACAGTGCTCCAGCGTTTGCTTTTTGACATTTAAAAAAATATTTAAAAACTCACAACTGTTGTACAACATCAGTTTGGTTAGTTTTTGACTGTTGTACAACTGTGACACAATATAAAATGCCCATGAGGTATGATACATTATAAGATGCTTCTCCTCTTTCATATTTGAAGCTAACCACTAAGATAACCTTTCATTAAGACACTTTGCTAACATTGGAGTTTTATCTCTCCACTGGACAAAACACATTCCTATATGATTTCACATTCAGTGAAATGAACAGGGTAGATTTCTTGTGATATTTCTTAACACCAACATCATATTAGTAGCCATGTAGCATATCATGTTAATCAGTAGACACTGGGGAATAGTAATATATAATTTCCCACTTGTTTATATGTAAGATACTGGAACTATGGTTGAAATAACTGCCTAAAAACACATTTTGCTAACCGTTTGAAGGACACATTCCTGGCAAACAATTGTCATTTATTTGTGTTCTCTACACTCCTAAAACCATAATTGGGCTCACTGCCTCCAACATTTATTCTATATGGTTTATATACTGTGATGGCCCTATAGCTAAACATGTTACTTAAGACCTTCCCTTGCTCTGTGTCAAATAGTGTTTTATCACTAAAGGCACAATTGCTTCAAAATGTGGCCTCTAGCCGCCCCACTAGAAGAACACCATGTTTTTTACAATGCATGAAAGGTAAGTGCTCAACTGTGCTCTTACACAGCTTGCCTACAAGAGGAGGTGTTGGATACAGTTGTAATTCCATGAATTACAGGAGAGAGCTGACTTTGATTAAGAGTATCAACGTCACAGAATATCCAATTTCCAACAGCTTTAGAGACATAGGCCTAAAAATGACTGTTTACTCAATGCACAATCAAAGTATCAAAGGACAAAGCAAGCAAAGGAGTAATTGTTAACTACAAGGTTGATTATGTTACCACCACACATTATGCACTAATAACAGATATGTTCACAATGTTATTTTCTTTATGTCTGTGTCTGAGGCCAATGTGTCATGTGATATGTGAGTAAGCAGATAGACCTGTGGCTAGACTAATAGTTAGTCAGCCTATCACAAGATGTGCTGCAATATACAGTATACAGTTGTGGGGGGACATGCAGCGTTCGGCCTGTAGAGGGAGCTACAGGACCGTGGCCAGGGTGACGTCGGCGAGGCTCCGTTGCACACCTGTTGCAAATGAAGCCTCGTTGACTAGATGGTTTAAGATGTGTGTGCCTCGGCGTTCGAAAAAGAAGGAGGGCGACTGGAAAGTCGCAGAGTGTTTGGGTTTTACGAACTTTATGGAAAGATTACGAACATTTTATAAAATAAACGGGATTTTCCCAGACCACACCACCTCGACTCCACCTCTGTGTCACGAACTTGTTACAACAGTACAGTACATAACAGCTTCACAGAGAATGAGTAATGCTGGGTTGACTTGGTGTTAATTTGGACCAAAGTCCAAAGTACTATTCTCTATCTAGAGGAGGGCACTCAAATGTAGCTCTACTGTGATGTTTGTGGGCACACAGGGCAGTTTGAATAGTAATTTAAACTGGGCTGTGAATAGGCAACATAATTAGATCAGTGAACCAGAGAGACTAAGAATGTCTTTATGACAGATCTGGCCTCAGCACTGCCCCCATAACCTTAGTAAGGATCTGGCTAGAATGCACCAGATTTAGATTCAGGAAATGCTTGTGTAGTCAAGGGTATCACAAAGTTAGTGCTCAGAGATATTGTGTGTGTGAATGCAAATGGTATAGAGCCATCAAAGGCAGCACAGTTATAGTACTGTATGTGACAATTGTGACAGTTGAGTCTCCCTTGTTAGGGAATAAAGCATCAGAATTTTGGACCCATTTTGGGTGCCTGTCTCTCACAATGGAGAATAAATCTGCTGCACAGAAGTTGCTCTGCAGGTTACCAGAAATCAATCCATCTCCAGTTGACTCTCAGTTTAAACCCATACAATTTTTAGCTCACCGCTTGCCAGATATCACAGCCTCCCAATCTGTTTGTGCTGGTTTGGCCTTTTCCCATCTGTGGTCACTGTACTCATTGTACCTTTGCCACCCACCATCTGTGTAATACCTCATTGTTGAATGACGGGTAAAAGAAACATAACAACACAATGTTACCTATTAGAAAAGTGTTCTCTGTTACTGCCCAGCGGTGACTGGTTCAGCATCAATCTTATTTGTGTATGGGACATTATATGAGTAACTATGGAGTTCTAGACACTGCCACTTAAGCCCCTGCTCTCGTAACCAATTCACAGTAAAACTCACTGTGGACATATCTACAATACAATTTTAAGCTTCACTTTGACAGATCTCCACACTGTAATGTACTCAGTGGCTGTGTAGCATTTTCACACGATGTACTGTAATCTTTCACAAGATGTAGTCTGAGGTGTGACTTGTTTGTTGTAACATCTTCAGCTAAACCAGATCATTGAATATGTACAGAACAGATGAAGGGTTGTACTCTCAGTAATGGCCTTGCACTTAGCATAGCATTTATTTATAAATAACGGAATTTCAACAGAAATATACATTTTGCTAATGTAGCCTAACATTTTGAACTACAAATGGATACAGATTTGCTAAGAAGTGCATCAGAGATATTTCCTGAAATACACCTTGCAGTTAAATGCACGTTATCATCTGAAGTGGCTAACAAATGGATGAAATGGGATGATGTCCTATACAGGAAAGAGATTTGGCAATAGAAGCAGTGAGGTGTGGTTTGAGTGGGTAGCGTGCATGCCCTGTGGTACTGTGGCCTAACTGATGGGAAGTCCTCATGAGGCACTGAGGACCTCTCTTTGCTCCTGAATAATGGTCCTGTGAGGAGGAGTTTTAGGAGCTCATTGAGATGCACAGCAGCCCAGCACCACAGCAGCATTGCGTTCAGGAGGCCACAGTCCATTAATTGTGTTTGCGCAAGGTCAGTGTGCAGAGGGCGGTATATGCCATAACTGCCAGGCCGGGGAAGATCAGGGAAATGCACATGGTAGAATGGAGGTTCATGCTCTCAATATGATCACACGTGCACATACGCACATACACACACATAAATATACACACAGAGGTAGAGCCCATTTGATCAGATTGATGACTTAGACGTGTAGATATTTGTAATATTGCACACCTGATTGGGAATGTAATCGCTACTCACACAAAAGAAGAGGATACGGGTATATTGATTGTTGCCCGCTTCTCCTACCAGCTTACAAACCTGAACCTCTTTTGGCCGTCTTGGAAGTGGCTCCCACTTGCATAACAGCCGTTGCACAACCATGCATGAGGAGGAGGAGGAAGTGTCAAGCAGAGACAACACATGACTGGGAGGGATGCTTGCCACCGGAAACTGACGTGCAGCAACATTCACCTTCCAACAGTAGAGCCTGGTTGTCATTGGGTTGGGGAGAGATTTAAACACACCCCCTGCTCTATATCAGTGTGACTCATTTCCTTTGCTTGATGTAGTGTGAGATGCAGACGAGTCCAAGCCTCAAAGAGCCTCATGGCTTCTCTTCCAGGAAAATGACTGGGAGAACAAAAAGTCCCCTTGTTAAGGTGATGCTATGGACATGGGATAGTTGAATGTCTACAGCTCTACTCAGTATCACACCTACCTTGAAAATGCAAACCTTCATTTTCATAGCAGTACTCTTTGGTATTGAATTCAAACCTTCCCACTCATCTCTTTTGATGAGCTCAAACAACAATGAATGTTTGATAAATCTCTGAGAAAATAGTTTTTTAGGAATATATTACTTTGTGTTACTATCTTCAGTTGTCTCCTTTACTCATATAAAAATGTTTTTTTTTCTTCTATTATTAAGTGTTACTTGCCTTCTGAACTGAGGAAGAAGTAAGACTTTGTCACCGTTTGATAAATTGATTAAAGTCAATCTCATTTTCCTTTAGCCTTTTATTAGAGGACCAGCAGTAGTTCCTTGAAGAATAATGATTCTGATGAAAGTTTAATAAAGATTTTCTCTCATTCTCCGTTCTCAGTTGATTATATTACGTGTCTGTTTGTCGCAGACTAGATAGATGCTGTCTTCTGAAGGATCAAGTGTTACCATGGCTACCAGTCAGCAAGTCTCCTGTGGAAAGGGGATGTTTTAATACATTCTGCTGCTGCAAATGAAAAAGAGACATAAAATGCTTTCTTCTCTACCAGTAATATTGAGGCAGACGGTCGTGCCTGGGTTTTCTACAGTACATGTGCTCCACATAAAACGCTAATGACTGGCAGCCCCATCTCTAGGCCTGCATGGAAGGCAGAGGCTCTTATATAAACCAACCCAGAATAGAGGAGCAAGGCCCTAGGCCGATAATGTTAACGTGAGAAGTCAATCTTGTGCTGGTTTCATGCTTTAAACATAATGTCTTGTCAGTAGACTATTACAGCCTGCTTTATATCCATATATGATTTGTGACATGTGGTCAACTGAATATCACATTATCACTTGATGGGAAATGAGCCACACTGTATGAATGAATCAACAAATAGTATTTTGTTAGAGGCCCCATAGTAATGTTTATGTACTGTAGTGACCTGTGTGTTTTGTTGTTGTTTTTTTACTCAGTTTACCAATGCTTTACTGCCTGATTTAGGTCATCCTGGGTACTGTGTGTTTTTGTCTTGAATATCTGTTAGCCCCTTATTCTTGCAATTGTATACTTTACATTTAAAACTTTCTTTATACAGCACATTCTAGCAGGCCTATTCCATGAGAGCTATCCTTTTTATTTGCTAAGAGTTATATGTTACATTGACATTTACATTTATGGCATTTAGCAGATGCCTTTATCCAAAGTGACTTACAACAAATACATTTGTTTAAGTAAGTGAATCATCTATCCATCAGTCATCATAAGATAAAGTAATCAATGCTCTGACCAGGGGCCATAGGCAGTCACAATGCTAGAAGAAGGAATTTTTTGCTTTGCTTTTCCCCCGCTTGTTCCTGGCACTGCTGGGCAAAATCGTGTGCCTCAGCCAGATGTTGTTGGATGTCCCGCAGGTACTCAAAGTTGGGTATCTTGAGAAGATCAGTGTCAGGGGGTTTGCCAAAGGCTAAGTCCGCAGGGGTCTGCAGCTCTCTCCCGAACATGAGAGCGGTCGGTGTGCACCCAATACTTTCTTGCACTGCCGACCAATATGCCCACAGGACCAGAGGTAGGCAACAGTCCCAGTCTCGCTGGTGTCGTGAGGTGACGATAGCAAGTTGCGTTGCAAGCGTTCGATTGAACCTCTCCACCAATCCGTTGCTCTGAGGGTGGAGGGGCGTCGACCTGCTTTTCCTCACCCCCATGTGTTGGCACACCTCAGCGAACACCTGTGTCTTGAAGTTTCGCCCCTGATTGCTGTGTAGTTCCTCGGATGCACCGAACCAACAGAACATTTCGTACACCAGCCGCTCAGCTGTGGTAGCAGCGCTCTTGTCGGGGTCCGCATACGTCTCTGGCCATTTAGTAAAATAGTCCATGGCCACAAGGACGTAGCGGTTCCCATTGTTCGTGGTGGGAAATGGACCAAGGATGTCCACACCAACTCGCTCCATGGGGGTCCCCACCTGGTATTGCTGTAGAGGGGCATGGGAACGTCTGGTCGGTCCTTTCTTGGCTGTGCAGGCATCACAGCAGTGCACAAAAAGTTCAGTGTCTTTCCTGCAACTGGCCCAGTGAAACCGTTGGCGCAGCTTGTTCAGGGTCTAGGCCACCCCGTAGTGACCTGCCCCCACCGAGCCGTGGATTGCCTGTAGCACCTGTTGGTGCCAGTCCTTGGGCACCAGTAACTGCCACACACTTCTTCCCCAGCCCGGCGCATGCCAGACCCAGTACAGCAGACCATCACGCCGGGACAGGGTGGCCCAATGGGGAAAAGTAGGCCTTGGTCTCCACTGATAAGGCAGAGACAGCTTGCCAGGAGGGGCGTGCCCTGGTGTCAACCCACCATTCCACCCTGGCCAGGGTGGGATTGTTGTCCTGCGCTGCCTGCCACTCCTGGTCGTCCACTGCCATCAGCCACTCTTCCTCTGTCTCAACTTATCACATGGTGGCCACTTGGAGAGTCGCTCCATCTCGCTCCTCTTGGCGCCGACGCTGATGTTGTAGAGGAAGAATCTACAGGAGCGTGCTGTCGCTGTGATGTTCACCACACAGGATAAGTGGTTGTCAAGGATGACCCCAAGGTTCTTGGCTGTATGGGAGGAGGTCACAGTAGAGTTCTCTACTGTGATGGAGAAGTCTTGGAGAGGGCAGGCTTTCCCTGGGAGGAAGAGCAGCTCAGTCTTGTTAAGGTTGAGCTTGAGGTGGTGGGCTGACCTCCAAGCAAGACACGCAGAGACACGTGTTGCCACCTATAAGTTAGAAGGGGGGAAAGAGAGAAAGAATTGAGTGTCATCTGCGTAGGAGAAACCATGTGAGGAAATTACCGAGCCAAGAGATTTGGTAGAACAGAGGCAGAACAGTAAGGGCCCTAGGATAGAGCCCTGGGGGACCCCAGTGGTGAGGGTCACCTGGTAAGAGCGATCGGCCAGGTAGGATGCAAACCAGGAGAGTGCAGAGCCAGAGATGCCCAATTCTGAGAGGGTGGAGAGAAGGAGCGGGTTTACTGTGTCGAATGCAGCGGACAGGTCCAGAAGAATGAGAACAGAGGAGAGGGAGGAAGCTCGAGCAGAGTGGAGGGCCTCCTTGACAGCAAGGAGAGCAGTTACAGTAGAGTGCCCAGCCTTAAAGCCGGATTGGTGAGGGTCAGGGAAGTTGTTCTGAAGGAGGTAGTGAGACAGTTGGTTAGAGACGGCATGTTAAGGGTTTTAGATAAGAAGGAGAGAAGGGATACCAGTCTGTAGTTATGGACAGCAGACGGGTGAAGAGTTGGTTTCTTGAGAAGAGGCTTGACTCTGGCTCTCTTGAAGGCCGCTGGGACAGATCCTGTGGATAGAGAGGAATTGATTAAGGTGGTAAGGAACGGAAGGAGGTCTTTGGAGATGGATTGGAGAAAGGGGAAGGGGATAGCATCGAGGGGGCAGGTGGTTGCCCGCTTGGATGTGACCAGTTTTAGAACATCATCAGGGGAGAGGGAAAGGGAAAAATCAGATAAACCAGAGACCTGGTATAGCGCAGTGGGTTTGGGAGGAGAGGTAGCAGTGTCAGTGAGAGGTAGAGGGAAAGAGCTGCTTGTATTCAACTTTTTGAAACTCATTATACATTTTAACTACTTGAAACTTAGTAAGTTGAAAGTGCACATTTTGAAAGTGCACATGGAAGATCTATGGAAACCAAAAGATGACATGCAGGGTTGAAGTCACCTGGTGATTGGCCAGTGGGCTACAGTGGTGTAATGGCTCTTACATCTTGGTGAGCAGGTGCTAAGTGCCAAGCTCTCTATTATCTCTCTAAGGTCATTACTGGGCCATTACTCACTCAGCATAATAGAGATTAACCAAATCCACAGAAATTGGTTGCCATTGCCCCAGACATCCTAAACAGTATTTTCTACTCAGGATTTTTTATGGGGCATGAAGCTATTTTGAGGGGGCGAAAACATTCCCCTCTTCTGTCTCTAATCTGTGATGGAAATCTGATTACTGTAAATGCTATTGGGAATCTTGCTATCTGGCTGCTGAGTGGCACCAGACTTAGATGAAAAGCTTCAGGCATTGATATATGCTGGTGAGGAGAGGCCAGTTAACTGATATTCGGTACAGTACTGTTGGGGCCTGCTGATTTGAGAATATTTTTTGGGATTGATTGTGATTCAGTAAAGCTGGGCCCCATTCATGTTAGAAATCTGGCTTCAACAACCCTTTGACAATGATAATTGTTTTTTATGTTTGTACTTATCCATAATTAACATGGCAATACTTAAAATTATGTCTGTTTGCATAGTAAAACCAGAATGCAGCAGCTAGCAACAGCCATCCCATAGTATGTTCTGCGACAATTCTGCTTGGCCAATGTCAACAAAACAAACTTTTGCCATCAGGTTTCGAATTGGAGCCTGTTATGGCACTGAGTGTTGTAAAAACAAAGTCCACTACTTCAAAAAGTGTGTCATTACTTTAGATATCACAACACCTGTATTCATTGTCACATATTGAAGTGTCCTCGAAGCAAATTGTTTACTAAATTGAGGCCCACACAGTTGCCATTGAAGGTGTAATGTCATTTCACAATATTCATAGAGCTGTAGTCACATAATAAAACAGATAATAGTCTGGCTTTTGTTTTCAGAGAAAAAATAGACTGGCTTCTGTTACTAAGCAACATCTTGTTTGAATCCACAACATTGTCTCAGAGACCTGCAGGAGAAGATCTTCTTGTGATTTTATCTGCAGCCCAAGAGATGTTAGGTTTGCAATTTGCAGCACATGGCTCCCTCCATCCCAACACAAATCAATTCTAATTGTATCAGTATCAAGTGGATTTTTTTTTTTTGAATGTTACCACAATAGCATGTGTCAGTCAAGAATCCCTTCACTTTGTTCTTAATGAATGGAATGCATCTTGTAATCTACCTATTCCCCTATGCTATCAAAGCATAGCACTGCGTTGCAAGGCATATCTGCTTGCTTTTTTAATGCAGATTGATACATCAAAACACCATCAAAATAAAGTTATATAAATATGATCAAGAGTCATGTATTTGCTTGACATCTCTATTGAAAGAGTAAAAGCTCTGTAGATTTGAGCAGCATTTTAAAAAGGATCTCACTCACTTGAATTGCCTCTTTTGCTGAGCTTTCAGGAATAAATACAACTCGTGCCAAGTTTTGAGCTCTTGCAAACACTATTCTCAGGGGCAAAATAGTGTGATAAAATTGTAAGGGAGGTCTGTGTTTTGTTATTTATTGTGACCTATAGCATTGGTACTTAGTTGATCATTGAGAGGTCATCCAGAGTCTGTGAAACAGACGTCAAGTTGCTGCAAACAGTCCTCACATTCCGAGGTGCTCCACTCAAGTCTTGAACCTCCGACCTCTGTATTGCCAGTGACAGTCTCTTCCAAATACCCAATGGAATATAGCTACGCCACCGAAAAGCTAGCAATTCCACAGCACGGATGGGGGTATTTGAACTTGAGGAATGAGTTTACAATCTGTCTGCAGATTCCCTGAACTCTCATCACAGGACACTAATCTGAATACAGATGACTGTCTACACATCACCAGGATCTGGCCAGTCTTATCAATGGCAGACATGAAAACACCAGATCTGCTTTTCAGAGATGCTTTTCTTTTGGATAGGCTTAACACAAGGGCTAATCATCTTCTTTGTGAGTCTGCACATCATTGTTATTCCCTCAGAGCACCGTCCAACATCATTTTGTGGTCTTTGTCTGCTAAGCTTTCTCCATCAAAGCTTAGAGCTTTCACCAAATGGCAGTCGGACAAGCAACATCTCTATTGATTAGTCAAACAGCTTCCTTTTCAGTCCCCTGCGCACTCTCACACTTCCCCTGTTATAGAGACATTTATAGAACATCTCTATACCTCTATAACTATCTCTATCTCTACCTCTATAACTATCTCTATCTCTACCTCTATAACTATCTCTATCTCTACCTCTATAACTATCTCTAATTAAAGATGGTGTGATTGGCAGCGTGTGAGGTTGCTATGAGGCCTATAAGTGAGTTTCAGGGGTTTCAAGTTGGACCGTTTTGAGCTCCAGGATGACAGTGCTGTTAAACGGCCGAGCGTATTGAGGCTATAAAAATGAGAAGTGGTAGCTGGTTAGGACCAGAGAGCGATATCCTTCATGTGCAATTATGGCCAAGCACGTCAACCTTGCTCTCAGGACCTGGATTCAATTTCAGTGCCTATTAGGATTAAGCTAACTAAAACTGTCATATGCAATGGCTGTGGTAACCCATCATAAATACAGTTTACCTCTTACACTACATATTTTTCTTTTACAGTGTTCTGTATTCTTCTGTATTAATCAATTGAAATATAGATTTTTTTTCCAATTTTTTTTGATGGATCGACTGAATACTGCATTGCAACAATATAGTGCAGTTTGCTGTCCAATAGATGCAATAGAAACATACATGGGCATCATTGCTATTCCCATCAGCAATGAGTAGGCCCAACTGTATAAACTACAAGGTTATTTACTTATTCTCATTAGCTAATAGTTACACTTTCTCAGGTAACACATTCTATGAACCACCTCATGTATAATTCATTTTTAGTGTCTTGTACCATACAGTATTACAGTATATTGTATGACTCATGGGTATTGTTTATGACAGCTACCTTGTAAAGGCTTCTAAAGACTGGTATCTTGTAACACCCTTTAGAAATGCATGCTGCCCTATATTTATCCACAATGCATTTCCCCTGGGTGGGCCATGGAAAGAATTGCCTATACTTCTTGTCATATCCACACTTGTACAAACTGCTCCTACTCCATACCTCTGCTCTTCTGTACATATCTGTCTATACTGTACATAATCTGTCTATACTGTTCATATTGCACATATCCCTATATTTTCTTTAATACTACTGTTAATACACTGCACATATCTGTACATACCTGTTTATACTGTATTCCATATTTATTCTGCTATTACCCTAATGTTACTGTTAATACATACATACTGCTAGACTGTATTGCCTATACAGCTCATACGCTGCTACACTGTACATACTGCATCCTATTCATTTATTCTGCTTATAATGCTACTGCTAATTCATATACTGCACTACTTATACTATACTGCACTACTATACTGCACTACTAGACTGCTCATATACTGCACTACCTGTATATACTGCTCACACTGCACTTTCTGCTTTTTTGCACTTCTGGTTAGACGCTAACTGCATTTCGTTGTCTCTGTACTTGTACTCTGCACAATGACAATAAAGTTGAATCTAATCATCTAATCTAATCTAATGTAACCGAGTTGAGATAGTAAACTTACTCTGCAAGTTGAAATACCCCCACCCACCCCATCAAATTGCTAGCTTAGTTGGTTTCCATCCTATATTTCAGTGAAGGTCACATGTGAGGCATTACAGAGGACACAGATCTAATATCTGTGTGAGCTAGGAGTGTGAGTCAGCAATACTGTTTGCAGCAACTTGTGAGTGTAACCGAGTTGAGATGGTAAACTCTTGAAATACCCCCACCAGTGCCATCGAATTGCTAGCTTTTCGGTGGTGTAGTTGGTTTCCATCAGATATATATCGGTGACGGCAACACGGCCGTCGTATTGACAATACAGAAGACACAGGTTTGAGACTTGTATGAGCTGAGTGCAAGGAAGCTAAATAAAGCAAAAGTGTTTGCGCTCAATCAAGCCTTTTCTCCCGATCCAGAATGGAGAGGGTTGCTCATCTGACTCACTCTATTGAGCTCACTCCCCAAATCCTGCTCTGGCACTGAGAACAGTCTATAATTACACCGCACAGCTTTACAACAGAGTAGATGATTAAAGAGTAATTCAATTAATAGCATAACGTCTGGCTTTGCTCCATAGAGATAGACAGACTATTAACTTTTCTAGAAGGGTTAAGGTAGACTGGGAGTGTACATCAATTAGCAGATTTCAAGAGCTATTTTACTACACCTGATGTGAAAAGCTTTTTTTTTTTTTTTTGGACAGAACATTTATATTAAACATTGTTTTTTCAATGTTTCAGTTTCGCACCATTTCCAGTCAGAGTGCACTGATCATGAAATATTCCTTCGATAGTTCACACTGACCAGTTCTATCTGCAGTAGTACTAGAATTCAATGCATGCTTTTGCTGAACATTTCAAACAACAGGTTTCATTCTTGAAAAGTTGTGTGCCATAAAAGCCAAGCAGGGGTTCATAAGACTGAAGTGACACTCTCAGGGGACCCTGGTACTTGTCTTTGTTTATGGTCAGAAGAGAAAGGACTAAAAGTAAGGTATGCCTTTGATGGAGAGGAATTAAAAAAGGAAGAAATGGCCTCCCAGATAGTGTTCTTGTTAGCAATGTGGGAAAGACTGCATTCCTCTTTAGATTCTGTAATGCTTTGTGTGTGTGTGTGTGTGTGTGTGTGTGTGTGTGTGTGTGTGTGTGTGTGTTTGTGGAGGAGGGGATAAAAGCTGTCATACATAATGCATCATGTTAGAGAGACCAGAGCTCGCCTCTGCATCGTGACTGAAGGCTGTATTACCTGCGCTTGCAAGCAGCCCATGTTCTCATCGAGGACCGGTTGCGATTTCAAGGTGAACTGGGTCAGTGGTGTACACGATAATTTGTTTAGGCAGACCACTGTTGAGAACCATCTGTGAGTCCAATTCTGAGCCCTGTAATTCAAGTGAGCAGCTGGAGAGCTGCAGATGGCCAACTTGGTGGAGGAGAAAGAGTGGGGGGAAGGTGGAAGGTGAGATGGGATTGCTTTACCTATTATCTTAGTTGGTGCCACATAAGCATTGACTGACCCCTTTTCATGGCTCTTTAACTCTCCCAGATACTATCTCAACATACCCTACTGTTCTAATATGGGTTAGACAACTCAGACTTGGTCCCCGTTATGATATTAACACTTAGAAATTAATTATATCTTCCTCTTTTTTTCCTTCTTTTTTTTCATGTAACCTCAACATTTTAACTTGGTTGTGCTGTAGATGTCATTTGAATGGACATGCATTGGGTACAACAGGGATAGGGATGTCTCTGAAAGAAACAATTACCTGAAGGAGCCCTGTCTCTGCACAGAGATGGGAGGAGCCAGAGGGTTCACTTGGCATCCATTTTCATCCGCAGTCTCTGGAAAATGAAGGACTGGGCCAGTTTTTCAATGCTGGGAAACAGTAGGTGGGCTGTGAAGTGCCCTTATTTATTTTAGCTAAACATGTGTAATGTCCAGGGTCTTACAATATTTTCGCCGCACAGAGCGGAGCATGTTAGCTCGCCAATCTACTCTCCTTAAATAAATCTGTTATTTAAGGAGAGTGACTACAACGCACATGCGCAGTCTGACAAGATCCTCAGAGCTCATGAATAATTGCCAAAACACATAATAAAATCATTTGTTACGCAATTTAAAATATCTTCCCACTTACTTCCACTTTGTTGTCCAGCTACTTTAAAAAATATGTATTACAAAATTTGAAACCTATGTTGCTAGTTTTCGGGGTGATCAATGGCTACCATTGGATTTCAGGCCACTCAACCGTCTTCTAATTATAAAATAAATGTTGGTGTCGGTCAGTGTCCAGTAGCCATGCCTGGTCTCAGTCAGTGTGAGGAACAGTGTGATAGGAGCAGCTCAGCAGGGTCAGTCTTAATGCTCCAGATGGCTCTCTAGCATAGCCAGACAGGACACATATTCTCTTCATCTCATACAGGCCGCCTTTCTACCAGCATCAATGGACATATGCAAGCCTCTCTAATGGTAGGGCATTTTTCAGAGCTAGGGAACAGAGATGATTATGTGACTAGCATTTCTCGCTTGAGGTGTTCATTTCAGTTCACTTATATTGCTAATTTTATAATGGACTCATTTTTTTTTTTTTGGCTATCAGACTGTTGTCTTTATCTAAGTGTTATTGAAACTGTCAAACAATACATAATCAATTGTTGATTAAATGTCAAGAAAGGGGAGAGTACTTTATTGCAGATGTTTCAATAGAAAAAATATAAAACTACATCCACTGTGGTAGCCTCACTCAGGTAGATTGGCTGTGCTGTCACACAAAAAAGAATTGGGCTGCTTATGTAAGTGACAAGCTTTGATGATCAATGGGATGTGTGAGAATCAACTGATTAAGTAAAGTGAGCTTCTCTCCAACGGTCTGCCATTATAATTCTCTTCAGTGTTTGTCTCACATGGGGAAGTGTTTACAGTCCAAATAGCAGCACTCCCTATTAACCCAATAAATCATATCAAAGGAAGCATGCCAAGAAGCCTGCACAGCAAACAGCCACAGGAATTCTATGGGGTCTTATGTTGCCTCCAAGCGCTGGTCCCTTACATTTCTGGGAGAGAGCCAGTGTTTTGCATCTATGTTCCACAAATCTTCACCCCAACTTATATTATCTGGAAAAGTCTGTCTGTGTTCCGGATCACAACGTTTCTGTGCTTCCCGAGATCTACACATTCCTCATAGCATGTATTAGTTATACATAGATCTCTTTTCAGTTTGGTGCTTTTGTGATTCTGTCTCCCTTTCCTCTCTGGGACTGGCTGTACTGCTAAGACTTGGAATACCAGCCATCAAAGCCTAAGGGCAAACCAACAGTCTCGCTTGCTCCTCACTCTCCTCCTTTCTATTCAGAGCTGAATAGAGCCTCTGACCACTCTGTTACCCTGTCATGGATACAACAGGCCCCCAGACAAGTGAATTACAGAGTTTACCCATTTCTATGAAATGGCCTTGCTTTTGATGCACTGCCGAGAGCCTTTGCCTTTTCCCCTGCTTGCAAAACTTTCGCTGTTCATATGACAGGCTGAAATGTTTTGCATGGTTCATTTGTGATGCATTGTGATGAAGAGTAACAAGGACTCCTTGTATTTGTTTGCAGACACTGTCTCATAGTTAGATTAGTTTGAGTGGGTTTTTTTTGTTATGTTTTACAGTTTGGATGTTGTTCTTTATTTCTTTCTATTCATTAATTGTTTAATTTAAAACCTCCCACAAGAGAACAGTAGTGGTTGCCCTCTGGCCCTTACCGTCTCTCACCTCTACCATAAAACATCACAAATTAGATATACAGTGCCATGCGTAAGTAATGGGACAGTGAAGCATTTTTTCTTCTTTTGGCTCTATTCTCCAAAAGTTTGGATTTGAAATCCAACAATTACTATGAGGTTCAAGTACAGATTTTCAGCTTTTATTTAAGGGTGTACATGTTGGTTTCACCATTCAGAAATTACAACACTTTATACATAGTCCACCTATTTCACGGTACCAAAAGTACAGATACAGGGACAGATTCATATAATGTCCAAATTAAGCACTTATGTTTAGTATTTGGTCGACAATCCTTTGCAAGCAATAACTACCTGAAGTATGCGACCCATTGATCCCACCAGGCACTGGGTATCTTCTCTGGTGATGTTTTGTTAAGCTTGTACTGCAGGTATTTTTGATAAAATCTTATTATCAAGAAATTAAATGCATGTCCAATTGGATTTGAATCTAAAGATTGACTTGACAGTCAAGAACTTTCCGCTTTTTGGACCTGAAAAACTCCCTTGTTGCTATGGCAGTATGTTTGGTGTTATTGTCTTACTGTATGATGAAGCGCCATCCAATGAATTTGGAGGCATTTGCTTGTACTCGAGTAGACAAGATGTTTTTGTACAGTTCAGAATACATTCTGCTGCTGCTGCTGCTGTCAACTGTTACATCATCAATTAAGACAAGTTAGCCAGTTCTACTTGCAGCTATAAGACCAAATCATAAACCCCCCCCACCATTTTTCAGTTGGTATGCTGTAAATCTTGGGCATGTCCCTTTTTTCTGTCCACAAGACCTTTTTCCAGACCTCTGCAGGCTTTTAAGGTGCTTTTTAGCAAACTGTAACCTGACCATAACTAGTGGTTTGCACTTAGCAGTGAAGCCTCTGTAGTTTGGCTGGTGATGTATTCTATGGATGGTAGTCTCTGACACATTCACGGCTACCTAGGAGAGTGTTCCTGATCTGTTGGACAGTTGTTTTGGGGGTTTTCTTAATTATGGTGGGCATTCTTCAGTCACCACTGTAGAAGTCTTCCTCGGCCTACCAGCCCGTTTGCGATTAGTTCACCAGTGCTTTTTTTTTTTAATGATGTTCCAAACTGTTGATTTTGGCAAGCCTAAGGTTTTGGCTATGTTTCTGATTATTATTATTATTTTATTTTTTTTTTGCCTAGTAATGGCTTCCTTGACCTTCGTTGACACCTCTTTGGTCCTCATGTTGACAGATGTCAATAGCACTCCAAAGGCAAATGCAAAGACTAGAATCAGTACCAGACATTTACAGCTCTCTTATGCCTGCACAAATGATGTGACAGAACACACCTGACTTACCAGAAACACCTGTCAAGTCAATGGTCCCATTACTTTTGATTTAACTTTTGGAGTATAGACGAAAAAATGCTTAACTGTCCCATTATACACAGGCCACTGTATACCCATAGATATAGAACAACTCTATCTCTATGTATATCAGGGGAGGCTGGTGGATGTGTTCATTGTTCTCACACGTGTTTGATACCATTCCTCATTACATTCCATGCATTACAATGAGCCCATTCTCCCATTTCTACCTTCACTGATATACACTCACCAAACACTTTATTAGGAACACCTGTACACCTTCTCATGGTGGAGGTGGTGTAATGGTGTGGGGAATGTTCTCTTGGCACACTTTGGGCCCGTTAATACTAATCAATCATTGCTTGAATGCTACAGCCTATTTGAGAATTGTTGCTGACCAAGTGCATCCCTTCATGGCTACAATTTACCCATCTTCTAATGGCTACTTCCAACATGATAATGTACCATGTCACAAAGCAAAAGCCGTCTCAAACTGGTTTCATGAACATGACAATGAGTTCAGTGTTCTTCAGTGGCCTTCCCAGTCACCGGATCTGAATCCAATAGAGCACCTTTGGGGTGTGGTAGAACGGGAGATTCACAGCTTAAAAGTGTACCAGAAACATCTGCAGGAATTGCGTGATGCAATCATGTCATCATGGACCAGAATCTCAAAGGAATCTTTCCAACATCTTGTGGAATCAATGGCACGAAGAATTGAGGCTGTTTTGAGAGCAACGGGAGGCCCTACCCAGTATTGTTATAGTGTTCCTAATAAAGTGCTCAGTGAGTGTATATACCTACATATGAACTATGCTTCTTGTTAAGATTGTCAACTATGACTTAATTTACAAGTTACTGTATCCAGGCGTCAAACCTATTCACAGTGACAGCGACATAGTTTACCTCTTTCCAAAATAGTTGTTGTCTTTTCCAGTTACTGTGACAAGTTAGCCTGAGGCGCTGCTTCGTGGCACTGTTAACAGCCCCTCCCAGGCACTTAAGTGCAGACGGGGGCATTGTTAGCACGGATGCACAGCAAGTGCTCTGCTTCCGCAATTATAGAGACTGCATCCAAGCATTGATTTGTCACATGTTATTGTACATACACTGTAACTCTGCATCTTTTAATGTTTTTAAATCTCTTTTTACTTGATGTCACAAAAATGGAAACAGCCTCCTAAAAGTATACTCTAGTATGTGTCAAACAGTGAGCTCTACAACTAGCCTAAACTTTATATGTTTAATAACAAGCAATTTGTTGCTGTTAATGTTCTATTTCACTAAGGCCTGATATCTATAACCAACTCTTGATAAGCTATTTAGGGCTGGTTTCCCAGACACAGATTAAGCCTGAACCTAGACTAAAATGCATCTTCAATGGAAATGTTGTCTTGAAATTCTTATTTAGTCCAGGACTAGGGTTAATCTGTGTCTGGGAAACGGGCCCCTTAGTGTTTTATATATCAGCTCTTGACTAGTTCAAGTCACAGGAATGTTATTGCATGACAAAGTTTGTGAACTTCAAATTCACTGAAATATTGCAAGGTCGTTTTCTAAAATGTCTCAACCACAGCAATATAAGATTAGCATTATTCAGTTAAGCTTCTTTCATTAGCATGTGAAATGAGCTTGAACTCAGTTCAATCTGCCTGTGGGTAGCTACTTAGCCAGTTTTTCACCCCTTATTGACTCATGAGAAGGTGCATGCGTGCCAGTTTTTTGTCATTTTTTTCTGCTTTTGGTTTATGATGGCTCTGCATACATCCCATTAACTGTTGCATTATCACCATGATTCAAGCAGATGCTGCACTGTTGTAATTAATGTCGGATGGTGTCTCTGGGGGCTTTCTTATAATGGCGACATCCGTATGCTACTATAATTACTTTAATTGCTCATAGAAGTAGAAAAAGAAGTTCCAGAAGAAACTTTGTGGGCTTGCAAAGTGTTATTTTGGTAGTGGAAAAGGTTTAAAGATGTTTTGATAGATAGATTTGCTGGGCAGTTGAAAGAATGTGAGTCTTATTATGGTAGCGGATAAATTTAGAGATGGTTTGGTTGCTGGATATAATTGTAGATACTATAGATAGATAGATAGATAGATAGATAGATAGATAGATAGATAGATAGGATAAGCCTGAGATAGTTCAGTGGAGTGGGTAGAGGGTTGAGTGGTTGAGAGTGTTATAGTTGGTTGGTTAAGTGGTTGAAAATGGCTTCAGTGGGGTAGAACTGGTAGCCAAGAGAGTGCATTGTTGTGTAATCATTCTAAAAATGTGTTCTACAGGCCTCCTATTGTTTTTATTTAAGGGTCCTGAAAGTTCCGTAGCAGTTGCAGTAACAATGGGGCTCTCAGAATGTTGGCCTAAATCAACATTCCACCATGTTAACCGGATGAGAGGTTTTGGAGTTAAAAAAACAACTTAATAATTTAAAAATGTGATCGGTATCAGTAAGCTTTTCTCAGGGTTAATGAAGATTTTCTGGATAGTTGAAAGAAAGTGAGATAGGTTGGTTGGTTGGTAGATTGGATGGATGAATGGATGAATGAAAGAGACAATGGATAAATTAAATTCAAACACCTATTCCACGTTCAATTATTACCAATAGGGGAAAATCGACAGTTATTTGTAATCATAACGGGCACAGCAGGAATAATTCCTCATACCACCAGTACATCCATATATAAACATGTGGAAGTAGGCCTAATCTATATTCTCGCATTACTAAATTCTGTAAACTATATTCCCTAGAACATCAAGCGACCAATGTTGCATACATTGATCTCATCCGCTACTAATTAAATAATGGAGCTGTGCATATGTTTGATAAGGTATCAAATCAAATAGGGTTCGATTTTATAAACATATGCTGTAGATTAAAGGAAAATATGCATACCTACTTCATAGAAACTACATTTGGAGAGCCTTTACGCGCAAACTAAAAAGACGGTTGTTAGAATCATCCTGAAAGTTTATCAGCCATGGTAATATTGGGAGGGGAAAATAATATAAACTAGCATATTATGAACACTGCATGATACCCCCAATGATCATGGAACTGTGCGCATTGCTGATTGGCGAGTACAATGGACATTCATATCATATTCAATTATCCCCACTTATTACCAGAGACCTGCCCTCCGTCTCTATGCTAACTGAAACTTTGCTGAACAAAATTACCAACGTAGTGCCCATATCCACTAAAACTTTGTGGTGCACTGCGCTCTTTAGCAGAAACTAATTAGATCCATTAATATGGCTCCTGTGAACAATAAGATCATAATAGCTATATGTTTATTGTCCTCATATTTTCAATTGTAATTGGGTACAATTAAGCTTGCTATATAAAATGTTGATATGACAGGTATTACGGTATTGACTGACATACATTATTTGCGCAATTTTAAGTACTGTAATTACATTGACATCTGCTGTTTATTTATCTCTCTTTTTTTTTTATTTTTTTTTTATTTTCACCTTGTAGATGAATGCACAGTTACAAGGTCATACCTTTTCCTCCACAAGTTTTGGTTCTTCAGCACCATCTACTACTTTGGCAACTGGGTGTTCATTGGGGTAAGTTGAAAGATTTGCTCAACAGTAGTCTCTCAAATACTGCTGATGATGTCACTATAACTGTAAAATCATATATGTAATGTAATATGTAGACCACTGTTTTATCAGCTAGAATGATGGCTACCTTAGCTGTTATTAAGCGTTTGAATAAAACAAATATTCATAAAATTGAATATCTATATATTTCCTGTATATTGTGTAATTGTGTATGTTTTCAACCTGTAGGTTTTCCTCATTGGTCTGGTGGTGTCCTGCTGCAAAGGGAAGAAGTCTGTGATCGAGGGTGAAGTGGAGGCTGATGACTCAGACTTGAGTGATGATGAATATGTGCACTGACAAGAGACCTTTAATCTTGATTCATCTGTAATTGTTGCTTCTATGATGGTGTTTTTGACATTGGAATTGGTAAAGATATATTTATATTCGAGAGGATTCTTAATATAGAAATGCAGTAGAAATGACTAAACTTTCTGTTACTGAGATTGCATCATATCGCACATTGTGACAATACAGATTTATTGTAAAGGGTAAATTACTGAGTGTTATTTTATTTTTTTTCAAGTATTAGTGGAACAATTTCATTGTTTTGTCTGTCTTACACTCAGAAAGGTGTCTCTGTATTCAGAACAGTGAAATCCCAGTTGTATTGTATTACTGTGGGTATTTGCATGTTATTTTCAAATGTGATCAGGACCAACTAAATTGTACAGGTCTCTAAAAAATCCATGGTTGATTCTCAAATTGTTGATTATCTTTATCTTGTGTTATTGAATGTTTCTGTTAATACAAGAGGATGAGGTTATTAGGAAAGGGGATGTTTGAAACTCTCAAAGCTTTTTGTTTCTTATTTATTCTGCTTGGTAATTTTTATTCTGCAAATTTCTGTAATGTTGTTCATGGCTCGATATGGGTTTATTTTATCTTCTAACTGCGTCATTACTTTTAATAAATCACATTATGCATACTAACGAATGGCAAAAATTCAAAGAACAAATAATACTTGGAAACTTTGAATGAAAACATTGCTGAGATTATACAAAATGATCTCATCCCTGCAAAATGATTTTGGTCATCAATTAATTAACTGTTGCTGTCCAATAACAATTTGTTTTATTAAGTTACCTTGTCATATGCGGCCTGGCCCTTACTTGACTAACTTTTATTGCATTGATTGATTTGCTATCATGTTATTCTAGCAAAGAATGAGCATAATGTAATTTGACTATGAATGATGGTGGCAATTTATGTATTTTGAATAAATATGAATTCTGAATGTATTATTAGTGTACTTACTAATTACTAATACAAACAGGTCTACAGTAAACATGTTGTCCCCCACAGTGTAATCTTGTAAATGCTGTATCTCTATGGTAAGACGCACATTCACCCAAGTTTCGTCAAAATTGTCCCGGTGGTGTCGGAGATATCGCGTGTGACGTAGGAACGGACGGAGACTGATCCACAGTCCCCTCCCCGATTTCATTGTGGGGGACAATTATAGTGATTGTAATAACTATTCAGGAATAGCCTAGGTACCTTTTGTACGTTTTTTCCAGTCATTCTAATTGTTGCTCACACAGTGATTTTGAGGTTAAACGTCATGGTGTTGATGTAGAGTCCACATATTCACGTTATTATAGTCTGTGTACCATGCACTTTGAGACCATGTAGATATAGATGCCACTACATTGATCAGTTTTCCCGCAGCGGTCATTATTAGACCATAATAAGATAGTGAGTATGTATATCTGCAGTCTGTATCATTTACTCCATAAAAACATGGCCACTGTAGGCCTATAGCATAATTAATGTCTGCTAAATCATGGACCCATGTACACATTCTGACCTCTCTTAGTAGGAACATTGAGGTGCCCAGCTCACACCCCATTTTCTAAATCACATTAATAGCATCTGATGTCAGGTGGTTTGTCTGTTTCTACCTATGTGGGCTTTTCATGTTCTCAGCTGGTCCAGATGTTCATGTGATTCATGTGACATAATGCTGTTCAGATCAGATCCTCTCAACAGATGGCAATAATAACAAGCCCTCCCCAGCGTTGCCTATCACCCTGGAATAATGAGGTTACTCTATTTTCACTCACATGTTATACTGATTCTTGAGATACTGTGAATTATAGAATCATTCTCATGGATCTACAAAATATACCATATGAACATAGCTTACTGTTGTAAGTCTGTACTCAGGATACGGAAGAGGTATTCTGCAACCCTTTGAGGAAAAATGGAGGGCAAACTTAATTTATAAAAACCCTTTAAAATCCTGGTATGGGAAAGCAAGGATAGTTTTGTGTTCAGAAATATGATGTATTGTTGTGCAGTGCACCTATTATTCGCTTTTTGGGATATGTTTGTTTAGAAGAATGTTCTAAACAAAACACGAAATCATTACAAATGTCATTATTCATTTGAGATATACTGTAGGTCAGTCAATAATAAGGTCAACCATTTAGAGCTGGGTAAAACATATTGAGAGATAGAAGAACAAAATAAAGTGCTCACTCGCGTTTTTGTACTAGAACACTGATTTCAGAAGCAATGTCCACCTTTGTTTATTCATGTTTTGCTGGTTTTCTGCTTGACTCTTTGTTCCTTTGGGATGGATAGGGAAGAATACCTCATGTATCACAGAAACCATTCAAGATCCATCATCTACAATGAACATCCTGGCCAGGGGGACTTAAAAGCAGCCATCCTCCCACTGAGAAAGCCCTAGTTTTCTGAGACTCCTTCCTTCGAAATATGAAGTTAGAATCCCCTGCCCTGACATCAAAGCCAACCTGAAGGTTTTAGCAAACTAAAAGCAGAAGTTCTCAGAGATTGTCATCCATGTCAGCACCAATGATATGCAACTGAGGCAATCTAAGATCACAAAGCATTCACAGCAGGCTCATCTCCCTAAACCGATGGCTGACGGAGTGGCGTTCATAGACAACTGGCCTACTTACTGGTCACAGCCTGGCCTCCTAAAGAGGGAAGGTCTTCACCCAAGCAATAGAGGTGCCCTCCTTCTGTCTAGGAACATAGAATATGGTCGTAACTATGACAACTCCTGATTCAATAGGATCAAATCACAGCTGCCCCCTCCCCCACATGCTGATGAGTCATGTCTTCTCCCAGTATCTGATCATACCCTACCCCATTGAGTCTGTCTCTGCTCCTGGCATTAGGTTTAGCAAAAACAAAACTCATCAAGGTGCTTATCCTCCTAATAGTGTAACCATCAGGTCCACCTGCTGCCTGTAACCCATGTAGTGCTTCCATAAGCAAATCACATCTCAAGTTTAGCCTTCTGAATGTTAGGTCACCTGTCAACGACCCTTGTCAATGGCCTGATTAGTGATAACAAACTTTATGTAAAGTTAAACTAAATAACTAATAAAGTTTAACTAAATCCTGGCTTAAGCCTAAAAAATACATCTCTAAATGAGGCTTCACCTCAAGGTCACACAAACTACCAAACCCCCTACACATCCAGTAGAGGAGGGGGTGTTTCTGTAATTTATGATTTGAGACTCACTCTCACACCCAAGGCTGGGAGTGAGTTTTCATCCTTTGAAGTTCTGGCCATGAATTCTTTGGATGCACCCAGAGCACAGTCTTCCTGCATCCCTCCCAATCATTCATGCTTGTAACCATTTACAAACCCCCAGGCCCCTACACCTCTTTTCTCAGAATTTGGTGACTTCTTATCTGATCTTGCAATGTCATGTGATCACAGGAGATTTTAACATACACATTGATAATGAGTCAGACTCACTCAGTAAGGCATGTCTGTCTGTTATTGAGTCTGTTGGTTTTGCCCAACATGTGTCTGGGCCAACCCACCTCCCTAAACCAGGGGAATTCATATATCAAGTCTAAATATCAGCCCTCATATTCCTGTACTTTCAGATAATTAAGCCACCCTCTCGCTTAATTCTGAGACAGCGCAGAAATGTATTGATAGTCTCATGACCTCCTTTTTGGGCCATGCTCCTGTTCACCCCTTGGATCCTCAGTCAATCAACTTACTGACTGATGCTTTTAATTCTACACTGAGACACAAACTTGAGTTATGGGACAACCATGTGTCTCAAACTCACCCTCAAATGGGCGTCAATAAGATTTGAAAGTAAATGTATCAAATTAGAAATGTTCCACCTTGCTTGGAAATATAGCTAAATACAGTATAAGCAAGCCCTCAACTCTTCAAGATCTGCTTATCTCTCCATTCTCATTGAGGAGAATAAGAATAATCCTAAATTCCTATTTGACACTGTTGCTAAGCTATCCAAAAGCAAACCTTTATCTATTGGCAATGTGCCTGCCCATTTTAGCTCTGGGGTTTTTATTTTCTTCAATGATGAGATAAGATAAAGTCAGGGACCACATTTTTAATATATCCATCAAAAGTGATGAACCAAACCTCACTGATCCTCTACATGCACTGCTGGTACAGGAGTGTCAAGAGCAAAACATTGTTCAAAGCCTTGAATATTTCTCACCTGTTTCCCTTGATACACTGTCTAAGCTGGTCTTGAGTGCTAAATCATCTAGCTGCCTTCTTGATCCCTCGCCCACAAAACTATTCAAATAATATTTGCTGGTGCAAGGATAGCTTACTGTATCTTGTCCATTATACAGTGAACGGATACATTACATCTGGTTATGTGCCTAACTCTCTAAAAGTAGCAGGAGTTAAGCCTTTACTGAAAAAGCTGGCCTATTTCAAATGTAACTTTTTTGCCTAAATTACTTGAGGGTAAAGTTGTGGCACAACAACTCACATTTTTTTAAAACTGTAATCATGTCCATGAGCATTGCCAATCTGGTTTCAGACCACAACACAGCACTGAGGTAAAAGGTCTGAACGACCTTCTATTGGTTTCAGATATTGACTCCTGTTCCATGTTTGTGCTTCTTGATTTAAGTGCTGCTTTCGACACTGTTGATCATCACGTTTCATTACACAGACTGCAAAGTTGGGTTGGCTTATGTGGACTTGCTCTCTTGGTTTTAAGCGCGAGACACCAACTTGTACACATACAATAGATGATGAGTAGATTTAGGGTAAATTACGGTGCCCCACAAGGTTCTGTTCTGGGTCTGTTACTTTTTTCTTTGCACATGCTCCCTTTGGGTGACATCATTCGTAAACATGGCATCAACTTTCTCTGCTACAGTATGCTGATGATACTCAGTTGTATATCTCAATGAAACATGGTGAAGTCTCTCAGTTGACTGTCCTTGAGGCCTGTGTTGCTGACATTAAAGTCTGGGTGAAAACCAATTTTCTCCTTCTAAACTCAACAAGACCGAGTTGTTGATTCTTGGCCCAAGAACCGCTCTAATTTCCCAAATCTCTCATTAGATCTAGAGGGGTGTTTAGTTATTCCTAGCAAATGTGTCTGTAGTGTAATATTTTATCCTGATCTCACATTGGTTCCCCACATTAATAACACCTGTATATCAGCTTTATTTCACCTGCACAATATCTCAAAAACTAGGCACTTTATCTCACCTCAGGATGCAGCGTGGTTCATGCATTTGAAATGGTTCATGCATTTGTTACATCACGATTAGACTACTTTAATGCACTTCTTTCCGGTTGCATGAACACAGCACTCCATAATCTGCAGCTCGTCCAAAATTCAACAGCTAGAATCCTGACCAGAACTAAAAGGACTAGGTCATATGCAGTCTCCATATCTAATCTAAGTGACCTCCCTATCCATCAACTGTTTTGCTCAGAGAGCTTAGACAACAGTGCATACTACTGTAGTCTGGTGGGCTTGCCTAAGGGTGAATTTCCCAATCATTATAAATAGCACAATGAGATAAAAAAGGAAGCAATGTTAAACACAGGAATAATTGATCAATAATCAAAATGTACAACCTGGATTTGTCATATTTGTACATTTATAGCAATTGTCAAAACAATAGGACTTATATCGGAGTAGAAACTGATTTTATCCAATTATTCTTACAGTTCTCATTGAACCCATTTTATAGACCCCATCTATAAAACCCTCAGACTTGAAATCAAGATTTTACTTGGCCAAATCAGAGAGGTCTCAGCAGATGTTGATATACCATAATATTGGATACAGTACAGTGACATGAGTTCCATGAAGTCCTCCAGCTGTTGAACACTATAGTTTGTGTGATGTTTGTGTATATAGTTTGTGTGATGTTTGTATATATCGTTTGTATATATCCTTTGGTCCCCCCATTGCTGCCTCTGGAGATGAGTCTTGGGAACTAGAGGGACAGGATCAATGTGGTTATGTTGATGCTGTGTTTGCACCCCCAAGGCAGGTTAACCTCTCTGCCCTTATGGGCCTGTGGGACCTGCCACTGTCGCTCCCAAATGAAAACCATTTTGCCCTGTCTGACAGGCTTGTCAACATGTCCCAGCTGCATTTTCCCACAGCTAAATAAAGTTGCACTTACACAACATAGATGCACAGGCCTGCATGAACATTTTATTCAAAGCTAAATCACGTTAATCCTTGATGCAAAACTAAAGCAGCAATACAAGTGTAGTGCATCAGCTTGGCAATCACATAAGGGGCCTCGTTGCAACATGCTAAATTGCTGTAACTCCACCATGTTAGAAGTTCTGGTAACGGCCCATGTATAAACCACTGCCCTGGTTTTGGAGTGTTGGATTGTAACAAAAAGGGGACTTTTAGTAACCATAAATGAGTCATAGATGAGACCTGCAACTGACCTGCGTGTCACCTGAGTCATAGATAAGAAATACTGACCAAACACTGGAGCACTTTTTGCAATTGAAGTGCAAAATGAGCTTGAGATTTAAGGTGTCTAGGCCTGTGACATCAATCAATTGGTTAGAGAGTTTATAATGAGTACACTAATTAGAACACTTGTATTCTTTTCACACTACAGAGTCGAACCAAGCTGAGCTAAACCAGCCTAAGCTGTACTCAGCTTGCCTGGTTAGGTTTCCACCAGTTGCTGTAACAGTGCTGGAAAGGATAATGTGAAAGGATAGTATCTGAGCCAGCACAATTCTGTTCGGGTCGTCTGTGTAGTGGGGAGGATCAGGTCCCCCCAGGTCACCAATGTTACCTATTGTTCTCAAATGTACAAAGATCCACTGCTATCCATGTATTAACTCCCGAAACAGAGTAATCCCTGAGCAAGTGCTACAGAATGTTGATCAGACTAATTAACAAAAATAGTTTATTATTATTACTTTGTAAAGCACTGTTCTTTAATTCTTAGAACACTAAAACTGTTACCAAACTTAGTATTATGAAGCCCTCTGTTCTGGACACCAGCCAATTAAACAGCAGAGGACATGCAAGCTTGTTATGATTATATGTACATTCTATTAAAAGCCATGCCTATGGCAAACAGATTATGAATACATTCAGTCATAGATATGCATTCACACACTAAACCAATATGTGCTCCAATTTGATTAAATGAATGTTCAAGAAATTCACTAAGAACATTTTCAAGTGGCCAAAACTGAGACCATACTGTAAGACATGTTTGACACATCATATATGTATCGCATCCATACCACCCTGTATCCCTCTGCTTGCTTTCATCCGAAACTGACCAGGATTTTCCGGCGTCGCCACTTTGATGGAGGATACGGTATTGGTGAGCCAATACAGATCACCCCTCTCACTGACCAAAAGCACTGATTGCCTTAATGTATGTGCAGTAAGTCACCGTCTTTGGGGTCCCTCTTTGTTGGACGCCAGTTGGTGCTAGTGCTACTTATTGATGGTGGATCACATCTATTATAGAAACCCAATGCAATGTGAAGCAGTATGAGACACAGTGAAGAACTCTAAATGTAGAGCTGATAAAGAGAGTGTTTCCACTCAAAGACTCAAAGAGCTTCTTTCTAACAGAACATTGTGTCATTTACATCCACATCATTGTCCCTGGCGGTGCTCAGAGCAGACACTTGTCTCATCTGGTTCATCATAGACTGTAGACTAGAGAGTTCTTATCTTTCTCCCTGTGGCAATTACCCTATTGAGCAAAAGGATTACATTATTTTCATGGACGTAGGTTTAGGGGAGAGTTGGAAGTGGTCTGCAGTCACAGAGAGGTGGCTACAGGGAGGGGCTTGGGTTCAGTTTGGATATTGTACTAAGCAGATTCTTCACACTGTGAAAACAAACGTGTCAACACATGACTGGTGCAAAACTAGGCCAGTGAACACTCATGAATTAATGGACTGCATTAAATAGCCCATTTTATCTGTGCATCCCAAAGTGCTGTGATGATGACCCTGTTTATCTGAGGCAAAGCTGTCTATGCCTCAGTAGATCTATTGTAAAATGTGTGGTCTGTACTAGTGACCCTCATGACAGTGAATGTTTGTATGTTGAATCTACTCTGAAATTCACTTAAACTTATGAAAATATCATAGTTTGCTAGGCTATCCATAATATACTGTAATTATAGCATTAGTTGAAAAAAAGCTTCTGTGAATAGTTTAGATTTTGCTCTTGGTTATTTGAGTCTCGAGTTATGAGTTGAAGGTGCTGTTGAAAAGAGTGTAGATCCATTTTAGATAGTAACATGGACTAGCTCAGTTAGGGCAGTATGATGAGGCACTTTCTAATTTCCTTTGATCTGACCATTACATAGGGAATTCCCACTTGAGGCAAGATGGGTTATTTGCATATTAATGTTTGTCAATTAAGAGATGGGACATCTAAGGCAGCAGAGCTTTGAAGACTAGGACACATGGGCATACCCGTGACAGTGGATGAACATGAGTTTGGGATGAGGGAAACCACCTTGTGTGGCTGCTAGTGACTTGATGTTGAGGGGGGTGACTTCAACTTGACCTTTAACCTCATGCGCTTTCATACCCATCACCATAACAAGGACCTAGAGTAGTGCTCAGTCAGGTTTAGTCAGATAGGGAGATAAAGGACTACGTTTAATTGGCTTCTCTATGGCTTCATCTGCATCATATTCTATAAATGATAACACACTTTGAGAGGGAAAATGTTTAACTTTTGAAAACAATAATTGGTAGTGTCTGGTATTTGCCACAGTGAATCCCAAAGTTACAGGTAATTCTTAGGTACTTACTGGTAATTCTTAGGTACTTTCTGGTAATTCTTAGGTACTTACTGGTAATTCTTAGGTACTTACTGGTAATTCTTAGGTAATTACTGGTAATTCTTAGGTAATTACTGGTAATTCTTAGGTAATTACTTAGGTATAAGTATGCTATTACAATGTACTGTCTAAGGGGACTGTAAAATAGTGCTACTATATCTTTTAACAAATTCAAGTTTTACCTTTCAGTGTAATCAGTCTTTGGAGGGGGTGTCAGTATAACCCAATAACTACTTGTATAATCCTGTGTATGCCCCAGATGGGAAATGAAGCAATTGGCCAACCCTATATGTGTCAGGGAAGCCTGGGCTTTTTATTTTATTTTTTTCAGCCAATTACAATGCATCTCACAGGCAGCCAGCCCCAATCAATTTACAGAGACGACTTCACTGTTTATACATAATATAAACATGCCTGTGCTCTAGGTAATGTCAAAATAAGTTCAACACTGTCACGCCACTGAGCTACAATGTAGCATACTCTCCTGTAATGAAACTAGAGAGGAGGGTGAGAGAGTGTGTGTAGAGAATCAGATTGGCAGGCTCTCAGTGGTGCAGATGCTCACCTCCTCCTCCTCCTCCTCCTCCTCCTCCTCCTCCTTTTCCTCCACCTCTCCCTCCTCCTGCTGGGCGGATCGCTGCTCCCCTGAGAGGGACACACTCTGATGCTCCTTCAGCTGCAGTGGCTGTCGTACTGCAGACCGCCAGACAGAACAAACAATATTTCCTTTAAGCCCCCCTAACCCCCCACCGCCCCTCCCCCCCCCATCTCCCTGGCCAAATATGACTGATCTTATCCGGTTAACCTTCTGGGGGCACAGCACATGCATATCAAATCCATTAGAGTGTGAATGTTAGCCGCCAAAGTCAAAAATCGGATAACGGGTGGATTCAAGAGGTGAGTGAGGCTGCTTTTTCTACTGCACACTGAGTCACTAAGATAACATGGGGTGAAGTATTACAGTGCTATAAGCGATGGCGGGGATGACTACTAATCTAGAGCTGACATTCATTTCAGGGGACAGTGACAGAGTCCATCTGGAGGCACTGGGCAGTCATTTGAAACATATCGGGACATACTGAATATCACAGTTTGCTAGTCAGTCATGTCATTTTTAACATTAAATTATAGTAAAGTTATATTTTGACAATTTGAGATTCCACTAAAATGCCATGACTGACTTAATCATTAAGCAGCTCTTGCAACACAATAATTACTGGGAGAGAAGATTTCCAAACAGCAAGTCTTTTCTCTGTAAATAAATCCATCCATAAAATACCGTAGGATGAAGTTAAAATGTACTTTGTATCATCATCAGCTATGCAGTTTAGTAGTGGCCATGAAAACGAGAATATCCTAAAAAAAAAGTATGTGAAAATGGAAATGTATGTTGTTAGAAAAAGGTTCACTCTTATGAAAGCTGAATATGACTCATGCTAAGGACAAGTTCGAGGTCATCTTCTTTTGTATCCCCCTTTCTCACTCATAATACACAGCAACATGCATATAGCCTATTGGACAGTCACACAATATCAGTCATCAATAGTGTGGCTAAATGAAAGTAATATGAGTATCTGTATGTATACAGTACACTACTGTATGTATACAGTACACTACTGTATGTGGAAAATGAGACTGATGTGCTGTGATGTGCTCTCCCATTCTTAGAGTAATATCTTATTCACTAATATCTTTGACTAGCTAAAGTTTAATCCCGTAGTGTTTGTTCAATCAATCCTAATGTGGGTTTTCTGAATTCAGTGACATGATCAATAAACCTGACAGAATCAGTCTTGGATGAACCTGTGGGAAAAGAGCACATGACACAACAGTAGAATCAGGATAGACTTGACACACCCTCTGAAGCAGTACGAACATATTTCCTCTTTTATTTACATTCCTTTCAAATCTTAACATTTTTCGCTATAACTCTTTATCAGGTTGGCATTTTTTCTCATTAAAATAAATTGGCACAAGTAAAACATATGTAGACAAAAGTTTATTTACACCATACAACATTTTTGTTTTTAAATATTTTATACAGGGCTGCAGATGAGAGAGCTTGCTGAGATCCTTCAAGCAGATTCTGCAGTATTAAAGTTGTGAAATATATTATTCATATAAAAGTGAGTATTACCTTTATTGCATTTAAAGCAATGAAGAATGTAGCTTGACAAACATTCATTTTTATATGACAGAAAAATCCTCTTTGCCTCTCATTTTTTTATATTATAAAGTAAAAAGTGTAGTAATGGCCAAACAGACTGTTATAAACGTTTTAAAAACCTGCATAAATATATACATTGTGCTTCTGGGTCCAGTTTTGTGAAATAAAAACTGGACCCAATGAAGCTGGGACGACATGGCATGTCATTTGCTTTTTGAGTTCATCTAGAAAGATTACTTTTTTTTTTTTTTTGCCAATTCTTCCACAGGTACTTTGAAACACATGATGGTAAATATTGTACACCTGGCTGCCCCACACTAAGTACACTAGTGAGAATACAAAAAGTAACACTGATGTTTTTTTTTGTTTTTTTCCGTTTTTTGTTTTTCTCTCCTCTGTCGTTAAATCGTATTGGCACATAATGTCCCTGCCATACTTGTATAATCCAGATATGTATGCCAAGGCTGTTGAAAAGTCTGTCGCTTTTTTCAGTGCAAAATACATCCTTTCCCCTCCTTTTCCTGGTTTGCTTTTCCTGGTTTTCCTCTTTTAGACCTCTGTTTGGAAGTCCCCTTCCTGGACATCTAATGGTAGGTTGACACACTTCTCCCACTCTGCCGGCGTCATCTCCAGAGAGTCCTTGGTGTCGGATTCTAGTACATTCATAGTGGCGTAGTTCTGGTACTCACAGGCTGGATTGTAGCTCTCCCAGGGGTTCTTGTTTGGCATTGCCTTGTCCTGTGAACATGGACAGGGAGATGCATGGTTAGTTGCACCTTTCACTGTAGTTACAGTTCACTAGCTTTTATGGTACTGCCTCTAAACCTCATCCCAATTGATTGCATATTAATGATATAATGGTACTGTGAGAAGCATAAGTAACAAAAGGTAATGATAAGCTATCAAATGTGCATATGGTTAGGCTATACACCATCATGAAATAAAAATGGATTGTGCTTTCCCCAAGCCCAGTAATTGTGTGAGAGTCCACTGTGTGCCATTCTGTTTGTAATCGGAATGCACTCTCACTGACAGTCTCAAAGAGACTATAAGGGAGCGGAACTGTTCCCAGTCAGGGAATACACAATGGTTACTAATGTTGTCTGCAGCCAGCTCTGCAGTAGATTTATTTTTGAAAAAAGGCAGGAGAAAAAAAGGGAATATTGTGATCATTTTCTATACAAATGTCCTCGCAGTGGTTACTAAGCAACAAGCGGCAAATTACATTGTGCTGTGGGGCTGATTGAAATGTGAGTGAAAGAGGATTACATGTGGCTGAAGGGCTGCCATGTAGCTGACAGTGTCTATTCACACAATGAGTGGTGTGAGTGGTATTTGGTATTTTGGTATTTGGTATCTGCTATTCACAACCTATAGTCAATACAGAAACCTTTCACTCAGGGCTGAAAACCTCTTGATAAACCTTAACATGTCTGACTGCAGCGTCTTGAGAGAGATGCTTGGATTTTTATTAGAGAATCAGTATTAAAGAAAAAGGTATGGATAAAAGTAGGGTATAGTCATCTCAGATTCCCTGCTGAAATACCGTACTAAAAAAAGTGCAAACTCCCCAATATATTTGTATATTAATGTATCAAATAATCTGTCATGCGTGTATGAAAAATGATGAGGTCACTGGGTAGATAAATACAGTATGTACGTAAATAAAAGTGCATTTAAAGCTCAATGGCCTTGTGTGTGAATGAATGCTCTTTAATGCAGATGGGACTACCATGGACAGTACCCTCTCACTGAGAATGCCTGTGGTGAGATAACACTTCTCCTTGTGCAAAAAGAGCCCCCTAGCCTCCCTGCCAGCAGTTGGCAAGCCTGCTACATATAGGAGTAGTTTTTCTTCCACATGAATACATTAGCTGGATAACTATTCATTTACTCAATCACTCACTATGTGTGCTGAGTGGATGCCTAAATAAGGGTATTTGGAAGCTGTCCCCTCTAATTGGTTGACAACTGCCACCCCCCTTCACCTTACTGCTCATTTCCTGTTACTCACCATGCTGCCCATATTTGGTATGTCTCGAAATCGGTCCAGGGTTTGAAATTTCTGATTCAGTTCCTGGAACAGCTCCATGTGTCTTTTCCTGGTGTGCATGACTTTCTGCAATGGCAAGGTTTTTTTGGAATTGAAAGCCAATAATGGAAATGCAACTTCATCTCCACCCCCTACACTTCTCTGAATTGCATTTGCCATTGTAATATAGCAGGTTTTCATCAATACGTTTTTGTAACAGTAAGCCAATTTGTAGGAGCACAATTTTCAAACCAAATCTATGTTTTGCATGTTTGCAGAAAAGTCAGATAACAGCCACTGAATAGAACATGGTACAGTATAATTCATAAAAGGGGGTTTGATTAATCCTTTCTTTTTTTCCACAGTGAGCCAATGTAATATTTTCATTAATTCAAGTGCAAAAGTCAGATGTGAAATGTGCATATGACTTTAAAAGCATACAGTTTTTAAATTAAACTTATAGCCAATGGATGTAGGAGATGGAGAAGGACAAATGCAGATGAGAATTGCTGCCTTGCATGGCAGTTGACAGCCTTGCTTTTACCTTAACTACACAACGCTTCAATAAATCTTGGTTGTGTCAAGACCATGTTACAGTACTCCAATAAGCTTAAGTGCTACACAAAGTAGAAGTAAATTATAGGGCAAACACCAATGCTAACATGGCCCTTCAGTGTGTAACAAAAGCCCAGAGGCGTGCACTTCACCAACCAATACTTTACTTACTTCAAAGTCCAGGTCAGAATACCGCGACTTTCTTCTCTGTGAAAGCAAAACACACCACTGATAGTTAGATAAGAATGTTAATATGAGTGAGTCTTCAACACATTAGATATATACACTATGTGAATATTATAGGAACTGTAAAAAACAATACCAGTGAAGACAAATTAATATTCTGAACAATACAAATTAAGTGTCATCAAACAATCTCACAACTTAAACATACCTCTAAGGAGCTCATAGAGACTGTAGACCCCGTCTCACTTCTCGAAAGACCTGCGCTCTCCTCCATTTCGGCCAGGAAGTTCTTGACGGCAGTGCGTGGTTCGAAGGGCAGGTTCAGCATGTGCTCCGGAGCGCCAGGGTACTGTTGATCCAGGTTCATGTTCAGGTTCATGTGCTCCATCCCAGACGGACTGATGTTGTACTCTGGGCTCAACTTGTAGTGCATCAGCCTCTCGTGGGGCAGCGTATCCATGGCGATGTTCATCTTGCTTTCCTCCTTCAGAAGAGTGGGAATGTTACCTGACCCTGCCACCGCTGCTGAGGCCCGAGGCATGACAATGTAGTCAGTCTCCATCATCTGGCCCTGGGGGGAGTGGCCTCCCATATCATGGCAGCCCATGTCCTGGTCGCTCTGGCGCAAGGCGTCATCGGTACACAGGTAGACAGTGCGGCGCATGTCACCGGAGCTGTCGCCTAGACACTGCTCACCCAGATCGCCCACTCCCATAGACATGTGCAGGCCTGACGGCTGCTGGATGATGACTTTGGAGATGATGTTGCCAGGCAGTGTGGAGTAGTTGAGACCTTCGGGGCACTTCTCGTCCTCCTCATCATTGAGGGAGATGCGGGAGAGGGTGCCTGTGATAGTGGCTGCACGGCAAGAGCCCATGTCTTTGTGGAGAGCTGTGGCAGAGTTAGTTGGAAATGCAGCATACTGAAAATAAGTCTGTCTGTCTGGATTATGCAATGGACAGGATTTCTTATCAAGTATACATTAGGATTGAGACTTTAAACAGAATGTTGCATGAGCGTATTTCAAAGTATTTTGTGACTCAAAAAGAATAGTTGAAATGATAATGTTATGACAAACAATTCACAAGGAAGGAGTATTTGAGCACACCTGGGAGGAAGCTGATAAGGCGAGCCATCCATCTCTTCAAAGGGACACTACGGTCACATTGCATCGTTCTGTTGTAAGTATGAGGTCCGACGAACCTCCGTGGAGGACTTTGCCATCAAATAACAGGGCTCAAGAACTTTCCCTCAAATCTGGCCTGGTAGCTATACCTTTTTATCTTATTAAGGTGTTGTTCACCTTGGAAAACCCTAGACACAAAACCAGGAGAGGTGAGCTGTCTTGTCAGAAACACCCTCTGGTTTGTGAGAACAGCCTGTGCTCCACTGCTGAAGTGTTTTCGGAGCATTTTAATCTTCCCCTTCTGAATCCAAGGGGAATTACCTTGGTACTCACAAACGGCCTGCAAGGAGACTACAAGGTCAGCACAACTAATATCTAATGCTTCCCCTTTTGCTTAGCCTCAATCACCACATAAGGTGAACATGGCAGATAAACAGTACAGAAAAAACAACAATGGTATGATTCGCTGGGCACTTGGCAGTGGGATGGGCACAGAAAGGCATTATTCCTGATGGATAGAGGAATTTTTGATTTTGAATGAGTACCTGTCTATCTGACAAAATGGAACATACGTACATACATACAAACAGTATATACATATGTTAAGCTAACTTCTGCAGACAGGTATGATTTCTCCACTAGCCCTGTATGCGGCTGACATCCTCTGTGTTTGGGTAAGTTGACCATATGCCTTTATGTCTATAGTAACCCATACTACAGTGTGTAATCAGGAAAAGAAATGCAGTCTGCACTCTCAATGTCAGTCTACTGGATGTATTACTTATTAAAGAGAACAGTCTTCTACCTCCACCTGCTGCTCCAGATGGTTCCTCTCCAGGCTGGTCTTGGAGACTACAGTATACTTTAAACCCTGACAGCTCTGGGCCAAAGGTGCAGCGTGGTCAGACTGCCTTTCTGTTCCCTAACTAACACTATTTCACAGAGCTCTAAGTAATGGCCATCTCAGGTACTCACACCAGAACAATCTAGACCTACTGTAGAGAGGGTACAGAGAGGTAATTTAAAGATACTGTATATCAACTAGACCAGGGTCAATTAGATACTTTTATGGGTAACAAGGATGCATCATTCGAGCTCACAAGGGTTGTGCATCCGTTTTCTGCAATCCTATGATTAAAAGAACAATGCTGTCTTTGGTATGAGGTCACAACTTACAATCCTATTGATGATGATTATGATGATAATTGATACAAAATGGAGGCTGTCCAGATAATTAAATATCATCCAAATTACAAAGTAGCCTACTCGTTGTGTGGTCTGCAGTATGCAAAGGCTCATATTGCAAATCAATAAATTTGAGCTTCTCATTTACAGTATCCTTTATAATAAGAAGGGAAAATCCAATCACAATGCCTACAATCTTTGCTTCAAAAGCAGTGTTCAGGGAGAGAACAGATGTTCAAGAACATGAGTCCCAAAGAATCCAGGCAATTGTAAGATGTTTGTCCACCACATAACTACTGTATGCCAAGGGGTGTTGATGAAAAAAATAATCACAAAGAGACGCAGATAAATGATATAGCAAAGTCAATACACTTTTCATTTCAACAATGCATTAGATCCGATCATCCTACACAGATCCTTACATTCAACACTTCTCATTTCACTAAAGCCTGGCTCGCTTCTCTCTTCATCAGATTCACTGTTTTGATAACTGAGCCTAGCTCCTGAGGGGATTGTGGGTTGTTATGCAACCTCGGCTATGTTTCACAGTCTAACCTATTTTGGGTTTTAAGAAGACAAAGTAATCAGGACCTCATTAATATGACACCATCTGTTCCTTACCTGATCGGCAGGCGATGTCCACGTCTTTCTCAAATTCTGTCTATTGGTGGGATAGAAGCAAACGTGGTGAAAATAGAGCCAGTAATAATTCAGTTCTGATGACAGGAACACAATACCAAATGTAGAGCATCTTCAGCTATATCAATTGTTGAGAAAAAGTCAAATAGCAAGAGTATTCCTTGGATATATGATTAAACATTTAATGATTAGATGAACAGTGCGGTTTGAGCGCATCAATTGTCTACCCCTGTTATTCCCAGCTACTGTTAAGCTAATGGTCCGATTTCTCAGCGCTCTCTTTTCCAACAATATATCAATTAAACCCGCATGTAGAAGTGCAATTGCAGCACTAAAATTGCGGTTGGGAAGCTATCATGCTTGCTGCTAATGATTGTATTGAACCGGAGGGCCCTGACACCATTCTCAGTGAAAATTATTTAAATCTGACGGATATTGGAATGCAAATGGTAGATCATTGCTATGATGAGCCAGTGGCGTTCTGCTTGATCAAGAGATTTGTGTCCCATTTAAAAAGTCAATCAAGGAACAGTACTTATTACAGTGAGAGGGGCTTGGGAGATTAAAAAGATGCTTGTCCAACGTGAAATACATTCAATCAAAGAGAAGCAGGGTCTTGGGCTTTGGGCCTAAGAAAACCAAGGAACATTGATATAATGTATTAAGGGGCCAAGGGGCTACACTGCATGCAATTACAGTTTAACCAAAACACTATTTGGAAAACGATACGCCCTTGGGTAACAATGCTTTATCCAGCAGACACCATATTAATCTACATAATAAAAAATAAATTCAATTGCATGAACTGCTATGTTAAATTGAGGTCAAGAGAGAATGTGAGGTATATGGAACATACTATGGAACATTAGGTGATTTTACATTATGGCTATAGTTCACAAAGGATTGGGGTGCACGCACCTCACAAATACCTCTATCATTTAGAATACCATTTATCCCCCATGTTTTGTATTGCAAAGTCTGCAGAAAAACACAATTCTCTGTCACATTAGACTACTACACTACTCTCCAACAGATCTCGAGGATAATTCTGGAGTGCTTACCATGATCTGAGCATGCCCATTGGGGAAGGTTCCCGTGGCATCAGCATTGATGGGGTCTTGACAGTTTCTGAGTCGACATCTGAAAGCATCTTGGACCTGCAGTTAAGAGGCTCCGTCTCATTTATTGTTAAAAAACAAACACAATGCAGACTACACAAAGCATAGGCAATCAACTGTTCCTAAATGTGTTATTGTAGACCAAGATAATACTGTTGATCTAATTTGTCTGATCACTTAAGTTGTAACCATTTCTAAAAGATCTAATCCAATCCACACCAATCATATATCCATTTTAAGTCTTTTGTTACACTGTCAACAGATTATGTAGCCATGAAATTGTAGAAATACACATGTCAAAACATCCCCTTTTGGCCCTACAGTAACCTATTGACCTTCAAATGAGTCCAAGTGATTAAGGCTACTTTCCAGGGGGTGGGGCAAATTAAATAGGACGGAAATTGGATGTGCAAAACATCTGGAGATAATCTGGGGCTGGGGATTACTAATGCTATATGGAAGACGGCTGGAGTTGTGCAAGCGATAAAGGAGATTAAAACGAAGAGTCTAAACAACATAGGCTGACAAGGTGTGACCCCTCCCCATACCTCTCTCCTCAGGATACAGTGGACCATCACAATGACGAAACCCTGCAACGAGTCGAAGACAGCAAACAGGATCTGAAAGAGGATGGACCGCTTGTCTGTCATAGCCAACACTGCAGACATCCAGGTCAAAGCTAGCAGAGGCAGGACGACACAGGAGCTCCACAGAGACGCCCTGGGAGGACGAGGTAGAGAGGGAGGGAAGGAAGGATACAGGGGGATAAAGAATAAGGTCAGGGTCTACTCTACCACCTGGCACACATTAAATCCCATTTCCTTCTACATTGTTCTTTCCCTCCTATTCTAATCAGCCTGACCAGGCTATGAGGAGACAGTACATAATCTTATTGATTCACATCGACTGACACTTACATTGCATTGCTTGCTGTGGTTGCTGATAAAGCAGTTGTTGATACAACACCACATTTGGCACATTTGAGAGTTAATCCTGTATGTGGCTCGCTCATCTGTCTGTGGAACAACAAACGACAAGACGACAAAAATAATGTTAGTGAAATGCACCACCATTCCAACCTTGAGTTTTCATATTAGGCACAGTATGAGTCACTGAAGGGGTGTTTTAAGGATTTTCATCATGGACTGATTCTGCCAAAGGGAGATGATGCCACATCTCTCCCTAGAGAGATCTGACCTCTTTATGTTGATGCTTCTAATTTCCTCTCAGCAGTAAGAAAAGGAGGCCTAATCTCCATATGGAAAAAAGGAACTCAAAAAGGTGTTTGTACGTGAATGTGTAGTTAGGTGTAGGAATATGGGCTATAAAGACTTGAGAAGTAGGTCACTGCAGATCTTATAGGACTGTCACCCTTTGGATGGTTGGCATGGGTGCTGTCTTACCCTGCTCGATGCTTCAGCTTCTTCTCCAGTATCCCGTCTCTGGAGACCAGTTTATTGAACACCAGGATTCCTATCACCATGTTTACCTGTCAATGGAGGGGGAATAAGGCGAGGTGAAAATGTCAAATCTAAATATGCAATCTCTTATACTTCAAGTCATAGCTGCATAAGAACTGCAATAAGAAGTTGTCCTTGTGAAATACATTAGACGATTGACATCATTAGTTTGCAGCCATTCTTTCCTCTATGTTCAGTCTCTTTTCTGCTCTCCTCTGACCTCAAGGTTTGTATGGCTTGCTCATCTCTGTGACATTTCCTTAAGCCCTACACACTCAAGCCAAAACAAAAGCTTTAAGGGAGGGTTTGTCAGACAAGGAGTGCTTTTATTGTCAAAGACAGCTCTTCCTCAGCCACATAGTTCCTCTACAATATGCCACTGCACTGATAAAAGGCAGACATATTTGGCTTGTGATTTTCTTTAGGACTTATCAGATATACACTTTACTTTCAGAAAACAGTTACATGGTGCACTTCTGCATCATTAACCAATAAGGTAATAGTAGTAGTACTGAACATAATCATAACACATTCACAAGTGCCCTTTATTCAACAACGGTGTCATACAGTAGGCTACATACCAGAACCACTGCGGCTGCTGGTCCAACAAAGGCGTACAGAAGGCCTCCTTCCAGAGACAGCCAGCAGCTGCAGGGAAAGGAAGAGATATCAGCTCACTCCCACCAAGAAATTAACACCCAGCATCAAATTAATGGTGCACAGCCGCATACAGTTGTGTTATCCTCAAGTGTCAAGGGAGTAGTACCATATGCTGTGGTTCTACTTGAAAACATTTTACAGGGGGAATCAAATGCTAAAGAGAGTTTAAAACATTGTTTATGCATTGGTATCTAGCAGGGACACAACTCATGAGAAATTGGGGAATTGTCGGAATTTCTAAAATGCCTGCTGGGTTGTGTTGAAATGTTATAAGGTTCATGCCAGGCTGGGTTCGGATCCCTTTTGCTTCAATTCAGTCAACTTAAGTAAACTTATAACGTGAACATGTGTCAGTCACCCGTTATAACTGCTTTAGGAGATAAAAGAGGAACAAAAATAGTAATTATATATAGAGTATATATATATATATATATATATATATATATATATATATATATATATATATATATATATATATATATATATATATATATATATATATATATATATATTGTTAATACAAATATTTGGGGGACAGAGGATCATACAGACTTTTATTGAAAGGCTTGAAGATTTAAATTACCAGCTTTGATAACAGTATACACATTTTCATTAATTACATTTTGGGGGATTACATTGGGGATGTGGTTAAAAAGGAGTGAAACAACTTACTATTGGGGTGTCCCATAGCCTTTTGCTTTTGTGAATCCCATGGAAATGGCAACCACCAAGGCAGGTAATCCTTGAAAAGAGAATAATGATAGGCAGGACACATGAAAAATTTAACAATGGCTTTCTTTTGAACAAATTTGGTCTTGCTATGTTACTGACGTGTCCGAGTATGCATATTCAAAAAAAGTATACACCTATGTTAAAACTGTTTCTTGTAGTCTGCAATTAAGTGGTCCTTTTTAGGGATAGTTTTCGTCCTGGCTGCGCCTATTAACTGTATTGAGAGAAGCGGTATGACGACAAAGTTTACATTCTATCTGAACTCAATTGTTCTACGTCACAATCAGCCCCTTTAAAACAAGGCAGGCTATGGGGCACAACTATTTACAGCAAAGACTGATAACAGTTTTGAAGTAAGCTGATTGTTACTACCTATAGTGATAACAATATATAGCTACAGGTGACAAGGCTTTCCTTCCGCTGCTTCGTTATACGGTAGCATAGACAGCTGTTGATCAATAAGGTCTGGTAGGGCCGTGACCGGAATAGACTTAGCCTAGCTAGTTACCGGTATATCAGAGTAAACCTGAGGTGATATTTGGCTAATTGTTCATATGGCCAAATATGGCCTTGTTTGTTTGTCGGCCCATCTTATTTGAATATATATGATTCAAAGAAGACCAGGTTAAATATGGTTAATCTGTAATTGTATATTAATTCATTTTGACCCACAATTATTTAAGTTATTTTCATATTTGTCATAAACGATATAAGGGGTCTTGAAACATATTGTAAGCCAATATTTTTACGAGGATTTATACAGTTATAGCTATGTCACATGAACATGGATGCAAAACTGTGACTGGGTACTGCGTGAATTTTGCATGTGCATATAGGGGGACAGGATTCTACTTACTCTCATCGCGAAAGCTTGATAAGTTTGTATAGCTCAGATCACGTTAGGAGCGTGAACTTGTAAAAGAAAATAGCACCCCTCAGCTTACAGTACGATAAACTATCTGGCGCGAGCTCAGGCTATATTGGCTCTCCCGCATCACAATAGCATAGAGACAATTATCTCAGAAGCCAATTAATAGATTTCTGTTAAAATACATCTAATGGATGCAGGACCCTTTGAGCTTTAAAAGACTATTATATTGGACGGGGTCTTCGGGATATTTCTTCAAAATATAACCCCTGAAAAACTGACTATAGTGAATATCCTTTGGAGAATCTTGGAAAAATCTGTTGGTTCTAATGGGAAAACCCTGCAAAGGCATGACAAAGTTTAAAACTATTTATCAGAGAAGTCAATGTTTTAAATTTAACAAGCAGCACATCATTTTAAACAGGACACGCTCTACTTTCAAATTAAAGTATTTATGGACGGGGTGTCTCATTATCTCTAAAACATTCTAAACTGAATCCATATGTATTTCCTTGATATGCACGTCTTAGCTCAACTAGCAGTATAAAGGAGCTGTCTGTGTACTCTCAAATTATATTGATATGTCTTTAGTAGTTTCTGATTACACCCCGTCATGTCAAACAGAAAAGCAAGAGTGCTGAGATTTTTCGGTGCCACCAAGTGAAATGGGATTTTAAGTAACAATTGAGGTTGGAGAGGCTGCAGTACGAGTTCTAATCAGTTTGTTTGCTATTGACTCATGCTGGTGTTCTGAGCAACTGCTGTGTTCCGTGGCAGTTGACCATCTGAGACCAAAATAGTTTCTCTGGATGCTGAGTGGGAGCTGAGGGGGAAAGAGTGTGACCACTGTTCTGTACAAAATAAGTGGGCTTGCCTCTCTGCCATACAATCATGACCCCACAGGAAATACAGGTTGACCCTATCCATTAGGGTTGGGCGGTATCACTTTTTTCATACCTTTATACCGTCCTAAAATTTTATATACTCCGGTATTACCGCGAAAAATTTAAAGATAACGTCGCGTGGGGCTGGCGGGAGCCGTCTTTGCTTCATATATTTAATCTACATTAAAACACGTAATTATTTATGTGGTGACTGCTATACCGTATGACATTTAGCCTAAACAATCATTTAAACTTTACATCCCGATCACAGGTTGACAAACTAAACTAAACAGTTGGATAGCATAATATGATAGCTTAATAAGAAGCATCACACAGCATTTGTAATAATATAACTTGTCTCATGTCCTATGTCATATAGCCTATAGGCTATCATTTGTCTATAAAATATTGATTTAGTTACCGTTATGAGACTATGCTCTGGGAGTCCTAATTCCGCTTGCTTCTTTTTGAGCTCTCTCTTTCGGGGCCAGCTGTGAGGTCTGTCCGTTGCCTCTGGTCCTGCACTGCATTTGTCACCGACAGACTGAGGTTGTGGCAAAAACAGTTGGGCCCTGAATTGGCCATGGCTCTGATGGCGGCTGCAATGTTAGCAGCATTGTCAGTCGTTATGGCCGAGAGTTTATTCGCATCCAAGTACCGCGCAGAGTGCATCAACAATGTTGTCCGCCGTGTGGTTTTCTGGAAAAAAGCTAGTCTGTAGGCCAAGGGTTCCCAAACTATTTTGGCCAACGACCCCATTTTGATATCTCAAAAATGTTGAGACCCCAACCATATGAAAACAATTATGTTGGTTAATATTAACTTTTTTTATTCGGGCTATGACATTCAGTTGCAAAACATTCTGACAGACTTTCTAATTGTCTATATCTCAATCACACATAGGCTACTTTTAATGTGCGGCTATGACACTCAATTGAAAATAATAATAATCCAATTTATGATTGTCTGTTATCTCATTCACCACTACTAATGAGACGGGTGTGCTTGCATGTCGCATCGGAGCTTCTCAAAGTCAGGGGGCCTGGTCGACAGTGCACCCCTCATCTCAGATGTCACATCCAGCCGGGATCGATATTTCATTTTGAGGCAAACAAGAGCACTGAATCCAGCTTCACATCGATATGAGCTGGCGAAGAGTACCAAGAGTTTTAATTCTCGGAGGGAGACGGCAGAGTATTCCTGATTCAGGAACCAGAACTCTTTCGTAGTGACCCGTGAATGTGTTGTCTGCAGCATTCGGTCACATGACAGCTCGATCAGCTGTTTGATTTTGCTTGCCGGCATGTCAACTACTGAGCCATTATCATAGTCAAGCGGATTTCGCACCCAGTCAAACTTTATGTCATGTCCAAGTCTGTGAACTAGCTCCCAAAGTGCTCTTCCAAGCGTCCGAGGTGATCAGTTATCACTCATATGGGACTGTCAATGATGCTCTGTCCGTTGGAAACTTGCACAGTCGAGGGAAGGGGGCATAGTTGGCTTCTGAAAGACTCTCTCTCCAATATGAAATATTTCCCCTGAATCCACTGATTCGGTCGCTCAACTGTAGAATGTTTTTGTATTTGCACTGCATGCCTGCGTTCAGGTCGTTCAGTTTTCCAAATAAGTCTGTTATATAGGCAAGGAGACACATTTTCTTTTCATCAAAGAAAATTAATAAAGTGCTTTTTTAAGATTAATTGAAAATGACAGCAGTTCCTCTCTCAATTCGAAAAAATCTCTCCAACACTCTTCCCCTCGACAACCACCAAGCCTCAGTGTAAAATAGCAAGTGATCATGTTCTGACCCCATATCTCTGCATAGTTTTGCGAATATACGGGCACTCAGTGGATGTGGTTTTATATAGTTCACTATCGAGGTTGCCTGCTGCAGTATCTCTGCTAATTCTGCGCTCAGTTCCTTTGCCAGCAGCTGCTCACGGTGGATCATGCAGTACGTCCATACAGCAGAGGGGACACATTCCTGACCAGAGTGCAAAGGCCTGCTCTCCTTTCCGCCATATATGGAGCCCCATCAGTGCAGAAGCCCACCATTCGATTCCATGGGATCTGTTTGTCTTCCATGTAGCCTTGGAGTACACAGAACATTCCATGTGACATCTCATGTTCAGCAATCGTGAGACAGAATGTCCTCTTGAATAGCATCCCCTGACATTTAACGGACAAAAGTCAATGCATGGTCATCTCTACCCTCACAGCTAACATCCATTTGGAGCGTATAAGCTGGGGAGTTGTTGAGTCGTTCAGTAAATGTTTCCTCTTGTTGGCAATAGCATCAATTATTTGTGTAATGGTGTTATCTGACAAAGGTATTGACAATATTTTGTGTGCCTCTGCCTCCCCACACATTGTTTTCACCATATCAATTGTGGCGGGTAATATCAAAGTCTCTGCAATAGTGTGTGGTTTCATTGCCTATGCTATACGATAGCTAACTTGGAATGATGCCTTCTGGGCTCTCTCTGAGACAGACATGGCCTTTTTGAATTGCACCTGTTGCTTATATAGTTCATCTCTCTTTCTCTCAAAAAAAGCCCTGGGTTTGTTAGCATGTTCCTTGTGGACGGTGACAAGGTGCTGTTTGAGCTTGTTGGGCTTCATGGTCTCATGTGAGATTGATTTCCACACAAGAGGCATTTTGGTTTTTCGTTGTTGTTTTCAGTTATGCTAATGAAGCCATATTCCAGGTAGGTTTTGTTGTATTTTTGAGCACATTTTCTGCTTTTGTCCTGGTCAGTTGCCTCTGCCTCACTTGAGCTTGCCATCGAACTAGCCGAGGATGGTGGTCTGTTGAGAAAATGATCCATTTTGCAGCATCCTAGCGGACATAGCCATTCACAGCCAAGAGTAACGGTCAAGTGAGGTGCGTTTTTTCTCACGAGCTAAGGGCACCAAATTTGTTATCTTTTAAATATCTTTTTTTATATTTTTAATCATGTTAATTTCGATTTCTATAACCATCATCATAACAATGGTTTTGAGATACAAAGACAAAATAATATTTTTAACTTTTTTTAAAAATTATATTATGATTATTCAGGCTCCCGCGACCCCATTTTCATATCAGGCGCTGCTGTAGGCATTTTGACTGTAATTTCCAGTCGGGTGTGACAAAGTGGACGGTTAACGACATGTATGGCGTCGTGTCAGCAAATAGCTGTTTGAACCCGACATCAGCACTTAACACAGACAGATATCCCATCCGTGCAGCTGTTAATGGGTGTTTCAGTTTGAGGTGCGAGTGTAGATTAGTTCCCATTAGTGTTGTTTCTTCATGAAAATCTCGTCCAAATCTGCAGGCTCTCCTTTATTGTCAGGTCGGAACCCGGAATACTGCCATATAGCAGCAGTGGCATGTTTTGTAGGGACCAAGTCATTAGCACTAGTCATCACGTGCAGCACCCTAAAAGTTACACTTGTAATTATTTCTCCGACCACGCTGGGAGCGGCGCTGTTACACATTGTGAATTGACAAACATCGCTTAATTTTATAACGGTATTGAAAAGCATACCGTGGGCATTTTCAAATTCCGCGGGATACCATATTACCATTATACCGCCCAACCCTACTCTCCATTATTACTGACTACAGATTACAGAACCAATGGGAAAACCATTTTAATCAACTAAGCACCATATTATGTTAAACAAGAGTAGGGTAAAGACTACACACAGAAACAAAATAGCAGCAATGCAATGAAAGCTGGACCGTTTGAGACACGCTGGATTTCCCCCTCAATGGTGGTTTCACAGGTGGGATTTTTCACTATGCGGTGAAATCTTATCAATATGGATTGGTGTATTCCATCTTCGCTGCAGTGTGCTCAGAATATTAACACCTTCCCTCTCTGCACGTCACAGCCAGGATTTATTGATCCAATCAGTTTGCCAGAGGCACAAGGCAGAGAACCTGTGGCCATCCAGTGACTACTTGTGTTGAAGAGGTAAAGGATTCCTAATGTACAGAGCCCTAGAATAAATCACCTCTAAGGCAGCACACACTGCACACATCCACCACACCCGCTAGATTGAACATGCACTCTCTCAACAGGAGGAGTACCCTGCAGAGATAACTGCATATGATTAATCTAGTTAACAGTACACATTTACGTTAGACTCCCATGAATTCACTGTCTTCATGTATATAAAGGCATATTATTGGTTACTCTATTACAATGTAGTGTTGTCACGATACCAACATTTTGACTTCAACACCGGTACCAGCCTAAATATCACGATTTCGATTCTTAAACGATACCACGGCAACCCAAAACATCAGGTAAAGCAAAAGAATATCGTATTAAATAACAGAACATGGAAATTCTTATTTTCATATCCTTAGCTATCAGACCTATTCGCTGACCTGTGATTTGAACTCCTTGAACTCCTGGATGCTTATCAGAAAGATGCTTGGCTAAATGTGACGTGTTGCCTCCCTTTGACTGCGTGGCCCTCTAACACCTTTTACAAATAGGCTTTGTGATTTCGGTCTGCTCTCCGTCATTATTGGCTCTATAAGCAAAGTAATGGCAGATTTCACTTCTGGCATCCTTTTTATCAACAAGCAGGGGACGGCCAGCATCGACACTTGCGGCTTCCATCCTTCTCATTTCTCCTTGTCGACAATGCCACGTGTGCAATTGTTCAGCGTTGTCTTTCCCAGCCACATGCTATGCATGGAGAGCGCATGCCAGGGTATACTGTCCCCCACCCTCCGTGAGCATATAGACAAATCACACTTATAAAATAATATTCCGCACAGCTCAAAGTAAATACTGCGTCAGGCATTTATGGTAAAAAAAAAGAAGTTATAAATAAAGAACCATTTTCAAAGCAGGGTATCGTGATACACACTTAGGCCGGTGCACTAAAGGCAACATTTGTCTAGCTGCTTGTGAATTGTATTACAGTAGTGCAGTTTTTCATAGCCGATGACTCATCATTCATGTTCCATGCTTCCTTTAAGTTCAAAAGACATTTCTTAACAAACACTTCGTTTCTGGCAGCACACTCAAAAATATACTATAATGGATTAGTCTAATTTGTTCCCAAAGCTGCCAGTGATCATTCACTGCTTAGTAACCGTTGTTAGGGAGGTCGTGTTCTGTACAAATGCATGAGAAAACATTGATTTGATAGAGGATGTTGTACATAGGCATCCAGATAAAATTATTATTGTGATATCGATTTCAAATAGAATAGAACATATTATATTGTGTATGCTATTTGATAACATAGGACAGAGCATACTCTTGATGACATAAGATAGAACTTGCTCCTGCTCACCAAACAAGAAAATACAATGCCTAATGTTTGGACATTTTGTTAATCAACTAAACCAGCCACAGGTGTTCATGAAGACATTGTACATTGTATATTTCTGTGCATCAGTCTGCATGTCTATACTTAAGAATTATATTTCTATGTTTTATTCTCCACAAGCAGTAGAACAGCAATGTGGAAGGGAGCCTTGTTTGTTGCTAGGTAACAAGATATAAGGGGGTGACCGTCAGAAGTTACTGCTACACAGAGAAGCATTCTGTATACATGCTCTGGACTCTGAACCTCAAAGGCCTAAATAAGAACTATGAACTATAACCTGAAACTTTACGTTTTTGACTATACTTGTTTAACAATGGCTGAAACTGTGAGATGGCCGAAACTATCCCACTTTAATGTATTGCATCATGTGACTTATTGTCATGGCAACTGATTGGCAATCACCAATCATGAGAGACATCTGTGATGCCTGAACCATGTGTGAAAAAAGCACATTTAAATGTCACTGTCACTTTTGCAGTCTTTGAGACCGAAACTTTGCTGCAAAAATAAATACTTGAATTTGAAATATAGTAGAGCTGCACCCTTCTCTTTTGTTTATGTGGGCAGCAAGAAGGAGTGTGAATTCCTTTTGTTATCAAATGCATTTATATGAGATATTTTTAAGTGTCCAAAAGTAGGGCCCCTTGAATAAGTGTTCAGCATAGGTAGAAGGGCGGCCAGAAGTTCTATGTGACTGCAAGTGACTTTTAATTTCTAAAGATTGATGTCGTCTGTGTTCTATAATGCATAACAAATATCAATTATAACTGTATTCCAACTGTATAAGATAAACACTTAAAGGTCCAATATGTACTGTAACATTCCCACTTTCTGAAAGCTTCCTAATGGCTGTAATGACTATGTTTCATCGGTAGCGATCAGGGAATGACATCACTTTAAAGAAATAATTCATTTACGAATGCTGTTTTGGTCTGGAAAACCGCCCTTCCGGCTCTAGTGGCTGCCTCTTCGAATCATTCACGCATGCAGAAACACAACAGCTAATGTCAGACACTGCAAGTCCATTTCAGGGGGTTATATTGTTATTAGGGAGGATGTTGTTGCTTGGTACTTTGAACTGAATTCTGCCGCGATGACCAGAAGTAGCAGATTTCCAACAAACTTACGCCCTGCTCCTTTAATGAAGATATATACAGTACATAGTATCATTTCAAAGAGACTTTACTGTTACTGTAACACAGAACCCGCAGTGGCTGCACCCGTGTGCGAACGTTGCAAAATTATTGAATGCACCCATTTAATTCAATCACTTCATCCACAGCGCTTGTGCCATTTACTGTGACCATCCGCGACCGTCTGTTTCCCCTATGTCTCAAATAGAATCTGGTTCTATTTGAAACGCTATGCTCGCACACACTTTTGACATTGGCACATGCGCAGGCAGTTCGGGTTCCGTGCTACTGTGATAGGTCGCCTAATTTACATTAACTTGGCCTGATGTATGTGCATGTACAGAATAGTTCCTGTTGACCTATTTCATTAACATTGGTTAACACAGCACTGACTTTAATTGAGCAAGTTATACTGTGAAAGTAGGAAACAAAAACAAGCCAGGTTAGAACCACTGCAAAGGCCTGAGTTACATCCTATTCATCAGACATAGGGTCATACTACTGTAGACTCCTTGGAGAAAACTATACTAGTCAACTTCCCCACTGCCCAAGGCCAGACCATTTACAGATTCCTGTGAGAATTTGAACAGAGCACAAAAGCACTGCAACAGAGGACCTGTCAGGAGAAGACATAGCTACATTGCAGAGGAGAGGAAGGAGAGGGAAGCAAACAGAGATGTAGAGACATGGTGAGAAAGAATAAACCTGGACAGACACCCAGAGTGAAACAGAGATAGAGGGGCCAACCTAAAGATAATGACCCAGAGATTGAGCATTCACAACACTCACCCCATCCCAGACAGAGGAACCGCTTGCGGATGAGCCTGGTTCGAACCTTCCCTGTGACAGCCATGTAGGACTGCCAAGCCTCAGTCAGGACCCAGCAGAACGATGCCAAGAAGAAGAAGTGTAGAAAGGCTGTTGTCATCGTGCAGACGCTCTTTGGATGGAACACAGAAGAAGAGGAGAGATGCTCATTTAGGTTCAGACTATAAGTAAGTCTCAGGTTTTGGGACATATACACAGTTGAAAACATGGGTGAGGGGGTTAGCATTAGCACACAATAGCAAGAGTGTGTCAGTTCCTGGATTCCCCAAATGCACCACAGCTTGATCACAAAAGCACTCACAAAAAACATATTCCGGAATATATTACAACCAACAATTTGACTACACACTCCATTGAGATATTCCCCATTTGCTGTAAGCATTATCGCATACTACTATAACATACTTAAAAAAAATAAAATAATAATAATAATATCTGGGTGAATAAGTCAGCTAATGGTGCCCTGAGTAGTAAGTGAAAAGAGCGTCAGTTTGCATCACATGACTGCAGCAACATAAATGTAACCACTAATGATTACAGCCAGGCTGGCTGAGGCTGTGGTGCTGCATTCCTCTGCACTGCCCCTGATTACTATGCTGGGGATCAAGCTGGGAAGCATGTAAGCCAAGGTCAAGTGTTCTACCCAAGGAGGAGGGTAGCAAAGCACATTGTCACTGTATTGATACAGAATGAGTACATCATGGGAGAGAGAGTGCATTAGGGCCTGACAATGGCGAGGATCCCATGGCCTCCTGCTTGTCCATCACTATTCTTTCTCTAAGAAGCAGATTCCCAAATTTGGAGTGTGAAAAAAAGAGGATTAGAAATTAGCCTTTATTAGCTTAAGTTTGTCGATGTGAACTGACATTTACAGTGGGTAGTCAGAGCTTAAGCTGTGTCAGTTCAGGCCCTCTGATTATTTGCCGTTTTTGAGCTATGGTAATCTGAATAATGCCGCATCACTTATCACTTAACCCATCCATTCCCCTTAAAAGAATGGTTCAGTTTATGTTCATGTTTAGGTCTTACCCTGAGTTGTCCTCATAGGCCAGTAGTGAAAGGAGATTTTGGCATGTAATTTCAACAATGCTAACTTAAGTGCCGTTGGAATTCTGTCTATTAGAGACAAGAAACTATAAGTCTTTGCTGCAGTAGAAAAGTGAGGAACGGAGAACTGGAGAAGCTTTCACTACTGGCCTATGAGGACAACTCAGGGTAAGATGATATTTCACCTAAACATTAAAATAGGCTGAACCATCCCTTTAACATTTGTTGAATTCACTGGGCAGACTAACGTTAGTGTTAGTGCCATGTGAAATGTGGAATGACGTTTACATAGAGCCAGGAGGGATTTTAATTACGCCTGTGTAGATTCGGCTAGCACAGTTTTCATGAATGCATGCATGCATACACACTCCCCTCACATTACTGTTCATGTGGTCCCCTTTTGAAGTTTGACAATGGAATACAAAGCTTAATGTTTCAGGATGACAGAGCGCAGGGAATAAGACAAACACACATTTAAAAGAGAGATAATCCACAGAGGCTTGCAATACAGTATCTATTTTGAAATGAGAATACGGAAGCCCATTCATATGTTTATCAGCCCATCTCGGACACAAGTTATCGGAGACACACAAAAAAAGGAGGCATACAGTATTCTCTCCATTCAAAGTAATTCAAGGAAGATTGCTGTATCCTGATTTTCCAAATTACACTGTAAACTGCGGTAAACTGGGCAAAGCCTTCAAGTCTCATCATAGTAGCTCCTGTGTTGCATAACTGCTGAGTTATAAAAATGTCTCTGTGTATTGCTTCCTCCTTTTCGCCTCTTGTTACAATTTAAGTTAAAAGTAAAGCTATTAAGGAGACTTACTGACAGAGCATTGAACCACTCCAATTTGCATACCACCCCAACAGATCCACTGATGACATAATTGCTCTCACCCTGCACACTGCCCTATCCCACCTGGACAAGAGAGATACCTATGTGAGAATGCTGTTCATTGACTACAGTTCAACATTCAACACCAAGCTTGTCACCAAGCTCCTGGGTCTTAACACCTCCCTCTGTAACTGGATCCTGGACTTATATAATAATATATGCCATTTAGCTGATGCTTTTATCCAAAGCGACTTATATTGCAGTGAGTACATACATTTTTCAGTGATGGGTAGACCCCAGGTGGTGAGGGTAGGCAGCATCACCTCCTCCACTCTGACTCTAAACACGGGGGGCCCCCCAGGGCTGTGTGCTCAGCCCCCTACTGTGCTCCCTGTTCACCCAAGACTGTATGGCCACGTACAGCTCCAACTCCATCATCAAGTTTGCTGATGACACCACTATGGTTGGCCTGATTACTAACAACATAACGAGCATGATGATGAGACAACCTAGGCGGCTAAGAGAATTCAGCAAGGCCCCCCAGATCCTTACAAACTTCTACAAGTGCACCATAGAGACTATCCTATCCAGCTGTATAACAGCCTGGTACGGCAGCTGCACTGCCCTCGACCGTAAGGCTCTGCAGAGAGTGGTGAAAATGGCTCAGTTCATCACGGACCATGAGCTCCCAGCCGTACAGGGCATCTACTCCAGCAGGTGCAAGAGGAAGGCTGGGAAGATCATCGAGGACCGCAGCCAGCCCAGCCACGCCCAGTTCTCTCTGTTACCATCTGCCAAATGTTACCGGAGTATCCAGACCCAGACCAACACATTCTGGAACAGTTTCTACCCACAGACCATAAGACTGCTCAACTAACCCCCCCGTTCAACTTGTTGTGTTCTGCTGCTATACACTTTGCAACTTATGTTGTTGTTTCTATTAGTATTATGTTGTATTGCATCGGTGATTGTTTGATTGTTGTTTGCGGCATTGTTGAGGAGCTAGCTTGCCCTAAGCATTTCATTGCATTGACTATGGCTGTATTCTATGTATATGATAAATAAACTTTGATTTGATTTGAAAAAGAGCCAGATGCTGGGAAAATCTAAATTATTTCATTCTCAGCAGAAAACTATTCCATTGTTGAAAGTTGTTCATTCAAATAGAATGGTGTATTCAAACAAGACAACTTTAACTTGATAATGAACCTCTTCATTGAACCTTGCAGCTGAACCATCTCAAGAGATGATGCACAGCATCAACACATTTAACATAAAAAATATATATTTTCTAAACATCCTCTGGATAATGCAGTTTGTCTTATTGACATACTAATGGTGCCTGTACTGCAGTGTTAAAGGAAATGGATAATTAAAGCACACGTGAAACCTCCCAAGACAACACTGCCATCTGGTCAAACACTACTGAGCTTTTGTTGTAGTCACACGAAAGGTGAAACATGTACTGTGAATAAGTCAGACATTGGTTGATAAGCTGTAAATAATTTGTAAAAAAAAAGAAAAAAAAAAAAAAAGAAAAAGCTGACAATCATTTGCATCCACTTACAGGATCAAAATGCATTTCCAAAACAATGTCTGTACAAGATGGCAATTCAGTAGCTGTTTCTAATTGACACATTGCAAATGTGCTCATGAAGCACAATGTCAGTAGCAATGCATGATGGGACTGATTATAAATCTCACCAAATGTGTTCCTGTAACAAAAGCCTCAGAAACAAAACATCAAAAACAATGTGGCCAACGTGTAAGTATTGTTTCAAAGTGACAGTTGCATAAAATTAGAACTGTATTGTGTAAAAGCAATAAATAAATACATCTTAAAAAAGTATGTTATTATTTCTTCAGCATATGCATTCCAGCTGCAATCTTTCTGTGGTTTCATGCATTTTATGAGGACCGATATACAAAATATTTGCAGTATAAATGATTATCATGAATGAAACATAGCATTCTGTTTTCAAGGAGGAGAAGAGAACATGGAGGACGAAGAAGAGACAAGTGACATATAATTGTTCAAGGGAGTAACAATAAGTGAGACGTGTCTGATCTGGCTGCTCAGCCACCACATACAGTACAGAAGCTAAACATCTACACAGTAAAAGATAGCACTTCATAGTGATATATGACAAAAATGGTGGGGGACGAAAAAAGGAATCTAAACAAAGTAAGGTACTGTATCTGCTGACATCACTTAGGATCATGTGTTGCAGGAGTCATGGATCACTGTCTGTTTCTGAGAACATTATAGAGAGTTAATTTCCCCCATACGAGTCTATAATAGTGACTTTGGCTGTCGGAGACCTGAGACTTTTAGCACAGCTGGACTTTCTAAACTGTTCCATCTCCTGCTGTAGAACATTTCACTGGGTGATCCTGGCCATTATACAATGACGCTGATCTATTGTTCTGTAAATAGAGCACAGCTTCTTTCACAGGAACAGTATGCTAAAAAATAGGCATGTATAAAGTCAGTATGGATGGGGGAGGGAATGGAACTAAGACATGGCTAAAACCCAGAGCGCACACTGCCCTTTAGAAAGGGAAATTCCTGGGTGACGTTGAGCCTACTGTGTCAGTATCCATGGTAACGGAGGAGCTGAGGAAAGGTCCACATGAAACCATCGCAGTGCTGACGTATGAAGGCATGAAGGTGGGAGAGTGGGCGTGGAAGGGGGTGTGCTGGAAGCCATCTCAATAATGGCAGTTGTGAACAAAGGGCTCCATCAGGGTGTCCAAGCCAGATAATAGAGGTACATTTGGTAGCAGTGTGGTATAGAAAAATACTATGTGAGGTCAATGCCACTGAAGGAACAGTGGTATTCATTGAGTTAATTGAGTTGACTTGATGCATCCTAGCTATATCCTATAAAAACCATATGCCCTTTTATGTAACAAAAGTTCAATTTCAATGATAATCCCCATACTTTAGCTTTATCAAATAAGCATTATCAGGTATTAACGTCCATATCTAACATCCACATCTTAATCTCACACATTTGGTTAGATGATCTGAGGACTTTGAACCAGTATAACTCCCTAGGATGCTAAGTTAACCTTTGCTTGTCAGCTTGTGATGATCAATCACATCAAGTACACAGCTACAATATGCATGGAGGTATTTGACTCCCAGGGATACTATATCAAGGCCATAACTGTTTTACTAAGACATGGTCTGATCAATGTCATGAGAGGGATCAAGACTGAGCAGCTTTGGTATCAGAGGTAGAGATGGCAATGTTGCCTTGGGCTTGATGTTCAATGTCAGGACAAGGATATTTTGTCAGCCATTGTCTGATATACGTAGGGGAACAGGTGTGGAGGGAGAGATGGAAGAGAGAGGAAGGAGGAGGGTACTGGAAACATGCACACATTCCACACTGGAAACTGGGAATGTGTGTACATGGTGGAGCAGGGCAGAGGCTAAGGTTGAATTGTTCTACTTAAACCTGGCGGTGCTTTCGAGCCCTCCAGGACTTTCAGAGAAGGGGTATGAGAGACTGCTCTCCTCACCTCATTACATCTCAAGGAGGCTTGTTAAAGACTGTGCCTCTCCCTGAATAACAAACAAACACTCCTTTGAGGAGGAGTTTATTAGTCATTGAGGAAGAGCCGCGAAGACCCTCCTGAATACTTTAAAAGGCAGACATCAATGTTTCCAGTTGTCAGTGGTAAGGGACTTAATATGAGTACAACCTTCCAAAAGTGTCTACACTTTCTGAAAAAAGGCCAGCAGTTAAAAATGACTTTAACATTTCATGCCTTTCATTTTAATCCACTTACCTGTTCCAGCATCCATTTGTTGCAGTACAATATCCAATCTAACAACCATTTAGTCATACCCTGTCATTTCAAGGATGTTATGAATATTTCCTCACCCACCGTTTCATAAAGTGATCTGATTTCTCTGTGTTTTGACATAAGTCTCTCTTTCCCTTTTCATATTCATGAAGACTATGTTGCTAGTCCTTTGAGATAATCCGATCACTCAACTACTGCAGTACAAATAAAAGCACAGCACTCACAAGTAAAAATTATTCATTGAAATATCTACAGTGAGCTTCGTTTAACGTAAAGACTATATACATAATCAATCTGGAGGCTCTTTTAGGACCTAAGTGATCAGATATTACATGGATGTATATAATACTCTAACCACTACTGCAACATAACCAGACTTTAACTAGGACACATACACACTATCTAGGACCTAGGAGCAAAACATAATACTTTCTTTCATGTGACAATAATCAAGTATTTCTCTTTTCTTGCCATACTGTACTGCATATTACTATCTACTACTACTACTACTACTAGTATCTGGTCAATAACTATATTTAAAATACCTTCAAGCTGTATAGGTTGAACTTGTTACACAGAAAACGAATAATTATGCAGGGATCAGACAAATCCATATTTTCATACAGTATGTTTACCACAGCACGACATTACTTTGGTATCCTAAAAGGAGAGGTGAATATTACAAAGGTTTATGACAGGTAGCATGTTGGGATTTGAACCCTTATTGGATATTGATGTGCTATGTGTAACAGATGCTTATTGCATCTTTACATAAAGCTTTCTATTTGATTTGTAATTACATGATTATCCATGGTTTTTACTATTTTTCCATGATTCATCTGGTTCCTACAATCTCTATTGCATTCACATGTTATGCCCTTGTTGATTTTATTATATTTATGTATTTTTAAGGTGTCTCAGGGTAAATGCTCTGACACTGGTGGAATAAGTCAGTCTATCCCCAGATGTATCCCCAGATGAGTGTCAATCAGAAAAAGTGCCCCTAAGATATTTATTTCTTTGATAGGAATTTTTAGCCAATGTTCCTTCGAATTATATCCATAATGAATGCCTATGTTCCCTGAATAATCTGTAACCCACCTTGTTGTTTTGTAACCTGTATTTTGATAGTTTTTAATTTAATTTAAACAGTCAGTTATGATGCTAGCCTAGCCTGTTAGCTAGCCAGCTAAAATACACTTTTTTTGTGTGTTCTTTTATATCAATTCGCCTGTTGTGGTCTAATTATTTTATTGTCTGTCACTGAATGTTTCACTTTTAGTATGTCTTGTCTTATCTGTTGTGCCTGTGCACTTTATCTGTCTCACCGTTGGAGAGTGAGAAACGTCCTCTCGATTCCTTTGTATGTCTTGACATGTGAAGAATTGACAATAAAGCCACTTTGACTTTGACTTTGACTATGTATGTATTTTATTATAGAATTGGACATTAATAGATCTGAGCCTGTATCCCCCAGAGTCTGATGATAAATAAATCTGCCAGAACTTGTGATACACTGGAGACATTGTGTGCTTGCCTCATCTCTTCGTGGTCAAAAGTCTTCTATCATCTCTCTCACAAAACACAAAGACTGCATTACTACTACTACCATTTTTACCACCACCCACCACCATACGATTGATGAACATTTTGATAATTTGGAAACTAAAGATACGTTACATTTTGTGCCCTGAACATTGATCAGCTAAGCCGATTGCCTTGGGATGCTGCTACCTACAACAACGACCAAGCCACAACTGTCAATGGTGAGCGTACCACAAGCCCTCGAGCACTACATTCCAGAAGGCTGTTACGCAGTTAGCGCATGCCAGCCCTATGAAAACAAATGAAGCTATGCTAATGCTACGTAGTTGACTAATGTTTATAACCCTAATTAGCATTTTGGTTAGTTATAGTAAGGGGATACATCCATGTTTTTAATCGTTTTCTCTGTTCATGACTATGACTTTGTCAGTGCCACTGTGCTTCTTGTGTATATGTTTGAAGGTCCTTTTGTACTTTTGAGCCGTGTCTTATGATAGAGGTACTCCAAAACGGGAGGAGGGAGAAATGAACCATACAGGTCTAGAGCGCTCCTTGAGTGTTGACATGATTCCCTTGAGACGTGACGTCACGTTTGGGCCAAATGAAAGGAACAGCCCCCATCACCTTGAGTATGACCCTGAAGCTGTGTTTAATATCCTGAAACAGCACTTTGGTGAAGCCATCTCCTCAGTCACTCCCCTGGCTGACTTGCCCTGCCCTGGAGAGAGTGCATTTGATTACTGGCTCAGGATAAATAAAGTTATAAAGCATGTAGTTAACTGTTTACATCGCAGGGGGCGCTCTGTTGATGATCCAGGCCTAGTAATACCTCTGCAGTTCATCCGTAACTGTCCTGATTAGCGTCTAGCCATTTTTCAGGAGCAAACCACTGGAGAAATGGTCCATCTCAGAGGTGCAGAACATGGTGGACAGCCACCAAAGAGAGCAGAGAATGACAGATAACAGACATTGCAGCCTCCCATAGTATCACACAGAGCCTGAGCATGCAGCCAATACAGAGCCCAGAGTAGATGTGAGGCTCAGCCCATCATCCAGTGAGCCTGCTTCAGAGCTGGGGGCCCAGACACAGAAACCTCTGTCATGTATGTGACTGCACGGATCACAGCACAAAAGCTCACTGCATACGTAAGAATGTGTGTTTTTCATATTTTTCATAAGAGAGCACAGTATCAGAGACTCCCCTAACCATATGCACACCACTACATTCTGCTCCAGCCAACCCTGCTCAGGGAAACTAGTGAGTCCACTTTCAGAGGGAAAAAGTGTGGGCAGCAAGTTAACCCCCACCACATCAGACACAGATGACCTCAAGTCTGTGTACAGTGGTTTTGTGAGCAAATTGGCTATTAGAAAGAAGTGATTTTTCAGAGAACCCAGGAGTTAATGGACAGTGACAATCCATTTTACACTACAGTTGTGTCAGCAGGCAAACAGTTTCGTGCTCTATTAGACAGTGGATCTATTTCCTGTACTATCAACCCTGAGATAGAACAGATTATTTTGGAGTGTGGTGGGTCAGGCATTTCCAGTAGCAGAGATACAAACGTGACCATTGTAGGCTGTGGGGGTGTTCAAGTGAAACAAAAGTGCATCCATGACTTGAACATTACTGTGTATGGCATTCAGATGATTGTGCACATCCTTGTGGTTCCTAGCCAAGTTGACGCATTCATCATAGACACCGATGTGATAAAACACCTGCTGCAGTCCATGAAGAGTGACTATGCATACTGGAAGCTGCTGAGTGAACCAGACAAAGGAGACATGAGAGAGAGTGACAAGTTCCTTGGGCTTCTGGCAAACCTTGTGCATTAGAGAGATAGCTATATTCCAGACAGAGTGAGGGCACTGTGAAGCCCCTTCTTCTCAGACACAACACCAAGGTAACAGACGTGTACCCCTGCATCACCCTAGAAGACCTCAACCTGACAACCACCACTGACAGTGACCCCCAATTGACCTACCAGACAGCCACAGACAGCATAAGAATCAATCATCAGTCTGTGGAGGACATCTACATCTGAGCCTCAATCCAAGACCCAGTCCAAGCCTCGCTCTTGGCGCCCTTAGTGGAAAAAACTCTCTCCTGCAGACTGGACTGTAGAGTGCGAGGAAGCTTTCCAGTTCCTGAAACAGTTGGACACTGTGGTTCTAGCCCATCCACACTTCAGTAAGTCTTTCATCCTGTCAGTTGATGCTTCTTCTTACACCCTGGGTGCCTGCCTGGTACCAGTAGCCTTCACTAGCAAATCTCTTAACCAAGCCCAGGCCAATTACCCTGCATACCATCTTGAGTTCCTGGCGTTGAAATGGGCTGTGTGTCACAAATTCACTGGCCATCTAGGGGGAAGCCATCTACTGTTTGGACTGATAACAACCCACTCACATACATCCTTACCAAGCCCAAGCTGGATGCTTGTGAACAGTGGTGGGTCTTCAAACTGGCCCCTTTCGACTTTGACATCAAATACGTCTCAGGTGTGCAGAATGTCATCCCAGACCGTCTGAGCAGAGACCCTTTCATCAAGGCCAGTGTCACCAACCGTATTATCAGAGAGCCCTTCGAGTCCCTAGTTAAGGACGCAGAGGCAATCCACCCTGTAGCACTCCAAGACGCCTTCCACCTGTCCATGAACACTCTGGTCAACTCAGGACATGATGAAATCAAAGCCTGGCCACGTGACCTCTGATGGAGTAGCAGCCCTCCTCTCCATTCACAAAGAATGGGAGCCCTGTTCTCAAGATAGAGCAGCCAGACTGGAGGCAGTAAGCAACATCTTCTATCTGCACTCTTAGAGAACACTCCCAGCCTTCAATCATCAGAGCTCCAGAGGAAGCAAGGAGAAGACATAACCATATCTAGAGCCATCTACTACATTCAGAGGAAGCGGTGCCCCTCTCGACATGTGAGAAGCCACGAAAGTGCTCAATTACGGAGACTTCTGGGGCAGTGGAGGAAATTGAAAGGCACCAAGGCCAGAGTTGTACACTCCAGCTGGCACGTCAGTGGTTCTACAGGGCAGGTCAAGAGGAGGAAGTGAAGGAGTATGTGGCAAAGTGCAGGAGATGTGTGGTGAGCAAGTATCCAAAGCCTGAAGTAAGAACAAGTCGACATTCTGATTGTCACAGACTATTTCACACCCCTTGCTTTCCCCTGTGCAAATCAACAGCAACACAGGTGGCTAAACGACTATGGAAGGATTACTTTAGTGTCTATGGATTTCCGGAAAGAATCCACTCCAACCGCAGCTCCAACTTCGAATCACAGATAATCAAGGATCTTCTCGACATGGCCCATGTCCACAAGTCCCACACCACAGCTTACCACCCTGCCGGTAATGGGAGCGTGGAACATTTCAACAGGACTCTAGGAAGCATGCTCTAAGCCTTGCCCCCTCGTGAGAAACACAAGTGGCCCCAAATGATTAACACCTTGACCTTCTCCTATAACTGCACCAGCCATGAGACAACCGGTTATGCTCCCTTCTATCTCATGTTCGGCAGAATCCCCCGTCTGCCAGTGGATGTCATGTTCAAGTCAGCACTGAGAGATGAGAGAGTTGTCGACTTCGATGCCTACATCTTAAAGCTGAAGCAAGATCTGAAAGAGTCCATTGAGGCTGCCCAGAATGGCTGCCCACATGCAGTTACAAAACAGTCACGACAAAAACACCAGTTTGACAAGAAAATCAAGGGCTCTCCTGTTTTCGTGGGTGATCGTGTCCTCCTGGCCAACAAGATGGAGAGAGGGAAAAGAAAGCTGGCTGATCGCTGGGAATCTCACACTTATCAATTCACCTGGAAAGATCCAAACCTCCCTGTGTACCATATCAGGAAAATCAGAATTGATCACTTCAATGCAAGACAACATCTCACTGGTTAGTTTAACTTTAGAGTGTCCTATGCTAAATACTAATTAGAAGGGTAACTGCTAGTGTCACCACAGTGTCTGTCTCAGGAAGATAATGTCTCCCATTCCAGCTCTTACCTCCTTCCATTAACCAATCATAACAATAACAGAAGCTTCAACAGTCTGCTACGAGCCAGCCATTTCACATTCACATTCATTATCATTGCTTGGTGGACTACAGTCTTTCTAAACAATGTCTTAGATTTGTTGGATTTTATAGTTAAAGGACACCCAATAGGGACAGAAATATGCCAAATTGACATTGATGCTGCAGTGCCACACCAACAAGCTTCCCTGAAACTTTGTCACTCATAATGGGCTGTAAATGTAATAAGAACAGAATCCAACAGCCCACGGCCCCCTCAGTCTTCCAACAGCCCATGGCCCCCTCAGTCTACCTTGCCAGCCATCCCAGCCTGTGGCTGTACCCCCTCTGTTTATTTATCTTTTGCTTGCCATTAAACAAGCTAAACAAAGACAGAGGACAAAACAGAGGTGCAGACAGGAAAAGGCGACATCACTGACTCTCTGCTCCCAAAGGACACATCCACAACAAAGAGATGATTTCTATTAGACAATGAGCAACACTGAATCTATAAACAGTGGAGCCAATTACGCACACCGGCGCCTTGCAGGAGAAAGAGGGAGGGAAAAAATTGAAGCAGTGTGAGGCAGCATGGCAATTAAACCCACACAGGGGCCATGTTTTTCTCCCCTGCTAGCCTAGTACTGAAACATGGGCCTCTTTGTCCAATCCAACAGCAGAAATATGACTCTAATGCTATTACAACAGAAGAGACAGGGAGGAGCTAATAATAAACACATTGCCCAGAAAGCCTTAGCTACAGCACCATGGAGACAGGACGGATGCAGCCTATTGCTAAATGACCAGATGTAATGCATTAATCTACTGGTGCTGATATACGTGTAGGCCTGGCACTGCTAGCCTGCTCTCCTTCCAAAATGCATACTGACAAGAAGTTAGGGAGGAGGGTGTGAAAAAAAGTGTTCTGCAGGTCTAGGCCAGAACTCTCGCTACATAAGGGTAATACTCATATCATGCTTGACTTATTATATTGTACCAATAATGCTACACTTCTTTTAGAAGTGGTTGGGAGGAATCTGTGATTGAGAGTACTGGAAACCTTTAGGGTTTACAAGTGCTGCAGAGTGGCGAACCTTATATCCACCAAAGTTATGCTATCCCCAGATGTTTGTAAGCTCTTTCTGAACGTCAAAGACAATCAAAGGATAGTGGAATGGTACACCCACTCTGAAAGCGATTGAAGGGTCTTCCCCAGTTGATCTGTGATGTTTGGGATATTGCTGCTTTACCCCCAACCATTTGCAATATGAAATTCAGAGCGGAAGTCATAATAAGAGTATGCTATGTGAAAAGTCCATGTACATACACTGTGGTGTAAGGGGTGCTCCCAATAATGAAGGAACAGGATGACAAGGGGCCTGATTAAAACTGACAAGCCTTCAAATCAACTTAACATTAGGATTGGCCTGCGGCTTCATGCATACACCGCCTTGGACAGCTTGTCAGATCTTTGATGCAAGCCACTAGCAAACAACAATACCAACTTCAATAAATACATATAATATGGTGAATGTTCTCTTTTCAGATACTGAGCACGGAGATCATGTATCTAATGATAAGGTAGATCAATGACTGGACTTCTGATTAAGGCAGATAACTATGCATTACACTAACCACCCACTACAGTGTATACCAAACGATTTTAGGGAACGTCTAACAAATACAAAACCAGTATGCAATAATACAATTATCTGACAATAATGAACACACATACAGTACAGTGTAAGCATAGCAATGATTCACATCCAATTCTATTAAATATTCTTTCTCTTAAAAAAAAAATTAAAACAGTTTTTGAAACCCCTATTCTAGTTTTCAGAATCAACATATTAGAATCATTAGAATATCAATATACTATTGACTACCCTGCTTTCCTTAAACAGTGCTACACCCCTTTTGCAGAAATAGCTCCTGCGTTTGCCATGGATGCCAGTGTATATGCCTGTAAAATAAAATGTCCATGTGATAGGGCAATGTGTCATTCTGTAATGCGGCCAACTCATTGAGAATGGCAGCTGTGTGGGCAGCTTATAAATCACAATCTACTCTGTACAACAATATTCATCTAGCTCAGTCACGTGTTTGTATGAATACCCCCAAAAAATTGATGACTGATCAGTTAAGTTCAGAATTTGAGTGACAAGCTTTTATCTTATGTACAGTATCAAAAGCATTGCATAGTTTGGCAACGTATATACATTCTCCACTAAACAGTCTTGAACTGAACTATCTTAGATCTCTAAAGGCACAGTTTATCATGTGATTGGTAGTACCCTCCCATTACCTCTGTAAGACATTTCAATAATATATGGTGTGTCTAAGCTAGAGTACTGCTTTGATCCTTCTATCCCAAATAAAAAGCTGTGTTTATCACCATGAGTGGATACTTCCAGGGAGGGTCCCTAATAACTTCATTAGTGTTTGACAGACTTCTGCATCATGTCTCCCTGTGTGAAATTACCCTCTGTCGCTGCATTCCACATTCTCCCATATAGGCACTCTTAACTGCTAAACCATGTCGGCTTGTTAATGATTGCTCCGCCATTCCTTTCGATCTATGGCTATAACACCAACATCACTATTTCATTGGAAAGTGATTTGAACGTCCTATTTTGTGCCTGTTCTTTAATCTTCTTTATGGCCCTTCTCTTTTAATTGGGATTCAAGATCATTTGCAGTCTCCATGCCAACAGAGTGTGGTTTTCTGGGTCTCCGTTTACCATATCAGGTAAAGTTGGCAGGGTAAAAGGTGCACTGAAATGTTTGCTGCCTGACTGAAATATTATGATCTGTCTCACTTTACAATAAATATATTTAATAAAAGTTGAATAATACCTTCATAAGGCTCTACATACAGTAGTCATTCTATATTGAGGTTTATGTATAGTAGCATGGCCTTATATCTGGTGCTTTGCTAAAGTGGCATCACCCTTTTGGATCTTATTTATGTAGCATGAACTTTGCTTGTAAAACATGTTTGTTATGTGGGCCTTATGAAAGGTTTGGACACTTTCATCAAACCCTTTAAATTATACTTTGTTAAAAATTGGACCAAGATAACACTTACGTGTTCTCTCTTTCTCTCTCCCCTTTAGACAATCTCTCCCCTATCAGCCATAGTCATTTGCAACAAACCTTATTCCATCTCATTCCAAACCACTATCTCTTTATTGGTACAGTATGCATCAATTAACCTTTAACACGTACATATTAGGGCCTGGGAGAAAGTTCTGGAATGCGTACCTGTGTACTGTATGTGTCTGGTTGCATTATTGTTTACCAATCCACTTCTGAATACACACATGAGTAGTGTAAACCAGGCATAATAAAACCAGGCATCTGGCCTGGGTTGGTAGCTAACTCAGGGCACCTTGGGGCAACTAGCCCCCTATAATCTGATGTACCACAGCTTTGATCTGAGAATTAACATAGAGTTACATGGAGATGATCTGTTGCTGCTCTGACTAGGAAATAAAAAAAAACGAAAAAAACGAAAAAGAGGTGGCTCAATATGGAGAGTAAAGGAAGCATTTAAACTGCATGAACGTAGATCTCCAGGCTGCCTTGAAGGCTAACTTGAAGGCTACCTTGAAGGCTAACTTGGAAGTGTGGCAACACGAGACTTACACCATGTCAGAAACATGGTAAAAGCGTGTGAAAATGAATAACACCCATGCTTCACAGTTGTCAAAATATTCACTTAAGCCTTAAGCCATATGTTTTGATGTGCAGAAACAAAATCCCAAAATAGCTGATGAAAACATCACTGGATGAGCTGAGCTTGAGATATATCCAGACAAGACCACACGCATACACACTGTACATCTCCAAAAAGATACTGTATGACCTTACTGGTTCTCTTACAGTACATTCTGTAAACTCTTAAAGAGTGAAACATTAATATGTCTTGTGATACATTGTGTAATAATGTAAAATATGGCTAACTATACTGTAAACACAATACAATTGTGCTAAAGTGGGAATCCTATTACAAGGTACAGTAGGATATCGATCAGTCCTAAATTAGTTTGTAGTGGATTTTTATATCAATCTGGAATATGAATCTGCAAGAAAATGTAGATGTGAATGCACAGTAGTAATTATGCCTCGAGATACAAACTATTTTGTCTTGTGGGTAGAATATTGTTGTAAGTTGTAAATCATTGCAAAAGCACTGCAAAAGTACATAGTACATGGGTATTTACCGCATTGTGAGTCTGTGTTTGTCCAACCAGGATCAGGATGTTTGAGCAGATGATGGACAGGCAGAAGTTGATTAGAATTATGGACCGCTCAGAGCGGATATATCTGAAAGAAAAGAGGGAAGATTTTGAATAACAAACCAAATGTCAATCAAAAGCACCATCAAGATCTCAAATCCAGCAATTACTTCAGACTAATCAAGTCAACAAACAAAAATGTGTTGGGTGACAGAATTCTTACATGCATTTGAAGCAACCATACACAATAGAGAAAGCTTTGAGTGTTAAATCCTATCTGTAAATTCCAACAATGTCTATGCAACAATGCATCATGTAAAGGCCTACTAATAAATATGTGTTATGTATAGTCCATACCAGGTTCACACACTGGATTTTACTCACCTCCATAGTATAGCATAGACCACTGTCAATGTCATCAAGGCAAGACAGGATAGGCCACAGCCAACTATCAATGTCACAGATGGGACCCCTGAGTAGTCCATAATCTGTGAACAAGACAGAAGGAGGCCAAACAGTTAGGGACTTCAACTGGAGAAGAAATCAGTCACAACAACAGGAGCCATTTTGAAGAGTTCATGGCGTATGGTTCAATCAATATAAACTATCTTAGAGGGGAGGAGCGAGCACATGTATCTGCACAGTCAATGGTCCATAGGACCGACACCCGACATCAATGCAATACAATAACTGTTGCTTTCTTAACAAACCATTAATCTCAAGACCATGACAGTCTACTCCAAGTCTCTGAACCCCAATAAACCTCCAGAATGAAATAATCCTTTCCTCATTATCTCTACACTGCAGTAATCTAATTAACAATTACTAATTTGGTACCCATGAATACTGAAGAACAAAAAAGTCCTTATTATGAAAAGAGAAAACGTCTGGTGGTCTTGTTGAAAGTTACAAGATTACTAAAACATGTCAGAATAGTATGATAATAGCCTATTATCCACCTTAACTTTTTAGTAGTGCCTTTACAACCTAGTGTATTCTAGAATTGATAGTTTCAAGTTCACTTTCACTTGCCATAAACCACCAGTCATTGTGACATATCAGAAATGCATGGCAATGATCTGACTTATTCAACATTAACCTGCTGCTAGGACAACACTATCAGTTTCACAATCACCCTATTTACATTTGAGTCAGAAAATAGTAGCCTATTACATACAATATCACACCTGGGTGTCATGAATAGTTTTGCTCCCCTTTAAGGAAATGTTATGAATTATGGAATTCTTGCTTATAGGCAGTTATCCATTTTCATAACTGTATTTTGATATTGTTGCGCATGTATGGACACACATAGCCTAACTGACATGATACAAACTAGTATGCAGATTTCAAATAAGACCTCAGAGCATGACATTGCATTCTCTATTAGTGCACATCGATGGCCCTGATGTCTCAAAGTACAATAACACTCATAGTCACAACTCTGTATGTTCAATCTTTTTCATTATCATCAATTGATGATCAGCATAGATATTACAGTACACAACCTGAAGAGCACACATACTGGGTAACCACATGCGCATGAAAACACAAACACACACACACACACACACACACCCACACACACACACGGAGATCGATATAAAATTCCATACATTACATCCATACTTGAGATGTATGAAAAGCTCACAACCTAGACTACAAACATCTGAATACGCACAACAAACACATCAGTTCGATTGAAACAAAACAAAGCATTGCAATTAAGCACATTCACACAACAGCCTCTGCATCAATCTAGACATCTTAGATTCAAACAAAAATCAACTATACTCACTATTTCTCTTGGTTGCTGAGCCAAAATGGCGAAGGTAGATACACGATCACATAAGCATTTTGTATGGGATGCATCTGTAAGCACTGTTTTACATCCCTTTGCCGACCAGGTTCCCCAAGAATCGTTCCTGCAAGAAAAAGGCAGAGAAAATCAATTCCAGTGGTATCTCGATGTCAAGGCTTTGAGAAATCTGTCCGGATTGGATGAAAATGTGTAGCATGTATTCTAATCATCTAAAAATCGAGATTAGAATTCGAAAAACCACATCGACACGGCATTTTGGTAGGCTACAATAAGCATTTAGCTCGACCGGAGAAGAAAAAAAGGCTGAGAGCGGGGGGACGGGGGGGGGGGGGGGGGGGGGACGCACGGAGCTATCCAAACCCGGCTGGTGCTGATTGATTCCTCTATACACTGTTAAATAGCACCGATTGCACTAAACACGTTACACATCCCCTTCTCTAGAGATAGCCCACTAGATAAATATAATCATTACCGGGATTTCTTTAGGTGTAATTGAATCCGTCAAGGTATTTTCCAAGGCGGTTTTATTGTTGTTTTCTTCCTTTCTCAAATCTTGTTTTCTTTTTTGGATGATCGTTGCTCGACTGTTCTAATTAGCGGCTTTCGGATGCTTCCTAGGGGAAATTTTCACCCTGGAAACGGTGGACAGCACAGATTGATACTCTATTCTTTCTGCTGGTGCAACAGCGGAGGGGGAGGACTGGTCACACGTTACAAAATAGTCAAATATTTTCCTATGATCTATTCAATAAATCCGTAAATAATGGTATCCATTGCAATGTTGATAATGTTTTCATGTATTCTAAAATCCTCTGATGCCTGCGTTGTTATTATCCTTTGTAAAACATTTGTCAAAAAGCATTGCAGAACTATTCCACCCTATGGAAACGGCGCGGATGGTAGCAGCCCGTTGTTCCTCACTAGCAGGTGAAATGAAAGAAAAGCACGTTTCTTCTATTTATTACTCTCCATCTCATATTGAATCCTTCAAAGAATCCTGAAGCAAACATGGGCAAATGAGTAGATACTTAGATTAGATACTGTATCACTGTGCATAGTGACCCTTATTCGACAAAAAAAAAAAAAACTTTCAGCAATCTTATTATAAACATCTGAATAATGATAAATTATAACATTGTAGATACCCCAAAAGGTATACCCACAGCTTTGTCATTGTTCAAAACATACAGTATAGGTCTATGTCTACAAGCCTACTCATGAAATACCCACACATTAGGCCAACAATGAAGAGAACACTAGGATTTATAAGGAATCAACAGTTTGAAGTCATCTGTATGAATCCTACAAAGTAGACAGGCATATTGTGTACCATGTCTGTTTGGTAGGCAACATGTAATATATTCATCTAACAACCCACTCTGCAGGCTTTCTCATGAATACAGGACCATGTTTCAGAAGTTTTGGAATTCTCTCAGTTCCTTGTGTGAAATTAGGCTTATGAGATATCTGGGATAAAGTATAGGCTATTGCACTCACTCAAGAGAACTGTGGCAGAGAAACCATGCTGGGAGTTAAGGGGATGTACACATAACAGTGTAGGCTACACAGGTAGCCAATGCAGCAGTACCATCAAAACTGAATTCACAGTGGCAGTGACTGATGCTGGTCCACAAGAGTTGAGAAACACATGTATGCAGCACGACCAATATCAGAAAATATTGACTTTGTGGTAACACGTAACATCAAGGTGGTCTAATACCTATGTAATAACACTGTGATTACTTGTTTCATAATAATATAATTACTTAGTGATTTATGGAAATGAGCATTTCTGTTGTTGTTGCTTTACTCAAGTGCAATAAAACAGGAAGGAAGATTTGATTCCCTTTTGGTTTGACATCTTTTATGGCAAGTTGTGGCATTGATCAAAAAATCTGGAACCAGACTGTGTGTCATCAAAAAAACGGTATTGTGTCATCATCAATGTGTCAGTTAATCCTTGCTGAAATCAAGGTTAGCATGACTCCTAACTAACATGGCCCAGGGTGCCACTGGTCATGAGTGACAGAACTCCTCTTACTAAATTCTGGCTCATTGTAGACACTGAATGGGTACAGTGCAATGGAAATAAAGTCAACTGAGATTGGACTTATAGTAACAAAATGACAAGAAATGTGGTTTTACATGCCTGTATACTATATTAGGCTGGATTGTGTAGAAGGCTTTTAAGTACCAGAACAATGACATTGCAACACTGCATTCTGGAGGATACTGTATCCCCCCATTACACGTTCAGCCAATTACAGCTTTAAGTGAATAAAATAGGCTCCACATAAAAGTTTTAGAAAACATCTGTGCCCCAGTTTCACTCCGCCTGAAATGTATTACCTACTGAGTATGAAACTTGTAACACTGTACAAGAATATTCTTGAGTAAATATCATCTCTGTCCTATATTTTTGATATTTTAAAGCCTTATTTAGCAATGGAAATTGAACAAGGTCTCTCACACATGATGTACACAGGAATATGTTTGAGGCTACCACCATCATACTTCACTGCTTCTATGTCCACAATTTGAGAAATTGGTTGAGTTTGACCAAAGTAAATTATTCTGTGCCTAACATTCAAGAGATAAATTATCTCATGTTAATTATATTTGGCTGGTCCAATTATATTTGGACATATAATTAGTCTTAGCTCACCTAAGAACATGAGCCTGGAGATGGGGAATTCAGAGAGAGGTGTTCCCTCTCTTGTTGAGAGAAGACAGCTATACAAATTGAACATCAATTCTCACATATCTATAGTACTTAGATTTTTTACATTGGAAAAAGATTAGCCAAAACCAAAATGAATAGAAGAGGTACAATATGGCACAGCAGATCGCAATGCCAAAGTGAGGAGAGGTGGCATAAAGTTGGTCTTGATTAACAATAAGGTCATCAGATATGATGGTCAGCTCTCCAAGAGGATGTCATAACGGAGAGCCCATTTAAAAATATGGATTCATCAGTCAATCACGGCAGCATTAACTACTGCCATTTAATGATGCACTTACTTACACAGACCTGGCCAGATTAAATGTGAATTTTTCCAAAACTTATTCAGCAAGGGCATTGTGCCAATAACGTCAACTATATTCCTAAAGTAAGTGTTGTTCTCGAATTGATGGACATAGCCTTTTAATGTTGATTCGCCCATCAAGGTAATTTCAGGTGAGCATGTTGAGTGTATTTTCAATATAGAAAAAAAAAAGAAAAACATGAATTGACTATAGAGTGAACTGGTAGAATCAGACAGGGTGTGACAAGCTAGGAGGCAGAGCAAGAGTAGTAGAAGAAATGATGGATGAGAGGCACGTCAACAGGAATTTGTAGGACTGTCATTCCTCTCTCCTCTGACATGCAAACATGTGGAGTCGGGGAAGGGTTAGGGGAGATTGAAAAGGGCCTCTATTGTGAACTCTAAAACAGGCACAAAAGTTTGGAGAGTGTATTGGTTTAATGGTCATCTAACTTAAAATACCTGTAGAGTTATATCATCAGAATTCTACATAGGTTCTCTCAGTAGAGCTTTTGTAAGTGACAGCATGGCAGTGGCTATGGCAGTGGCTAAGATATTGCAGTAGCACATTCAAGGGTGACTTGGGTGGATGGTTGTTGTAAATATGATGTATCACAGTGTGCTGTGGAGCTGGAGGATGACACAAGTTAGCAATTTTGTTGAACAGTTTAGAGGAACCAAATGGATTTACGATTTGTGGATTTCATGAACCCATGTTGTACCACGACTACCACATAATGTTTTTACACAGAGATCACCTTCAGTGAAGGTACTTCCTGAATTTGACAGTCATGCTCCTGGAAGGTAAAGCTCCATGCTCTCTGTATTCCCTGCACCAGTCTGCATTTCTTCCTTACGATGGTGTCCATTACTGTAATTGCAGTAAGGCAATGCCTCAGTGGATACCGTATTCCCGTCTAAACTGAACAATATCTTCTTGCCATGCACATTGACTGATGCACAAACAGCTCCCAACACACAGCCGATGCCAGGGTTTTGCCACCACACAAGGAAAGAAGCAGGTTCAGACAGAGGTTAATAACTTATGTGCCAACTCTTTATTACAAAAGCTTGCAAGAGGATATAATGATTTGGTTTCTTTAAACGTCTTTAACATTAACACCACTATGTGCCATGTGGTACCAGGTAATGACAAACTGTGCTGAATGCTTTGTTGAAGTAATGAATGTATCCAATTTATTGGTAAATACCAGGTAGGAACCAGATAAAACCAGAGTGTAACATAATGTGTCTGTCCTCAGCAGAAGATGTGAGTCCAACTTTAACATGCTTGACACCTCCTAAATGTCGAGTCTAATGGATAAATTTCCTATTGACAAGGGGAACTCTTTTTTTCTTTTTTCTTGTTTTCTTTCCAAGATCAGTCAGTCAGCATTTGTTGTTGGGGGGTGGGGGTGGGGGTGGGTATACAGTCATGTATTATAATTGTTTGCTTACACAAAATTGGTTTAATTTGCTGAGTACACATGTTAATCAACAAATTAATTGATGATCATGTGTATACATAAATCATCTCACAAACAGATTACTAATTAGACTAAACAAAGATATTAGATTATGAATACACAGAAATTCTCCTGTTTGGAGAACCCTGTTGCCAAAATAAACCCTATAGTACCTTATAAGTACTAGCAATAAAGAGTACTATCTATGCTGACTTTCTTCCCCTTGTCCTTTGCTGCTTTGGCTGCTTCTCTTTCAGCCAGCTGCCTTAATACAATAAGGCCTGAATCCATTCGAATAGTTCAATGTATTCTCAAGAGGCCAGCGTTTTTGTGGCCCTGATTCAATGGAAATTGAATTTAGTGAATATGCTTTCTCCATGTTCTTATCTGTCCGTGAGCAGTGAGCCCTTGCACTTGTATGCTCATATTGCTGCTGAGGCGCAGTGCAATTTTCATATTTGGTAGTTATTAGGATTAAATAGCAGCCATATTCAATTTACAAAGAGGCCTGGTGAAATAATGACAGCATTTGTAAAAGCAATTGAAAAACTCATAACGATTTTTGTCTAGTTTAATTTCCCACTATGATACAAATTGTATTTATACAGTTACGGTACACGTTGATATATTATCAGGCACAATAAATGCAGGAGGATGACCCTCAACTACTCATATACAGTATGTTCTGTATCAAAGGCTTGCAGTGAGAGATGCTTTTCTCCATATTACCACAGGTGTGAGTATATCTATGCCTCTGGCTAGTGATTACCAACATGCTTATCAGCTACACTCACTGTGAGCATGATACACCTGGCTGTGTTTTTCTAGAGATGTGCCCCAGGCTACAACAAATTTGAAGCATTAGCCACATGTAAAGCTGTCTCACAGCTGGCCAAATACATGAGGCAAAGAAAAGGAAAACTGCAAAACAGCTATCTACTTTCATTTTGTAATATCATTAATTAAATGTTCTTGTTTTTCCCCCAACAAAATGGCTGACACATGTCAGATTACCCTACCAGCCCACACACTGGATGTTAAGGTTACAATGACAAAACAATTGCCTGTATGTGAACGTAATTATCACCTAAGCATCTACAGTATGGTACTGTACTTCATTCTGAGACTAAAGGTATACTGCAGACATTGCTTACACCCCTATAATGCTGAGATCATGTAATGTTAGATCATACACTTGACTTGTGACAGGCCAGAACAGTTATCACAGTGTAGTCAGGGTTGCTAAGAACAGTTACATCATGTGAGTGGAGAAGTGACAACAAAAAAAGAGCAAAAAAATGAGCTCTCTCTCAAATTCAAGTGCCTATGGAAACTGACACAATACCTCCAGGGGACCCATCCTTAGGGTAACATGTCAATATCTGACCAAGCCCTGATGCTTGAGAGCTGCTTTAATTGCAGTCCTGGGAATAGCGTGGGTGTTCAGATCAACATTGATAGAAAATACAGAGGGCATAATAACTATTCTGAAAGGGACTGTATGTCATCCCTATCCAAGAATATTATCAACGTTTTCAAACAGATGATGTCAACTATACATGCTCTCATAATAAATTCAGTTTTTTGCTGATTGCTGAGTCATAGTAATTAAGCATTGATAAGAGTTGTGTCTAATGTATATCTGACACACACACACACACACACAAACACACACACACACACACACACACACACACACACACACACACACACACACACACACACACACACACACACACACACACACACACACACACACACACAGTGTAAGTAGTCTCTAGCCATCCCCACTAATGTGGTACATCAGAAAAACAGACAGACACTATAGACAGACTCAAGGTCTGGAGGTCTGGAGAAATTGTTATTGGCCAATTCCATTTTAATGGATCATGGGCTGCGAGCAGTCACATTTTGATTGGCTTTGAGCAGAAGTGATGTTTTGAGAACAACAACCCCCTCCTCTTTTTGTTACTCTTGAAAATAGAAAATCAACAAAACTAGCCAGCAAACATTGCTAGCCAGCTATATTTTTTTTTATAATGGAGATTGCTGAAGTGCTTTTATTTTTCCTATGGCGATCATAGCTCTGACATGGTCATAATGGCTTGCCAGAGCTTGTGACTTAATCCAACCATGAGTGCCCTAACCTGTTTCGGCAACCCTTATCCCAGTTTTTAAAGTATCCACTCTGCATTATCAGAGATTTATTCTATCATATAGATAAATTAACTTTATACCCGTCATTACCTGAAGCCACGGTGGAAAACTCAAAAGATGGCACTCCCCATAGTGCGCAGGTAAACCAGAGGGTGATTGGCTAAATGGCATAATTATAAACAAAGAAACGGAAATGCAATTGCAATGTGGAGTACCAGTTTTCTACCGCGGCTTTGGGTAATGACAGGTATAAAATTGACAGTGAACATCAGTGAACATTATTGGCTGTTGTCTAGCAACCGTGTTACAGGACTCCACTCCCTGCTAACGCCCTTCCGCCTCAAATTTCCCAAAGCTTTCCGAATTAGGTGAGAAGAAAGACTATTGGGAGCCAAGGTCAGCCGGGAGCATATGTAATTTTTACAAGGCATCTGACTTGGGAGACTACAGTGTAAGCACAATGGCACTTCAACCGGCGCTTCAACTGCACAAATGATCTGTCATGTGATTTAACATAATCAGTAAGCTATTACTGTTCATAGCTGCAAAATACAAAAAACAGAGGTCCACAGGCACGTGTGACACTTGTAAGGAAATATGGTTATGTATCTGCAGGCATTAGGATAAGAAAGTGGTCAAGCCATGGCCAATGACTAGGCTGACGACTTGATGGCTTGGCTATAAACAGGACCAACGACTTGATTCCCTGATATTGACTGACAAAGCCCTGTTGTTCTCCTTTCATTGACATGCACAGGCTACTATTGACCTTGTCCCCTATCATTGTTAACCACTGCCCACCTCCAGGATAGCCACACCTTTGGGGTCTCTTGTATGTAATGTGGCCTCTCAAACATGTAATTGTATTTGAGCTGTCTTTCTTTACCCAGTATACTTGGTGTACCGTACAATACTATTTTGCTTGGACAATAAAGTTGTTGCTTGACTAAACACTGCAAGACATCTTATTTCACAAAGGTGGAATTCCTTCACATTTTATAATAAAAATAAGTCTGCTGTTTTAAAATCCATGTCCCACTTCTTCCCTGACTTTTCCTTAATGTCTATTTTTAACATAGCATTGTTACAATTTAAAAATCACACAGAAAAAAAAATGGTAACCATTTGACTACCATAGCTTTTTTTGAAGTCATGTCCTGAGGCATGATTAACACTTGCTCCCAAACATAGCTTTTATCCTCATCATGGTGAATCGAAACTGACCTTGCAGTTATGAATGGTTTACCCATTTCAACCGTACTGCTGATATCAGCAACATAGAAAGACAGACAACAGTTTTTTGCATGATCAAAGTGATTACATGTGTATAGAACCCCCACAGCACATACCCAGCTTGTGAAAAACAGACACATACCCTTCAGTGCACCTGTATGTTGAAATGTAGGCTTATTACATTTGTTTTACTCAGTAGCCTATGTGTGTTTGATTCATGATAATGGCACGATATCCACGTACAGGGAGGCTGACAAATTCCCCCCGATTACAGACACTTTTGTGCATAACTCGATTGCTTGTTATAAGCCAGGAGACAACATCAATTTTGTATTGAATGTGGTTTGCATGTGGAGCAGAAAAACTGGATTTGGCTATTCGCCTAGCCACTGAAAGAAGAAGTGATTTCGTATCCACTTGTTTTTTTTTTTTTAACTTTAGCAAATTACTTGTGTATAGTATTTCTTGCAAATATGTATAATTATATTTCATTATTGTATAATTATATTTCATTATTTATAATTCAGATTTCAAGTTCTGTTTTATCAACCATTGGTGCTTTACATTTGACCACTTTATTTTTTTATGCAGTAACACCAATTATGTCCGTAAATATGTTATTTTCAGTATGTAAGCTCTTTAAAATACAAAATGTGGTATTTCTTATGATTCTTAAGTCCTGACGAAGCTTATTTTTTTAAGAAACAGAATTATTGTTGTTGGTACTGATCTAATTTAATGATTACATGTGACACTAACGTCAATAAATGGAGGTCTCTAGATGTTGCTCTGGGTACTTCGGTTAATAATAAGCGCCCAGGGCTTCTAGTGTTAACACAGCTTTTGAATTTCCTCAGGGGGTAAATTTTTCTTCTCATACAAATGCACGACACACAACTATAGTTTAAAGGTGAAAGCATGTAGATTTAAGCTTTAAAATCGTGTTAAATGGCTATGATATATCGGTAACCATCAATGAATCAGAGCATAAATCATGTTCTTGGAGAAATCAGTTTTGGTCCAGACAAGGTGCTTTCTAAAATCTGGTGTCATGGCCGAGCACTGGCCTTTACGTACCATTTGTAAGTTTTGTGGATATGCACACATTTGCTGCTATTCGAAAATGTAGAATATTGTGTTTCAGATTTTCAATGTCACCAAAAAGGGCAGCAACGTGCAAAAATACAGTACATGTTACACCTTGAAGCATATAGCTTTGCACTTTGCTGTTTTCTTTGCTATTTGGCCACACTGAACATTTAAAAACATACATACATGTATACTACATTTTCTAATAGAGCATATCCTTGTAAAGAAATGAAACATAAAATAAGTATGTAAAGGCCAGTGCTCAACCTGGATTTTAGAAAGTGCTTTGTTTGGACCAAAACACGCTTTTCACTGAACTGAATCTCATTCCTTGATCGCTACCGATTTATCATGGCCATTTTTAGCACTATTTTAAAGCTTAAATCTACATACTGAACATTTAATCAAGAACAGGCTCTGTATAGGAAATAATAAATCATTATATTTGAATGTTCTTCTCTACCCTCATTTTATTACATATTGTAAAGAAAAAGTCTTAGGCAGACTGCAACTATTATTTAAAGGATTTATTCCTTTCATCCGATTTTAATCTTCATGGGCTTTGCTCATATTTCACTTCAACCAAAATAATTGCACTCAAATATTATCACAGAGGACAGACCATGCGCTAGTACATTCAGACTCCAATCCAAAAAAAGGATTGTCAATACAAGAGCAAACAACTTTTAACCTCTTAAAAGGAGCAAACACAATGTTTTCAATTTCAGAGCATTTAACACAAACAAATCTGAACACAAGGAAACCTGCCCACTTACATGATGTTGCTATCCCACAATGCACAGTAAGGATTCATGGTACCCTGAAAGACAAAAAAGGAGATTATGAGATGCGCACAACTTTGAATCATCATCACTAAATCAAATCCTATCGGTTCCTCCTAATACATGCATTATTGGTTAAGACCAGATATATTAGATATGGTCATGACAAGTTGACATATAGGCTATGCCAATAACACAATGTGCATCACCTTGAATGATGTCTTTGAACAATTGACTCCTTTATCTCTTGAGATTAACAAAAAAGACCTGAGTCATAAAAAGGGTTGTCCGTGTAATTATCAGAGCAGAGCTACACTGTAGAGCAGAGCTACACTGTAGAGCAGAGCTACACTGTAGAGCAGAGCTGCACCTGCAAATTCATTATCGAACCAATTACTCCCCATTGTTTGTTGACTAATGTGCTTTAAATGTGTTGCCACGGTCATTGTTGAGAATTCACTCAGAGGAGGTACTTTTGCCTCCATGGAGCAAACATGATTCACAAAGTCAGGAGATACAGTAAAACTACACACATTTTCTTTCACATTTTACATTCTAATGCTGAACTGCAATTTAAACTGCATGACCATGGCTTAAAACCATTTACTTTGTGTGACAGAGTTAAATAAACAAAACAAGATTGTTTTGTTATGGTTAACTCATGAGACGTTATCGCTAAGCAACCTTTAAGGCAGTTATAATGTTTGTAGAGTGTAACTCATTGCACATGTTCAGTAGTGATGGGAGGGTGCTTACGTTGGCCAGGTGAGCCAGTTCAATCTCCAGGTGAGACTCTGTCACCTTCGGCTCCGGTCTTACTGTCACAGCGATCACCTTGGAGTTCACAGCTGTGTTGTTCCTGTGTGTAAAATAGAGTGAGACAGTTACCAACTGTGTTGTTCCTGTGTGTAAAATAGAGTGAGACAGTTACCAACTGTGTTGTTCCTGTGTGTAAAATAGAGTGAGACAGTTACCAACTGTGTTGTTCCTGTGTGTAAAATAGAGTGAGACAGTTACCAACTGTGTTGTTCCTGTGTGTAAAATAGAGTGAGACAGTTACCAACTGTGTTGTTCCTGTGTGTAAAATAGAGTGAGACAGTTACCAACTGTGTTGTTCCTGTGTGTAAAATAGAGTGAGACAGTTACCAGCTGTGTTGTTCCTGTGTGTAAAATAGAGTGAGACAGTTACCAACTGTGTTGTTCCTGTGTGTAAAATAGAGTGAGACAGTTACCAGCTGTGTTGTTCCTGTGTGTAAAATAGAGTGAGACAGTTACCAGCTGTGTTGTTCCTGTGTGTAAAATAGAGTGAGACAGTTACCAGCTGTGTTGTTCCTGTGTGTAAAATAGAGTGAGACAGTTACCAGCTGTGTTGTTCCTGTGTGTAAAATAGAGTGAGACAGTTACCAGCTGTGTTGTTCCTGTGTGTAAAATAGAGTGAGACAGTTACCAGCTGTGTTGTTCCTGTGTGTAAAATAGAGTGAGACAGTTACCAGCTGTGTTGTTCCTGTGTGTAAAATAGAGTGAGACAGTTACCAACTGTGTTGTTCCTGTGTGTAAAATAGAGTGAGACAGTTACCAGCTGTGTTGTTCCTGTGTGTAAAATAGAGTGAGACAGTTACCAGCTGTGTTGTTCCTGTGTGTAAAATAGAGTGAGACAGTTACCAGCTGTGTTGTTCCTGTGTGTAAAATAGAGTGAGACAGTTACCAGCTGTGTTGTTCCTGTGTGTAAAATAGAGTGAGACAGTTACCAACTGTGTTGTTCCTGTGTGTAAAATAGAGTGAGACAGTTACCAGCTGTGTTGTTCCTGTGTGTAAAATAGAGTGAGACAGTTACCAACTGTGTTGTTCCTGTGTGTAAAATAGAGTGAGACAGTTACCAACTGTGTTGTTCCTGTGTATAAAATAGAGTGAGACAGTTACCAACTGTGTTGTTCCTGTGTGTAAAATAGAGTGAGACAGTTACCAACTGTGTTGTTCCTGTGTGTAAAATAGAGTGAGACAGTTACCAACTGTGTTGTTCCTGTGTATAAAATAGAGTGAGACAGTTACCAACTGTGTTGTTCCTGTGTGTAAAATAGAGTGAGACAGTTACCAACTGTGTTGTTCCTGTGTGTAAAATAGAGTGAGACAGTTACCAACTGTGTTGTTCCTGTGTGTAAAATAGAGTGAGACAGTTACCAACTGTGTTGTTCCTGTGTGTAAAATAGAGTGAGACAGTTACCAACTGTGTTGTTCCTGTGTATAAAATAGAGTGAGACAGTTACCAACTGTGTTGTTCCTGTGTGTAAAATAGAGTGAGACAGTTACCAACTGTGTTGTTCCTGTGTGTAAAATAGAGTGAGACAGTTACCAACTGTGTTGTTCCTGTGTATAAAATAGAGTGAGACAGTTACCAACTGTGTTGTTCCTGTGTATAAAATAGAGTGAGACAGTTACCAACTGTGTTGTTCCTGTGTGTAAAATAGAGTGAGACAGTTACCAACTGTGTTGTTCCTGTGTGTAAAATAGAGTGAGACAGTTACCAACTGTGTTGTTCCTGTGTGTAAAATAGAGTGAGACAGTTACCAACTGTGTTGTTCCTGTGTGTAAAATAGAGTGAGACAGTTACCAACTGTGTTGTTCCTGTGTATAAAATAGAGTGAGACAGTTACCAGCTGTGTTGTTCCTGTGTGTAAAATAGAGTGAGACAGTTACCAACTGTGTTGTTCCTGTGTGTAAAATAGAGTGAGACAGTTACCAACTGTGTTGTTCCTGTGTGTAAAATAGAGTGAGACAGTTACCAACTGTGTTGTTCCTGTGTGTAAAATAGAGTGAGACAGTTACCAACTGTGTTGTTCCTGTGTGTAAAATAGAGTGAGACAGTTACCAACTGTGTTGTTCCTGTGTGTAAAATAGAGTGAGACAGTTACCAACTGTGTTGTTCCTGTGTGTAAAATAGAGTGAGACAGTTACCAGCTGTGTTGTTCCTGTGTGTAAAATAGAGTGAGACAGTTACCAGCTGTGTTGTTCCTGTGTGTAAAATAGAGTGAGACAGTTACCAGCTGTGTTGTTCCTGTGTGTAAAATAGAGTGAGACAGTTACCAGCTGTGTTGTTCCTGTGTGTAAAATAGAGTGAGACAGTTACCAGCTGTGTTGTTCCTGTGTGTAAAATAGAGTGAGACAGTTACCAGCTGTGTTGTTCCTGTGTGTAAAATAGAGTGAGACAGTTACCAGCTGTGTTGTTCCTGTGTGTAAAATAGAGTGAGACAGTTACCAACTGTGTTGTTCCTGTGTGTAAAATAGAGTGAGACAGTTACCAGCTGTGTTGTTCCTGTGTGTAAAATAGAGTGAGACAGTTACCAACTGTGTTGTTCCTGTGTGTAAAATAGAGTGAGACAGTTACCAACTGTGTTGTTCCTGTGTGTAAAATAGAGTGAGACAGTTACCAACTGTGTTGTTCCTGTGTGTAAAATAGAGTGAGACAGTTACCAACTGTGTTGTTCCTGTGTGTAAAATAGAGTGAGACAGTTACCAGCTGTGTTGTTCCTGTGTGTAAAATAGAGTGAGACAGTTACCAACTGTGTTGTTCCTGTGTGTAAAATAGAGTGAGACAGTTACCAGCTGTGTTGTTCCTGTGTGTAAAATAGAGTGAGACAGTTACCAGCTGTGTTGTTCCTGTGTGTAAAATAGAGTGAGACAGTTACCAGCTGTGTTGTTCCTGTGTGTAAAATAGAGTGAGACAGTTACCAGCTGTGTTGTTCCTGTGTGTAAAATAGAGTGAGACAGTTACCAGCTGTGTTGTTCCTGTGTGTAAAATAGAGTGAGACAGTTACCAGCTGTGTTGTTCCTGTGTGTAAAATAGAGTGAGACAGTTACCAGCTGTGTTGTTCCTGTGTGTAAAATAGAGTGAGACAGTTACCAGCTGTGTTGTTCCTGTGTGTAAAATAGAGTGAGACAGTTACCAGCTGTGTTGTTCCTGTGTGTAAAATAGAGTGAGACAGTTACCAGCTGTGTTGTTCCTGTGTGTAAAATAGAGTGAGACAGTTACCAGCTGTGTTGTTCCTGTGTGTAAAATAGAGTGAGACAGTTACCAGCTGTGTTGTTCCTGTGTGTAAAATAGAGTGAGACAGTTACCAGCTGTGTTGTTCCTGTGTGTAAAATAGAGTGAGACAGTTACCAGCTGTGTTGTTCCTGTGTGTAAAATAGAGTGAGACAGTTACCAACTGTGTTGTTCCTGTGTGTAAAATAGAGTGAGACAGTTACCAACTGTGTTGTTCCTGTGTGTAAAATAGAGTGAGACAGTTACCAACTGTGTTGTTCCTGTGTGTAAAATAGAGTGAGACAGTTACCAACTGTGTTGTTCCTGTGTGTAAAATAGAGTGAGACAGTTACCAACTGTGTTGTTCCTGTGTGTAAAATAGAGTGAGACAGTTACCAACTGTGTTGTTCCTGTGTGTAAAATAGAGTGAGACAGTTACCAACTGTGTTGTTCCTGTGTGTAAAATAGAGTGAGACAGTTACCAACTGTGTTGTTCCTGTGTGTAAAATAGAGTGAGACAGTTACCAACTGTGTTGTTCCTGTGTGTAAAATAGAGTGAGACAGTTACCAACTGTGTTGTTCCTGTGTGTAAAATAGAGTGAGACAGTTACCAGCTGTGTTGTTCCTGTGTGTAAAATAGAGTGAGACAGTTACCAACTGTGTTGTTCCTGTGTGTAAAATAGAGTGAGACAGTTACCAGCTGTGTTGTTCCTGTGTGTAAAATAGAGTGAGACAGTTACCAGCTGTGTTGTTCCTGTGTGTAAAATAGAGTGAGACAGTTACCAGCTGTGTTGTTCCTGTGTGTAAAATAGAGTGAGACAGTTACCAGCTGTGTTGTTCCTGTGTGTAAAATAGAGTGAGACAGTTACCAGCTGTGTTGTTCCTGTGTGTAAAATAGAGTGAGACAGTTACCAGCTGTGTTGTTCCTGTGTGTAAAATAGAGTGAGACAGTTACCAGCTGTGTTGTTCCTGTGTGTAAAATAGAGTGAGACAGTTACCAGCTGTGTTGTTCCTGTGTGTAAAATAGAGTGAGACAGTTACCAGCTGTGTTGTTCCTGTGTGTAAAATAGAGTGAGACAGTTACCAGCTGTGTTGTTCCTGTGTGTAAAATAGAGTGAGACAGTTACCAGCTGTGTTGTTCCTGTGTGTAAAATAGAGTGAGACAGTTACCAGCTGTGTTGTTCCTGTGTGTAAAATAGAGTGAGACAGTTACCAACTGTGTTGTTCCTGTGTGTAAAATAGAGTGAGACAGTTACCAGCTGTGTTGTTCCTGTGTGTAAAATAGAGTGAGACAGTTACCAACTGTGTTGTTCCTGTGTGTAAAATAGAGTGAGACAGTTACCAACTGTGTTGTTCCTGTGTATAAAATAGAGTGAGACAGTTACCAACTGTGTTGTTCCTGTGTGTAAAATAGAGTGAGACAGTTACCAACTGTGTTGTTCCTGTGTGTAAAATAGAGTGAGACAGTTACCAACTGTGTTGTTCCTGTGTATAAAATAGAGTGAGACAGTTACCAACTGTGTTGTTCCTGTGTGTAAAATAGAGTGAGACAGTTACCAACTGTGTTGTTCCTGTGTGTAAAATAGAGTGAGACAGTTACCAACTGTGTTGTTCCTGTGTGTAAAATAGAGTGAGACAGTTACCAACTGTGTTGTTCCTGTGTGTAAAATAGAGTGAGACAGTTACCAACTGTGTTGTTCCTGTGTATAAAATAGAGTGAGACAGTTACCAACTGTGTTGTTCCTGTGTGTAAAATAGAGTGAGACAGTTACCAACTGTGTTGTTCCTGTGTGTAAAATAGAGTGAGACAGTTACCAACTGTGTTGTTCCTGTGTATAAAATAGAGTGAGACAGTTACCAACTGTGTTGTTCCTGTGTATAAAATAGAGTGAGACAGTTACCAACTGTGTTGTTCCTGTGTGTAAAATAGAGTGAGACAGTTACCAACTGTGTTGTTCCTGTGTGTAAAATAGAGTGAGACAGTTACCAACTGTGTTGTTCCTGTGTGTAAAATAGAGTGAGACAGTTACCAACTGTGTTGTTCCTGTGTGTAAAATAGAGTGAGACAGTTACCAACTGTGTTGTTCCTGTGTATAAAATAGAGTGAGACAGTTACCAGCTGTGTTGTTCCTGTGTGTAAAATAGAGTGAGACAGTTACCAACTGTGTTGTTCCTGTGTGTAAAATAGAGTGAGACAGTTACCAACTGTGTTGTTCCTGTGTATAAAATAGAGTGAGACAGTTACCAAATGTGTTGTTCCTGTGTATAAAATAGAGTGAGACAGTTACCAACTGTGTTGTTCCTGTGTGTAAAATAGAGTGAGACAGTTACCAACTGTGTTGTTCCTGTGTATAAAATAGAGTGAGACAGTTACCAACTGTGTTGTTCCTGTGTGTAAAATAGAGTGAGACAGTTACCAGCTGTGTTGTTCCTGTGTGTAAAATAGAGTGAGACAGTTACCAGCTGTGTTGTTCCTGTGTGTAAAATAGAGTGAGACAGTTACCAGCTGTGTTGTTCCTGTGTGTAAAATAGAGTGAGACAGTTACCAGCTGTGTTGTTCCTGTGTGTAAAATAGAGTGAGACAGTTACCAGCTGTGTTGTTCCTGTGTGTAAAATAGAGTGAGACAGTTACCAGCTGTGTTGTTCCTGTGTGTAAAATAGAGTGAGACAGTTACCAGCTGTGTTGTTCCTGTGTGTAAAATAGAGTGAGACAGTTACCAACTGTGTTGTTCCTGTGTGTAAAATAGAGTGAGACAGTTACCAGCTGTGTTGTTCCTGTGTGTAAAATAGAGTGAGACAGTTACCAACTGTGTTGTTCCTGTGTGTAAAATAGAGTGAGACAGTTACCAACTGTGTTGTTCCTGTGTATAAAATAGAGTGAGACAGTTACCAACTGTGTTGTTCCTGTGTGTAAAATAGAGTGAGACAGTTACCAACTGTGTTGTTCCTGTGTGTAAAATAGAGTGAGACAGTTACCAACTGTGTTGTTCCTGTGTGTAAAATAGAGTGAGACAGTTACCAACTGTGTTGTTCCTGTGTATAAAATAGAGTGAGACAGTTACCAACTGTGTTGTTCCTGTGTGTAAAATAGAGTGAGACAGTTACCAACTGTGTTGTTCCTGTGTGTAAAATAGAGTGAGACAGTTACCAACTGTGTTGTTCCTGTGTGTAAAATAGAGTGAGACAGTTACCAACTGTGTTGTTCCTGTGTGTAAAATAGAGTGAGACAGTTACCAACTGTGTTGTTCCTGTGTATAAAATAGAGTGAGACAGTTACCAACTGTGTTGTTCCTGTGTGTAAAATAGAGTGAGACAGTTACCAACTGTGTTGTTCCTGTGTGTAAAATAGAGTGAGACAGTTACCAACTGTGTTGTTCCTGTGTATAAAATAGAGTGAGACAGTTACCAACTGTGTTGTTCCTGTGTATAAAATAGAGTGAGACAGTTACCAACTGTGTTGTTCCTGTGTGTAAAATAGAGTGAGACAGTTACCAACTGTGTTGTTCCTGTGTGTAAAATAGAGTGAGACAGTTACCAACTGTGTTGTTCCTGTGTGTAAAATAGAGTGAGACAGTTACCAACTGTGTTGTTCCTGTGTGTAAAATAGAGTGAGACAGTTACCAACTGTGTTGTTCCTGTGTATAAAATAGAGTGAGACAGTTACCAGCTGTGTTGTTCCTGTGTGTAAAATAGAGTGAGACAGTTACCAACTGTGTTGTTCCTGTGTGTAAAATAGAGTGAGACAGTTACCAACTGTGTTGTTCCTGTGTATAAAATAGAGTGAGACAGTTACCAAATGTGTTGTTCCTGTGTATAAAATAGAGTGAGACAGTTACCAACTGTGTTGTTCCTGTGTATAAAATAGAGTGAGACAGTTACCAACTGTGTTGTTCCTGTGTATAAAATAGAGTGAGACAGTTACCAACTGAGCATGACCCAAGGCTGGCACTTGTGTGATACTACATAAACATTGTATAAGCTTCTAAGTAAGACAGACAAACACTGTTTATGGCATATAGAGACTTTACTGCATCTCTACTCAAACAAATGATTTATCATTTTCATCTTAAAATCTGTTTGTAATTTACGAAAAGGCAGGTTTGTAGGAAGAGATTGGCAAAATGCTTTACACTTATTTTTGACTGTTACAGTCACAGTACACTATGATGGATTCCAATAATAGTATTTGTATGTACAGTACAGGTATTTTTTCTTGTTTAATATGAAATATCAGTTAAATGTCATACAGAATAACTTGCATTGATATGCATAGAGGCTAACTGATGCCGTGAATTTCCCTGAACTATAATACATAAGCCAATGAGACTTCTCTCTCTGAAGCACATGACAAACCCCCTGCTGAGGTACGACCCAACTTTGACATAACAAGTGTGAAGTCAAACCAAGATACATTTGTCACAGGGGGCCAACTTGGGGCATGATTTAATGGTCCATTTAGAGCGAGTCACAAAGATTGAAAATAGACACACCTCAGGAATTCTGGCATTTCAAGTGTTGAATGAATCACTTTTTAGAGAGTGCCAAACAGCCGGAATATAAGAGAGCTCTTTAACTACAATCCTTTTCCCTCAGAATTTAACTCTTGCCAAAGTAAGAAACATTGCAAAACAAACTTAAAATAACACCATTCGTTTTGTCTTGGCCTTGGGGTATCTCATTCAGTTACTGAAAATAAACTATGGTAACCATTGTAAACTATGAGAGTTAAGAGTTAATTTGAGCTTTTCTGCTCCTTAAGGTTTAGATCCTTTTCCCTTTATTCTTGCTTTATCTTCAAGGCAACATGCTTATGGGTTTTGAGAATAGAGAATGTATTTTTTCCTTTTTCTTTTAAACCCCTATCCCATATACCCCACAGGGAAACTGTGTGTTGCTGTACGACAAAGATGATACTTGACCGACTGCTCAGACCTACTCTAGGGAGGGTCAGAGGTGGTCTGGAGTCTCAGTTAAGCCCCAAGAGGCCAAGGTGGAAACCTCAAGGGAAAAAGAATGGGTTTGATCCTGAGCAAGAAAATCGAATCTGGGAAACAGATCTGGTGTTTTCATAAAAAAGGCCACACCACTGACTCATATATTAATTAGGTCTGTTTCAAAGAGCAAACTAGAAGAAAAAAATATCCTGTGATCTATCTTATATCAGCATGAGCTGCAGTATCATAACCAGTATAACAAAGTCAAGGCAGGGGGATACATCATACCTCACAATGAATGCATCAGCATGAGAAATGATTGATATTGTACACACTGTAATTAAACCCTGATATGTGCATTGATTTTTGTAACTGAGACACATGCTGACTTAGGGCTGATGGTTGTAATGATATGCACCCCAATGTATAATATTCCATACAGATTCTGCCCAACCATCACTTTTACTTTCACCAACACAAGAGAACCTCATTCTAATTCTTCACATAAATCATACACTTACCCTGACTGGAAGAGTGCCACACAGCAATACATAATGACAGTAATGCTCAATTTGATTAACAGAACATCTAACAATATTGGAAAATGAATATGATTTATAAATCAGGAATCAAATATAGCTTACTCATGCACTTGTCATTGTCTCTTTGAATTAGTAGTATGAGAGAAATCATTAGGCACATATGGGGTTCAGGGGGGAGATATTTCCCAACTTACTGTGTCCTCAGCAGAAAGGAAAGATTACTGTAACTCTTTCTGAGTCTTGGAGTAAGATTCTCTTTTGATTCATGAACGTTTCAGTGACACTTTACTTTATCAGTTTTAACACTAACTTTATGGCATGTCACTTATGATTTAGTGTGCAATTCTGTAACGCTAAAGGTATCATACGATATTATTTTCAACCACCATGGCAAGAGACTAAGCAACCAGTTTAATTGAAATTATGTTTTATGGTATTGTTATGTTGTTTTACTTCCATATAATGTTCAAAATATGACTGATATACAGTATATTGTATGTATATTTATTTGTCTCTACAAGTATCTACTTATTTGTCTTTGTCTCTAGTTATTTGTCTCTACAAGTATCTACAATGCACTTTACAGGACATTTTCTATGTCGTTTGAAAACCAGGTTGAGTCTTTTATGAAGTCTCCTTGGATACACTGCCTCTGATATATGAGTGCACAATTTACACTCAGGCAGTGCAGCAGACACCTAGTCAGAGATGAAAGTTTACATCATATTTCATATTTCTCACCCTTGCTGTGTGGAGAATATGTGGATAGGGAGATCTATGGCTTATCTTACCTTGGTGAAGGCAGCATAAGTCCAAGGGTCTTGTACAGGACTGTCCCCAGGATGAAGACAGGTGATCCGTCCATATCTGATGGCAAAAGGCAATTTTGTTGTTAGAGGACAGATGTTACGTACATCCATTATATCCATTCTGTTAGTTCAGATAATAACAACACCATAACACACCATTTCACTGACAGAGAATAGTTCATACATGCGAGGCATTCTGCCATTTTATCAACTTTTTGTTTCAAAATTGGCGAAAAAAACAAATCAGAAAGATAAATCAGAAAAAATATACATAAAGTACAATGTTTGATAACATGTGATAACATTATTTGGCAACTTTTCACAGACCTGAGATCTGAATAAACCATTTTGCCGTTGTGCACAGAAGTGCAGCCGTCACAACCTTCCTGCCAACAGTGCATTAAGCATTCGACTGATAGGAGAGGAAAGGATTGTCTGTTCCTTGACAAAAAAATCATTCTCTGTAACCAATGTGGATGTTGTTGATCCTTGTTAGAGAAGTTCTCTGAACAACTCCTTGGTCCACAATTTAGAGTGGATAGGATTAGGCATGAGTTATGTCCCAAATCAATCCCCTCAGTTTCTTTATCTTTGATATACTCCAGATAAGACTGATAACACCAATTAACCAAATTATCTGCCACTGGATTGGGCTATACTACACACTGGCCTTTGGTATTGTTTAAAAGGATCCAAGAAGTGCTGAGTCGATTGAAAACTCAATTAGTGGACATGTCCTCTTAAATCAGCGATCAGGCTAGTACTGTATGGCACTTTACACTGCATAACAATGACTACATCTCACTCTGATATGAGCTATGTATAACAGTGAGAGAAAGAATGGTTATAAAGAGGCTGAGAAGAAACAAGTGTTGATGTGAGTACTGTTGAAAGGTGCAGTCATATCTTACCTGCTGACTGGGGAACGAAGATGCCCTTTGGGATGACCACTTTGTCCTCTGAGTTCCTGGCCCAGTCGACCATACCTTTACGGCCCTTCATGGGGAAGTTGATGTCAGTCATCACAGAAACTGCCGGAAGCCTCTGTATGCTAGCCACTGGTCGAAAAAACAACACAGCCAATTACAACCAATATATAATATTGATGTACCATATACCATATCAACCATATGGTTACCATATCAACCATATCAACCATATGATGTTAGCAGAGACTTTTAACTATAGAGCCACCGCTAAGACAGGTCGAGAGGTTCCTTCTGCAGAAGTCCTTGTAGTATTAGAGCCCTAGATAAATTCAGTCTCCAGTGAAAATATCACAGTTCAAGTGATGTACTTGCTAACTTGTAAATTATGTGAGGTTCACAAGTAGAGTGGCAAGGCCCATATGGCAGCACTGCACAAAGTGAATGCATTACCAAATGCTGAGAGCTCCTGTTAAGGTTAACAATAAGAGTATATATGATAATAATGTGCAGTCAACTGATCATGAATAATCTCATTATCCAGCAATGGGACATCCTTTCTTTTGTATTTCTATTTCAGGGAGAATGACTTTATGGTAAAGGCAGTGTATAACCTTCTACATGGCATCATCTCTATTACTCTATCTAATCCACTTTCAGGGTCCAGTAATCAAGTAAGACATTGACTTGTGCAGTTAGGAGGACTGCCATCGATTTGATCAAATCCAAGGGATCTTTGTATCTGGCTGAAGTCAAACTCATCTTGTACATTACAGATGTGGCTTAAAAGCTTTCACACATGAATGCAAACTATAGAGAACACTTGCATAGGTACAGGAGAGCCAAAAATCAAATATCCAATTCACATTTAAAAAGGGCCAGGGTGGTGGATCTATGTAATTACAATTTTATCTTTATGTCAGAACTGCAGCCCTTGCATTAGGGTGATGGCTCAAACCCCAGGATCAATACAAACTGAGCTCACAGCAGCACTACAAGGGAGGTATAGAGCCAGAGCATGCTCACGTCCCAGCCTGGTGGTACTCCACACAGCACAGGGAATAGGGGGCTAATCCTGTCATTGATGCAAAAGCACCATTGTTCCTTGGACTCTGCCAGTAATGCAATTTGAAACCTGACAGAGCTCCATATAGGGGTGAGGAAGTGTGTGGCAGTGTAAAAAGGAGGGGTGTGTGTGTGTGTGTGTGTGTGTGTGTGTGTGCGCGCATGTGTGCGCATGTGTGTGTGTGTGTGTGTGCATGTGTGCCTGTGCCTGTGTGTATTTGTGTTTCAGGTAGGGATCAGCCAGCAACGGAATCACAGAGCCTCATGATGTGCAGGGAGGGAGGTTCTTAGTGCCAGATGTGGTGTGACTGTGCTGGGAGAAGAACATTAGTCACAGGGCACATTGTGAGACACAACAGGGGAGAAGAAAAGACAGCCTTTCAGGGTGCTGGGTAATTTTGTAGGTAAATGGGGCTTTACACACCATTGATGGGCCAAACAGGCATAAATAAAGCAATCATTTAGCTTTCAAATGGTTCTGAGAGAACCAGGAATATTTTGATGGGCTTATTCCTCCCTCTGAGGATTTTAGCATTTTCTCCTCTACCATTATGCCTCTATGAGAAACCTGCATTCTACAACATGAATCTGAAACCACAGCAATACTGGCTAAATACTAATGTAACATACACTAAATAGGCCTAATGTAACATACACTAAATAGGCCTAATGTAACATACACTAAATAGGCTAATAATACATTTATGTTTTGTTTAACAAAGATATGGTAGGTTGCCACTGTCATAAAGTGCAAGACAGAGTATTTGAGTGCACTTTGTTTGCCCTCAATTTATCATTATTCTTGACAATGATCCAGATCTCAGCATCAGCAACAATTTTAAATCAACGCTTTAATAACTACAATCTCTCTGTAAAGTATTCTGCTTCTTGATAAGGTTGTTTTACAAATAGTTCAGGCCAGATTCTCTTCCATGCGTATAGTTTTGCTTGTGACAAGTGAAATCCGCCGCTGAAGTTTCTGCAATCAAGGTTATTTGACTAAAAGTGGGAGGACAGAGGACGGTGCAATAGTGACAGCGAGTATTTATCTCAGTGTCAAGAGGGTGCCATAAATTAGAGCAGAAATGATGCAGCAATATCTTACTCAGCCAGATGGTTTCCACTTGGCTAGCACCAGTATATCGACACTACTTTTCATTCCTTTAATCAAAGAGAGCCAACAGCAACCAACGTACTGGCTTATTCGCTCGAATAAATATCATGTGAAAACCACTGCGTCTTCAGAGGGGGCTGAATCAATATTTCTTGTTGGTTTTATTTTTGGTGTCATTTCATACGTGATACAGGAGGGAACAGAATGTTTTCTTACACAATTGATGTGAGGAGGTTAACCAAGGGGACTGTATTAGAGAATGCCCTGCTCTTTTATTGTATGAGGAGCTTGTGGGATGGGACTGAGCTTTTGGTTATGACCTCTCCTCTGTTCATTATGTAATATTTCCATCTGCTGTTGCAGAGGATTGTTATTCCCACAGAATGATCTACAGTATCACAAATATAGAGTAAGCTATTCTGAATGCTTGACAGTCTCTTCTATGTTTTATATATTTGATAGTTTACATTTAATATGCTATTAGATATGTCAAGACACATTTTAGGCTAATAATTATTATAATGTGCATTATACTGTATGTGCAAAAATCCTCATATACAGTAGGATATAACTCATCTAACTCACTCTCAATTGAGAACAATATGCAGGAAACATGAAACACAGACACATAGTGAGTCTATTATTGAAGCAGCAGTTAGTTGTTATCACTCATTGTGGTTTAATGACCAGAAATGTCTGCCCAACCATCAATTTGCACCACCTGGTCACAATCTTCATCATACTATGTTCAAGAGTCTATTTGAACTGAATATTAATTGAACAACGGTGCATTTTCACAATATCTTTGTGGAATAAATATAGCTGTACAGATTCATCAATTAAACAAGAGGGTTGTATCAAGGAAGCTAGGTTCAAGCAATTACCACCATTTTGTCTTAATCTATGGAAATAGGAATGGCAATTTCTGAAATTCTGACAGCCCTAGTAATAAATTAAAAGCATTTTGTTTGAATGTGGATTGAGGACTTTAATTCAGTCAGTCTATACTGTGCTGCATGGTATTCACTGAGCATTGAACAAGGTCTTATATTTACCTTTTTTTCTGAAGATAATGATGATCATGCAAAATGTATCATCTTGCCAAATGACACAGGGAAAAATGACAGAATTGACAGAGTAATATAGCTAAATAAATATGAACAGAATAAAATACCTTCCACAGTCAGAATGGCTTTCAGAGAAATCACTAATGTCTGCCATTATGGGAGGCATTGTAACCCCTCTTTCCTAACTAATTCCTTTTCCTTTTACCTAATTCAACTTGTGGAAAGCATCACAATGGGCTCTTAATAACTGCGTACATGTGTGGTGCTCTATAATCACATCCCCATACAACTTTAGGGCTGTAATTTGCCCATACCATACCTCTTGATATATCAGTATCGTGATACTGTAGCAATATTGGAAGGCAGGGTGAATAACATTTCCTCAGGATGAATTCCATACAATCTGCCTAAACCACTGCTATACAGAAGTATATTCATTTACATTAATAAATAATGATTACAGTTATATTCTTTCACGCCAGGAAGACATGTTTATGGTTAAGTTATTAGTTATTATCTTCCAACTTTTATACATTTTGTGAGGATTCTGCCAGAGAAAGAGGTGTTACAAATAAAATTGCTATGAGAAAGTGTGAGATATCTTAGAAAGCATTGTGTATTCATGAAAGAATACATGTTTTTTTCTATGGCAAGGATGTCTGAGAGACACTGAGGGTAAAAGAACAGTTTGACTGTCTAGTACATTACAAATAGCCTCAAATGAAGTTATGAACCATCCTAATTTTATTTTCAGGACATTTTTTTAATGTATTTTTTTATTGATCCTTTATTTAGGCAGAAAAGTCACATTGAGATTTACATATCTTTTTCAGGTGAGCCGTGGCCAAGAAGGTAGCATTCATATATTGATACACAAAAGACAAGAGACTTTAATTTTGTCAATAGGAGTACAGCGTTTAGAGTAGATAGAGTTTATGGACAATTAGAATTACAACTTATGTTACATATTGTGGGTGTTGTGTGTATTGAAGTATACTTATATATATACTTATAAATACTTATTATATATTTATTTATAAAACATAAAAACAAATCACAATCATTAGATATTTTGAAAGCTTAAATTTGGCTCACCACGCAAGCCAAAATAAAGAAATGTAGGGTTCAACACCAGTCAAAGACATTATTGCCAATGTCTATTTGAGTGTCAAAGTAGTATAACTACAGTTCTTGTAATACAAGAGAAGGCCAGTCAGAGTCACTCTGTATGGGTTTCTACACACGCTGTGCACAGTGTTGATATTGGACGAGGGTGTTTTCATAGAAATTTAGCACATTAAAAGCTCAAGCTCAGTTTTAATTAATGTTATTGATTTGCAGTTGTCCTCACCACGCACCATTTATCCTAAATTACTGATGGAAATGGACATGTGGAGTCAGCACAGCAAGCAGAGATTATGTGTCCATGTCAAGTAGAAATAAATGGTGAAACAGGCCTGGGGGGAATAGTGGAGCAGCCAAGCTCTTACCCAGGTTTCCAGTCATCAGATAGGCATTGTGGAAGTCCTTCATGCCGAGTCCAACGATGTGGATGAATTCCTCTATGACCTGCATGAGCTCCACTGCACCCGGGTAGATCTAGAAAGCGAAATGGTGGGATGCAAAAAAATCACTGTTATTCATCATTCCATTTTTCATTCAAACATCAGTGGAATGATTACATGGATGCAGGCTTAGTCAGTATTTGAGTATTCCTCTAGGAAGTGTCTCCTGATAGAGAGGAGGGTGAGAAAGTGGAGAGGCATGGGAGAGATAAAAGCATATATCTGTGGTAATTAAAGGTCATGAGGTCATGAGGCTATGTGAAGACACACAAGCCTGTGCTTGAATGTCTACATGTTTCTATAAACGCTACAGTATTTTTCCATCCAGAATAAAAAAGCGATCCATCAATCTGACATTATTAATCTCTGCATCAGATATTCAACCACTAAGACCGTGGCCTGGCTAGCCTTTTAAAGGACATAAAGCTTGCTGAAGAGTGATGGAACAGGGCAGTGAGTCCCTCCATGGGGACCAGCCATCAGTGTCAGTGCAAATGTGAGGAAAGCATTCAGCACCATGGACAGAGCCACGGGTCAGCCAGTCCTTCCACTCGGCCTGTCAGCATGCCTGTCGCCTCCCAGTCGATACAAGCAAAACACGCTAATCCAATAATTGACCTTCAAGAGACTGGCTATCCTGGCCCCAAATTTATTGGAGATGGATCAGATATCATTAGTGGGCCTTGATTTAGGGTGACAATTTGTGTCCTCTGTGACTTTCCCCATACATTAATTCATATGTGTGAGTACCTCACTCAACAGGCAAGGCAATGACATGCCTAAACTAAGAAAACTTTGGGTTACAGTATACAACCCCGGTTCTCTGAAGGAGATGAGGACTGTATGCACCAAAGAAAGTGCAGTGACATCCAAGCGGTAGAATCTCACGAAAGTAGTAGGAAAGCACTGTCTCCACTATATAGTAGGAAGGCACTGTTTGGCCCTACCCTGTACGAGGTCAGCAAAACACACCCATGAACACTTCTGTCCATGTAAATGTTTAGACCCTTTCCTCCTAAGAAGAAGCAGTGGGGATGGAAGGAAGACAATTTAGTAGCACGAGTACTGTATGTCATAGAAATGACTTTGGTAACGAAGGTGGTGTTAGGACATATCATAACCTTCGAGTTGCTGAGGGCAAACTGAGTTGGGGCAAACTGAGTGCATGGAGGCCACTACCACCCTTGACCATAGTCAAGGCTAGCAACAAAGCTGTCTTATGAGATAAAGTCTCAAAGTCGACGGTCACCACAGGCTCGATCGAGCACTTATAAGCGCATCGCGAACCAGCGACAAGTCCCAAAACGGGAAAGATGGCCTAGAAATGGATGGATGTGGCTCGCTCCCTTCGCAAACAAGAAGGTGTGCCCCTATAGTCATTTCACTACGACCAACATGGCATGCATGGCGTCCAAGTCTCTGTAAGAGTGAAGCCTGAATACGCAGCATTCCTGCGAGGAACAATAAGCAACCTAATGCCCCGGGGAAAGCTGTTAACTTTCCAGTGGAACAGTTAAGCTAGGCAGCTAGGTTCTATCGGAACACTGCAGGCGGGCTTGTGAATAAGCGAGTGAAGAGTGAAAAGAATGAAATATATTGCATTTGCCTTTATAGGCTGGGCTAGGGCGGGGTCAGCCATGCAAAGCAATTCCAGCCTGTTCCAGGCATGATTGAATAGGGTTTTCAACAAATAGGGTACGTAGGGGTGCATATTCCATAGTGAGATGTCGAACCGAGTGGACTGAAAGAGAATAGCTTTGAGTGACATTCAATAATGAACACCTCTTGATAGAATCTCAGGGCCCAGCCACTCAGGGTTCATATTTAATAACAACCAAGGCGGTTATTCTTTCCCTGTCTCAGGAGGAGCTGAGACTTTAGTGTGTGTGTGTGTGTGTGTGTGTGTGTGTGTGTGTGTGTGTGTGTGTGTCTGCCTGTGTGTTTGTGTGTGAGCAAAGGCCTTGGCCAGCGAATGGGATCAGAAGGTTGAGGGCCTCAGACACAGTGCAGAGTGAGAGCCCTAGAGGGGGAGAAAAGCACATCAGCTCATCCCTCCAGTGTGTCTGACGCACAGAGCAGGGCTGTGCTCATCCTGCTGCTCTCCATGGCAACGGAGATGTGAAGGCAGCACGGGGAAATCGCTGCAGTGAGGGATTCAGAGAGACGCAGCTCTTCCTGTACTCTCCATAGCAATAGAGATACAGCAGTGACATGTGCTTCATAAGTCATCCTTACTGCCAATAAAATGTACTGTAAGTGTGTGTAATGTGACCATTTAGAGAGATTGTTGTCATGTACTTATTCCTAACATGAATAAATACACAGCAGTCATGACAGCAGTCGAGAATACATCAGTCACCATAACCCTGAACTTGTACTTGAGATTACTGTCATCTCAGTTCATCATCTGGTGAAATCAGACGACATTGCCCAACTGGTGAAATCAGACGACATTGCCCAACTGGTGAAATCAGACGACATTGCCCAACTGGTGAAATCAGACGACACTGCCGAACTGCAATTGACTAGCCAAATACTACATACTGTATATGCCGTCACTTTAACACAATACAACCCCTTTCAACAGGGCCTGTCATACAGTGAACTAATGAACCTTGTCTTCACTCTCCTCGCTCCAGTTCAGAGAGACAGCTTTTCCCCACACTGGGATCCTTCTCCTTATGCTCCCAGATCCCCACAGCAGAAAGTACACACTTGTGAGCCTTTCTCACTGGGAGAATGCCCTCTGATTCTGCCAGACACAAGAAGATGCTTTGTGAGTATGCCCAATTACTGCCTACAGAGACAGCCAGGACTGGGACGACTGGCAGAGGGGAATGTCAGCTCAGGTGAACCGAAGAGGAATGCAGAAAAGAAATAAAGGAAAAGCTTTAACAACCCCCCCCCCCCCCCCCCCAAAAAAAAAAACTCTCTTAATCATGTCGTTGAAGCAGGTGATCCCTCTCTCAAAGGCAGTAATTTGCCAGTGGAGCTGACAAAGGCACAGATGTCCTTCACAGATTAGTGGTCTTTGGAGATGCTATCTCTGATAGAGCCAGGAGGTCCAGGTTGTCTGAGTGTGAAGTGGCAGTTTTGAGGGAAGAGCTGCCACCTCTGATCCTGCAAAAGACACACAAACTGACAGGAGATGTGACCTGAGGAAAACCCATGAGGATAAAACTATACCTGGGGTTGAGAGAGAGCACCTTGGAAACCCAAAAAACTCACATATACCATTTAACCATTTAACTGCGTGCCACATTTTCAGTTTTAGCTATGGGAAATATTGATGTATTCTTTGTCATTTGTAGCCAAATGAATACTAACATGGGAGTTTTAAAGCTACGAATGTGTCAGATAAGCAGTCATAACAGTCCTGTGCAGGAATTAACTGGGAGAAAGCAGTTTGAAGTGACAAAAAATGTCTCTATTGTCATAAACTCAAGCTAAAATATCCTAAGGGTTTCTACATAATTCCGTTATTACTACATTCAGATTTAGAATGACCTAAGGTTGCTATGATCTGTGTCTCTGGGCAGAGGAACGTCATTGCAGAGTCACTACTGTGACTGGACATCTTCTATGGCAGTACTGCTGCCACCATGTGGGAGATCGAGGCACTGTCTCTTCAGATAGGGATACATATCACAGTCAAGTGATCAATGATGGGATTTGTGTATAACAATATTTCAGGATAAAATGGTCTGTATGCAGTAACCTCTCTGTGCCATGCGTACCTGTTGTGCATCCTCCCACTTATCCCTGTTCTCTTCTTCCAGGAGATTGCTGATGATTTGAAAGAAGTTCTGTAGTGAGGAAGAGATAACCTGATTAAATGATTGCATGACTGCATCAAAAGACACAAAGTCGATATAAACACCATACCTGAGAACCCATCCTCCCCTTCCCCAACACACACACACACACACACACACACACACACACACACACACACACACACACGCACGCGCCCGCCCGCCCGCCCGCCCGCACGCCCGCCCGCACGCACGCACGCACGCACGCACGACAGACAAACACAGACATAACGTGCACTAAGGCAAAAGCAAACTGTTCATACTAGCACACTCAAAGAGGGCAAAAGGAGTTCAGTCAAGAATACCCCATGAAAGGAATAAACGAGGATCCCTGTTGTCTAACATTGACAATCTTTAGTCATTAGTGATCAGACCAGCAAAAGTGATTTCCCAGGACATGATGGAATCTGTCAAGCAGCACTATGAACAAAATGCACCTGGGGTCAACTGCAGCTTTCAGCAAAGGCTTGGCTAAAGTATAGCAACATGACCTCCAATCAGAAAATGATGAAAGAGAATTTCTGAAGGGCTGTGTGGATTGGCTGCTACAGTAGTTCAGAAAGCATGGGGTGTTGAGGGTTCATGCTTGCAGTGTTAATACGGCCCTGTCTGATCTTTGGCCCTGTTATTTCGTATGGTCTGCTATGTGCCTGGGGGTAGCCCTCTCCCCTGACACAGGCTATCTTGTTTTCTAGTTGGATGCTTATGCTCCCTCTGGTGGTAATGTGCCCACTTTAACACTGCATTAGCACACACACAAGGAGGGGCCGGGCCAGCAAACCACTCTCCAGCTATCTCATCACTGCACAAAAATACACACAAACGCTGTCGCTACACAAATAGCATGGCACACCAGCAGCCCAGGAGGAGTGGTTTTGACAATGACAGCTCTGAGGACAGAAATGATCTTATTGGAGATGGAGGAGGAGCTTAAACTGTAATCTCTATCATCCTATTGACATAAAGAGGATAAAGCAAGCAGCCAGCCCCAACATTATGGGATGAAACAGCTGAAGAGGACAGAGGAGGGAGAGAGATCTCCGATATAATACAGTCATTGTGATTTTTTGTTGGTATAACACATTTAAAACTAAACCCATTTATGACTGTATTAACAAATTGTGGCTTTGGGCACTATTGATAACTGAGAATATCCATAACAACTTCCCTGACATTCTCACCATAGATTGCAAACAATGTTTACACAAGGGTATACTGTACCCTGGTGCGCAAGATACAACATTAATGTAATGCAGAAAGATTCTCCTGCAACCCGCTTGTCAGTTACATCATCACTACACACACACACACACACACACACTATATCGTACTAGTCATCTACTCACCTGCACGTCGTCTGAGGATGGCTCATAGCTGGCCCTCTTAAAGGTATCTGTCACATTGCGAAGGATTTCCACGGAGGTCAACAGGTCTCCAGCATAGAAGTTCCTCCTCTGGGTAAGGTCCAGCAGGTTCTTGGTCACCTGGGACATCCCATCTCCTGCCAGCATCCTCTGGCCCTTAGCAAGGTGCCCCTGAACCTCCAGAAAAACCAGGAGAGACAACTTGGGGCGGGGTTTGTCCTACAAATAATACCATCTGTAAAAGGGTTTCAATTGTACAATACACTGGGTTGCACACTGCAGTAAATGAAGCAAAAGGAAGTAAAATTAAGAAGACCTCATCTTATAAAACATTTTCATATTCCCCTATCCACATGTATTTCTGTCACCAGATGTTTTACTGTAGATGAAACATCTCTAGTTAAGTGTTAAGTAGAGCAGAATAAGTGGACTAGAGGTAGAAGTACAATAGAGCAATGACATCTTGCATGATTGGACAGGGTTAATAGTGTGCATTCAGTCCCTACTCTTCTGATGTGTCTAATTCAAATGTTAGATTATAATCTTTCACATTACTGTACTGTATATATCATGTTATTTTATTCTTTCAAATCTGTCTAGGGTCACCAAATATTACAGAATCATATCAAATCTGTCTAGGGTCACCAAATATTACAAAATCATATCAATTCCAGTGCAGGGAAAATAGACCAGGGATGGGAAACACGTGACTATGGGGGAAATTGCCAGAAGCTCTAAATCAAAGAGTTTCAGCAGTTGGCGAAGGATCGACCATTCATTACATGAGGAAAATGGTGAAATTAGTGTTTTAATTTGCTTCTCTATTGAAAGCGGTTAATCTTTGACTACTGTGCTATGAGGGTGGGGGATGGTTGAGAACATTGGGGAGGTAATTTATGATGCGCCACAAACAGAGGCTGAACAAGGAAGCTGACTTTGCACCTACTGATTGCTGCAAGTATCTGTATTCATTTGTTATGCATCGGGCATAGCTAGGCTTCTCCCAGAAGGCTACACCACGATGATCCAGAGAGCAGCGTCGACTAGTGGTGCCTGTGGAATGAGAGAGGGAGAGAGACAGATGGATTTTTAGGAGGGATAGAGAGAAAGGGGGTCATAGATAGAGAGAGAAAGATGGGAGAGAGAGAGAGAGAGAGAGAGAGAGAGAGAGAGAGAGAGAGAGAGAGAGAGAGAGAGAGAGAGAGAGCAAGAAAAAGAATGAGATCACGACAAAAAGAGAGACAAGGGAGAAGGAGAGAGTAGGGTGGCAGGGAGAGAGATAGCAGGGAGAAAAGAAAGAGAGGGAAAGAGAGGACAGATAGAGAGATTAATTCTGGTTCATAAGAGACTTATCCTTCCTTTGTCATTCTCCCCAGTCTCCCACACACCCTTCAATGAGAGAAGAGCTGAGAATAGAGAGAGCTCTCTGCCAGCCGGATGCTTCTTCAGTGTTTGTGAAATAGTCTAGTAGTAGCAATAGTTTCTCAGTAGTGTTAAAGGTATTGTAATGCACAACATAGATACCAGTGTCTCTCAAAACATCTGTGCTCTCATCTGTATTCAATGCAACAAGGCATGTACACAAATGTTAAAACCTATGCAGTCGGGATACCTGTCAGATATAACATGAACACAGTGATCATGAGCCTAAAATAGCAACACAACACAATATCCAACCACGCTGCAGCACAGACCCTACACTAGAGGTCTCACATCGCACCTCCCAAGCTGTCGATCTGCTGGTGTGCACTTTACACATCACCCCACTGCTCCGGCAGAGATGCTTTACATCCTTAGGAGGACTCCCACTGCACACAACATATCCTCTAGCATCAGCACTCAGTGCAACTGTTTTTCAGCTCATGCACACACCGTGTATACATCAAAAAACACACCTCCCACATATCCCTGCTGCTCCACAGACCCTACCTGGGGACAACGCCATCAGTGCACACAGCAGCATGACCCATACTGGGCGCACCCATGCAACAACATGAAACTACCCAGAGGGCAGCAGGGAAGGACAACCCCACACTCCACACCCTACTGAGCATCCTGCCTCCTCAACAATGACTACACCTGGGCTCTTTCATCTCCTCTTTACAGCCCAGGCAGCCCGCGCCCCTATCTTTAGACCACGCTGTCACTTTTCAATTTCCACTCTGCCTAGTGGTCCACCGCTGGCTCAAGGACAACAAAAGCCATAGGTCCACAACTAAGGTGCTGTCTGATAGCAATGGAATCAAACTGTGTGAACTGTGGGGGATTATAGGGCAAAAATAATGTGACTGCTCCCTCCCTATCGTTCACAATACAGATATGAAAAATCATAGCAGGACGTCATCCCCATGACAAGGGTGAAGTACAGTACAGTATGGGCCATCATGAAGAGAAGAAGGAAGAGGAGGAGGAGGAGGAGGAGAAGACGTCAAGAGAACAGTAGTCTAAAATATAATCATGCTGTGTTGGATGTAATGTACGCATAGCTAATGTACAGTACATGGAACTAACATTGGCTGTCTTTGTATATTATTTTTTTTTTTTTACCATCCCTTAACAGCCTCCTGTAATTGCAATAGAAAATGCTTTTGCGGTCAATATGATGGAAATAGATAAATCTGTAGGTACAGTACACACCACATAACGCAGGAGTGACAATTTCAGTCGGATGTGACAGGGACTCATTCATCATCACCACTCTACTTACAATAGACATGTGTAATGTTATTGACGCAGGACATTAATTCAAATTCATTATCAACAAAAGGACAGAGGATCTTAGTGCTTGGCTTGATGTTCATGGGCAGAAGTCAGCATGACATTGTCCATTGTCCAACCAGTCCATTGAGTCAGGGAATGATTTCTAAACATGTCCTTACCTGTTGCATTTGGTGGGCACCTGTTGAAGGCAAGTTCCCCTGAAGGTGTCCGCCTCCACACCATGGACACAGCGTAGTCCTCAGGGCAAATCTCATACGGTGCTGGAGGCGAAGAGAAACAGCATCAACAAAGTGTTGTGTGTAAATCAGAATTGTATAAGAGAAATAATTCTTAGGTTGTTCATAACAGGACAGACCAATTTTTTTCTATAATAATATGAAAGTAGGTTGACATGCTGTAATTTAAAAATGAGGCTTCAATTTCCATGTGATTGTGCTGAATTGAACAGGGGGCATAAAATGGAACGGGTGTAGGGGAGACTGATAGGGCCTATTTATAGAATCTCAAGAGGCAATTCATTTTAACAGAATATTAGCATCGATGTGTGTAAACCTTAAAAGAGGGTATACATAATGTTGTTTACTTATTGCATGCTATTCAAACCTCTTGTACTTCTAAGGCAATTACACATTTTGTACTGTTCCATTTGCTTTAGTACACTTCAGTACAAATAGTCTGTTTATCTATCACCCTACTCCACAGAGAGACACCATGCACCTCTTAAAAACAAGAACTAATTTAATTTAATTTAAAAAATATTTATTTTAAGTCAAATATTTTCCTTAATCCCTGCAATAGAAAGTGCTTCCATGGAGGTTAATAATCAATGCCATCACTCAGGTGAATATATGAATCATCCATTTTAAACAGAGGAGAGGAGGCTCTTACTGCACTTAACCCTCCTGTTACTATCCCCCCAAAATGACAAATGATCACAAAACACACCATTTGTAACCATATTTTCACCAAACTAGCCTTTCAAACATATTTGTTTGTGTTACTGTTCATGTAAACTTAAACAAATAAAATAAAAACATCTATTATGTTCTGGGTCAAATTGACACAACAGTTTATTTCAAATCAAAACATTCAAATGTAGATTTCCTCAAACAACACTTTATTCTTAGAAAGGGAGGAGTTTCTGAGAGGTTTTGTGGCTGAGCAATCTCTCTCTCAACCCTTATTCAAGCCCTATTAACCTTAGCTACTGGGTCAAATTGACGCAGAACATCATCTTTGTATCCTTTTAAAAAAAATTGTATTTGATTATTATTTACATTTTTAGTTCATTACCCCTACCAAGAGGATAAGATGAAGGCTCATGCTGAAGTTAAATATCATTTCAGTGATGTAAAACTCTTAAATGGGTCAATTTGTCCCACAATATAACAGGAGGGTTAAAGCTTCCTCTGAGCTCTGTTTTTCCAGCGAGCTGATACCTCATGAAATGATAATCCTTCCACAGAAATGCATGTCACCCGCATAAATAGATAATTATATTCACAGTTCACACTGTTGCCCACTCTAGTTAATTGACTCTCAGAGTTTAATTATCCCAGGGGTTACCTGGGCAACGCTGGTCACTGCACTTGCGGACTTCCTCCCCTGTGCCATCGCACTGTTGCCCGGTGACGGCCGCCCCCTGGCACACCCGGGCCCGTCTCTGCCAGCCTCCATCACATGACTTGGAGCAGCCACTCCAGGGGCCCCAGGGATTCCACTGGCCATTGGCTGAGGAGAGACCAATCATAGTTAGAGAGAGTCCGTCTCTACTTTAGCAACAACCTATATGTGTCAGTAAATCTGACACATGACCATTACTGGTCCTTGCTTCACACCACCAGCCTCAGTCTCAATAATGTGGTTTGACCGCCAAAACACCATGGCACCTTGAACATTATGTTCTATATCCAAGGATCCTACAATTATATTAAGTGTGGCTAAAAGATGTGATATCAGCTCATTTGCAGTAGGCGATTAAGTGTCTATAGAATTGTAGGCATGTAGAGATGTTTAATGGCACCCAGAGACACTGTAAAACAGGTTTTTAGCAGAATTTTAGCCTGATTCAATGAATAAAATCATTATTCTAATACTAGAAATAATCAAGGATATGTCACTTTTTTATGACTGAGGGGTTGCTTTGTGACTGGTAATAATTTGCCTCACTTTGCCAATATTAAAACACATTTTATGATAAAGATTTCCAAAAGCAGCGGAATGCTTTATGGCCTTTTAATGAACACTGTAAAATCTTGCATTAGAAAAAAACAGATGTTCCCCTTCAGCCACATAGTTAATCACATACCCTGGTCTGCAAGGTAAAACAACCCTGGAAGGGGGAACACACTCTACTCTCCATCTGACCTGCACCTACCCCTCCTCCACACACACACACACATACACGCACGCACGCACGCACACACACACACACACACACACACACACACACACACACACACACACACACACACACACACACACACACACACACACACACACACACACACACACACACACACACACACATGTCCTAGGACTCAAGTGGACAGAAAGGATTCAACCAGATTCATACAGTATACTCAGTTCAAGGTTACAGTTTTTTTATATTTTACATTTTTTATATCCAATTTGGATATGAATCTCCTTTTCAAGGGAAACCTGGCAGAGGCGTATGTATACATTGTTTAAATTGCAGCAGACACTGTCATGGTCTTTACTCAAGTATGCAGAGATACCTGTACAGTAAATCTCAGACTGTATGAAAACTGTATTTTCTGAATTTGAGAGTGCTGGGGCCCTGACTTCATTTATTCAGACAACTCAACATCTGTCCACTAAGCTGACAGCTAATGTCTGTTATATGACTGAGACAACAGTTTATGACAGGAAACACTGAATTATATGAATAACATTCACATATAGTATATCTAACAAGATTTCATAAGTCCAATTTGTGGGACACAGTCTTTAACGTAGCTCTTGGTCATAATGCTCTTTATATGTATTTTTAGAGCACAGTGCCAATGTGAAGCATGTGACATTTGAAATCAAGCAGCTGGTGTAATTTCAAGCTAACCTTTGTTATAAAATGCACCTTTCAAATCCGTTTGCACAGCATTTTAATTCCATTCCTAGAGCTTTTTACGGTAATTCTGAAGGTGCTTTATGAGGAGGGAGAGTGGTCCTACAGGCTCTTACCTGTACAGTCAGGATTGTAGCACTCTCTGCTTTCTGCCCAGTGACCGCGACACTCTGAGCCCCCATGGGCAGCCGCTGAGCACTGCCTGGTCCTCTGCTGAGTTCCGTTGGCACAGGTCACTGAGCAATCACTCCAAGGGCTCCACTCCTGCCACTGGCCGTCCACTGCGGCACCCAACCAGAACCCAACAAGCATGTCCCAAGTGGGGGAGGAAAAGAGGACAGTCAGAGGAGGGAGGAGATATTCACATTGCTGTCCTCTCAGCTTTAGACACCCAGATGGATCACACTGCTAGACTATTTCTACAGTATATCATTGCTTTTGGAGCTAGTTCTCGCAAATGTAAGTACCTTAAAATGGCTGATGGAAGAAGAAAAACACAGCAGCAAGGGACGTGTTCACAACCTGCATTTGTGCAGGTGGAAAACACTCCGTAAATAGCCTCTACAAACAAGTTCAATGGGAAAGTTCTGCTGCAAAACACAAAGTGTCTGCATTCACACTGAACTCAGACAGGTACACTGTAAAGCCCTGTGTGGCTCCATTCAGCAGAATAAGTGGGAATTTGTGAGACAAACAAGGGAAGGAGGAGGGGTTAATAAGGGCAAATGACATGTCATCACACACTACTTCTCATCAGACTAGGCTTAGCAGAGACATACACTACTGCAACATAGACCATCTCTATCCAACACCAACAAAAAATAACATTTGCTATTGAACATAACTGTTAATTACCTTCTCCCTGAATGGGTCTAGGTTTTTAAAACAGGCCGGCTAAACAAAGCATCTGGGACTGGATGGAGCACAGTCTGTCAGTTATAGCAATGCCAAACATTCGCAGTGTGGAAAAACTCATCAACACTAATCTGCTTACCATTCGGGGCTAAGTGATTTTCACTTCAGCATTACAGTGTTGACTCTATGACAGGGGTTCTCAAACCATATTATATTGTGAGTGGCACATGCTGCTTTAAATATGTTATGAGGTCTGCAGGCATCCGGTGTTCCCTCTCCCTACTGAAATGCTCTGTAATTGATCCTATAATGTTGCACCAAAAGGCAGCTGTTGCTACTTCCCAAGAGCCTCCTGTCTATAGCGAGATGGTCTTTGATTATTTCTTGAATGGATTTTACCTTTTAAGACAACTCAACAGAGGGGTTTCCCAGTACTCAATGTAAAATCACTTGTGTAATTTGGTCCTTTATTCGTAAATCAATCATTCTAAGAGGAACAAGGCTAGGCAATATCTGGATAAGAGCTCAATTAAAATCTCTACACCAAACAAAGTAGATAAGAAAAACGAGCAACCTACTGTGGGTTTTAAACATGTTGCCAAACACTGAAAAACATACAACAAACACAGACCGACCTGGGCAGAGGGCAATGTTGCAGAGTTTGCTCTGAGACTCAGGTCCATCACAGGCCCTGCCGCCATGTTGGGGCGGAGCACACATCCTGGTCCTGGTGCGGTGGCCTCGGCCACATGTGAATGAGCACAGACTCCAGGGTGACCACTCCTCCCAGACACCATGCACTGTGGGCAGAGGACAGGAGTCAGGTCTCATCACTGTCACTGGGTCTGCTACATGACATGACAGTCACAGACACGAGCACAATAGTCTTCAGCAGAACAGATGAACATACATTAGCAACCAGGACTTGCTGGAATGCACAGTGCATATCATGGGCTACCAGAACCATGGGGTTTCCCTCAATTGTACCTAGAGGCTGTGAAATTGTGAAATGCCATAAAGTATTTTTGGTCCATAAACTCACTCACCTACTAAGGCTTGTGAAGAACAACACAAAACTAAAAAATGGCAGAAAGATAATATTGTTTTCCCTGCAGGGTAGGCTGCTTGGCGCTGTCTTGTGAAATTTGCTCTCTGGGTAAACTTGCTCTCTGGGTAAACTGTCCCAGATTTTCTTTCACTCACGATAAAACTTAATCTGGTCACTAATGTGTCAAGAGTGCTGGGTTGTCCCTTCAAGTGGCATATCCCTCTTTCAATACTCTAATTGCTTTATGAGAAGGCAAGTCCCTGTCAAACATTGTTAATTTAAAGCAAATTCCCATTTCACCTCTGAGAGAGGCAGGATGGGAATCATATCTCTTCTGTCCAGGATCAGAATCACATAGTGGGTTCACAGAGTCAGTCTATAACCAAGAGCTTTTTATCTGGCTGCAGTTCCTCAGATACAATCTGAGTACATTTCAGCTACAAGCTTGGGCCTGCCTTATTAAAAGACGTTCTGTACAGCATAATTCAAATTAGTGTTGGAACAATGAACAAGCTTTCTCTGCTGTGCTATAAACAATCCACAACTTAAAATAGCTAGAATTATATAAGGCTTTTGTTTTTAGCATTTTCCACGAACAGTGATCTATCATACTGTATCAAAATTGAGTGACAAAATCACATAGCATTTCAATATTTGTATCTTGTGTCATTAAGAGAATACTAGTGAGAATTCATTTAAGGGCATCTGTTCCACTGCAATTCCAATCTCCATCTTCTATTTTTGCCCTTGAAACTATTTGACATATACACACATAGTTCAATATTTCTCCTGTCAATTTCACTACATTGCTCCCCTGAATTACTCCCTGAAACAAACGCCACATTACCTCAGAAAAAAATAATGCTCACTCCATTAGGCTGCTGCCTAAGATGCACCGAGGGGAAAATAATGGATTTATTTGGGCAGCCCTATAACTTCTGCTTTTTTATTCTTCATTATTCTTCATTTGCATTCATGAAGACACCTGGAGTATATGGCCATGTACTGTAGCTCGGTTGCTTGAGGCTGCGCTTCTGAATGGGCCAGGTTTCACATATACCCAGTACAGCTTGCTCCCAGTGCTAATTTGGTTGTAAAAGGCAACAAAAAGGAATCTGAGATCAACTTTTCTATTTTTACATTCTATTTTTTAAATAGTGCCTAAATGTCTTTTAGGGACCAAGTAAAACGCTGACCCTTGTGAAAACTGCCAACCTCACCCTCATGCCACATTCTGGTATGTCTGACCAAATGTCAGAGAGCGCCGTTCACAAGAATTTTGATTAGCCGATGGGGGTGATCTGTGTGAGTGTATGATTTGATGTAACCTTAGAGGTACTTTCCAACACAGAGTAGAATATTGCTCCTCAAATACACTGCATTGCATACCAATGGATGAGAAAGTAACAATACTATATCTTTTGCTGTTCTTATGTTCTATATAGGTTCATTTGTATACATATAAGATGACTCATTATTCCTCAATGCAAGAAATGTATTAGAGCAACAGTTATAGTACACAAAGCCCCAACAGTGGCTAATGGTTGTCTTGTTTTGAGAAATGTTGTGTCTTGACAGTTGTTCAAGTCTGAATCTCACCTTACCTATAAAACAATAAACCAAGATGTCTTGACATTCACTATGAATTCACCTGTAAGAGCTGCAATTGAGGAACCTCGGTACCTGACTAGGTACTGTATGATGAATTTTCTGTAACTACAAATTACTTTTTCTAATATGCCAGCCTATATTGTGTAAAACATTACAAAATCTACAACTGACCTTGACCTTTGAGAAAAGATGAAGCCTGGTGACACATCAGTATCTACTATTCCCTCATGCCCCATGCAAAATCACATCACTGTACACCATTTAAGAAACTCTGATGAAATGACATCATTATGTGGGAAGGGATGGATAACAGAAAGCAAATGTAACAATCATGGAAAACAACATAGTTGCATGCAAACAAAGAAATAAAGGGGAAAACATTACACAGTCATAATAATAATAATAATAATAATAATAATAATAATAATAATAATAATAATAATAATAATAATAATAATAATAATTTTAAACACCCAAACAAGTGCAATAGTATAGTAATAGTACTTTAAAACATTAATAAGGTAATTCAATGCAAGCACAAAACATTTCCTGGCGCAAGGTAAAAGAGAAAGACGTTAACATTCAAGAATCTGTGGCTAACACTACCTGGACAGGGGGAAGTGTTATTGCAAACCCTTGATTCTCTTAAAGGGCCGATGCAGTGTGTTCCGTATGGTGTGACACATGTTCTTGTTCGCACCTGCGACCCTTGACCACATGTTACTGAGCATGAGCTCCACTGGGACCACTCCTCTGCACCAGAGTCACCTGTGTGGGAGAAGGGTGACACCAGTTAAACGCAGGAACATGGTCACATGACTGCCCAGGGGCCGGGCTAGTGGGGCAGGGCAGGGTGGAGTAAGGGGATGGTTACATCAAAAAACACATTAAAGGGGATCTGTAGCTTTTTGGGGAGGACCCTAACTTGGTTATCAGACACAGTGCCGTATTTACCTTTATGTGATCTTTGATAAATGGTTAAGAGAGAGAGCAGACCACAACCCTGGAGGTCACTGGCCCAATCTTTACTTTATGCTGTTGCATTATGATTAGAGGACTTTAATTAGAGAGACTTGTTAATTGGTCAATCATTTGGTTTCATGCTAAATGCATCTACTGTAGGAATTATGAATCTGAGATGTATTTATTCAAAGATCACAGCAAAGCTCTAAATAATTGGCCAAGGTGTAACTTCTTACAAAAGGGACTTTTTAAAACCTGAATAAGGTGCTACATATTACTGCTTCATTTCAACTCAGTCTTCATCTTTCAAAATGACTCATGCATATAGATTAATAAAACCAAATAAAATGTAAAAAGCCAAAATGACAATACTACTGAGATAGAAAACATAAAAGAACATGGTTGCATGCAAGGAGGGAATCTAATAGTGAGAGAAAAGGGAAATTTCAATGAGTGTTAGTTTACAAAGAAATCTAGGGTATGGATCCCACAGCAGTGCAGTGACCAAACTCTACTGTGTAGTCTAGAGAACCGTTTCCTTGACAACTGTGGAAGGTCTAATGCATATTAGTGAATGATTGATTGAATTTCCAAAACAGTTTTTAAACTACTGTTACTACCAAGGGCACAAGGGAAATTAGAAGGAAGAATGTCCTTCAGTATGTTCAGCAGATCGCAGCAATTTGCATGGAAGTAACATTCACAATGTCGGTTTGTGTCAGTTCATAAAGAACTTCCCAAACAGCTGAATTTAGATTATCGTAAGTTCTAAAAACTCTTGTGTACCTCAAAAAGATGTTCTTGTAGATTAAATCGAATGTGTTATTTTCATAACAGAAATATATTTGATAAACCACTTATTTGCATTGGAAGCTCTAGAGTAGAGTGAATCAGTGATACACTGCATCCAGTAATTGTTTTTACATAGTCTTCACCAAGTACTCATTTATTGATCATAATTACAAATGATGAGTGATTGTGATTGAATCTAAACATCCTATGTTGCACTCTGATCAACCCGATGATTGATGATACTGCACATGAGATTGCATTGGACCAGAGGCTTGATGATTTTTGTACACTGGATCCAGTACACCATTGTCACCATATATGCCAAGTATGCAGTATGTATGCCAATTGTATTCTAAGAACTTTCCATACTGTACACCTTTTGTGTCACATATAGAGTCAATTTGTACATGTGAGTGCTTGTAGGTTGTAATTCCTAATATCAAATAGCATTGCCACATTGACAGCAAATGCATAACATGCTATTTTGCTGTGTGTTTGCTATGTATTTGTAGGTCAATTTGACAACCCACTAAATATCATCAAACTTTAACCAAGTATCAGGGTATCTTTAAATGCAAACATTATCATGTCACATATCCAAACGCCACGAAATGCTGAAGCATTGAGAAGCATTGAGCTTCTGTCGGGTGGATCAAAAATACAAGAGGAAAACCATATGATGACCATTTGGTGCATAATTAACTTATCTGACCAAAATAGTCATGAAACATTTTTAATTTTATTACAAATTCCAAAGGTGTGTTATTCAATTATAATGAGTGGCTTTGTTTGCATTGTAGGCATGCTTAGCATTTAGAGTTTGAGTAATTTTGAGTCAGCTCTGAATACATTCATATGTATTTGAAATCTTATGAAGATCTCCAGGTGCATTGTGTTTGTAAGCTGCTTTTCTGTATCAAGGACAGATAGATTGAACCAAATTGGGATCTAAACCCCAAACATAATTGGGCTGGTCATAAATAGACTGAAAGGTGGATCAATTGGTTAAATGAAGCAGTACAGGGAGAGTAAATTAGACAATTTAAGAATGGAAAAACTGAAAAGCACAGTGATGAGATCTATAATAGGTAAATAACAGACTCACAGCTTGTTGAAATGGTAAAATGTTGTTAAGGTTTAGTAAACAAAGTGAGTCGCAAATTAAAATGATAATGAGCCAGTGTTTTGACCGATGTCACAGATTTAAAACAAACAAATGAGAAAAAGACAAGAAATAAACAACCAACTGTTAAAACCCATTTTTTTGTATGGCAACTAATCTTTAACCAACCCTCCCCAAAGGTCTGTACATCTACCTATATGGGTAAAGGAAAATAAACTAAACTTAGGAGGGGGAAATGAAAGCTAAGGAAAATTTGATTTTTATCTAAATCTAGAATTTTGCAACTAGTATTGCAGAACTAGATTTTACAAAAATGATTTATCTTTCATAATAATATACAATCATATCCTGCACAGATCAATTGATTACTGTATATATTCAGGTAAAATATACATTTCTATTGATATTCGTCCTGCAATGTTGGATGAATACAATATAATCCTCTAAAAGTCTCTATGATTTTAGTATTGGTTTAAGCCAATATTTGTACATTTTGGTTTATCTTATTTCTAAGTAGACCTAAAGTATATAACTAATGATCAATAGTCTGTGTAAGACATTTTCAAATTTGATTAAAGACGCCTTCAAAAATAAATATTTAACTGCATCAAGGCCTAGTTTTACCTACCCTTTAATGTTCAAGAAATAAATAATGCACGTGCCAACTCACTGTGACAATAAAACAAACAGAAACCCAAAGAACCCAATTATACTCCTTATTCAAAGTAAATACTCAAAGGGAAATGGAAAATTTATCTTTCGAGTTTAAATGCAACAATAGAGAGGGAGGAGGAAAAAATAATGCAAAACATTGTCACTTAAAAGGTGCAGTACAAGAGAGATCATGCAAGTGACTTAGATGAAATTAAGTTTAGTTAACAAAGTAAAGGAAAGAAACATAACTATTGTATTACCAGTTTGTGCCATAAATTTAGCAGATTCAGCTTGCTCCTGTAGGGCCTTTGTTTCATGAACTGATCTCGGCCGCTGACTTTTTACAGTATGCTCTCCGATCATTCCATATTCTAGGGACAGAATAGAGGTTCATGAAAGCTATGCTTTGACAGGATCCTCTGAGAGAAGAAAAAGCTTATTACATACTGTTTTTCAAGATGTGCGTAGCAACTGCAATACATGGCTAGAAACAAAGATCACACAAGGATATATTTAACTTGTCAATTACTTTAAGAACAATGCAACGGATTTATGAGTTGGGAGTATTAATTGAGTTTGAAAGCACATCTTAGACACATAGCATACATGCAAATAAACTCACATCTGTTTATAGACACTAATACTCCATCAGTACCACTCCCTCCCTCCCGCCCAACCACCCCCAGGAAAAACAAAAACAAAATGAAAGTAAAAATGTGTAAGCCATCAGAAAGCCACAGAGGAGGGGGTCATGGACATAACATGCTATTGATCCACAGTTTCTTCAACAGATCTAGGCATATTTATGTAATTAATTCACCCAGTAGATAGGAAATCATGTGCCCTTTTAATTTCATAACAATATGATCATAAGATCTATTAATTCACAAATGTATTCTGAGCTGTGCATGTATTAATGGTCATCTTTGTTGCCCAATCATACAACAAAGAGACTGGATGATATATTTTTGTACAACAATGTAGTCTTACATTAAAATGCTGTCTCTTAACTAGCATGCAAAGCCTGGGATGTGTGTAATGTCTTAGATATATGTTACACAACAGATACCTTATGTGGCAGGTGTTAGTACTGTAAATCATAAAAAATTGCTTGACAAGTGAGAATCTGCAGATCACATCATTGTGGTCTTGTTCCTCCCAGTAGGATATGATGTGATGTGTTTGGTTTGCATAACCAATGAGGAGAAAGGTGCACTAGTATGTACAACATAGCCATGCGTGTGATGCTAATTGGAAATTAAGCTCTGTCTTAGAAAGCCATTTAAGATATTTCCAAATCAATTTAATCTAGTTCATATCTGTTTTGATGAGGTGACTAGAGTTAGTCTCATGATGAGTAAAATCTGAAAAGCTACATAATTGGACATGCCATGTATGAAATGTATGTTCTGCAGTTATATGGACTATGATACCATTCTGAAGGCAAAATAGGTTTTCTAGATTTCACAGGGCTGGTGTCTTAGCATACATTTCAATACATTTGGTAAATAAAGTATGACAAATTATTTGTTGATAGTGATTTTCTGTAATGTATGTTGCATCAATTATCATGACAATAAACATGAACATTCAACTTGAGAGTTGCCAATAACACCACTTATCATACACAGTAACATGATTTCCTGTTAAGAATGTTGACTCAATAACCTATTCATGAAAATCTATATCTGTGTTATCGAATTTTGAATATTCCCACTACACATGTCAAATGTAATGGTAATATGAAGTGTACTGTTTGAGGTACAGATACTTAAAAAAAAGAAAAAAAGAAAATGTCTTCCAATGCTGGTGCTGTCTGTGCAATGGTAGTTTCCACAACATTGGAGAAAAAATAGGTTAAACAAGTGTCATTTCAGCCTACTTTCATTGGGCGTTAATGACCTGACTACGTTGACTGCTTGTGAATCATGTACAGTATATCAAGACACACTTTTGATTATCTCTTTAAATGTTAAACTTTTTAGGTTGTTCTCAGGAGCTGATCAAGAGTGATACAAGAAGAGCAGTGCACCAACAAAGAGAAATGCCTTGTCAAAGCAAGAGTCACTTCAATGGCACGAGTATTATAGACTGAACCTCACAGCTCTGGAACACAGATGGTCCAACCGGACAAATGCCTGAGCAACCTTTCATGATGGATGATGGAGTCACTATCTATATTAAAGTGTGACCAGACACATATCAGAGCATTGTTCCTGTTACTGCAGTTGATGGAAATAGATTGTCTTCACTGTGCCTTAGACAATGACTCTGTCTTGAAAAGTAAAGGGCAGAAATGTCTTTTGCACTAGTCTACGGATGATGATATGTGCTCGGAGATATATACAGTATTGAATTTTTTGAAAGAGTCCAGGTAGGGATGAGCATAGCAGAGTAAAATGCAAAATCTGGGTACCATAGAAATGTTGTGTGTATAAGCACAATGCAGTATAATGGAAGAGTGAGTGCAGCATGGCTGTCAAGGTTGAGGCCGGCAAACCTACATAATCATTCAGTGAAAGGGTTGGTTCACTCAATTGACAAATTGACCATGTTTTATAGATGAACTAGCGATGTAGTAATCTATGGACCCTGAGTCATTCACCACACATTTATCTTAGTGTGCTTACCCATAGCTTAGCATTAGCATTGTTGAAAATAGGCTCCAAATAGGAAGTCTAAGTCAATTCACTATCCATGTGTCAACATTATTTTTCTCAAGCCTTGCTGTCAAAATCCTTTTGTCAACCAAAGTGAATATCCTAACTTGGGCATGAATGTCAAGCTTCCACAAAACATGACAGAAAGTGTCACTAGAAGAGTCCATTTCCATTCCATCTGACTTCTGCAATGTAGACTACTGTACAATATGTGACCCATTACCAGATTTTGGATGCAAATCCAGAAAGCGACTGAAGGATAACTCAATGACATATGCCGATGACAAAGCTTGCTTTATAGTCCAAAAGTTGGTACAGTACAACATTACAGTTGTTACTGTGCCCATTAAGATTAGAGGTGAGGATGGGATGAGAAACTGCTGACAAGAAACATTTTTTATGTGCTCTCACAACAATATTTTATAATGTAGGCATGGAGGCTTAAATAAATTAGCCAAAGACAAGGAGATGACTTGCTTACGTGGTATCCAAGGACAACTCTACCATCATCATTACTATTTCTTTGGCTAGAGGGGATCACTTTTTTGTCTAACACAGAACACAAGGTCAAAGCTTTGACTATGATTTTTTAATATGATTTATCTGACATTGTGGGCCTTACTGCTCATTTTCGCTTTGAGGAACATGTTTGTGAGATGATGACCTGTCATTTGCCCACCACAACATTAATTACATTGTTAACTACAGCACTGTTATCAATTGACACCAAATTGATCTGTCCATTTGGTTTTCAATGTAAACACTTTTTTATGGAAAATAATCTTTTGACTGTAGATAGACATTAGTTATCCAATTAGAAATGAAACACTAAAGTCTGAGGATATCATAGAGACCCATTATTGCTGATAAACACTAATAATATAAGCCTAAAAGTGATGATGGGCTGGTTTCGCGGACACAGTCAACTGTAGATTATAGTGGATTATACCTGTAGATTATACCTTTTAGTGCTATTTAGGAGGACAAAGATTCATCAACACAACCACTCAGATGTAGACCTCATACATCACTACAGAGAAGTAAGGAAGCAATTTAGATTCTTTGTCACAAATCTCTCCAATAGTGTTTGGCGGTTTTTGCCGTATTTTTATTTCTACAGGGACAGGGAAGGTTTAGTGGAAACCTGCCTAATTTGTAGGTCATTCCTGTCACCACTTATACCCATCAAGTCTCCCATTGTTTAATAGCCTATGGATTATGACCATCATGACAGGTTCAGTAATACGTAGGAGATTCTCCATAGCCCCTTGGAAAACAAGCAACAAGACAAAACCTTTTTTTTCTGTAATCTTCATGATCACCTAAAAGGCAAAATTAAAAGGACTGGTGCATAGAATGTAAGAGAGGTTTATGGCACTGCATTCATTTTGGAGCACATCATCTTTTCTCCTGTTTAGATCACTTACGACTGCATCCCGTTCCAGGCTCAGTCTCACTGTTTCGTTTTTTTTAATTTTTAAATGGACTCTCAGCTTAGATTCTGTTGGGCAGAAGCTAAAGGTAGGAGGAGAGCTCTTTCACTAACCCAAGCTGTCCGCCCCCCATCTCTAGCTGTTGGCTATTGCTTCCAATTCAGTTGGACTGCCAGCAGTATGCAATTGAAGTGCGGAGGTAAAACAAAAGAGCCAGATAGCAAAGGCACAACCATTATCATCAGTGTTAGTCATTTTGCAACCCAAGACATATTTAGGCATATGGTACTGTATGTGAGTGTGACTTTTCATGGTGGCATACAGTATGACAAATAAACTATGGAACATGGAAATGTTTGGCCACTCAGGACAGTGCACAACTGTCTTCATGCACATTGAAATAGGGTCCAATATATCTACTGTTTGTATAATCACTGATGAATTTACTTTTTACATGCTACTCTCATAACATTAATCACTTAACACCCAAATACCAAGATGGCTGTCATAGGATCAGGGTAAGTGAAAAAAATGAGTCTCCTGGGTCCATAACCGTTGTCATCACTTTAGGCTTTGATCCACTGCATGCAGGCTGTTTTAAAGATGAGCTTAAGCTCTGCCGATGATCGCCTTAGCCCCAGAGGCCCCCATTGAAGACATTTCATTTGTTGGTCCAGCTCAACTGTGTGGACGCGCTCCATGTGTAATTTTATTGAGAGGTAGCAAAAGCCTGTATGTAGAGTCTGAAATAATTTGGGTAATCAAAACGATATAGCAGTATTTGAATACTGCATTTCCAAGAGTAATTTCATAAATCTGTTATCAAGTCATCTACACTGTCTGAAGATTATTTTCACCATCATCATCATCATCATCATTATTCTCATCCTCATCCTCATCATCATTATCCTCATCCTCATCATCACTTGATCTTCACCACAGTGGTACAACATTGTAATGGCTGTGACCGGTGGAGTTGTCTGACAAATGAGAAATATCCTGTTTCACGGTCCACTGACATACACTTTAAATGATTTGATCCCAGGATCATTGGCTATGGTCAGTTGACTTGAGAATATGTTTTCTCTGCAGATAAAATCACACCTGTATGTCTCCCCAAATGCATCTGCAGTGCAATTCTAAATATGTATACTCTACACAGAAGCTACTGTAGATATCCAGCATATTAATCTATTCCACAGTGATCCAAGGGCACTCATTTGTATACATAGCCATAACATAAGCCTTTACCATCAACAGTACCATATGCTTGAGCCTATCTAAAAAACTCAATTAGGAATTCATTAAGAAAATGAGGGGGTTGCACCGAAACAGATACAAATGACCAATTGTCCCCTGAGACATACAATTATCCATCATATTCCTATCGCCATCTGTTTGCCTCCTGTTGACTTTCCTAATGCTCAAATGGAAGGCGAATTAGAACAGTGTACAACCGCATCCAGTCAAACAGCTCCCGTAAACCAGAGGATATGACTAAAATAACACCATGATAACACAAACAAACTGAAATAATCGTCAATTTCTGGAGGAAAAAAACATTGCAAAATGTCTATGTCCATGAGCTGAGTATTGTATGTTTAAGCTGAGAGGTACAGTACTGAGCAGTACCACTTAGAATAACCTAGATGGAGCTCTCACATTATATAAACACGGCATAGAGAAGCCCTGTTGCTGGGCACTCAGAGCAGATCATTCCCCTTCTCTTTGCCGTATACCTCAGAGAACCGGTTTGTAGAAATTCTGCAATCTGTTTTCACACTGTAGTGCAAGTCATATGCATTAAGTAGTAAAGCACAATGATTTTGGCACCAATGACTTCTCAGGCACATACTGTGTATGTTTTGAGGGGTCAGCCTACATTTTTCATGGGATAAATCATTCAAGATAATTCAGCCTCAGGTACCAAATGTGCCATAGAGGATTACACTGGGAATAAACAATTGTGTGCACACACCCTTGCAAGTTTGGATTTCATTTGTGTTCACATAAAAGAGGAAGCAAATTCATTTTCTTATCAGCTATTTCATGATTCCACAAAGATGTACCCTGTGCATGATAATGGAGAAACATATAATCTCTTTTACCTCAGCTGTGTGCTATAAGGAAATGGATGCCCCGCTGGTTTTAAAATCAAGTTTAAAATTGAGGCCATGCCAAGATTGCAGCACGTAATTGGCAAAATCAACAGCCTCTTCAACAGGAGACACTACTGAACCAAAACGGGTATGGTGGAATGGTAGTGTGTCCACAGAACAAATAATGGATGTGGTTTACTTATGAACTTTGTTCCACTGGAGGAGTTTGCTTACATGTATAGGCTACAGCAAATACTAAATATTCAGTGTGTACAGTACTGTATATCCTTATCCTAGCATGAAGAGTGTACAGCATGTTAGTAAGTATACAGAGTGCTCTCTCCCACACAATGATGAATACATAAAAGCAGCACAATGCCAAAGTGACATGGTGGTTAAACAGCCGGTGTATCTAGTTAAACGTCTGTGGCTATATGTAGTTATGTAACAACACTGTTCAATCCAGGTTAGAGACGTGGAAATAATAGACCAATAGAATTGGTCACTGATAATTGCTGCAGAGCTCCAACCATACTACTGTATTGCAGTACAAGCTCCATGCATGCTAGTGTACACAGTGTTTCTTTATGACAGTCACTCTGAATCAAAGTCCTGTAAGTGTTCAATAATAGATTCACAGTGTCAAACACGGTGTGCTAAAGCTATGGCTAAATTCAAAGTCCAACTAATTATATAAAAATAAGCAAATTGATTGATGTTGATGACGCTGAAGTACACCACTTGGACCTGTACCAATGAATGTTACACAAAAAAGGAAATTCGATTGAGCCCCATATCAATAGGGCTTTGCAATAATGCTATGGGAAGTTGAAAAATTCTTGGCATAAGGGCAGGGATGCACAACCCCAGAAGATGGTTTGGGAGTCACAGTCACTGCCAAGCTTAGAGCCACCATGCCAAGCAATGCATCTGTCGAGTGAGAAACATGGCACATTTTTTAGCACCTTTGCAACTGCATCCAAAATTCAAAAAGCATCTCTTGTCCGTTTCCAAGTCATTTTGCTTGGCATGCCAAGTAATGACCTTAAAGACCCCCTCCAGTCAGAATCGAACATTTTAAGATGAAAATTCATGTTCTAAGTATAAGTATACCAATATACAACCATTTTGGTCCACAATAAGCCATTTTGTTTAAAAGCAAATGTAGATTTAGAACCCAAGTCAAAATCCTTATAATCTGAGATATGTCCTTTGATGACGTGATTACTTCCTGACGTCATCGAGGTGAGTTCTCTGACCACCCCGTCCAACCCTTTTTGGAAACAGGTAGGCATAACACCCCCTCAAATAATGTGTAGTGTCTTGCTAGCCTGTAAAGCCAACAAGCCTTTGTTATATTATAGCCTGCTTCATTTGTGACATTTTTGTTTTACAGCACAGTAAATTCCTATGAAGACAACCAAATGATGATATGTTTACGTTGTCAATATGCATTTTCAATAGGGTAACAGGAAATCTATTGATTAGGAAACAGCGATGTAGCATTGCCCTATTCTTTGACCAAGCGAAAATGTTACAATGTTGTAAGAGAGACAATACACGGTGGGAATTTGTCACATGTTTGTCGCAGTAAAGTCCAAACGTTAAAAGTCCTAAATCCAAACGTTTTCTAACTCAATCTGCAAGTTCAGATGACTAGGGCACAAATAGAAGCGCAAATAACGCTTGATAACAAGTGTAAACAAGCACAAAATAATGTGAAGCAATAATGACATGGAAAATAGACACGTAAATACATATCAGATACAAGTGATTTGTTGATAATATTGAGGACTCCTACCCCCTCAGGCTATATGCGCCTTTACGCAATGGCATCAGTGTTTGTTCATCCACGCTTATCCTCCTCCTGGTCCTTCTGCTCCAATACTTCAACAACAAATTATGTTTGGGTCAGCTCGAATTTCTGAGAATTAATACAGGCTGGGTCGGAGTATTGTGTGAGCGTTACAGTAGGCCTATGTTTATGACAAACAGCATTTTGGTGTGGGGCTTGGCCAAAGTTGGGAGAAGGGTATCCATGCCCTTATCTCCCTATGTCCTCCTAGCCTATTAGTGAGACACTTCCAGGCCGGGACTGCATAAACAAACCTTCTCGCCTTGCTATTCTGTCTTGTTTGCCGCAATGTTTTTTTTTACGCTTCCGATGTGAGTTTCGATTGCATTATCAGTATTCTAGTTACTTGGCGATACGCGGTCTATTTGTAAACTGATATTCGAACCAGGCAGAATAACACAGGGATGGAAGATTTATTAATTTGTGTCCACATCAACGCTGTTGGAGCAGCTATGTTGCTTACATGTATAGGCTACTGCTACTGGTACCACGGATGGGGGGGTCGATGCCGTCCACTGTTTTGCATATTCATTAGTGTCGACTTACCTGAAAAATTCAGATTGCCAGGTATGACACAGCAAATTTCACCCCCCTGGAGCAGGGGATCAATTGGCCGTCTGGCCGACACATCGCAAAACCAAGTGGCCACTCGTGGTTCCTGTTGAAGTTCTCACTAGTAGTTTGGCCCAAAAAGACAATTCAGTAAGAGTCGGTATTGTTCCCGGCCAAATCAGGTCGACTTTCATGTTCTACAATTACTTTCAAATATACAAATTCATGCCTTGGTCATTTTTTGTATCAGATCGGACGATACATAGCCCAGATCGTCCTTTAAAGCAATGACTTATGGTATATATGGTAGCTTCTACGCCAGCCAGGGCAGCCAGTCAGGGCACGCACAGAGAGTGTGAACAGCGTGGAACAGTGCAACTAGTATTATATTAGAATATCTGTGCGGTTGGCCACTACACGTAGCCTAATTAATTTGTGTGTTCTCAACAATAGTTCTAACTTGCTGCTGCAAGATCATGCAAGATGGTAATGTAGCCAATAAAAACTCTGCGATGATGAAGGAATGATTGTAATGTCATGATGTTCTAAAATTACATTACAATTTACATAAAATTACAATTTGTGATGATGAACCATGTTGTCCAACTTTAATAGAAAATTAAATATTTCTAACGAGATGAATAGGACAGCTTCAGAACAGAAAGTGATAGGCTATTATTAGATTCATAATCAGGTTTACACCTGAGAGATTTTTTTATGACTGTACATCGACTGATCTAATAATCTTGTCAATCGATGGCTGATGGAAACTATTTAAATCCTTCCTTGAGGCCATTGGCAAAATTGAGGATATGTGGACCATTAAATTGTGGATTACTTCGCAAGGCTTCATATGATATGTATGCACATTTCTACAATTAGGCTAACTGTTACCGTTCTCTCGCGATTCATGCGTTGGATCGATCTAACACTTATCGCTGTACAGTAGGCTATTTGAAAACATAGGTATAGGCAAAGCTTCCATAATATTTATGCTACTTATAATGTTACTATTATCGTTCTCTCGCGATTTAAATTGGGTCAAACCAATGCGCCCCTATAGGTCTATAGCTGTTGTTTAATTAAATAAATATAAAATCATTAGGTTACAAGAGTCGATTTATAAGTCTGCATTCTGTAGCAAAAGTAGGCTATGACTTTGGTTGCCGGATTAGTGACATTAACTACTGAAATTAATCGGGTGACATCAGACTTCAATGTGTCCATTCTTTTATAGTCATTGCTCTGGAGGGGGTCTTCACCTTTAATACACTCAAGGGTCTCAGCTTGAAACACCCATGGATATGCTGCCCTGACCAAAGGGAATCTGTACACCTTAGAAACCCAAAAGCAATATTTGTGGCAATGTGCTATGGAGAGGAAGCTGACACAACTATGGAGAGGAAGCTGACACAACTATGGAGAGGAAGCTGACACAACTATGGAGAGGAAGCTGACACAACTATGGAGAGGAAGCTGACACAACTATGGAGAGGACGCTGACACAACTATGGAGAGGACGCTGACACAACTATGGAGAGGTGGCTGACACAACTATGGAGAGGAAGCTGACACAACTATGGAGAGGAAGCTGACACAACTATGGAGAGGAAGCTGACACAACTATGGAGAGGAAGCTGACACAACTATGGAGAGGAAGCTGACACAACTATGGAGAGGTGGCTGACACAACTATGGAGAGGAAGCTGACACAACTATGGAGAGGAAGCTGACACAACTATGGAGAGGAAGCTGACACAACTATGGAGAGGAAGCTGACACAACTATGGAGAGGAAGCTGACACAACTATGGAGAGGAAGCTGACACAACTATGGAGAGGTGGCTGACACAACTATGGAGAGGAAGCTGACACAACTATGGAGAGGTGGCTGACACAACTATGGAGAGGAAGCTGACACAACTATGGAGAGGTGGCTGACACAACTATGGAGAGGAAGCTGACACAACTATGGAGAGGAAGCTGACACAACTATGGAGAGGAAGCTGACACAACTATGGAGAGGAAGCTGACACAACTATGGAGAGGAAGCTGACACAACCATGGAGAGGAAGCTGACACAACTATGGAGAGGAAGCTGACACAACTATGGAGAGGAAGCTGACACAACTATGGAGAGGAAGCTGACACAACTATGGAGAGGAAGCTGACACAACTATGGAGAGGAAGCTGACACAATTGCCATATTCGTCCACAGTCCTTTAGACACTCTCTAATGAGACTCATAATTAATTTAGTCAGCGCCGCTACAGCACCAATCATGTCCAATGTTTTTCAGTGGTAAAATCAACTGCTCCAGACTGCCACCCTTCATTTATCAGTGTTGGGAACACTATGTCACATGCGAGAGTTAGTCATGAGGAAGATGCCCGACACAAGCCTTGTCTTGGCTCAATGACTGAGCTCATGTTAAAACAAATATGCTTTCCCCAATAATTAAAAGGACACGCTGGCAACACATAAATGTCCTCTGACAAGAGCAGGGGTACAATGTAATTTTAACATGGCACTGTGAAGCTTTGAGCAGGTTTCAAGCACCCAGGTGAGGAGAGTCCACAGCATTGTCTTATTGTAAATTAACTGTTGAAGAGCCGGATTACATGATTGGTGTAATGAAGGACTAAATGAAAATGGCCTGGGTAGCCAATTCCGCTATAACTAGTTTGGAAGCTAAGGAATCCTGTATATTGATTAGTGTAACCACTTGCTGCTCTAATGGACAGTTGTCACCACTCTGTATAGGCTATATTCTGATACAGGCTATACTCCTATATAGGCTATACTCCTGTACAGGCTATACTCCTATACTCCTATACAGGCTATACTCCTATACTCCTATACAGGCTATACTCCTATACAGGCTATACTCCTGTACAGGCTATACTCCTATACAAGCTATACTCCTATACTCCTATACTCCTATACTCCTATACAGGCTATACTCCTATACTCCTATACTCCTATACAGGCTATACTCCTATACTCCTATACTCCTATACAGGCTATACTCCTATACTCCTATACTCCTATACAAGCTATACTCCTATACTTCTATACAGGCTATACTCCTATACAGGCTATACTATACTCCTATACTCCTATACAGGCTATACTATACTCCTGTACAGGCTATACTCCTATACTCCTATACTCCTATACAGGCTATACTCCTATACAGGCTATACTCCTATACAGGCTATACTCCTATACTCCTATACAGGCTATACTCCTATACTCCTATACTGCTATGCTCCTATACTCCTATACTCCTATACAGGCTATACTCCTATACTCCTATACAGGCTATACTCCTATACTCCTATACAGGCTATACTCCTATACAGGCTATACTCCTATACTCCTATACAGGCTATACTCCTATACAGGCTATACTCCTATACTCCTATACAGGCTATACTCCTATACTCCTATACAGGCTATACTCCTATACAGGCTATACTCCTATACTCCTATACAGGCTATACTCCTATACTCCTATACAGGCTATACTCCTATACAGGCTATACTCCTATACTCCTATACAGGCTATACTCCTATACAGGCAATACTCCTATATTCCTATACTCCTATACTCCTTTACTCCTATACAGGCTATACTAGTATACTCATATACTCCTATACAGGCTATACTCCTTGTAACAATGCACATACAGTGCTGTATATTTGTCCATCCCCTTGTCCACCATTTAAATTGAATCCACATTTAAAAGCATGAGTGCTTAGCGCATTAAACTACAAACTGCAGAGCACATAATAGTGTTTCAATTGATTAATAAGGGAACCAAAACAGGCCACCAAACAAGGACATCTTGCTCCATCTTGAATGCAGGTACTTATTTCATATAATAGATTACATCTCTCTTTTCTCTCTGTCCCCAAACTGTTTTGATGAATATGAAACTCCTTTCAGTGCCTGCGGCCAGTTAAAAAGCAAGAGCACCAGGGCAACGTCAGTCATATTCACGACAGCACACAATTAACTGAGTATATCAAATATGTATGAAAATATAACAAACCCCCTCAACCACAAGATTAAAACCTCTGCCTTGCGTCCACATATTGCTGACTCTACATAGCCAAACACTTCATTAAATCTTGATCCCCTGAAAAAAATACATTTTCACAACTGAAATATTTATGGAACATTAACAAGTTAATCATCTTGAAATTTCAAATGGACTGATCTGTTGATCTTCATGGGTCCACCATTGCAAACTAAACCAGCTCTCTGGGAGGAAACATTTAGAAAGCCCCAAAATCTGTATTTTAAAATTGAATGGGAAAAATAAAGGTTACAAATGTAACCCAGGTTCTCTAAAGGAGATGCAGTAGACCCCTCACCATGGGACACGCACTCTTGTGTACCTTATGCTGAAGACCCCTTTTTAATCATGACTGGTCCTGGACATCTTCATGCCATATTAAATTATCCCCACCCACTCATTGCCCACTCATGAGGCCTCTACACTAACTGAAACTTTGCTAAACAAAATTACCAACTTAGCAGCCATGCCCACTAAAACTTGAAGAAAATTCAAGCCCATTTTCTATAATTGATAACCCTACAGAAACTCAGTGGACGCTATTGGTTTCTATGTAATTTCCATACATTGACATTTGGGAATTAGTCCGGTTCCTTAGTATCAAAATGATGAAATCAATACACGTCAGATTAAAGTGCCAAATTTGGTACAAATGTTCTTTGGGATGTATAAATCCATTTCAGAAGGGGTGCCCAAACATCCAGACTCATTTGGGATTTTTCTGGACATACAGTAAAACCCAATATGGCACAGCACATAACTTACATTTTGATTCATTAAGCACAATTTTTTTCAATAATTATGTCATCACAAGTGACCTCCCAATGTGGAAAAAAAAGATTTACAACTCCAAAAATGGACTTGTAAACCACTTAGACATTGCTTACTACTACATGAATTACCTTACAAAAGATATGTAAAAGGTTGAAAACACCATGTAATCAAGCCAAAAACGAGCCAACACACCCAAGTAGTTGCAATCTATAAATTATGCATTGAGAACATGTAATTATCAAGCAGAAGATCTACCTAGTAGGCACCACCTATGTGACATCTAACTACAAGCCCCATGGCTAGCTTGCAGCTCAATAGTGTTTTGAGACTACTTAACATTCCTATGGCAAGATAAATAGTTAATAATAAAGCAGATAACCTGTCACTAAACAATGAGGGTAGCAAGGTGACAGTCTTATTGGTCAGAGTCCCATTTGAAAATTAATTCATGGCTAGCTACCAGTGTAAGCTTATGGTGATTTAAAGAGTACAAAACACATTGTGTAAAGGCTTTCGCAAATGTATTGGAGTGTGTAAACATTGAGTCCAACATATTTTAATATAGTGTCAAAATCTATTTAATGTAAAATTGTAACAATATTAGATAGCTACATCTTCTGGTCAGTTCTCATAGATTTGTATTCAAGGCAGTGCTCACTCCAGCATAACTAATAATTGATTTAGCTTGAATATCAACGTTACACTACATAGCATTTAAAACAACAGCCTTAGTAAATGCTTTCAAAACATTTATTTGAGTGTTTTAACATTGAGACAAACAGATATGTAATATTCACTTGAAATTAATTTTAAGTAAAATAGGAAAGATATTTGGAGAGGTGTCTGCATCAATTACAATGCATTTTTCATTTTCTGTTCAGTCTTCAGATGTTTTTTAAGGCAGTGCTCACTTACATAACTTTCTCTGGAATATCAGCATTACGCTAGACAACATGTAAAACAACAGCCTTTTTAAAGGCTTCACAAATTGACTGGAGTGCTGGAATATCAACGAGACAGCTTTAGGATAACAAGTCAAAGTTACAAAAGTCGTGCCATCTCAAATTTACATCCTCTAAACTGGAGAAATTGTGTGAAAAACAAAATAAACAAAAGCAAGTTCACGAAGATTTCAGGCGATCAAAACATCAATCTACTTCAAGTTGTCTAAATGAGTGCATGTTCTGCTCCAAGATGTCAGGGAAGCTCTGTCAATGTTCCATAATGGACCTTGATGATGTTGTGCGGAAGATGGCAAGATGGAAGATAGCTCTGCTCGCAACAATGTCATGAGGTGACCTCATTGCCATTGAAGCTGTCTTAGTAAATACAAAAATGCATACAGAAGCATACAAAAAGTGCAACAAAACGCAGGTTCAAGTGAAAATGAAAGGCAGGTATTGTTGTTTGCAGAAATAGTATCACACATTGAGAGTTATTTAGCAAGTGGAACCTGTGTATGAAAATCGTCTAAGAGAGGTTGACATCAACAAAGGCATAAACAAATCCAGATTGAAATGGCAGATTATTGGGCACTTTGACTGTCAGGAACAATCTTGTAGAAGGAATACATTGATTGTCTTTTAAGATGCTGGAGTGGCAACTTCAGGGGCAGCACACTAGACAAAAAACAGATACAGTCATCAAATAACATTTCTCACATTGTCAAAGCTTCAGAGAGATGCTTGGCTTTTGGAGTCAACTTGCTCTTCCTTTGAAATCTAGAACGCAGACATGATAACGAGTTCTCCAACATTCCAGTTCTGGAACACTATTCTTGAATTGGAGAGACTTGTGATGATCTTTGTCCACACACACAGAATTCAAGATTTTGAGCTTTATGTTGAAACATTAGAGGCCTTGGCACCATGTTTTTTTTGTACTGGACTGAACGATTTATGCAAGATGGATTCCTATCTGCATCCGTACATCACAGCTCTATCAGCACACATTAGACAGGAATTTTCAAACTACTGGGTCCTCCCTAAAACACGAAACAAGTTCTTATGCATGTCGATTGACCAAGCCCATGAACAAAACAATGAGCAGATAAAAGGTACAGGGGGAGCCATCGGTCTAACAGATAATCGCATTGCTTTCCAGAGATGGATGGTAGCAGGACCTGAGCAGGCCAGACTTCTGGTTGATTTTGTATCCCAGTGTTTGCATGGAGAGGGTTTGCAAGGAGAGGGGCCTTTTGCAAACCTGCAGCATGAGTTCATCATAACAAGCAACATTCCCCCAAAAAAGTGGCAAACTTGTGCAGCACACAAGAATGGGAAATCCATTCCAAGAGTCATGTCATGAGATGTGTTGGATACTCGTACAAATGAAGATGTTACAAACACTCTCTGCACCAGAATGAGAAATGAAATATCTAATTGAAATATAAATGAAATAATATGATAAATATCTGAAGGATGTCATTGTTGGTAGATCAATCCACTAGAGAATTAAAAGGAACAATCAGTCTCTTCTAAAAAAAAATGCCAAAGCAAAGCCAATAACAAAAGAGAAAACCAAACGTGCAACTTTGAAAAGTGACTGTACCCTTTTCGGCCAACTGTACATTGCAAGCAAGTTTCGAGATGGCAACCTGGATGAGTACACCTGTCCTCCGGCCCTTTCAAATAATGGTAAACTTAACTTCCCCACTGAAAAGTCTGATTTGCTTCGGCTGATAACTGTAGAGTACCCAACCGTGCCCTCCTCTTTTCATGCTAAAATCATTTATGGAGCTACTGTACACTCATTGCCTGCCCACCAAGTTTCCACATTTGGTGAATATGGCAGCAGTGTCTTTCTACCTTGGCTAGAGCACCAGTTGAAGAGCTGTGACAGAATTTACATTGTGTGGGACAAAGAGGATAGTCTAAAAGAGTCAACCAGAGAAAAGAGAGGAAAGGGACTACGAAAGAAGTAGGGGAGACCACTAAGCTTCCATACAGTTCGAAGTGTCTTGTCTAGATTGCATAGGGAACACATAATGGACTGTACACAAATAATATTCCAAGGCTAAACATGATTGGTTTTACTACCAATCTACTCACCAACACTAGGATAAATATCAAGTGAGAAGTGTTGAGTGGATTGGTACCCTATGCAATCTAGACAAGGCACTTTGAACTGTTGGGCAGTAAATGGTCAATAATTCTTTGTATGACACCTCTCATGGTTGAAACTCACTTCATATGTATACTAGAAGTGTTGTTGAGTAGTTTGGTAGTAAAAATCATATTTATCTTTGGAATATTATTTGTGTATTATTTGTCCATTATATGTGTCCTATGTAAAATGACATGTAATTGCATAAATATGTACATTATAATGATTTAAATTAATTGTTGAAATTGTACATACTTTCTGTTATGTAATATTTCCTTATTTCATGAAAAATATTCTTAAATATTGTGATCCCATCACTTTACAGTGATCTATCACCTTGCACTTTTATTTTGAAGTTGCGAAAACAAAAACGAAAGTCTTATTGTCAGAACGTGCCGGTTATTGTCGTTCAGAGTTCAATGTTTTAAACAGGGAAAACAAAGCTTTTAATGTACATATAATAATAACCACAGGAAAAAGTTTTTGATAACTGATGCCTTAAGGAATGACACCTGAGGACTGATGCCGTCTTAATCCACGGATGATAACTCATGCCTTAGCTGAGGTGGAATGATGCTGTTTCGACTAAAGTATGGGAATGAGAACGTTTGGTATAAGAAGTGAGGCAGTTTTGTGTGAGACTAACACAGTTTTGTGTGAGAACTGACTACTTCCTAATATGGATTCCTTACAGATCAACCTTTTCAATCCCTCTATCTGGAAACACCCAATTTTGTATTGCTAGAGAGATATACTTGTGTTCTGTATGACAAGACAACTAACCTCGACACTGTCAATGATGGACCTATTTTCAAAAGTTTCACAATTGAAAATATCTCCCCAACACGGCTGCACTACTGCAACATTCAAATCAAGCAGTGTACCAAACTAGCATTTGGTCAACAAGCCAGAAATGCTGGATTGCAATGCATTGCATTATGATATTGTGCTGGCACTTGTGAACCTGGGCCTTAAGTCTTAATCACAAACATTTAAAATGTACATTTAATCCACCGCATAACATTTTTTTCGCGAAGGCATCTGACTAAATAGAGTTGGGTAGAATACATAGTTTAATGGGTGTGTAAAAGTGTCTGACTATCTAGGGCGTGAAAGGTCAGGTCAAAGCAGCTGTAGGGTTTCTGAGGGGATATAAGGATCTCTCATACAGTCCTGTATATCCTGTATTTGTTGAACTGTCTTTTCTCACCTCTTGCCTGACGTGAATCAGGCCATCTGAAAATGCCTCTGACGTTTGGATGAGCAGACAGAGTTCATGGCTCATCAGTATACGTCCTTAAATAGGTCAGGCTTGATAAAGAACAGTCAGACGTAGGACTAGACTCCCTCAAGGCAGTCATCAGGCTGCTGCTGCTCAACGTTTGCCCTTGGGTCATTATCGTTTCCTTCTCCATGGCCGCACGGGCCTGACTCTCACATAGTGTATGGACACTGTTTATTAGAGAGGAAAGTGAGCCAGAGTAACAACTTTTGATTTGCATGGCTGAATGGAAATGACAATCCCTTAATAGGGACAAACTGTTTAGCTGCCCAAAAAACCTTGGCGTTCTTTTTCCTGTGTTTAGTATGTGACCCTGCCCACTACTCTCGCCCTGTGCTCCTCCAAATGAAGCATGAAATGACTTATCAATGACGGCTCCTTGTTATGTGGAGCCGCAGAGGCAGCCAAGAGTGGCATAAGTATTGAAAATTAATTGTTTCTTAATGTGCACGTCTCCAACGCCCACCGCGGCACAGCCATGCGCCATTAATGTGTTCAATTAGCCATTCGACATCTCACCGTCGGCCAATGTATGGAATTGATTACCATACCACAAGCTAGCCCCTGCAGGTTACCATGTCTAGAATATTAAGTGTTTTGTAACAATTGTCAAACAAACTCAATCAAATCAAAGTTCTAAACCCTCTTCTCCTCATTACATGGCTATTGAGTCATACATTGCCCTATAGCAATTGAAACACCCTGGCCAGCAACAGCAATACTTTCACAGACCATACAGTAAATTAAAGCTGTTAAAGCTGAAATATCAGTGAGTAAAGTACACAGCCTTTAATCTTAAATATTATAATTTTTCATTTTCGTTGTATGATATACGAGGGGAAAGAAAAAATAAGACCCCTTCCATCCCATCTTCAGAGCAATTCTGCCATGATGACATTAAGGAAGATTGAAGTGCATTATCTCGGTACACAATGGCGGCTGTCTATTCCGCGCTGCTCTGCAGAGGACTGAAATGAGGAACTGGTGTGAGACTCACTGCAGAGGAACCAGAGGCTTTAAGGGACCATGGCTTCCAAGCCCCTCAATAACTAATCCTGAATAGCCTGTCTGACCTATTGTCTGTGAGTTCGCATTATTGTCAATGTCCCTGTCTGATATGCAGTGAAAGCTCCCATGTCTACTGCCCTCTAGCAAAGGTGCTGTAAGCTTCAGAGGAGGAGTGATTTAAAACATACATTTCTGCCATTTCAGAGATGATGGCAGTTCATTTGCTGAGAGGAATCTGGCAGGCAAATTAGCTACAGTAACATGACACACAGGAGTACACTATAAGTTAGGTAAAATACATTCACAGCTTATTTCTTATTAACAATTATGCTTATTTGTGACAAGGTATTACTAAATCTAAAGGCTTATCAAAGTGCTTAAATCAAATACCCACATTTTGTGGAGTAAGCTATCCCAATCAATAAAAGGGCCATTCTTTTCATGCATTACAAAAATCAATACTCATGTTTATTAATTAATCAGGTATAGCTAAGCAACCATGTATCTGACATTTACTGAAGCTACAGATGTGAGAGGATTGTGTTCTGAACAAATTCCTACACAATGAATTCAAGCAATATGAGCACCAAAAGTAAATCGCTTCCCTTCAACAGCGAGAGGCAGACACTTAATGAGCTTTTCAATGCAAAAAATGAACCCGTATGCATATATTTTTTCACTCTAATCAGCAAAGTGTAAAAGCTGTCTCTTCATGCGCTCTCCCTCCCTAATCTAATTAGAATTTATTAAACTATGCAAAAGTTCAAGGACATCAATGGCAGCATTTTCTCCTCCACATGCAGATCTGTAGTTAGAGAGTAGAAACAGATGCCACTCCAAATGGAGAGAAAAACAACCATTTTAGGGCTGACTACCCTTTCTCCTCATCATGGCAATTGGAAAGCATCAGTGGATGCATTACATTTATTAGCATTCGGGTTGTCCTTATTTCTAAATAAGTTGGCCTACTGTATGAGAGCAGGCAGCGTTCTGGGGTCACATGAATTTCAAACCGGCATTATTCTGAGGGTCATAAATCTCTTGAAACAGGAGGTGTGATGACCGGCAAAGTATTTAAAAGGCTCATAAGAGTGCTCTGTTCCTTTTCCTACTTATCCCAACACACACCACTCCCTCCATGTAGGCTACCATGCAATTACCTAATTACTATGTAACAATGTTCATACAATGTCATTACTAAAGAAGCATTACTATTCAGGTACTGTGTAGAGACAACTGAATGTAAAGTGTTTGAGATATTGCAAATCATTTAAGCAGTGTGAGCTTGCATCAACATATTGCCTTTCAATCCCATTCATGTTCTTATCTCCTAAAACAGTGGACTATCCTTAGGTAACATACTGTATACTGTTTTGGTTATGAGAATGCATCTCTGGAAGGATTACAAAAACAACTGAATTGTTTGTTTCAACAATCACAATCATATTGAAGCTCGACGGTTGTATATATAGATAGCAAACATGAAGACTTGATGATTACAATACCTGCTCTTCTTGCAGAATGATTGGGCCATAGCAAGCTTTTGTAAATCTGCATATTGTCCTCACACTGCCACTATTGTATACATTCTAAAAATTATACAGTATGGACAAGATTACACTGAGGGAAAACAAAGCAGCACATTTCGAGATGCTAGTACTGTGTATGTTTCTGCAGAAGGAGAAGAAGAATGTGGGTTCTAAGTACAAAACCACTTTGTCAAGCTGTGGAGGCAGATTGTGTAGGTTACACTTAAAAGATCAATTCAGTTCCCGAATGGGAGAAAGCTTACACAACAATACAGATCGCTCCAACACACTCTGCAATTTCTCATCGTCTCTCTCTTTAGTTTCCCACATTTAAAAACAGCATATTTCACTTGTTTGTCACCATACTAATGTCCCTGGCTGTACCTACTCTCCCCTGTTGTGAAATCCCAAAGGGAGACCCAATGGCAGATACTACTGGCCATAAGGCCTCACAGCTCAATCTTGTTCTCAGGCTGCTGCATCCAGCTAGGAACTTGTCCTAATCATTGATTTCTAATGGTAATGCACAGCGCCAGCCCTTTTAAGTTATGGATACTCCATATACATACTGTAAATATACCGGCAAAAGATTAGAAAGATAAGACAAAGATGGTATTGGTGAAGAACTAAATAACTGAAGAATAGATTTATTGTCATTAGAGCGTTAAATACTAACTGTATTTCAACACAATTTATATCCAGATGGTGTAATTGTTTAAAATGCATAAAACAGATGCATAAGCTAGAAAGTGGTTGGAAAATGGTCTTTTGCATCAAACATAAGAATTAACTGGATCAAGTTCCATTGAAATGAAAACGCATAAAGATGTGAAAGGACATGGCTTGATACTCATTGCAGCATTATTAATCATTACCTGGAGGAAAATGTGATACAGTAGCTAATGTCAAAATCATTACAAAGTGATATGTGAACAGATTAGCAATCAGCTCATGCAGTACTCTGTTCAATTTAGTGACGGAGCAACTCCATTGCTAGTTATGGAAGTTGGCAGCAGACCTATTTTAAGTAAGTAGGTCAAAATTAGATGTAGGTATGATTCCCTCAGTCGACCTGTCCTCTTATTCAGTCACATCAAAACACTTCAACTGGTATACTGTAAGTAGGTCTCCTGATGGCAGCAATCCACAGTTGTTGTGTAATGCAATTAGAAGAATTCATCTTGCAGTTCTCTGTACACCATGCATGCCAAGGATCTGAGTTGAAAGTATGCAAAAAATGGCTGCAAGATTATCTGTTTGGCATGACTTGTATGAATACGGATTCCATTTAATTCACTTCATTGAGATAGTGATAGAGCTTTTTACAAATGAATTAAACAAAATGAACACAAATCCCTAGGACACTGACATTACTGAAACAGTAATAGTTTGCCTTTTTTTCCAAACATAAGCTCTGTGAAGTTAATCACAAATAATTTCAACATGATTTTGTCAATATTGTTCTACATAATCTTTTGTAAATATTGGGTACTTTTCTTCCAAATGCATAGAGACAACAGCCACAATTAACGAGCCTAGACATTGCTCTGCATGACTGTATTTATAAGTTGCAATACATTCATTTGAAGTCAGAGCAGTCAGCATATCTGGTGTCTCTAGGCACCCCATGGAGACAGGATTCATTATATGATGTTCTCAATAATTAATTGTGCAAGCCCCTTCAAGCCCCTTTTTTTAGACCTTCAATTCCCCACTTTGAGCCCCCCTTCAGTGACCCCCCAAGAGATCAACTTCCAATGTGATCCTTATCTACTCTAACCCCTAAAATCCTTCTCCTTACTCACACTCTCTCGTCCCAAACAGAGATCCCTACTTTCATTCTTTAAGCATGTGAGACATGCAGCCAAGGGAACTTCCTGAGGGAGTCTCAACTGAAGAAGAATCAATTGGAGAGTTTCTCTCATTATCTTTTCCTCACAATGCCAAGCTGCACACTTATTCATGGCTCTCTTCTTCTTGCTCAGTTCCTCCTCCGCCGCGTCCCTCAAGGCCCGATTCTCTATTCTGCTTCCAAAGCTGATTTGGCGATTTGAATGATTAATGGCATTCCCAAAATTCCCAACACCTGGGAGCATGGATCAAGTGGCACCTGTTATGCCTTAATGTTTTAATTGTAAGTTGTGCTGGGAGATAGAGGGGCTCAGTCCACCTTGCTTGGACTCCCTAGTGTCCTATACAATGCATCAACACTGGGATTGCATGTCTTTTTCGGAGGCCTCCCGGCTGTGCACACTATAAGAATGCCCTCTCTATTGTGAAGTCTGTATTTCCCCCCAGGGAATGTCCTGTATGTAAGAATAGTCTTGATGAGGAAAAGGGAATGTCCTGTATGTAAGAATAGTCTTGATGAGGAAAAGGGAATGTCCTGTATGTAAGAATAGTCTTGATGAGGAAAAGGGAATGAGTGCTGGATCGTCCAACACACCATTAATATTAACCATAATACTGCCTAGAATATGTAAATGACATGCTGGACTGAACTGTCACTTTCACTGTCTTGACATTCTTCGACCTCTTAAAATGTATAAGAAATGCAAAGCCATTTGATAACAGAAAACCGACTGCAAAATGTTCAACTGCTCTGTAATGAAAGGTGAAAACAAGTATTTTACAGTGTTAATGTGTTCATATACTATACTGTAGACATACACAAGCCCAGTTTTATAAAATCTTCCTAATGGAACTAAAAAAGGTGCTCTCTGCTCTGCTATGTGCAGTCGAGTACTTGCATTACATACAATATCAGAGAGGTGTCAGAACGTGATGACATTTAAAGGAGAATGCATCAATCATTAATTCCATAGTAAAGCAAACATTGGTAAATGTGTCTGTAAAAGGTGCAAATTTAAATAATTATATTGAGATTGCATTAAATTAATTTCCAATATTTGTTAAGTGTTTGGCAGACATACAGTACAATAGGATAACATAAGTGGTCAAGGTACATTTATTTTAATTCCTGTTTTGTGCATTCAGTCTCACTAAAATAAATTAATATTAAAAAGAAAACATTGTATTAACCAAACTATTTGAATGCACAGGCTTTTAAACGCAAAGTGTATTCATAATTAAAACTAAAGAAGGGAGAAAGGAATCACATTCACATTTCTTGTTACTAAGCAACCGATTCTACAAATGTGCATTCAATCCTGTCCGCTTGAAAGGCATGGAGGAGGAGAATGGAGGCTCCTTGTCTATTCTCTGGACCCCTGTTTATGGAGGAAAGATCAGTGCGAATGGGGACCACAGATCAAGTCTTAAAAAAGCGGGGTTTGAATTTGTCTTTAATGAGAACTTGGCCAATTCAAAGGTAGCATCCAAGCTCGAATGTGATGTGATTTGAATCAAAAACAGTTGGCCTGTGTTGTTGGGTTGCGCCATAAATGCTTTCCAAGATTTATAGGGAGGGAGAGGGAGAGAGAGAGAGAGAGGAAAGAGGGGGTGAGGGGATGAAACTGAGATGATTTTGGACAACCTCCCAGAAGCAGGGTCTGCAAACTGGAAACTCCAGGGTAGTTTCTCTACTGGAGACAAAGACATGGTAGAGTAGATGGCTACCAAAAGAACTGAGCAGCCAGCTACAACAGGGAAGATGACAACTGTCTACTATTTTAATCCATTTATTTCCAGGGAAGCCATTCTGAGGTTTAGTGTGACAAGGGGACCATCGATCGCAAATGTACGTGAGAAATCATGAGAAAATTAGTGTGGTTATTGTTAGTAATGTTACCAACAGCTGAATGAGTCTACTAAGGCTCAGCTTGACACCCTGACACCAAATGCATGGTCTACAACCACCAACAATCATGTTTGTCCTTAAGTTTGATGAGCAAAATAATGCTGTACAGCAAACAGTTGTCTCATACTGTTTGTTGAAAGACATGAGTGGGCATGGGAGTAGTAGGCGTCCGGATGTTCTACTGCCTGCCCCTCACCCAACCACCCACATTCACAACAAATATTCATACTGTGAGTGTGTGTTTATGTGTGTGTGTCAAGTTCATTTCAGTTCAGCAGCGGGAGGGAAATGCACGACAGTGCCACCCACCTTTTCTGGTGCTTGACGGCCCTCTGCATGACAGATAACTGAGACATGAAATGCATCTGAATAATGCAGCCAGCCCCATCTCTCAGAGATGCTGGAGCAGAATGAGAGGGGGCTTAGATACATCCTATCACAGAGGGATCAACATTCTAAGCCTTTTCAACTGCATTTTGATATTCAGCAGCTAAATAAATAAACAGATTCTTATTTGGAGGCTCATGGTTTTTACATGTGCCTACAATAGGGATCACCTTTGCTACACTGCATTCAACTCTGATGTGATGAGCTGTCAACGTCTCTTCAAAGATCTCCTCAAACCCCCCTCATCCCATTAATCTAAATTAACACATTGACAACATGTCAAAACATTGGGGATGAAATGTGATAAATGTTTGCCCGAACCCATCCATAACTAAGTTTCCCTACATTGACAGCAACAGTAGTTTTAACATTATGCAGGTAGGTGTTAAAACCCTGATGTGGCTTATTTGAGAGCACAAAGGTCACTCTGTGCTGTTTCCATCAAGAGCAAATACAATAGGGAGAGAAACCAAGAAACTTAGAAACCCAACATTTGTTTGGAAAAGCAACCTGTTTCACAATGATTACTGAAGTTTGAAATATGCATTTGAAAAAGATTGAGTCATCTCTTGAACACAGATCACAGACCTCAATTTTGAAAGAAAACTAAATAAGGGATCAATGAGAAATCTCCTAATTTAAATCATGAGGAACTGATGCTTTCACTCTTTTATGTGTCTGTTTGCAAACTAAATTTGAGTTAGTGTAAATGCCCTTAGAAACATAAGAACGCAATGTCAACCATTTGAACGTGAGTCAGCTGAGTAGAATTTCCCATTGGGCAACTGATATACTAATGATGAGAGCAAGGCACCATCAACCCATATGGACTTGTACTTTGCCAAACCTGTCACCTATACAGTATATCTGGCCTGATCAGAATCATTGTTAGAGTTAATACTGACCTAATGCCAAGTGCCAACAGTGGTCAGTTACACATTTGACAGTAAAACGGATAGGCCTGCTACACAGTATGTAGGCATGACAACAGTGTGTATGTGTCCTTTGAAGTCATGTTTCATAGGTTTCAATGAGGTGATGATTCAATAAGGTGAGATGAAGATAATCTGAATATTAGTGGCTTTTTTACTAAAAGGAATAGGGATGGTACTAAAGCTGTCTAAATCATATAAGGACTTTAGTAAAAGACAAGGCTTTAATTCTAAAATAGGTGGAAAGATCAGCACTGGAAGAATGTTTCAGGTCATGGTGCTAAAGTACGGTTCATTCAGGCATGAATTGTTCTGTACAGTCAGCTCTATCAGCATAAAATCAATCCTTAAACGTCCAGTATGTAACATCCAAGCTTTCTAAAAGCTTCCTAATGGTGGTAATGACAATGTTTAATAGGTAGCGCTCATGGAATTAGTTGCCTTGAAAGAAATATTTTATTTACAAATGCTGTTTTGTTTCAGGAAAAGCATTTTTCTAAAGAGTGTCCTAACTGACTTGGGGACTGGAGTTACAATTTTTTGCCATTCTGTCTCTAGTGGCTGCCTCTTCAAATCGTGTGCGCATGCAAAAACACAACAGCATGTCTAACACTGTAAGTCCATTTTGGGGGGGGGTTATATTATTATTAAGGAAGATTGTTGTTTGGAATTTCAAACTGACGTTCGTCGTGGTGGCCACAAGTGTCAGATTTCCAACAAACTTACACCCTGCTCTTTTTAATAGCATGCTGTAAGGTCAACGATCTGATTACAACACAATGCTTTTGTTACCAAATAACCTAAACTTCTGTGTAGTTAAGAAAATCTTGAATATTTCCACAACACTCCTGTGAGGGTGGCAGAATTTGGGCATTAAAAAAAGGAGATATTCACAAAGCCTTTGAGTTGTGATACAACTCAAATTAAATTGGAAGACACAAAAGGAATATGAAATATGTGATTAATGGACCTAACCATGAGAGGAAAGAAAGACGTTATACTGTATAGTGTGGGAGCCTTTGTTTTCCATTAAACAGAATTAATTAAAGTGTTAAAATATTGAACTGCTATTAGAATTAGAGCAGGCTCACAGACTCTTTGAAGTAAGGAGATATAAGTTATGGGCTCATTGTGGCCCACATTATGTTGCCAACAAATTAGAACTGATTTTAGAGCGAGGATTTTACATAATGTTTACATAAAAATGCCTGGCCAGTGAACATGTACTTCATACAGTATTTCAATAATATATTTGGATACTGAGACCACAATAATGTGAAGTTACATTGGGATTTTACATGCACAGATATACAATACAATATGGTATCTACATTTAGTTGGAGAACTGCTTGGTGGCCCACATGTACTGTATCTCTAGCCTCCAATACATATGTCTGATTCAGTGCCAACATCCTTGTATACAGAAGTGAATATTCTATTTCAGGTTGTGCTACAGGTACAGTACTATACATGCACAACAAAAAGCTCAGTGCCAATGCCTTGCAGCTTCATAAGTCCTGATTTTTCAGTAGCTTCATAAGGTAGCTACAGTAGTGACATAAGGTCACTGTCCTAGAAGACCAGGTGGCTCCTCCCGGCTGGGCTATAGGGCATCCTCATTTGCAGGCGTCCATGGTAATGAGGTGGAAGAGAGTGGCAGCACATGGCCAACTGGGAGACAGAACTCACTGATGACTCAGGTGTGGGTTGATGAGAGTCACAGCAGCAGAGACATGAAGGGAATCTGCTGCCGGTCACAGTGACATCACAAGTGCTAGGGAACAGGCTTATAATAGAAAATGTTTTTTTTTTTTTTAATTTAGCTCAATTTAGATTTTTTATTTTATTTTATATTACATAGCCATCTCACATGAGTAACAAAATGTCTCTTACAGAAATGGATGAAAGCGTTTTGATGACTGGATTCCTGGATGATTGGAAATATCTTACTAAAGCTAAGCTAACATGCATTAATTAATAATATATAATACATAACTACATAATAATACATAATACATAACTCTTTGAAATGTTAGGTTAAGACTAGGCCCTAAGTGGGCAGAAATGTCCAATTGCTTCCTAAATTATCATCATTATACCTAAAGGTTAATGTTTTTGATAATGTATTTCTTATTTTTTGTTCAATAGGTGCTACTGTACATAATGATTTTATTCAAATGTGAATGCCTGTAGTAGTCTGTGGTACAGTAACATCATATTTTGTTGCTCTGCTCACTAATTCTTGAGTAATGTCATGTGAGACCTGTGTATCCACTAATGTTGTGAGCTCCGAAGTGTATGAAATGAAAAGTGCCAAATTAGTATGCATGCCATACCATACCCTTAATTGGAACTAACAAAAGGAAACAAATGAGTAAACAGCTTGCCTAAACAGAGCAAGACAATGTGCACATAGTTAGAGCAGCATGTTAATCCATGCTGACTATACCTACCATGAATGTACATGGATGTTTGTACTGTAATTATAGTCATTTATGTCATTTAACAAACAACAATTGCAAGAAACTAGCAAATCATTACGTCCAATAAAATCGGTAATATTCACCAACCTTCTCTGGCTCTAATGCAAAAGTTGTGAGTATTCTGCATGATTGGTGAGTCATACAAGAGAAAAATACAGTGCACTGAATTTGACATGTTTTTACAGTATATGATTTAAAATGTAGTATTGGAACTACAGTATATGTTTCAATATTAAGTGGTGGAACTACAAACAATACATCAAGTATAATGTGGTTTGTGCATATTTCTATTGTTTGTTTTAGTGCAGACTGTCACCCTACATGAAAGTAGAGAGAGGTGATAAAAGGCCTGTCAATATCAATTGCCTCAAAAGGAGACGGTTGTCCTCACATCATGTCCATCTCTGTACACATCATGATTCATAATTCATTCACTAGAATAAGTAAATGTACAGTAGTGCAAAGACCAAGAGGATATGTAGACTGCACTAAACCCTAATCTCACTCAAAAGTTATTTTTTTATTTTATGTTTTACATTATGTTGACTATCCAGGTAATTAATCAGTTATTATGTGACCTTAAAAATTGCAATTAATGAATTGGAAGTAAAAGGACAAGAACATAACTTCTTCCCAAATCTACCACTACCTTAATTTAGTGTACTAACTTCCAACGTCCAATAGTCTTAACAAAGAAAATCTACAGAGAGTTTTGAGAACAAATTATTTGAAAAGTTATTATTCAGTTATTATTAAACCATTATTTAGGCAACCCTCTTTTTCAGGGGAACCATACTTCCAAACATGGATCAATCAAATGTGATGTTGATATTTGTTATTCACCTAAATCCCCTGTTGAGACTGGTAATTGTATGTGGGTTTTATTTTTAGGTTGTAACAATTTTACACTCCCTCCTACTTAATGAATGCAGACTGTGAAAACCTCTCTCTTCAGTACTCTTGCCTGCTTACTCCTGATTCTGTCAACATGCAGCAGGTCTTAAATTAACATTGCACATTTTCAGGTCTAGCAAGCTGAAAAACAAAAGCTCACAATAGCAAAGCACTTGTGCACTTGCTGGTCCTGAGGATTTATGCAACTAAATAGATGTTCGGGCAAATGTGGCACATAGATTATATGTGCTGTATGTCGCTGCTCTATTAGTTGATGTAATGTATAGTCTTTATGGATAATGACCATGACTGGACAAATACAAACATGGAACAGAGAGAGATTCCATGGTGGTGACTGATTGCGTGTGGATGCTTTCTGTACATTCTGCTGAAGCCAATGCTGACATAAGCGGATGGGTGGGGATTTGTTTTTTCTTGCTTGTCCCAGGTCTTGAATAATTAAATGGGATCAGCAAGCTCTCTTTCCGTAAAAGACAGGAGGTATTCCGACAGTCTCTGTTTGACAGGCTTTGCCCTACCCCAGAACGTGAGGGGCCTCCTAACCAGAGCTCTTGCTTTGTGCATTAAAGGGGAGAGACACTGTCTAGAGCCAAATAGCTCTTTCACACCAAGTTCACCAACGGTTACTCTTACCTCTGTCCAGAAAAGCCAAGTCAAGCAGAAATCAGCTAGCTTGCTTTAGATTCACAGGTCTGGGCAGCACTGCCTGCTTCCCTCCATCTGGGTATTCAGTTAGACCCCTGGGTCATACACCTGACAGTCTGTCAGAATGGACAGAAATTGAACAGCCGCTCTCAAAAATCACACACACTTTTTTTTTCACCTTCAATGCCAGAAAACGCTGTAGGCCCAATAAATCAATCAACTCTTTTTTAACAAAGGACAAATGAATCAGATGCAGGGCGTTTGTAGGACAGACTAAAATAAGCACTGACCAAACATCCAAATATTTACCTCTCTGGAGGACGATGGAGTGACAAGCAGTTTGCTCTGTTAACAAGTGGCCTGAATGATCATTATGGCATCGCAACAACAAATAAAAACAGACATTTGTTTGAACTGTTTTACACCATAACAAAACAACTCTCACAAGAGGCCTCTTTGCATTTCCATCACAAGAGCACATAAATGCATAACAGCCAAAAGCACAAAGACTGCTGGAGGAGAGGCACACAATTAGCTACCATTCATGACAGCTCTGAAGAAGTTCACCAATCAGAGGTTCCTATGGCGAATAGTAATGAACTAGACAACAACACATGCCTGCTTCTACTGGGGAGGTCTTTTCACACAGTAAGACAGCACACACATCAACATTATTTTGAAGGAGAGGTTGACCCACTACCAACACTATCCAATGTATTACGTGTCCCCCGTAAGACTTCTTCCGTACTTCTCAGAGCACCCTTCTCAGAGCACCCTTCTCAGAGCACCCTTCTCAGAGCACCCTTCTCAGAGCACCCTTCTCAGACCTTTGCATGCAGATCAACATTGCCGACACTGACTGTTCCCCCTCCTCCATCTTTTGAGGGATGATTAGTTGTGGAGAGCGAGTGATGGTAACTATCAGTGTGACTGCATCAATGGTTTCATTCTATGATGAGAAGCTGAAAGCATGTTTGAAACATTTGGGGATATTGGTTATAACACAATAGTGGGCTTTTGGAAAAACAGCTTAAAAATGGGTAACAGTTTTATTATTTTATATTACAGTCGTATTACTACTGATACTTCCCTGGTATTTACTTTGAACTTAAATTGTGGTAGACACACAAGACGCAGACCTTACTGTATATTTTGGCTCATGTTGTCTCGGTTTCATTAGTTACCCATTAGTTACCCATTAGTTACCCATTAGTTACCCATTAGTTATCCCGTATGTCTGGTACTTTGTGAGTTCTCGGTGGCCTTCCTCAACCCACTAGAAGCATTCTCTCGCTACAATGAGCAGAAAGAGTTTTGTTTCAAAGCATAGATGAGCGTTCACATATGGCTGAGCAGTGCAATTGAAATGTAAATCTTGACAAACCAATTGATTCTATGTCTATGCAGTCCTCGTTGCTGTGTATTTCTACATTCCCTCCTCTCTCCTGCAGTAATGCTTTGGGGAAGCAGGCGCCAATAAGCTGTAATTCATTAACCTCTATCGCCCACACTTAACTGCTGTGCCAGCAACATATGTCACAGCCAATATACCTCAAAGAAAGGCGCTTCCAAACAGCCACCCATAAGCCATGCAAATTATAGGAGGTGCAAGACATACTGGAGGGTGCAGAATGTAATGGCAAATGGAGGGTGAAATTCACCTTAAGGACTCTGTAGTGATGCTGGATGGATAGAGACCTATTCTAATAGGGTTACACAGGCACGTACACTTTTAAATGATCTGCTGTGATAAGCCCTGACATGAGGGTGAGCAATTGCTGATTAAATCACAAATTTGGTCCACACTTCACCCACCCGCTGACCCTGACCTTGGGGCCATACTGTAATGCTTCTCGCCAGTAAGGAAATAATATTATATCAGTTTGTTCATCCTAGTTTGTCATTTGTCAGTTCGGTCAAAGGTCTGATTCCACTTTGGCCTTAGGGGGTTGGTTATATTACAGCTCAGAAGCTAAGGCTTACTCAATAAATTACACAGAGTAACTGGTGGAGAGAATCTGGTAAACGTTCGGGTAGTAGGCTTACAACCGAAAACACAATTAAAGGAATCATGCAGTTGACAATGACCAAAGCAAAACACCATGTGCCAGTATACCACCAATAAAGAACTTAAAATATTTGTGTTTTAGTATGCCCCCTTTTCTTCATACTGTACCATCCAGTGTGTGTGTGACATTCATCCTGCCAAATGGCAAAGTATTATCTCACTCTCACTGCTAATCCCCCTCCATCCCTTACACTTACTTGTCACCTCACATCACAGAAGAAAGCTGCAATTATTGCACTTCACTAACTGTCGAGACAACACCACAACAACCAAGCTCTTGCCACCGCTGAGCTGATGGCTAGGCAAGATGGTCCAAGGAGCACAGTTCTTTCACATGAGGGACAGTGAGCTTCTTTCTGAGGAAAGCACCTGCTACATGCCAGCATTGGAACGCTGCTTGACACTACACAGATCTGAGGGCACAGCGGGGGCGCACCCACCAAGGAACTTCAGCTGTCAGTCAAACTATAAATGGGCACAGATACAAGCTCATTAAAGACTATGGGGCTGGGGAAAAAGGATCCTTTCAAGACCTGTTGTTTCCAATTTGTAGTTGCCAAGGTACTTCAAGCGTTTCTGTTCAATACAACATTTTTAACTATGAACAAAGGGGTGTGTGTGTGTGTGTGTGTGTGTGTGTGTGTGTGTGTATGTGTGTGTGCGTGCGTGTGTGTGTGTAACCCTAACACTAACCCTTTACTGTGTACTAAACAAGATATTTGATCTACAATCACTTAATGTTTGTGTAATGGGTTATTTGGATACAACACGTGAAGAGAGGAGATCTATCATATGTGATGATACTGTATGCTATGTTGAATCCTGAATTAAATGTTTTTACTGCCTTAGACAAAACAATAAAAAAATAAGCAGACTGCAATAATGTAATTATTTCACTGAGCATACAGCTTCTTTTCTCAGTGAATTTCAAGACAGAGAGGGAGAACTCAAGTCTTAATGTTCAGTTATCTGAACAATCTCCTTATTCAGTTAAAATAGTGAAACCAGTTTTTTCAGTGTGTCGCTGCCTTTTCCCCCATGCATGTCTGATTCATTTGGCGCAATGGTTCCCACGGAAACCAGCTCTTTATGGAAACGACGACTGAAGCATATTTGCCCCAACACTGGTTCAAACATTGCGACTACAAAGTTTCAATCTACAAAATTCATAAAATGTAACCCTACTACTCCAAATGTACAGTACATTAAAATAATGCTCCTTGGGTGAGAGAATGTGCATTGTGTATTGATGGAATAGACTCCTATGAGCATTTGTCAGGTAGAGGGATCCCTGCAAAGTTCAAACCATCAAATCTGTTCAAGGCAGCTTTTCTCCAGTGAGATTACTATTGTAATTTTGAGGTTATGGTTTTGTAATCATGCACAGATTAGTCTGGGAGGAGCGATGCTGCATGATACATCATATCAGAAGAAAAGAAAATTATGTTTCTAGCACCTCTGGAGTTTGGTGCCATTTGCAATGCCCAGCAAATCACTCTGGACACACACACACACACACACACACACACACACACACACACACACACACACACACACACACACACACACACACACACACACACACACACACACACACGACAGCAGGTGTGGATCACATGACTGACCTTTTGTAGTGGAAAACTGAACATTTCAAAGCCACAAAATCAAAGCCTTTGAAAAATGATTCAACCATACAAATAATGTACTAATGCTCTTGTCAGAAACAAAGCATGTGTTTATGTGTGTTTATGTGTACAAAGATATATTTCAGGTCTCCTATTTTTGCTCTTTTCAGACATAATGTACTGTATCACTTTAATTTTCTAAAACCACACTTCTATTGAGGCTTGCTAAATAATAGTTTATAAAGCACCTAGTTTCCAAGGCATTATATTGCTGAAATTACTTAATACTAACATAACATCGCTTTTCTACAAACTGAAAGCATGTTCAAAATGTAAAGATAAACCAAGAAGTCATCCACCATCTCAGTAGCCAGAATGAGTTAAAGTAAATGTATTAATTGAAATAAAATCTCAAACACAGCCCAACCACTTTGAAGGGCATCTACGCATTTGTCCTTTCATTGCCGATCACAGGCTCATAAGGGATCGCACAGCAAATCCAAATTACCAGCCGGGCCGACCGTGACACGTTGCAACTAAGTCCAGAGCATCACAAGAGCCCACAGTAATGAGCAGCACCTCGTGCAGTGCATATCAAATGCTCATCTGGACCAGACGCCTCCAGAGACCCACACCGGGGGGAGGGGAGAGAGAGGGGGGCTAGAGAGACAATGATACCCATGCGACTGAATGTGCGTGCCTGCCCTCCTGCTTAATCCAATCATTAGGTTCACATCACACAGGGTTAGAATGATGGTAGACCTAACACCTCTCTCACCCATGGGAAACTCTATCCAGGGCTTGCTAGATGGTGTCCATTTCTGGCACTCTAGATATTATGATGTTGTTGCTCTCCAATCCAGAGAACAAGAAGACTGAAGCATGACTTTAATCCATTCCTTAGCATGCCTCAGCTAAAACCTTGACTTCAACGACATAAATCTGAAGTGGAAATAGTTAAAAGGAAGGAAATGACTAGGATTGAGATGTCCTGACACTTGGTAATAATATGAGGCAAGGTTGCTTCTCAGATGATGTCAGTGATATACTAGAGCTCACACATGGACATACAACTACTATCTTCTGCATCACGTACCAAGGAAGACCAAAAATTTATATATTTATAATTTCTCTCTCCATTATCTGCCCCTTACAACTAACTGATAAGGAAAGGAGAGTAAAATGGATCACCTGTTACAGTTCAAACCTGAGAAACTAAAGATTTAGTAACTGCTCCAAAAATGCACAGTACACCCAGCAAGCCATAAAACAAACCCCGGACCCAGACAGCTGTGACAAATTTCATTATGATCACATGGAATGGTGCTAGTAAATCCCAGAGGGAATAGATTAAACCATAACTTCTGGAAACATTCTGGTGACATGGTGTAGAAGCTGGAACAGAGTACATGTAAAAATCTAATGTAAAAACTTAATTCAAAGCAAAAAGTGTCAACCTGAGAGAGGATCACTTCTCTGGCAGTCCCAATTTTCTACGGTTTCATAACCTGTCACTTTTCATGCTTTTAATCGCCCTTTTCTTTGTGCTTTTCTGAAGTGATTTTCAAATGGTGCAGTGGGTCCCTATGAAACTCATCCTCTATGATATAAGGGGGGTCATTAAGTTAGGCAAAAGATAAAAGAAGAGGAAAAAAGCCTTTGGTAGGGGAATGCAATATTCAAAGCACAATCAAATGCAGACACATAGGCTAAGCAAAAACAGCAATTTATTAATTTTCTGTTATGGCCTCCCACTTCAAGTCATGTTGTCAGTACCTGTCCAATAATATGAATAATGTCTATATTTTTTATATGTGGAAGCTTCATCATGACCATATACAAATTGAATCTATGTATAAGCCTACTTCATAAATTCTATAAGATTGTACATTCCATAACTGTTTCTTACTCACTTTATACTTCTTTACATCATGGTACTGTAGTCTAAAAAAACAAACAGAATTATGGCAAGCACACAAAAGCCATGGGGAGAACACAGGCCTGCTTCATTTTCTCCAGTGAAAGGAGCCAAGGATGGAGGACATGAAAAGGTAACTCAGGACTATACTGGGGTGGTATAGTATTGATTCAGTGTACTGGGACCATTTCCCAAGCGTTTCTGATTTGTCTGTCACATCCAATTGTGAATTCTGTGCTCTGAACCTCTTTCTCTCCACCACAATACTGCAGAGAGCATCTCATTGTTTGATGTGCCTTCTGTATTGGCAGAATGGATTGAATTCCCTGCTGTATGCTTTATAGTTTTGTGGAACTTGATTTTCCCATCGTGCTGGATTTAGAGATGAAACACTGGTTCTACCATTGACACTTCTGAATGATTTGAAGCAAATTAATAAATCAGGAATTATTGAAGCTTGTAGAGGATTTCCACACAATTGACAGGTTAAATGGCATGTTCTCAGTCTTGTACTGCAGGCATCCATCTTATGAATTTTCAAAATGGTGGTTAATCATAGCTGACATTCATGAAATACCTCTTATGACAGTTTGGATGGTCATCACTACTAATGTTAACTTGTGTTACATTTCAAGACATGCATAGATTGCCAGCGTATTAGCATACATCCCGTTGACACACTGTGTGTGGGTAACTTGCCAAGTGAGATATGGTAAATCTGAATGGATGTTTTACAAAAACAGCAGATCTGCTATATCTCAACATTGCATTACATAACATGGGCTATGTATAACTAGGCCTGTACTTCGTAGGGCAGCACATCAAATTAAATGCTATTTTGAAGATCTCATCTCTGAGGCTAAATAACACACTTTTCACAGAGTCGTACACTAGGGATAACTATTCCCCATAGGCATCCATTTACAACACATCTTGCTGCCTAAGAAACACTTAGCTTGATGTTCATTTACCTAAAAGGGGAAACCTAATCGTGCAATTCATCATTGCATTTCTCTATGATAAGGAATGCATAATATGCTTCATGTAAATCTTCCATTTTTTATTTTTCTCTCAGTTAGGATGACTAATCTTGAGAGATTTTAGTGCTGATGGCATTTCTCCATGCACTGTGAAAGACATAGTGGTTAAGACAAGCTGACAATTTGGCACAACAGAGTGTCACCGAAGCAAATGATAATTTCTGTCTCTCATTCTATGTGTTACATAACTCACAATAAGGCCATCTCCAAACACAGGGAAGAGAAGGCTAACCATGTGTCTCACTGGCAAACCTGAAAGAGTTTCAGCAACAAGTCATCAACCCAGTTTTCAACATAGTTGATGGTTCACCATCCACGTTAGTGAACCTAATATGCAGGAGTTGGTTTTGAGAACACTGGCAAAAGACTGAAAAATTTGTTTCATATTTACATACAAAGATTTAAGAATATTCCAAGGTCTTTATTCCTTGAAATAATTATCAAAGACAAGCACTGCATGTAGAAAGACATAAAATAAATACAGTATTCTCTTATGGGAAACAAAATTACCATTTATTTTCATTATGAGATGCAAACTAGGTTGAGCAGCCTTGTGTAGTCAATTTCCTCATAATAATATAGCTGGCAATATTGACAATAATTACTTACAATCCAATTTAAAGTTCTTATCCAGACTGAAGTATGTACTAAACAAATTACACAACATGCTTAAAAAATAGATTGATAATAGACGCTTTTTGTCAGTGGTGCCAGTGGTGCCAAGGCTGAAGAAGCCTGTTCGAATTTCCAGTTAGGCTTTCTAGTCCTGCCCTGTATGATCTCCAGTTTATTTACATTCTGGAGTTTGTAAGGTGGCGAACTATGGACAAACTAGGAACACATCAAATTCTCAGGTTTCCCATCAGGTTCTGGTAACTTAAACACTTCATGGCAATTTTGTTTGTAAAAAGTGCTATTCCAATCCATTCTATTGCGTAGTTACAGCAAGCTAACTTGGACCAACCAAATTCGCTAGCCAACTAAAGCATGTGGATGATAAGAATATCTCGCCTTTCCCTAAACCGCGCCCCTACCCCCTTTTGGCCTCATAAGGACCAGGGGGGTAGAGGAGCATTGAACATTTCGCTGTTGATTGATCAACTTTCTCACAGGATTTTCTTAGCTGTGGCAGCCTATTGCCTCTCGATGTCTCCTACTTAGCCTACATACTTATGGTTCATCATGTCAAATTTCCATCAGCTTCATCATACTTGTGGGAAATTGGGGTTAGTGTAATAGCCTATGATGAGATTCTGATAAATACCCTTTGTTGTTAGATAGCTGGGAAGTAATTAATCTGATGTGCCCACACAGTTTGATCCCAATATCAAGTAAAATCGTGGGAAATTCAGGGAGCACGCAATTCCAAACCAATGCTGTTTGTCAGTGAAAGAGTAGCAGATGGATTGGTGTGCCGCTCGATGCCACTACAACATAATTTGACAAAAAAACATTTGAAACCATAGCCTAATACCTTACTGCCAATTTGTTTTTCAAAGCGTGACACATGTTTCCCCGGCACTGTGGAGAACACTGAGGGGAGGCAGAGGAGAGACTGATGGGTCAGGTAGTGGGTAAAATGTTAGAGTGGTCTTGGAGAGTTTCAAATGGTGAGAGAGTTTTTATATCATACCTAATTATTGATGTAGCTTAACATATGGTCATCAGAAATAGCCAAATCATGACAAAAAGCAAAACTCTAAACTATTCTCCATCAGTTATAACGCATAAAAGTTTCCGTGCCACTGCTTTGTGCCCACGATTAACCCTAGAAGCCCCGGGCCCTCATTACTAACCAAAGTACCCAGAGTGAAGACGTCCATTTGTTGATGTTAGTGTAACAGTGTATCATTGAATTACATCAATACCATGCAAATGTATTTGTTAATATGTGTTTGTAAATAGCCTACTGTAAAAAAAACACCACAATTTCCATTTGTGTTCCATTTGTTTGGCTTGTTAGTCATGTACTGCATGAAGCGGCACCAAGCTTTTGTTTGAAACAATTTCTTCCGCACAAAACTTTTCCAAATGTGTGAAGTTGGGGTGAATTTGTCTGTCTTCAAGACGTGTGGGTCTCGTGTCCTTATCATCAATATGCAGGAATCACATAATTTTACTGAAGCGGTTTCCATGACATGGTGTCTGGGAAGACAGGCATGCGCCCATCATCCGTTCTCCAAAAGCTCTTTCTGTCTATGTTGCTGATAACCATGATGGCTGAAATGGGTAAGCCTTTGCTAACCATAAGTTTTGATGGACAATACTGAGCACCATAACTGTTTTTTCTTTGTATACAAAGCATAAATGACACACACACATGCACGCATGCGCACGCGCGCACACACACACACACACACACACACACACACACACACACACACACACACACACACATGGAAGCAAATTGTTTGGCTCTCACCCATGATCCTGTATTACACCACTGACTGTCTACTTTCAATATTGCCCCGTTAACAAAAGATTATCACTGCACAAATTAAAAAACAAATAGGCCTACACTATCTTGCTTCTATAGCAGTACAATAAACAATAACACTCATTGAAAACAAGCTCTAAATAGACTGAGAGCAAAACTATGTTGTGGTTTGAGTAGAAAACATTTAAAACAATAAGCCTGCATTTAGACAGGCTAAGGTGTGATGAACTGGTGTGCTGGCTTATACACATATAATTATCTCTCTATCTATGTGCTGACAGCCATTACTGTTGAAATGGTTAAGCAACACCCCCTCCATATATATATATATATATATATGGAGGGGGTGTTGCTTAACCATTTCAACAGTAATGGCTGTTATATATATATATATATATATATATATATATACCACAACCACTGCAATTGATGCCTGTTAGAATAATAATTGCTGGTTTATTAAAGGAAAACACCTCAGATTCACTTATGAGTTCAGTATACTAACAGTCTTTACATCCACCACTATCATACTACAAGACAAGCTTTAGTAACCCTTCAATAGTCACTACTCTGCAAATTTAAACAGTGATAAACAGAGGCTTAGGTTTAATTCATGATGCAAAAAGCCACCTGCTGTTTTAATCTAAATAAAGCAAAGATCTACATACAGACACAGAGCCTAATCTTAACCCAAGATTCATAGTGCTTGTTTACCAGATGATGAATCCTCCTCAGAGCAAGACGACATATTGCTGAACTAGTCAGGACAATGTTTCATATAGTATAACACCACAAGCCTCCATGCTTACAGTAATGCCGTCTGCCAACAGTAGCATAAAAACTGCCTTATGAGGTAGGGGTGATACCACTCATTTTAAAGGGATGGTCCACTGAATATTAGGTCATACAAGCCAAAGTTGCATGGTCAGTTGAGCAGTGCCATTTGACCTTGAGATTGTGCAGTGGCAGAGGCAGATCTCAGTCTGTGAGGTGTAGTGAAGTGGAGAAGAGTCTTGTGGCAGAGCAGTCATACCATGACCCCAAATAAAAGATGACAAAGGGGCAAGGACAGAGCTGAACCGACTCAGTCAAAAATAATTACTTCTGAAATGTACAGCGTAGCTCCTTGGACCCCCCCAAATAAATTGTGACTGGCTCTGTATTGTACACATCCCAGTAGGTTTATATCTGTAGACTTTGAGATCCAGCAGCTACACAGCAGGTAATGGACGGTCATAAGAACATAAATAGCATCTTAGGTGAAGGTTTCAATCTATTGATATGAATGGAGAGAATTGATGACAAGATCCAAAATAGATTTTCTGAGAATGCCAAGGGTGTGGTGAGCACAGCCAAAATGTATGGATTTAAACCTTAGGTGCCAAATTCAAGCAAGGGAAAGCATACAATTTACTCTTGTAAAGCTTCAGCCATTGGAGTAGGTGTTGGCATGCATACTACAGGCTGGTCACCTACAGTATAGGATACATCTGCCTGCACATGATAGTAGTTACTAGCTAAGCGTGGGCGCATTTACGCATCAGGCAATAGCAACCAGCAGAGCTACAAAAGGAAGAATGCTTTGCTAGGTGGTAGATTGGGGGTGGGGGAGGGCAAGACTTACAACCCAATGTTGTGGGTACGATTCACCTTTGGGGCAAAAATGTTGACAATGCCTTCCCCTGAGTACTATGTAGTTGCGTTACTAATGTAGTGCTTTTGAGTTTTTTCTGCCTTGTGGAAGATTTCACAGTATAGTAACGTGCAGATGGGCACGCTCTGGTAGCCTTGTACTATTGTTTCTGCCTGCACATAAAAATAATAATAACAATAACAATAATAATAATAACAATAACAATAATAATAATAACAATAATAATAATAATAATAATACATCAGACTTATATAGTGCTTTTCTTAGACCCAAAGATGCTTTACAAAAGTAAATGAAGGGCAAAAAAAGGGGAAAAAAAATGGGTGGGGCATCAATGATGTGGAGGTTGTGAAAAGATTTTTGGTTTTTGAAGAAACTATACTGGTATTGTATGTTGTACAAATGTGATTGTCAAACGTAACAATTTACAAAATGGACACCCGGGATTAAACAAAGAAGACTGCCACAATAAAGTACATTATAAAGCTATTACCCATGATGCTTCACATCTGCACATGAGATGACAGTAGCTTTATGCAAACAATTTAGTATATAGTGAGAATATTGAAGCCTTGTTATTCTCATTATCAGCTTCATAATGTATATACAACATATTCTTTGAAGTGTTTCTTTACTCTATGATTTACAATATCTTAAATCAAGCAGTATATGAGCAACTTTTAATCTGACTGTGTTTGTGGGCTAATGAATAAAACATACCTACATTGGTTTTTTTTTATTACGTGACCAATGGTTTTCATATCAAAGTGAATGCTTGTGTACTCTGGAAGTTCAAATGTTAATTATTTATGTACTCATTATTACTTATGTACTGCTTTTGAATGAATTAAAACTCTCTTACATTTTAATTTGAGCTCTGTTTTATCCATTCCCTTATCACTGTAATCTAGCTAGGGAACTAGATGGTTTGCCAGTACCATCAATAGGGCTCTGGTCAATATAACTTTCTTTCCTAATAACTATAATGATGATTATCATAACCAATTCCCACAGCAATGTCCACTGTTTACAGAATTTTAATGTACTGTTATATAAAAGGGTTACAGTATATTATTGTGTCCTCTGTAAAGGTTAAAATAGTTTTTTGGTTTCTATAAATGTTTGCTGTACTCCTAGGGAGACTAGCCTACATTGCATTGACATATGACAACTTCCCTCTAAGGCCTGGCCCTCTTTATCTGGGTACAACAACTACTATTACTTGAGTAATATCCTGGCCTAGATCATACAATGCAACTTTAAAAGCAGAATGCGTAATGCTTGCATGATGTCACTGCTCATGCCATACAGAGGGAATATCAATAAGAACAGTTGCAGAACAGTTGCCCCTTGAGAACAGATTGGATTTCTCATCCACTTTGTGACATAAACAGTCTCTTTGAGTGACAGTCTCATTTGCCAGGTTTTCTGGGTGGATGTTCATGCAAATGCCTCTACTATGTGGATTGTAATTGCCACCCACTGACAGGCAAGAACTGACTCAGTTGAAATGCATGGACAGGCATCTAGATTGTGGGCCTGAAAGCAGGACAGTTATCAAGTACAATTTATTTTCACCTATTTAAGGATTGCAGTCTGGCCTTTTCGGCTATTATGAAATGCAATGCTATAATAAACCCATAATGAGAAAGCTATGGTATGCTTTCTGAGAAGGATGAGAGCCAGGACTGCATGGGGATTTCTGGAATATACTTTTTAGGACTATATTTCATCTATGCAAGTGGGACATGCAAATATCAGGTCATACACTGAATCACTTTTTACACAATTTCAATTTCTGTATTTTTACAGATTTGTACTATATTCAACTAAACCTTACACAACCAAACCAACTCTCCCCATTAATAATACCCTACTAACCAGACATGACTTGACCTGGAAAATGTCAGGTCCTTAGTTATAGCTAACTATGTTAACTAGTATACATGTTCTTCTTTTGGAGAGGGGGGGGGTCGTTTTTTACAACAGCAGGGAGGCTGAATTGATGGGTCGTTTTGCATTATGCATATGCTGACAATTTTCTAATTTGTATGAAAATGAGATGGAACAGGCTTCTTCATCTACAGAGACTCATTATTTGCGACATTCGTATTCATATTGCAACCTTTTTGAAGTCAAAGAAAACAAGAGCACAACAGCAGTGGTCCTTCCTTTGATTTAGAAGGTCCACTTATCCTTAGATCATAAATTGCAAAAAAAAGAGCCTGGAAACGGTGACATCACAAAGATACATACATAGAAAAGCACCCTGCCTCACCAGAACACTGATTGTTATGCTGATGCTACACTGCCACACATAATATATAACCACTGAATAAAGATGGTAATAGTGGACGTATAATCCTACCCACATAATTTCAAGAATTGAATGTGTAATAGCCTACCAACAAACAGTAGAGCATTGAATGGCCTACCTTGTACCACCCATTCACCACTATCAAGACCTTATAAGTTTCTACATTATATCATATCAAAACACTAACTCAGTGGGCCCTAATGTGCTTCCGCTTAAGAGCACTGCGCAACACTAAAACCATTGCAAAGACCTTTTTGGTAATTCGGTGTCACCGCAAAGTGTGTCTGCCCTGGCCAACACAAACTTTGCACCAATATAAGATAGGCAGTAAATGTGAGTTTTCGAAGGATGTGCCAAAGGGAGTTGGCAAATTCTTGACATTCCATGTTCAATAATTACCAATAAACTAAAGTGGACACTTTGATCATATAATGGGCAGCAGTTTTCGCCTGTCATGGATTATCCCTCATAGGTACTGTACATCCTCTATAAATATGTGGAAGTGCTAGCTAGTGTATATTCTCGCATTACTGCACTGTAAGCCTGTGCATATTGTACATCGATCGTCTCTGCTCTCTGGGCCAGTTACTAATTAAATCATGAAACCATGCATGTCTTTGATATGGTACAAAAATCTAATAGGAGAATCTTAAAGGGACCATGTAACCGTTCTTATTTTAATTTCCAAACATCCCTGGGTATCTAAAAAGTCACTGTATGTGGGGTTTTTTTTTGTAAGAAAAGTTGCCACTAAATATTTGGCATTGAAATGCACGCTCTACTGGAATGGGTTTTTTTCTAGCTTGCGAAATACTGTGCTAGCTCAAACAACAAGATATCTTTGACTACATCATATTCTTACCTTTGTATTCTGAACAGTCTTGCTGCATTTTACCACAACATTTTAAATGGCCAGTTTCATGTAGTCTCGGCTGTTATCTGTACTCATTCTATTTCTATGTACTATTCTATGTTCTATTCTACCTACCTGTAGCTATCACTGTGCACACTGCTAGTGCTGGCTAAAGGGATGTAAAATGTGAACAAATTATATTTTTGGTTTATTTATATAGTTGTACTTGGTTGTCATTGGTTTATTAAATTCACATCCCCTGGTGACATTGTGTGGGTGGCCACCGGAAAATCTGGGTTTTGACTACATGGCCCCATTAAAGGGGAAGTTTCCGCAAAATCCATTTTCATGTGTATTTCTGGTCAATCCCCAATGCATACCGTCTTGAACTATGACCATTTCGCGTACAGCTGCATCATAGAGTTTTTGCACTCTGACCCTGCTCGACTACCCCAGTGATTCCCAGAGAGCAGCAAATGCTAGCTCTAGTGCTGTTCAACAGAAGGACCAGGAGAGGGAGAGAGGAATCTTGGGAGTTGTAGGAATTTACTCAAATGGGCAATTTGGAACATCAGGACTGATCAGGGCATTCAAAGTGAGATATCTTGACTCTGGAGATTGTTTTAAAACGTGATTTTTTGGTATGTGAATCTGTCTACTATTGAATAATGAAAACAACAAATCCACTGGATTACACAGTAAAATTCGGCTTTAAACATTGTATACTGTAGATCAGGGGTTCTCAACCTTTTGCAAGCTGGGCCCCCCCAAAGCTGGTTCATTGCAGTTGGGGCCCCCCCATAATGCACATAATGCACATATCCTTATATTTTCTTTAATACTACTGCACATACTGTACATACCTGTTTATACTGTTTATACGGCATTCCATATTTATATTTATTCTGCTATCTACCTCATGCTACTGTTAATACATATATACTGCTAGACTGCATTACCCATACAGCTCATATGCTGCTACACTGTTCATACTGTAACTATTTATTCTGCTATAATGCTACTGTTACTCATATACTGCTATACTGCACTGCTATATTATACTGCACTACTACTGATCATATATTGCACTACCTGTAAATACTGTTCATTGCACTTTCTGCTATTTTGCACTTCTGGTTAGACGCTAACTGCATTTCGTTGTCTCTGTACTTGTACTCTGCACAATGACAATAAAGTTGAATCTAATCTAATCTAATCTAATTATTATTATTATTATTATTATCATCATCAGTAGCGGTAGGTAGGCCTATTATCATTACTAGGCTATTGTTATAATTGGCAGTAGCACCAGACTTCTAATGTGAGCTTGCAGGCATTATTATTATTATTATTATTATTATTATTATTATTATTATTATTATTATTATTATTATTATTATTATTATGAGTAGTGATATGCCTATTATCATTACTAGGCTATTGCTATATAATTATATGAGGTTACATGCTTTATTGTTGTTGTTATTATTATTATTATTATCATTATCATCATCATCATCAGTAGGCCTATTATCATTACTAGGCTATTGCTATAATTGGGAATTGGCACCAGACCTCTGATATGAATTTATGCTTTATTATTGTTATTATTACTAGGCCTAATAGTAGGCATATCATCTGCATTTTTTACAGAAGCTTGCAGGTAGGCGATGTTAATGTGAGACCTGAGCCTGCTTTGCCTTGCAAAGATCCTCAATTCTTGGCGCAATGTCTGATAAACATAGCCTCAAATCATCCTCGATTTGTGCACGATTGCGGTATTTCGTTTTGAGTGCAGTAATTTTTGAGAATCCTGCCTCACATAAATATGTCGACGCGAAAGGGAGGAGAATCTCCAAGGCGACGTCACAGAGTTGAGGGTATTCCTGCATCAATGCTGCCCAGAATGACGAAAGAGGGCAGGAGGTAAAGAGTTCCTTCAGCCTACTGTCACTCTTCAGCTCAATAAGCTGTTCCTGCATATCAATTGACAGCTCGTTTGCTGTGCACACAAATGGATCTCGAACCCACGCAAAAGAGCGATAATCCTCTTTAAAGTACGTCGCAAATTGTTTTCTCATTGCTGACAGGTGCTCAGACGCTGATTGAAATAAAGTTTCAATAAAGTTTAGGCTATGATGTCACGATGTGTGCGGCTATGTTGAGAGACTAGTATCGGGGGCTAATCAGTCGGGACTTAGGCACGATATTTAATACAACAGTACACAATAACGATTTTGCAGGCAATGCAGATTTTATTTTAAGACTTAACAATTGTAGTCCTTTGTGAGTGAGTGAGTTAGTGTGTGTGTGTGTCTTAGTCGCGTGGGTCGTATAGTTGTGTTGCAACACGGTGAAAAAGTTGCTAGCTAGTTAGCTAAGTGCACGCCTAGCAGTTAAAAAATTACTGGCTAGGGCTGAGATGGGGATAATCTTTAAAAAGACTGTTTGGGTTTTGAAGTATAGGCCTAAGTAAATCGATATTGAGATTGATAACAGATAGACTAGCGAGAGCTGGCACAAGCGAACTTGGCAAGAGACTAGACTAGAGTGAATGGAGCTACGCCTACGACGCGTGTGCGGACGCTTATATAGTAGCACTTACGTGACGTCGCGTCACAGGCTCAAAATACTACCCCCTGTATTGGTAGATTTGAAATGAAACTGTGTGGTTGATTTGTTACCACTTGCATTTCTACATGGGGGGAATCTGTTGCATCTCCTTTGTAGGTCTACTAATAGCCAGTGAGTCCGTGATTTTTTATTTCCCCCCCCCCCTCCCATCCTGTAGCCTACTCGCGCCCCACCGGTTGAGAACCACTGCTGTAGATTAAAGGTAAATATGCATACTATAGAAAATACGTTTGTAGAGCCTTTACGCACAAACTAAAAAGATGATTGTTAAATTCATCCCGAAAGTTGTAAAATTCCACTTCAATAAATGGTGATATTGGGAGGGGAAAATAACATAAACGTGTAGTGCTTATTTGACTCATTATCAGTCTTGCTTCTTACAGCTTTGCATTCGTTTGAAGGCATTCCACGGATTTAAGTTGGTCTGAAGTTACCGGAGCTTGTAGTGCTTATTTGATTCATTGTCAAGGACTTGGCCTAATTATTTGAAACCAGTCAATTGGCCAAAAGGTGCGGTCTGAAAAGGGTTGTACTCTCCTCTTTGCACCCTATTATGATGTTTTTAATGATAACAACCACTTTAGCCACACTGTCACGAGATGAATCAGTGTCACATATGTAAGTCCACCCCAACACTGCATAATTTCCCACATTGATAACCATGCTAGCCATGATAACCATGAGAACCATGATAACCATGCTATCGCTGTCTTATCAGATCCAAACAATGTAAACAATGATCATGTGATGTATTTCTTTTTACGTTGAATATGATCTATGCGTTTACAAAGAGGAAAAATAAGGTATGAAATTATATAAATAAATGCATTTAGACAACTGTAAGACAGGTAATTATGGTTATGACTGGGGATTGTGAGCAATGACTGTAAATAGGATGGACATATTGAAGTCTGATCTCCCCCGATTCATTTCAATAGTTCAATAGCTTGTGTCGTTTATTCACCAACGAAATGCGTACATTTACGTCGCCATTTCGGTCTGTCCGCCCATTGAACGTGCTCAGTATTCGCTCTCACCTAGAACAACGCGAGAAGAATGCGTGAGCCAAGGTGGCCCCTGGGCAGCCCCGTGCAAGCCTCTGCCGTTCGATCATGCGCATTGGGTTGCCAATACGAGAAGCACACAGCAACACGCCTTAGTCCTCAGCAATGCCAACAACACAGGCACAGGTATACAGACACAGCACATCATTCAGCTGATAAAACAATAGCCGTTATAGAAGTTGCGTTTCTTTAAACAAGGCTAAAGCACATAACGATAAACTGCGGTAACCTTAATGGGTAGCCTACTTCGTAATTATTTATCGTATTTATGTTGTTCTGATGTTGAATTATTTATGCCCTATTAGGATCAATGGCCAAGGCATACGATGGCCAAGGCATGATATTTGTATATTTGTGAGTAATTGTAGAACATGAAAGTCACGCTGGAATTGACCTCATTTGGCCAGGAACAATATGCTATTGGAATTACATTTGGAATTGTCTTTTTGGGCAGAACTACAAGTGAAAATTACAATGGTACCATGAGTGGCCACTAGGTTTTGCAGTGTGCCTGCCAGATGACCGATTGATCCCCTGGTTGCAGAGATAAAGGAGAATTGCCTATTTAATGTACAGTGCCATGTGTAAGTAATGGGACAGGAAAGCATTTTTTTTTCTTTTGGCTCTACACTCCAAAAGTTTGGATTTGAAATCAAACAATTACTATGAGCTGTTAAAGTAGCTTTTTTCAATGGTATTTGTGTACATATTGGTTTCACCATTCATAAACACTTTTTATACATAGTCCCCCTATTTCAAGGTACCCAAAAGCTATTGGAAAATTGGCTTGACAGCTGTCTCTGGTTCATCAGGTGTGTTCCGTCACATAATTTGTGCAGTCATAAGAGAGTTCTCGATGTCTATTATTGATTCTAGGCAAACTGTCTTTGCTATTGGTGTCTGTCAGCATGAAGACCAAGGAGACATCAGTGCAAGTCCGTGAAGCCGAAATATCTGAATAAATCAATCAGAAACATAGCCAAAACCTTTAAACTACCACAATCAACAGTTTGGAACATCATTAAAAGGAAAGAAAGCACTGGTGAGCTCCGAAATCGCACACAGCCTGGTAGGCCAATGAAGACTTCTACATTGGATGACTGAAAAATGCTCACCATGATTAAGAAAAACTCCAAAACAACTGTCCCCCAGATCAGAAACACTCTCCAGGAGGTAGGCCTGAATGTGTCAGAGAAAACCATCTGCAGAAAACTTCATCAGCAAAACTACAGAGGCAACACTGCAGGGTGCAAACTACTAGTTAGCCACAAAAACAGAATAGCCAGGTTACAGTTCGCTAAAAAGTACCTAAAAGAGCCTGCAGAGTTCTGGAAAAAGATCTTGTGGACAGACTAGACAAAGATTAACTTAGTGATGGCAAGAGTAAAGTGTGGAGAAAATCTGCCCAATATTCACAGCATACCACCTCATCTGTGAAATATGGTGGAGGAGGTGTTATGGCTTGGGCATGTATGTCTTCCATTGGAATTGGCTCACTTGTCTTCATTGATGATGTAACTGCTGACGGCAGCTGCAGGATGAATTCTAAAGTGTACAGAATCATACTGCCATAGCAAATAGGGAGTTTTTCAGGGCCAAATAGATGGCCAAGTCAATCTCCAGATTTAAATCATATTGAACATGTATTTAATTTGCTGAAAAAGAGACTTCCTCAAAACAAACAACTGAACATGGCTGCAATACATGCCTGGCAAAGCATCACCAGTCAATGGGTCATACACTTCAAGCAGTTATTGCATGCAAAGGGTTGCCGACCAAATACTAAACATGAGTGCTTAATTTGATAAATCTGTCCCATCACTTTTGGTGACCTAAAATAGGGAGACTATATATAAAAAGTGTTGCAATTTCTGAATGTTGAAACCAATATGTACACAAATGCCATAAAATAAAAGCTGAGACTCTACTTTAACCTCATAGTAATTGTTTGATTTCAAATCCAATCTTTTGGAGTGTAGAGCCAAAAGAAGAAAACATTCTTCACTATCCCATTACTAATGCAAAGCACTGTACTTAGCTGATGCAAATGATAAAAAAAACATGAGAAAAGTGACAGGTTCATTAAACCGTTACAGCATTTGGAGACGTGCAGCAGGTTGAATTTGGCACGCCACCGTAGGCTTGTTGAGTGCTTAGATTATGACATCATAGACACTTCAGCTCGTGGTTACATTTGTTGCATATAACTGATAGCATGGGAATTTTATCTGTCAACTAATTATTCATTCCAACATTTGTGGTGAAATCCTGATCGGCAAGGACAATGGACATCTTCATATCATATTCAATTATCCCCAACCACTCATTGCCAGAGACCTGCCCTCCACCTCTAAGCTAACTGAAAAGTTTATGAACGAAATGACCAATTTAGTAGCCATGGCAACATTATATTCAATGAAAAAATAAAAGCTTTTCAGGGCATAAGTAAACGTGTGAATCCTGGTTTAAAAAAAAAGTAGTAGAGAGAGAGAGAGATTTTTTAATACTAAGCCATGATTGTGTGTCTCTTCCATTCAGCTTTCTATAGTTCACCTCTCACACGAAGGAAAATCAGACAGGTATATTGCAGAAAGAGCAAAGGGAGTGTATGGAGCCCATGTATCCTCCTTTTTGAATTGCCACTAGACAATGCATTTTTTTATTTGTTACACTTCTCGTTTAAAATTGAGAGTTGAACCAGCGGAATAGTTGTAGCACAAGTAATATACTGTAGCATTGGAATGACTGAATAACAAACTGAAAAGGTGTGCCATGTAGATTCAGTGTAGCTACACAAGAGAAGCATTTAAGGCTTCTGTGAATGTAATTGGGGGTTAATTACATAATATTTTAGATAAACTATGGTATATGTATACCACTAATGACAAATGTATCAGCACACTTAAATAATGCAGAACAAGTTTAACTTGGCTTTTTTGAATTAAAAATCTTGACATGAATGCAAATAGAATTTTATTTACAAATTAATTTCTTGAATTGAAAGGGAATTGAGCAAGTATTTTAATAATACAATCTGCACTCATATTGTAAAAAATAAAATAAAAATCTCTAAAATAGTGCAAAACATATTTTCCAAAGTGCACACCATGATCAGTTTTGCTAAGATTTGTTTGGTTTGGTTTTCATTAAAAAAAAAAAAAACATCACTAAAGGTCCTTTATGGATATATCTATACTACTGTACATGGTTTTTTTCTCACTAGGGGATTAACTGTGAAACATGTTAGATACATTCATTCACATAATACATTGACATTTGCATCCTGTGCAATAAAAACAGTCATCAGAATCATGGTGCATAAACAAGAGAACCATATTTCAAGGAGATATGAACCTTCCCAACTACTGTATATTACTCATGAAGCTAATTGGCTGCAACACAGTTGGTAATCTCTAGAACCTACAGCTCTTACTTTCTGTTACTTTACATGACATTTACAAAATATGACTGGGTCAGCAAGGTCTACATTAATGAGCACCTTCTCTTGGCAGCTCATTCAGAAAATGTACAAGCGATATGTCATAGCTGGCAATGACATTTGAACAGTAAGCTGTTTCTAAAAAGTCCAAGGAGAAGCCAGTAATGTACCTAAGTTTTAACAAAATGGAGGAACGTTCAAAATTAACAAAAGGGAGGAAGTCGGCAGGTATGATATGTAAAAGGTGAGGCTTTGTTCAGTGAGGATTAGCTAACATGCTAATATCGCAAGCAACACATACCGTATGAATCCCCAGAGCCAACCTCACAAGGATAGATGAAGATTTCAATTGTTTTCAATGTTCTATTAAATGATGTCGCTTAATAGATCAGGGCACACAGATGAGCCAAATGGCTTCAAGGTACATACTTTTGCTACATCTTCCCCCTTAAGTTCCAAAAGATAAGACTGGCCTGACTGCCTGAAATGTGGAAAGAAGAGAGAAAAGCTATGACCATAACCATTGACTAAAGGGTGGACTCAACATTTCTGGTAGCCAATAAAGAATGTTGTCAGGAGCGCTGTTAAGAGTAGTGAATGGACAAATGCACAACTAAAAGTGCATTGTGCAAGACTGAGACAATAGAAACCAAATAATTGACATTTGAGCAAAAACAAATGGATTCAGCACTGTTGAGCTTCCTATTTCAGTGAATTGAAACTAAAATGGCCTCCAAGTGTACTGAACAATAGGGGTGAGCATAATGCAGTGCGACTACTGAGTGACTTGACTGAGATCCAAAGTGAATAAAAGGCCTCACTATGCGGTGAGGCTGAGCTGCTGCAGTGCTCAGGACTTTGGTTTGGAGCAGTGCATTAGAATGCCTCAAACACTTTTCATTTGCCAATAAAATCCTGCTGCCATTTCCACGTTACATGCTGTAGTTTGCTTAATCAAAAACTGTAAAGAACAAACAACTATATGTAATGGATTTATTCCTACTGTTTGATATATTTATATTAAGGTGTAACAACTATTTCATATTATGCTGTAAATAATGAAAATTATATTGATATCCCAATTTTTCTTTTCAAAATCAGATATGAGTGATATTCAACCATGACATTGTATGAAAATGAAAAGCATTAAGGTATTAATGAGGATTCCACTAGACATTCCAGAGATGTCCTCTTAGTCTATTCATATGACTGTACATTATTAGCCTTGAACTTCCTTGATATTCAGGTATGAAGTGCCATACTGTAAGAGCGAGAGCACAATGAGGAACGGTCACACAGAATGACACATCAATTGTTTCACACAATAGGACACTTAAGACCCAATTCTCGAAAGCAGTGAGGCAAAATCTCCAGAAATGCAGGGACAAAGAACCGGTTTGATGGCCAACGGCGGACTAGCTGAGTGAGCCATATAATGAGACAGTGCCTCAAGATGTTGCTCATCTGCTGCAACCAGACCCATTTGCGAGCAATTTGAGTGGCACAATTTGGAAGGGATGATTTTACGCTTTTATAGCAAGTGTCAAAGTGCCTGCAGTAGACATGACAGAGAAGGGACGAACTGGTATCCTGGAGAGATCAAACTATATCCATGTCTGGCTAACTCCATGGCTCTAGCCACTAAACCCACTGACATGAGGCTGATGCTACAGAAATAGATACGTTTTCAGTAAATAAAGAACAGGGACGCCTAATGCCACAGGCACACCAACAAGCTGCAAAGACCAAGACAGCAGCTGTCCTGGAAATCATGCAAAGACAAACAACATAGCGTTACTTATGGTATAAACAACCATAATACATACACGTCTCAAAATAAATTAACAATGTACAGGCGTATCTTCTTTACTATGTAATGAAACAATTTCTCAAACAGCACATATTTTATTGTGAAAATACCAAAAGGTGTTATGAATTATGATCTGACTGGTTATTTTTTTAAAAAGGCACTTGGACATACAAAAACAAAAAGGCAACTGCATTCACTCACTGTTAATCATAATTTCATTAAAAATCATCAAATCTTCATGCTCTGTAGACAGTAGCACCTGTCAGTCTAGCATGTAATAACATTGTCCCCCATACCTGATTCACCTTTACATGCTGCAATCATTTACTATGAAAGGTGTGGAGATATTAATCAGCAAATTAACGCTGCAGTAATATTTTAATCAACTAATGTATATACAGTACAGTATGTTATTGCCTACAGCACCATTACAATTACCATTGCTAAGGCATTAGGTAATTCTGTATGCAGAAGGTCTCAGATTAATCTTGGCCTAAACTACATCCTCAAATATAGATTTTTGTCTGACTTTGAGGGACATTTCAGAGACATGGCTAGAGCTTGCATTCTCAAGCCCTTCTTTATTCCCCATGCTCTGTAGCCAACCTCTGCCATGCTCCGAAGAGATCAAAGAGAAGCGATTTTTATCAAACAGAAACCTTGCCGACTGTTAGTAATGCCTGATTCCTCATCAGGAACACCCACACTGCCACTGTGATGCCACAGGAGATGCAGTGCTCTTTTAAACCCAGTGATGATCTACCCGTTATCCAGATGAAAACAGATTTATTTAAACCCCCACCACCACCCTGCGCTATAAATAGAAGCTTGTGGAAAATCTTCGGCGAAAAAATAAGCTGGTGCTCTTAAGCTGTTATTAACATGTCAATAGAAAAATGTCAAATGCTTTTGGGAAAGAGACCTCACTACATGTAAGTGGAATGTTGCAGACCACACAAACATGATGATGTTCCATTAATTTATTTCCGCAGTACTGACTGTCGGGTGAATCCTGGCCCCAGATACACATGTATAACTGGAATTTATGAACATCTTCCATTGACATTAACACACGATTCACACTAAGATTGAGTTATATACACATTACAAGATTTGGCCCTGAATGATTTTTATAGAGACGGATGTGATCATATCTATAAAGCTATTGGGAGAATGTATGTGATAAATATTATGTAATATCACCATATATGTGAACAGGTAATGCTGGAGGACAATAGAAATCACTGAATCAGTGACTAATCCTCCTAAACAAGATCTATGACGGGCAACACAAATGCACAGCCTGCAACTCCCAACAATGCCCAGAGTTAAAAGGTCAAATGCTTGCTCCCATTGTTAATGACAAAGGCACTAAGGCAATTCTGTATTCCCTGATTTGTACAAAGAGAGAAAAACATACCACCTTATTTGCTCATTGTGATCTTACGGCAAAGCAATCCTTTCTACCAGGCATAGGATCCGTGGAAGGATCACCAGCTCAACTAAATTCTTTGGTTGTGAGGTTATACATGACATGCTATTATTTTAACCATAGTACCATAGGAAGATTGCTCCTTAACATTGGTCATTTTCAATGTTTAATGTGTAATTCATTATTTTTGGTTCACTGTGCTGGAATGAATGCCCATCTGTCACGGCTCAATCTGAATGTGCCACAACTCTGTGGTCTTATCTTTTCTCGGCATACAGAGGATTTGGTTGAATCATCACTGCTTTTAAGGTGTGTGTGTGTGTGTGTGTGTGTGTATGTGTATGTGTGTGTGTGTGTGTGTGTGTGTGTGTGTGTATGTGTATGTGTATGTGTGTGTGTGTGTGTGTGTGTGTGTCTGCGTCTGCAGAGATGGGCAACGATAAATGGGTCTTGTTACAAAATGCTAAATACCCTATTGACCAACATATCAAAAGAAACAACAAAATACTGGTTCTTACATATACGATAAGATGCCGAGCGAACATGTAGAGGGAGCAAATTTCTTCAGGAAGACACACGTAGACATACTTACATTCCTCACATTTTGCAAAGTTCCACTCAAATTTAAAAACGTTTTACTACCACTGTAAATTAAATGTAATACCAATATCACAGCAAAATATTAATGACAAAATGTTTTTTTTAGGTAACCAGTAGAGTTTGAACGGGGGACCTCTTGCATGGACGCCACAGATGTATACCGCTATACAGAGAGGACATCCTCGTGGTACAAGGGCTACATTAGAGTTTAGAAGTCACTGGCAGGGCTACCTCATCACAAGAGCATGATTTCATTTCCCCTCCCCTACATTCACCCCACTTTGAACACCCCCCATGAGATGATCTCCTGGACAATGGCACCATTCTAACCAGCAGGGTTTGAACCAAGGATGTCTCACATATTGTATAATGATATAAGACATTATAAGACAGGAGATTAATGAAATTTGAGAATTTAAGACTCCATGGATAGTCTTGTTTTTAACTAGGAGAACTACTTAGCAACTGACCCCTAACCCTAACCCTATCAGAACTGGCAAACTCTGAGAAACTATTTTGAGTATTTTGAAAATACAAAAATACAGTTCTCTGAAGTATCTTGTTACAAAATACATTGGATTTTTGTTCAGGCCAGTAAAATAAATGTATTTGTGTGTGTGTGTGTGTGTGTGTGTGTGTGTGTGTGTGTGTGTGTGTGTGTGTGTGTGTGGTGATAGATTGCTGCGGAGTGCAACTCACAAATGTGTACCATGATACAAATAAACAAATAAACAAAAAACACAAAGTACAAATATAATTTACTATTCACACACAAACACCTCTACATATTTGTAAACCATTATTTTAATAGGTGCTAAATGATTTGTAAATATTACTAAATATTTGTGAATAAATGGTCTTACATTTGCAAAATGTTAAGATGTGTGAATAAAAACGAAAGCAGTGACATAAACAACATTCTGTGTGTTTCACAAATGCATCTCAGTTGGCCATCTCCATTCAACTATAAAATATTTACTGAACCCCGTCATTGCATCCATTGCCGCGGTTACCTGACTGCGACGCACTAGTCTGTGAAGGTGCAGTAAGTTCAACAATTCTCAGATAGAATTCCCTGCTTTTATTTCGATCCATTCGAAATGTAAGTTTAGACATTTTCCAAGTTTAGTTCGCCTGAAAAGTTCACTGTGGACAAATGTTATTGTACTGAATAAAGCTTTGCTAAGTAACTAAGTAATGTCAAGCATTTGTCAATCATCATTTCAACTAACAAGCTAGCCACTTTGCTAACAATGCTGTACAGCTAGCAATGGGAACATACAAGTTTGAGACAAACAAGCATCTTTGTTAAAATGGCAGCTAGATTAATACCCTCTTTGATAAACTACTTATAGGAGATAAACGGATGTTTAGGTTGGAATAGAGCAGGTAAAAGCAACCTCGTCAGCTAAATCCATGCTCGGGATATTGCGCAATACACCGTGTTGAATGGTTATGCAAATGGTTAGCGTGTTAGGGTCGTTAGGATCCCACTTGGAATCTACCTGTTGCATAGCTGTCCTTCTGTGTTTATACTTTTTTTTTTAATTATTTTTTTTTTTTTTTACAAACGACGGAAATGACTCAAATTGATGCCTTTGCTAGTTGTTGTGTCAAACGACAGTCACCCTCTAAGTATAAACCGTAGTACAAATCTATGGCTGTAAAAGTTGTAAAAAGGACGTTTTACAGGAGCCTTTCCAGCCAAGATGTTCTAGTTAAATGAGGATAGTCAACTATGATAATGCCAATGCTTTATGCACCATTATGCAATTATAATTTCTCTATAACCACGCAGAATGTTACTGCCACAATTCTGTAAACAAATGAAAGCAAATCCACAGATTTAGTTTCTAATTCGTAATCTTTAGCTATATTTACAAATCATTTTGCATGTATTAAAATAATGATTTACAAATAGAAATGAAGAGGTGTTTGAGTGTGGATAGTAAATTATATTTGTGCCTTGTGTTTTTTGTTTACGGGTCATGATACACATTTGTGAGTTGTACTCTATTTATTTACAATAATATCGGCAGCAATCTATCTCTGTGTGTGTGTGTGTGTGTGTGTGTGTGTGTGTGTGTGTGTGTGTGTGTGTGTGTGTGTGTGTGTGTGTCCACTGTTGCATTGGGTATTCTAAGAAGAAGCAATTAAGGGCATTTGTCACACTTGCCAAGATAAGGTTAAACTACCGACAGACAGATGCAGATTGGGTGTGGTTGTGTGAAAGGAAAAACAAGACCATTTTAAGGATTCTGTCTAACTCTGTCCATAAATTGGAAGCAAAATGATCTGCATCATGGGCAGCTGGGGTTCAGTTTCTCATTTGTTACTAAAATATACTACAAAATGTCAAGCATGGGTATGGGTGTGCATTATTGTGTGAGTAAAGTTGAAAGTCCAACACCAATAGGAGCAGGAATGCACTTGTATGATCTTGGGAGCCTCAGGTGCAATTCAAGTACCCCTGTTGTTAGATTATACATACAATCTATATTTGCTGCTATACTTGATTAGCATATTCCAGCCATAATTCTAACATATTGTAAATGATAGTTTACTATAAATGCAAAATTGTAAAGCCCAAATTTGGGTTGCTTGAGTGTTGCAATGATTATCCAATGAGACGACTCAGCAGGACATCATTTACAATGGTGTTAATAGCTTATGAATGGTTCTCATTTCTTTGAGCAGAAGTATGCACACCGCCACATGCCTCTCTTTGTGGTGCTGGGAATAATAAGAAAACAAATACTAGTCTTTGATAATGAGTGCAGGTAAATCACTGACCATTGTCAATGAAAAATTACACAATTCATTAGCATACATTTTGGTGGGCTGGGCTGGAGGTATGACCCTGGTAAGTACACCCACTCCTCTTGTAGCTTTGGTCTTGGTGCTGATGGATTTGAAGATCAACTATACATGTGTTCTTTGTTTCATGGGCCACAACTCTGCATGCACTAAGGGTAGAGGGGTAAAGAGGGGAGTGCCTACAGTATTTTACGTGCACACTTCATTCAAACAATCACCAGCTTATATTATGCAAACAATGATCATTTAGTTAAACTTATCTTAGACACTACAAAACTACGGCAGGATACTCACCCTCCTTAGGTGGACGTTTCACCTCTGCACTCAGGTTGCAGACCTGACCAGCTCGCAGTTGGGGGGTCAAGCATCCCTCCGTTTGGGGATTTAAAGGCAATACCACGTTGTTGAGCATGAGCATACTCTCTGATTCTCCATCGCCTAAGTGTTGGGGACAGGTGCATTTCGTATACACTATTCCACATGTTTCCACTGTCCCCTTCTCTGATTTCAGGCAGTTCTCCAACCATGTGCACAGCACCTGACACCCAAACTGGCTAGGACTTGCTTTGTTCAACACCAAGAACTCCACTACAGATGTCTCATCCTCATCCAATTTCTGCTGCGTCAATCCATTATAATCATAAGGGAAAACCCTTCGTAGCTGAACAAAATTCTTGTCATACTGCAAAAATACATAGATATTTTTTGCATCACACAGGTATACTATAGACTCGTTGTTTTTAAGCAATTCATTGATCTTCTCGTGCGAGTAATGATCAAACTGATAAGCAAGCAAAGAAAATTCAGAGCAGCCTAAGTCTCGTTTATATAATTTCAGGTAGATGCTGTATTTGGTAGGATCTGGGTTCTCCAACGTCCATGTACAGTTTGTGTAGTTCTTAGGAAACATTTCAGTCACAGAGTAAGATCCATAAATGACTCCCTTGATCAAAGTGGAACACCAGAAGTCTTGGGCACCAGTAAATCCAAACATAACCAGGAGATAGGTGGAAAATATATAAATCAACAGGTTACGAATAGCCTTCATCCTATGTCATTTGGCCTGCAAGGAGAGATGAAAAAATTAGAAGAGGGAATCTAGAAATACATTTAGAAACACAATCAACCCGAGGAGCCCTGATATCCCTAATGATAGCCCTAATGATCATATGAAATATCGGCCTAGTTTATGGTGGCCTCTTTTAGTTTGGAAAATGTAAAAGAAGATCTATTAACCTGCTCAGCATCCTTTCTGCACTGTTGTTGCAGGCTGTCTCGTTTTTACGCCAGAAAGTAAAATTTGGACAAACATTGCCACCTGGTGGTTCCTAACGTTGTTGAGTTTTGGGAAGTCCGCATAACAGATCAATAAACCTCATGTCAGTCGTTATTGAGACATAATTAATTGGATGTAACTAGGGAACTGGCAATATTTTGAGTAGACTACCGGTATTTGAAATATGGCGTCTTCTGCAACATAAAGAACAGGACAGTTGAGAGACGGTGGACAGTTTCCTTCGTCTGATAGAGACACAGCCTATGTGCCTTTTTTATTGGATGTTGTTGGCTCATTTGTGCATGTGTTCTCACTAAAGGCAACATGCACATGTGCTAAATCAAGCGTCGCACATAATATGTTTATTTCAGTGAATATTTAAGATACTATTTGTGTTTGTCAAATAGTCCACAATCGCAGCAAGGGGTAAGATGTATCCTTCTGTGATTGTTTCTGTCTTATTACCATTGGATGTTTGTTAATCGACGTAATCAATCCTCCTCTGATTCATATTCGATTATAAACCAATCTGATGCACATTAGGAGGAACCCACTCGTTGATATACATCAAAATTGTGTCCCCAAACCACCATTAATTACGTCAAAGGGACTTCTCTTAGATGTAATGGTATTCGTAACGTCCCTAAATGTAATTATAGGCTAGTCAAGACTATGAGACAGACAATGAGAGAGAGAGAGAGAGGAAGAAAGGAGAGAGGGAGAGAGATAGAAAAGAGATGGAGAGAGAGAGAGAGAGAGAGAGAGAGAGAGAGAGAGAGAGAGAAATGCAATGCGATGTCCTGATTACATTAATCCTGCAGGCAATGCAGCTGTGAGCAGTGTCACAGCGGTGTGTAGGCGTTGAAATTCAGAGTATAAGATCCTGTCTTGAGAATTACTGAATTATGTTTCATTGGACGACATTGGGTTTGGATGATAAAATCATCAGTGTACTGTCATGTGAATTGATCGTTGTATAATAGGACCAGTTCACATCGTCGGACTCGAATTATTTTTCTCCGCAAATTCTCACGAATGTATAGTAATTCTGCATCATCACTTTCCGTAAAATGTACACTGCGCTATGTCACAAAATGTGCGAATCTGACATGGTTTAAACGCATATCAAGGATTAATATTATGGAGAGAGAAACATTCACTAATTTAATTTTCAAATCAAAGTTGGGCTATTTTCTTCTGATTTTAAAGCAAATGAAATCATGAAATATCACCTCAATCCAATTTCATATAGACGGCGCTACATGTCAAATTTTCTCTCGAATAAAAACGCACAAAATATATCTAACTTATTAGGTTTAACCATAGTCTACGTAACTCCCATGGACTGACTGTTTCGACGCAGTTCGAGATATGCATTCGAAACTGAGATAGAATGTAGCCACAGAAAATGTATCAAGATGAATATTAGAACTTTCAGACTAAAGACTAGAAAACTGACAGCGTAGCAGTTGCTGATTAGAACATTTGGCATTTTTCATAGCAGATGTCTACCTTGAATAATAATAACAACTACTACTACTACTACTAATAATAATAATAATAATAATGTTATTAATAATAATAATAATAGATTACCTTACACTCCGGAAGCTATGGCTATTTTTCCAACATACTTGACCACATCCTTTATAAATAACAAAATGTGCAGTCTTCTTGTGAATCAATACTTCCCATTGCCCACAATAGAAGTCCAATGCAACAAGATGGTCAATGGACGAAAAATGCGTTAGACTCCAGTCTGGCTCATGTCCCCGTCTATTTTTTCCATCAAAACGGAACCAGTGAGGGCGAGCGCAACACACGACAGCGATAGAGAAATACTAGAATGATTGGGGAAAGCAATCTACGAAATTATCGTGAAGGTTTCTCGATGGACCATCTGTTCCTGCTTGTCTTTTCTCCAGAGATATAGGAGACGGTAGCAGACAAAAAATCCTTAGCGAGTGGATGTGAGATGTTTGAATACTGAGTTAGTTAGAGAGAGATAGAAAGCGCTTTGCTCTCTCGCCGAGCTTCGGGACTGGAGCTGCAATATCACGTCACAGCCACTAAGATAAAGCACGTACGGACGTCTCTTGCTGCGTCTGGTAGCCTACCACTTTCCTTTCCCCCTCTGCCACTCTTACATAGCCGCCTTCCCTTAATTCAAGGCACAGGGATGTTCCCCTGGACTGGACCCACCGGTTGTGTGCCCTGACTGCGCCCGCCGAACCAGCACTTTTAGGCATCTATTCGTTGTCGGAATATTGGGGTCTTTGTCGCACAGGACAATAAATGCATGTTCATTCATGGAACATTCGCCGGAATTACCCTTTAGGATTTGAAAGCCGGGATACTTTCATGACTATTTTTATTGCGCAAACTACAGCTGTTTGTGTTCTTTTTCTCTCTCTTTATAGTGTTTGAGACTTGCAGCAGGCCTATGTGTAGCCCAGTATGTGTCTTATTTGCTCGGCACACTTAAATAGCCTGTAATCCTCCCTTTTCTTCGAGCTTTTGTTTAAATAGTTTTTCTTGCATTTAGACCAATATAGCATGATGCATGCTTGTGAGAGGAATAGTTAAATAGCTTCAAGCAACACTATATTATTCATTCAAACCTGAAACGCTAAAAAAAATAAGGTTGTCTTGACATTGACCTAAATAACCTATTGCGAACTTCAAATGGAGATAGTTTTTTGGCTCCGAGCAAGTGTATAATTTGGTAGGCTCTTTAATTGCAGTAATCCCATGTTTTATTGAACATTGGTTATTCAACCAGTTGCCAGTTGTGTCCATGCACTTTGACAAATAAATCGATTTTTAACAGACAAGGCAATCAGCTCATGTGTTTATTTGATTGCTATTTTACACTGTTTTGCTTTCTCTGACTGCCAACAATGCAGTTCTTGGTGCCAAGGGGCTACGAGGAAATTGTAACAAAGTTCTATGCCAAAGGTGAGCATTGGTGAGAAATGTCATCACACTCTCTCTGTATTAATAGGCCTATACACACCATTACTGTTTGTTAACGCTGACTGAGACATTGTATGTGGAAAGAAATTGATTGGAAAAGGCATATGGACAGTTTGCTCCAAAGGCGATGATGAGGGATGACTGAATGTGAGAGCAAAATGCCAGAGGATGGTACCCCCATCAATGGTTGGGGCAGGTTGAGTGAATGGATTTCCCAAGGTCCATTGCTTGCATCCTCATCCCGTTGACCAAGTGATTTCAGAGAAGTGGACCAATTTAAACTGCGCCGTGAATGTTTGATAGTGTTCGTTCGCTCTCATTCTGTTCCTTCCCTGTCAGCAGGAAGTCAGCATGCCGTCGACGCATTGCGCGCCTGTTCACCTCGGTTGCTCTTTATCTAAAGCAAGCGGATTATCTAATCCGGCATTGCCCTAGTCGTGGGCGCATGGATACAGAGAGCCTGTGATGACCGACGGATGAGGGAAGCTTTTGGGCACAATATGACCGGGCGCGGATATTTCACAAATACGATAGCTTTGAGGGGTTGGGTGCATACACTGTCTTAAACTGGTTTATGACAGTGTCTGCGATGCAGTCGAGGGTTTTTGTGGAGAACTTCAAACTGGTGGACACACCACTATATTATTGCGCTATAGTGCACCATGGATTCATAATGACTGAGATTAACTTCATTCTGAACCTGAACATAAATCGTACAACATAAGGCATAATTCCCATGTTCATGAAATTACTGACTAAATTGATACTATCAAGTCTCTTTTATTATTTTGAGTCTTTAGATGTAGCCTAACTTGTAACGTTTGGCAAAATGGCACAACCTATTACAAATGGTATACCCTCTTAGAACAATTATAGGTCTCTTACTTATAATCAAGAAGTATTCTACCATTTGGACGTGTATGCTTTCCATTTTACTTTTTACATTTTAGACATTTAGCAACACACCTTTATCCAAAGCGACTTACAACAAAGGCATGTAACCCATTGAAGAACACTTTTAGGTGCTATGTAGAGCCCAGGCTTTTGGTGCCCAGGATTATGGAATAGGTCCTACATGGAACCAAAAAGTGTTCTCTAACGGGTTCTCCTATATGTCTCAAATCCTTCGGAGGAGACGTTAAACCGAGGTCCCGAGATCTCATTGCACTTATCGCAAGAGTAGGCATTTTAAAGCCAGTGTCCTGGCTAAATTCCTCATACTATCATGGTCCATACTATCATCCCCTGCTTTCAATTGACTTATCCCCTCTCCTCTCGTCTGCAACTCCCCAGGTCTTTGCTGCAAAAGAGAATATGTTCTCAGTCAATTTATCTGGTAAAATAAGGGGATTTAAATAAATAATAATAATAATAATAATATTATATATATATATATATATATATATATATATATATATATATATATATATATATATATATATATATATATATATATATATATATATATATATATATATATATATATATATTAATACAGGGACAAACCAAACAACAATTGTTGCTGTTGTTGTGGTAAGAGCACATGGCATGCTATGTTAGCTTGCTGAGCTAAAGTCTAGGGAGCTGGCTCAAGTCTTTAGGTCTCAGACAAGATTACTCATCATGCAAGCATGGTTCACAAAACCACTTTTTTTTCATGGAGATAGAATGTAATTACATTTTCTTACAATCTGTTCTTAGAGTAATAACAGTACTACAACATAACGGTTATAGTATACATCTTATAAGATATATTATTCAATTATATTACAATATTCTTAGCATACTGCAACTACAGCAGAAGAGATCCTTTTTGAGGGACATTGATACCATTTGATAATATTTTTTTACCTTTGAGGGTCACTGAAAACAATGATTACCACTGCCTGTGAAACATTGTTTAGGCCTACACACATACAGTGCATTCGGAAAGTTTTCAGACTCCTTAACTTTTTTCACATTTTGTTATGTTACAGCCTTATTCTAAAATGGATTCAATTATTTTCCTCATCAATCTACACACAAAACCCCACAATCGCAAAGTGAAAACAGGTTTTTAGAAATGTTTGCTAATTTATTAAAAATAAAAAACTGAAACATCACATTATTCAGTATTCAGACCCTTTGCTATGACACTCAAAATTGAGCTCAGATGCATCTTGTTTCCATTGATCATCCTTGAGATGTTTCTATGACTTGATTGGAGTCCACCTGTGGAAAATTCAATTGATTGTACATGATTTGGAATGGCACAACTGTCTATATAAGGTCCCACAGTTGACAGTGCATGTCAGAGCAAAAACCAGGCCATGAGGTCAAAGGAATTGTCTGTAGACCTCAGAGACAGGATTGTGTCGAGGCACAGTTCTGGGGAAGGGTACAAACAAATTTCTGCAGTATTGAAGGTCCCCAAGAACACAGTAGCCTCTGTCATTCTTAAATGGAAGAAGTTTGGAACTACCAAGACTCTTCCTAGAGCTGGCCACCCAGCCAAACTGAGCAATAGGGGGAGAAGGGCCATCGTCAGGGAGGTGACCAACAACCCAATCGTCACTCTGACAGACCTCCAGAGTTCCTCTATGGAGATGAGAGAACCTTCCAGAAGGAACCATCTCTGCAGCACTCCACCAATCAGGCCTTTATGGTAGAGTGGCAAAATGGAAGCCAATCCTCAGTAAAAAGCACATGAGAGCCCACTTGGAGATTGCTAAAAGGTACCTAAAGGACTCTCAGACCATGAGAAACAAGATTCTCTGGTCTGATGAAACCAATATTGAACTCTTTGGCCTGAATGCCAAGCGTTACGTCTGGAGGAAACCAGGCACCGCTCATCACCTGGTCAATACCATCCCTACGGTGAAGCATGGTGGTGGCAGCATCATGCTGTGGGGTTGTTTTTCAGCAGCTGGGACTGGGAGACTAGTCAGGATTGAGCAAAAAATGAACAGAGCAAAGTACAGAGATATCCTTGATGAACACCTGCTCCAGAGCGCTCAGGACCTCAGACTGGGGCGAAGGTTCAACAGGACAACGACCCTAAGCACACAGCCAAGACAATGCAGGAGTTGCTTTGGGACAAGTCTCTGAATGTCCTTGAGTGGCCAGCCAGAGCCCGGACTTGAACCCGATTGAACATCTCTGGAGAGACCTGAAAATAGCTGTGCACCGACGCTCCCCATCCAACCTGACAGAGCTTGAGAGGATCTACAGAGAAGAATGGGAGAAACTCCCCAAATACAGGTGTGCCAAGCTTGTAGCATCATACCCAAGAAGACTTGAGGCTGTAATCGCTGCAAAGGTACTTCAACAAAGTACTGAGTAAATGGTCTGAATACTTAAGTAAATGTGATATTTCAGTTTTTTTATTTTTAATAAATTAGCAAACATGTCTAAAAACCTGTTTTGGCTTTGTCATTATAGGGTAGATTGATGAGGGGAAAACCATTTTAGAATAAGGCTGTAACATAACAAAATGTGGAAAAAGTCATGGGGTCTCAATACTTTCCGAATACTCTGTATGCGGTGCACAAAACTGTTTCACATGAAGAAAATAAACATAAATACTTCTACACTCTCACTGTAAGATGCTTACTCTGAACATATTTTACTGATTGATTTTATTTGGATAGCCTAAAATATCTGGTAAATATGTAGCTCTCACATCACCACATTGTTTTAATATTGTAATGTGAGGTTGATATTATTTTATTGACATTATCTTTTAGGCATTGATTGAAATGTCTCCATTTGCACAGCTGCTGCACAAAGAACTACTTATTTCAAGCAATTTTCAATCTGAATAGCTTATCACCCCAAATGCCAGTAACCATTTATGCTTATGTAGATTGTCAACACATCTTTGAAGGTTATTAGAATTTGACAAAAAATATCACAGCAACAGCATTACACAAAGGAATTCATAATGTACAGTAGGGCAGTGTTTAAAAGGTTCTTATTGCCATGGCAACGGTGGTCTTCCTCAATGCCATTAAGATCCATCCTTCTGTTGGGTATTATTTACAGTTCTGACATTATTGGTGTTGCCTCCAAATAATCACAAAAATAAAAATAAGAGAGAATGTCTTGTGATGGTTTTCCTTAGCTTGCCTTATCAGAGAAACTCTCATACCGTCATCATGCATTCTCTCACTGGCCCTATATGCGCAGGCAGCAACCAATATGTGACAAAGCGAAGAAGCGGTGGAAATGTATGAGTAATTTGACATGAATAAGCACAATAAACAGAGACTTGAATGAAACAAATCTCAGTTTTGGCACATCTTGTATTTACAGACTCATATTCACAGACTAAGTTAACAACTGATGTATGTTGATGGGGGAGGGCAATCTTTTTATTACAATGAGTGTGAGATAATGAGAGAGGGAGAGAGAGATACAGCAGAGCATGTGTCCAAACCAGGGCTACATTTTCTTGTGTGACGGTGCACTCCTCTCAAATAAGCTACAATTCGTTCACCTTGTCCCACTCCGGCCCTAATTGTAATTCGCTGCCCATTACAGACCCATGAAATACTCCCTTTGAAAAGAGAGATCGTTCTGTCTGTATAAATTACTAACCCGTACCCCGTCCTCCAGCATTGAGCCTGCTAAATGTTTTTATGTATTCCATAATGGACATTGTCTTCAGTAAGTTCTTAAAATGTTTGAAAAAATGATATCCATTTAATTTGTACAATGACTTGTTCTGTAAGAGCTTGCCCCCCATACACATTGTTGTTGCTTATGCTAATATTTATTATGCTATACTATGCTCAGAGACAGGATTACACCCCCCCCCCCCCCCCCCCCCCAAACCGCTGGTAGATCGCTGCACATTACCCATTTGAAACAGATTTTTGAAAAGAGAGATCATTTTGTTGACAGATCAGTAAATTCTGAAAACATTTACCAATCTCCATATCTCATATACAATGCACAAAGCAAGAGTACAACCCTTTCCAGGCAGCACCTTTGGGCCTATTGTCCTATGAGCAGCGATTAGGCTACTATAGAATTTCCGATGTTGTGCAGTTTTGTTTATTTTCAGTGGTCAGTAACGCGGGACACATTACCCATTACCCACATGAACTCTGTATCAAGCATTCTGTTTTGTCATAATGAGATTAAGTGTTTAGCAACATTCCATGGTGCCTCCAATCTCCATACGGTGCACGTCAAGTCCATTGTATATACAACTGCGCATCCACGATGTCCCATTCACCTCAACTAACCCTGAGATGTTTAATGAAGTTCCTCTCAAGTAGGCCTAATGTTAAAATAAAGGAAGATTTATACTAAATTAAACAGGCTATACGCTACAAATCTAGTAGGTCTAACCTGCCTCACACAAACTGGGCTCTCATAATGACTCCCATCTCACCCAAATCTGTGGGCTGATTTCAAATAGTGTTATTAAATAAAGCAAGGTTAATTCACTCATCCACACAAGTCAAAGAATCACTCATGTAAATCATCAATGTTTTATAATGCCAGTAATGGGGGTTATGTGGGTCAGGATAGGCACCAGACTAGGGACGGAGGGCCAATAGCTCTTGGTTTACAACAATAAACATTGATTGATGCTTGCCAAAAATACTGTCCCTGGGCTCCTAATGAATCAAATAAACACCACAACATGGCCCTCAAGAGGCAACAACTCGTAGATAGCAAGATACGTGATGAGATGTGGTAAATGCCTGATAGGGGTTCTTTTGGAAAAAAAACTTTTCTGTAGATTTTCCCTATGGCACTGAGCTCTAGGCGTGATTCGAACAGTTTATCATGACTCCAAACCGGCTCCCAACTAACCCAAATCTGTGGGCTGCTTTTAAATAATATTATCAAATAAGCAAAGTAAATTCATGAATCCACACAAATAAGAAGAAGAACTAAAAAGAAGCACTATGCTACAATGTAGGCCTAGCTTTCAAACATGAGATTATAACGTAAACTTTCAGTTTGATCCACTGCGCGTAATTGACTTTCGATGCGAGACGATAGGATGGAGGGGAATAGATACCTGTTCTTTCATGCAGGATGATTCTTTTTTAAATGCTCCTAATTTCAGCATTGATTTGTGAGTGTCCGTATGATGGGTCGCCGCAAGTTATATGACTATGAAATTGTATGACTGGTCACCATAGCACAAGATAGAATGCACGTTGAAAACAAACAACCACATTGGCTCACTGTCCTCTTAATCCCAAACTAACCCTCAAATAATTGGAATGCTTTCAAATAATACTGTCAAATAAAACAACATTTTAAAAGAATGAAAGGCTATACTGGAAAATATGCTGTTTTTGCACTACTAAGCATGACAACGGTTGCAATGACAGGGTCAGTTCAACAAAAAATGCTTCACCGTATTGGGTAACAATAGATAGATTTTTAGGAAGGTACGTACTGTAGACATACATGTGGAGTTTGATGTCAGGATATCCTATAGTTAATTTTATTTACTACAGCCACAGGCGGCAATGTTTGTAAACACTGAAAGGGGTGTATAACACATTATAAGCCTACCCATCAGAATTATTCAACGATGCACCCTGGTGGTTGTTTTGCAGAGGTGAAATACCTCAAATAAAACATATGAATGCCATGGTGGTACCGCCATGCTACTGTCGCTCAACCATGAACCTTTTAAACTCGGACCTACTGTAGGAGACAATTACATGTTTGTTCTTTAAGATAACATCTTATGATCTACTAGATCATATGATGTTATCTTAAAGGTGCACTGCAAGTCCATTTCAAAGGTTTATATTATTATTAGGGAGGATGTTGTTGTTTGAAACTTGAAACTGAATTTCTCTATGGTGGCCAGAGGTGGCAGATTTCCGAAAAACGTTCATGGTTAACAAATTTATTGTAATGCCACTGCATGTGTCGGCCACACAATCTATTCATTTTGAAAACATTTGTATTATATTAACCTAGCCTTTGACCAGTCTTTTTAGTCTGAATGATTTGGTATCATTGAATGCATATTGTAGCACTAATACTAGCATTAAGGAAACAGCAATCAACGTATTAATGAGATGCTATAGGATTTTTGTGTATGTTCAGCCGCTAGTTCTAAAATGAGCTCTCAAGAGCCAAAAATGGGTCCCTGAAATAGAAAAAGAGAGAGGGGCACATCTCCACACTACAGTACCATGAGCAAAAGGTTACTGCCAATCAACTTAGCTAACATTGCTAGCAAGCTATATTTTTGAAAATGGACATTGCTGAAGTGGTTTTATTTTTCCTGGAATTATAATTTGGTTGTTGGAACACTACCCACCTGGGGATCAGTGAAAATAATTTACTGTTAATTTTTTTGCTACCTATTGACTGGTTGGGAGTGTGGCAAGCACATTACAGGTCTCCACCCCTTGCTAACAAACTTCTGCCCAGAACTAGGGAAAGCCTGGTCTCAACGAGGTTAAGTCAACACTTAAGCCACACCTCTTTAATCGCCTATTGTTGATGCTGTTTTTGCACACAGTGTCCTTATTCCAAGATGACTAAACAACAGCTTCCAAATAAAGTTAATTGGTCAAATATTGCAATTTGCTTACAATGTTTACTGTCTCAGTACCACACAATCAGCGTTAGAGCTGTGATTGTACTGGTGCTGATTTGAATGTTTTAAGTATTCAGTTGCCCAACCACGAGTGCCTTGGGCGTGTAACACAATGGCTTGACCACTAAGCAACTCCAGAACTCCTCTATTAGGCAGCTCCCTGAAGAATCAACTGAACAAATGTCCACATTAGTGGAATGTCATGTTGTATTCTGAGGACTGTGAACTTAATCAAATTGAATTTCTGTCCAACTGCCAAATTTGCCTTTGTGTTTGCATCAGGCAAAGGACAGGAATTAATAATCAGTCTCAGCTCTGGGATCTATGCTGGGATGACATTGTCCATATTAATGTGATGAGTATCTGTCACAACAGTGCTGGTCATCTGTAAAGACAAAATCACATGTTTTTATCCCACCAATACTCAGTCCAGGCCATTAGACATTGCTGATCTCTTGCAAGACTTGTAAAACAGATTGCAGTCCCCTAGCACAGTTGTTTGGCATGGGCTGTAACTGCAGTATTAAACTCCCCCTCTTCAGCCGGCGGAACATCAGGAGTGACCTGCCCACATAGCACGGTCATAATGAAGACCTGGGTATGTTGGGAGCTCTTGGCTCAGCCAGCGAAAAGGTGGAAGAAATCTATGCAAAGCCTTATTGAAAGATGAAAACACAATGAGTATCTCTCCAGTGAGCCATGAGGGGCCAAATGCAAAGCTCCAGGAATACTGCCATCTCCCTCCCCTGTCAGGATGTTTCCTAAGTACAGTTCCCTGCTAAGCCATGTTTGCCTTTTAGGCAGACTTCAAGCTTGCCCAATACTAACACTCACAGATTATATGTCTGAAGCTTGACCTCAAAGTGAGATCATGTATCCTCAGTGGAATGATATAGACCTTCAGTTGGGAGTCGAAAGTCAACCATGACCTGACATGGCAGGTAGCTGAGATAAATTCCTCATTCACATGTTCATCTTTGAATATCTAACGGCATTGCATAAGAGAGGTAAAACACATACAACACAATCACATGTGCTACAGTCTGTGTTGTTGGCCACACACACCATGAAAGCACTCTCTGCTGACCATTGAAATACCTAATGTAGCAGTGCATACTGAATGCATTTGTCATGCATATATCTCACCCAATAGCCCTCTCAAGTGCTGTCTCTTTTATTCTGACAGCTCAGGAGAATCTGCCAGTTTGAGTTCATGATCACTGAATAATTCATCAATAAGTAAATCACATGCAAACACATAGACGCTTTATCACCTTTCGTGTGTGCCTGTCACATTTATATTAACCAACAGCTTTTGCAGAGTTTGACAACCTGAGAATGTGTCACAAGAAGCCAAGTTGTCAGAGAACATTAGTACTGGTGTTTTTACTGTCATTGTACTGCTACCACCAATAATTTGGATATTGGCATAGGCAATATTTTTAATTCCAATGTTTTCATGTTTTACAAAGCTATCATGATCACAAATTTTTTTTTTATTCTCTTCCTCAGGCAGCTGGGCGTAACATCAGGAGGGACCTGGAGCCCACGTAGCACATCCATAATGATGTTGAGTTTGACAGCCTGAGGTTGTGTGACAAGAAGCCAAATTGTCACAGAACATGGATTATTAGTGCTGTTGTTTTTACAGTAATGCATTTGTAAACTGTTTGTCACCATTTTTTAAATAAACGAGAGCAATCTATAAATTACAATGTATGCATTTATAAACACTTTTAACTGATTTATTAACATTTTATTATTGGCTCACCATATTGGCTCACCATTTGTATATATACTTTATATACCATGAATTATTTTTAATTAGTGCATTTATAGACGTTAGTACAATTACTAATACCTCAGTTGATGATTAATCTAGATCCTTATTTCTTATTAATGACTAAACTGTTTTGCAGTATCTGACATAAAGCAATCACTATATATATGTTTATAAATGTTTATTAATGACTTGTTAGGGATTGTTACTCCCCAAAAGCTGGCCACATTAGAAGACATGGGTTTAATGTTTGATGAGCCCCATTACAGTAGCTGAGCTTATGTTTGCATGTCTCTAACACATGAAAAGTAGACTAATAACTTGAATATGCCATGATTGCTACCACACTAGCTAGCTAAAAGTTTACTGTGTTGAAGCTGTGCCAAAATTCCAGTATTGTGATATTTCAGTGGCGTTCCATCAAATAAATTTGTATGAAGTGATAGGCTAAAACATTTTCATCACTTTTATTTAACTGATCAAATGAATGCTTCTGTTAGTTCTCCTCTGCCCCCTTTTTGCTTGCTTACTGTTGCTTGTCACCAGCCCACAACAACCCTATAATATCCAGCTGGAGACTGGGAGCCCCTTTCGCAATAAAGTGGTCTCTCACTACAACTTGGTTACAGAATGTAACCTTGGTTCTCTGAAGGAGATGAGGGAAACATCTCACTATGGGATATGCACCCCTGCTTATCCTATTCGCTGAAACCCTACTCAATCAAGCCTGGAACAGGTCGGGAGTGCTTTACATGGCTGACCTCTCCCCAGCGCAGCCTATAAAGGCTACTGCAATGCCCGGCCATTTCATTCTGAAAATCACCAAGCCCGTAAAAGAGGGGCAATCTGGTGAGATGTGTTTTTCAGAGAACTGGGGTTACATACCATAACCCAAAGTTCTCTTTCAGTCGACTTGGTTCGACATCTTATTTGTCAAACAATGCCCCGATTGCCAAAGTCCATACCTGAGTGAGAACCTGAGTGAGTACATGGAAATGTACCTGGTTCACCCTACTCAGTTCCATCGCCAAGGACCACACCAAAGAAGGTGCACTGACATCCAGGTGGTAGAAACTCACGAAAGTGAGAGGGAGAGCCCAACTGGCTGCAGCACAATCTCAAAAACAGAGATGCTCTTGATCAGAGCCAAAGATGTAGCATTTCCTCTAGTGGAATGCGCCTGGACTCTCAAAGGGGGTTGCAGGCTTTTAGAGCTGTTAGCCTCTACTATATAGTGAGAAGGCTTATTGTTTAGATAGTGCCCTACTCTGTACAAGGTCGCCGACACACACACAAACAGTAGATCACACCAACTGAACTGTCCCTGAAAATGCGTAGTGCACTCACCGGGCAGAGAGTGTTCAGACCCCTACCCTCTGGAGAAGAAGGGGGAAGTAAGTCAGTAACATGGCTGCTGTAGATCATTAAAATGACTTTGGGAATGAGTGTGGCATTAGGACGTATCATCACCCTAGAGTCGCCAGGGGCAAACTGAGTGCATGAAGGGAGAGCCCATGGAGGTCGCTACTGCTCTTGACTGTGGTCAAGGCTAGTAACAAAGCCGTCTTACATCATCATCATCATCTGGGCGTCATCATAACACATAGACAAACTGGACAGAATCTTGCTTTATAGCCATGATGCAATTGTTGGAGAAGTTGTATTTTGCCATTGATGTATCTCAAAGTCGATGGTGACCAAAGGCTCGATAAGTGCTCGTAAGCACAATAAGAACCAGGGACAAATCCCAAACGAGACAGGTGGCCTGGAGACCAGACAGATGCGGTGCGCTCCCTTCACACACTCCCAACAACAGACAAGGGGGAGAGCCCCTATAGTCGTTTCACTAGTACCAACATGGCATGCTGATGGTGGCCATGTAGCCTTTAATGGCAGGTCCTGTAAGAAGGATAGGGCTGTTGGAGTGGAGCACTGAAGGCACCACACCACGCCTCTCAAGCCAACCCTTAAAAGCCCTCCATTTGAGTTTGTGTAGACTTGCTGTGGAGGGGGCTCAAGCACCCTGAATCATGTCACGTTCGGGGCCAAGCCCTCAGAGTATAAATTGGACCTTTCACAGGCTAACCCATAGATCCATCATCTCGGGGTGCGGGTGGAATATTATCCTGTGTGGCGAACATCACAGCGACTGCACGCTCCTGTAGATTCTTCATCTACAACATCAGAAGGATACGTCCATTTCTCACCAGAGAAGCAGCACAACGTTTGGTCCAAACACTTGTGATCTCTCGCCTTGACTACTGCAACACACTCTTGGCCGGTCTCCCCGCCTCCACCATCAGGCCTCTACAGCTCATCCAGAATGCTGCCGCCTGTCTGGTGTTCAATCTCCCCAAATGTTCCCATGTCACTCCCCTCCTCCACACCTTCACTGGCTCCCGGTAATAGCTCGCATCAGATTCAAGACCCTGGTGCTCGCCTACCAGGCGGCAAAGGGAACAGCCCCTCCCTACTTGCAAGCAATGGTCAGCCCCCAAACCCCTGCACACTCTTCCACCTCGGCTGGCCGCCTGGCACCGCCGCCTCTACATGGATGCAGCAGCCGCACTACTCGGTCACAGCTTTTCACTGTCCTGGCCCCCGCTGGTGGAATGAGCTTCCCACTGCTGTCATGACTGTAGAGTCACTACCAATCTTCCGCCGTAGATTGAAGACCCATCTCTTCAGGCTACATTTTAACGGTCCCTTCTAAAAACCTCTTCACCCCCACTACCCCCCTGTACAAGTTTCTCTCCTGTTAATAAAAAAATAATAATAATAATAATAATTCCTTCTTCTAGCATTGTGACTGCCAATGGCACCTGGTCTGAGCATTGATTACTTTATCTTATGATGGATAGATGATTCACTTACTTAAACAAATGTATTTGTTGTAAGTCACTTTGGATAAAGGCATCTGCTAAATGCCATGAATGTAAATGTAATGTATTTGGCCCTGTGATTGGGATAGCAAGTCCCTGCACAATGAGATGTGCCAAGATCGTGGGTAAAGAAGCTGAGCTATCTCTGCCCACAAGGTCTCCCTGGGCAATGCGGGACAATCAGGAGAAAAGATAGACTGCACAACCTCACTCTGTTCAGGGTGGGAGAAATTAGACGGATAGGAGAAAATGCATAAAGGAGCACGTCTGGTTACTAGCTAGTCAGCACATGCCCATGCCCAGAGGAACGTTGCAATCCTTTACCGCTAAAGACAGACTGCAATGTGCGTTGTCCTATGAAGCGTAAAGATCTAAGGTGGCCCTGCCATGACGCCTCCACATCTCCTGGAGGACATCCGGGTGGAGTCATCAATCCCCTGCTATGGGGCTTCCACGGGACAGTAAATCTGCTCCCGAATTTAGTCTGCCTGTGACAGAAGTTTGCCTGTGACAGAAACAACAGATAGTCGCTGCTCCAAAGGCAGTCTTGAGTTTCCAATCATTTCAACTCTTATTTTTCTGTGATGGATTGATTGGAGCACATACTTCTTTGTCACAAAAAACATTCATGAAGTTTGGTTCTTTTATGAATTTTATTTATTATGGGTCTTCAGACAGAATCGGTGCAGTTCAACTAAATTCGTTAGCTTTCAGACACAGATTTGTTTCTTCAGCACACTCCACATGTTCTCAATGGGGTTTAAGTCAAGACTTTGTGAAAGCCTTTCTAAGACCTTAATTCTAGCCTGATTTAGCCATTCCTTTACCATGTTTGATGTGTGTTTGGGGTCATTGTCCTGTTGGAACACCCAACTACGTCCAAGACCCAACCTTCTGGCTGACAATTTTAGGTCTTCCTGAAGAATTTGGAGGTAATCCTCCTTCTTCATTATTCCATTTACTTTCTGTAAAGCACCAGTTCCACTGGCAGCAAAACAGGCCCAGAGCATAATACTACCACCACCATGCTTGACGGTAGGTATGGTGTTCTTGGGGTGAAAGGCCTCACCTTCTCTCCTCCAAACATATTTCTGGTCATTGTGGCCAAATAGCTCAATTTTTGTTTCATCTGACCACAGAACTTTCCTCCAGAAGGCCTTTTCTTTGTCCATGTGATCAGCAGCAAACTTCAGTCAAGCCTTAAGGTGCCACTTCTGGAGCAACGGCTTCTTTCTTGCATGGCAGCCTCTCAGCCCATGGCGATGTAAAACACGCTTGACTGTGGACACTGACACCTGTGTTCCAGCAGCTTCTAATTCATGGCAGACCTGCTTTCTGGTGGTTCTTGGTTGACTCTTGACCATCCTGACCAATTTTCTCTCAGCAGCAGGTGATAGCTTGCGTTTTCTTCCTGATCGTGGCAGTGACACAACTGTGCCATGCATTTTATACTTACAAACAATTGTTTGCACAGTTGATCTTGGGACCTGTAGCTGCTTTGAAATGGCTCCAAGTGACTTTCCTGACTTGTTCAAGTCAATGGTGCGCTTTTTCAGATCCGTGCTGAGCTTCCCATTGTAGCGTTTTTGGTGTAATGGAGTGTAATGAGTGTATCAAACGACCCCTATTTAAATGGATTGAAATAAGTCACCAGCTGTAGTCAATCATAATCACTCATAAGAAGTTAAGAGGCCACACCACAAAGCAAATTTGATTGACACAACTTTCTACATCACCAAAATTGATCATTCAAAGTGCTGTATGTATATTTTTGACCCAGCAGATTTTGTCACATTTTCAGAAGACCCATAATAAATTCATAAAAGAACCAAACTTCATGAATGTTTTTTGTGACAAAGAAGTATGTGCTCCAATCAATCCATCACAGAAAAATTAGAGTTGTAGAAATGATTGGAAACTCAAGACTGCCATGACATACATGTTCTTTACAAGTGTATGTAAACTTCTGACCACAACTGTACATATGTAAAACGTCAAGGCAAGTGGGAGATGAACGCAGCATATGCTAGCGAGCCAGGCTAATAGTGAAGTGGTGGAGCAGGCTAACGATCATGTACCGTTGGCTAGCTAGTGAAGTTTTTCAATGCTGGAACCAAGTATTCATTCATGCGAAAAACACAAGTGGGCAAACTAGACTCTTTCTTTCACTTGTGTAGTAAAAGACCTCAACGGTCATGTGACTATGAGAGCTCACTCACCAGCTAGAAACAACACTCATGTGGCACCTGAGGGACAGAGAGAAAGTAGCTAAGTTAGTGATGAATTACATTTTTTGTTGGCGAACCAAACTAGAGAGAACTCAAATTATTTCTTTCATATACAGTGCCCTCCATAAATATTGGAAAGAGGAAGCATTATGTCTTCTTTAAACTCTACTCCAATAGTTTGGATTTGAACTAAAACAATTATGAGGTTAAAGTAGATATTCTCAGCTTTAATTCTATATATTCTTTTTTCAGATTGCTTCCACCATTTAGAAATTGCAACCCTTTTTAAACATAGTCCCCCTATTTCATGGCACCGAAGGTATTGGAAAATTGGCTTGACAGGTGTTTATGCTTAGTCAGGTGTGTTCCGTTACATCATTTGTGCAGGCACAAGACAACTGTCAAAGTCTAGTATTGATTTTAGGCTTTGCATTTGCCTTGGAGTTTGCTATTGGTGTCTATCAACATGAGGACCAAAGAGGTGTCAATGAAAGTCAAGGAAGCCATTATGAGGCTGAAATATCAGAAAAATCTATCAGAAACATAGCCAAAACATTAGATTTACCAAAACCAACAGTTTGTAAAATAATTAGCACTGGTGAGCTCAGCAAACGCAAATGGGCTGGTAGGCCAAGGAAGACTTCTACAGGACATGACTGAAGAATGCTCACCATAATTAAGAAAACCCCCAAAATAACTGTCCCACAGATCAGGAACACTCTCCAGGAGGTAGGCGTGAATGTGTCATAGAAAAACATCTGCAGAATACTTCAACAGAATACTTGTACTCCAAAGGCTTTATTGCAAGGTGCAAACCATTAGTTCAAAAAGGATGGTCAGGTTACAGTTTGCTAGAAAGAGGTCTGGAAAAGTAAAGTATAGCTGCCACAAGAACTGGCTAACTGACAGCAGCAGCAAGTGTACAAAACATTTTGTCTGCTCGAGTGCAAGAAAATGCCTCCAAATTCATTGGATGGTGCTTCATCATACAGTAAGACAATGGCCCCAAACATACTGCCATAGCAACTAGGGCATTGACTGGCCTAAGTCAATCTTCAGATTTAAATCCAAATGAACATGCGTTTCATTTTATGATGATAATACTTTAGACAAAAAGACCATAAAACAAACAACAACAGAAGATGGCTGCAGTACAGGCCTGGCAGAGAATCACCAGAGAATATACCTGTGTAACAGTGTCTGGTGAGGTTAATGGGTTGCAGACATCAAGCAGTTATTGCATGCAAAAGATTGTTGACCAAATACTAAACATGAGTACTTTATTTGGATTATATAATTTTTTCCAATACTTTTGGAGCCCTGAAATAGGGGGAGTATGTTTCTAACTGGTGAACCTGAAAAAAAAACCATTTAATTAAAGCTGAGAATCTCTACTTTGATCCCATAATAATTGTTTGATTCCAAATTCAAACTGTTGGAGTATAGCGCTAAAATAAAATAAAATGCTTCCTCTTTCCAATACTTATGGAGGACACTGTATGTCACTTATTCTTTTTTTATCCGTTTACCCAAGCAATGATCAAATAAAATAAAAGTTATACCCCAAGTAGGCCTCATAACGATCAGTGGCACAGCGAGGAGCTCAATTTAAAGCACACATTTGAATTTGTCTTTCGTTGTTATTTTAAACTTCTCTAGGGTCTTTGGAGAGAGGGACTGCAAGGAAGACCAGAAAAGTTCAGATACAAAAACTTTCTTCTTACACAATGGACCTTTTCATTCTATTGCATTAAGCTATCTTTTGTTTTGTGTAGTCCAATGATGTATAGTTGATTTACTTACGTAGACAAATATACTTATTGTAAGTAGTTTTGGATAAAAGCGTTTGATAAATTACTTGAATGTAAATGTTGTCATTAGGCCTACTAGAAGAGCAGCCCCCTACACTAAGTGGCAACTTTTCAGCAGAACCCAAGGCAGAATCATTGGCGCTAAAATTCATTATCATAATTTGGACAGAGGGTCTGGGAATTATTTTCCAGGAAAATGTGATCTTCTGTAATATGTGATCTTCTGTAATAAACTATGTTCTTCTACATAGTTTTAAGCAACATTTTTAATCAGCAGTTAGCTTGCTACCTAGCCATAACACTGGGAAAACCCCTGTTATCTTGTGTCTAGTTTGTATCAACGGTGCATATTTCACTTTGAGAGAGCAGAGACTCAGTGTAACATGGATCAGCTCACATGGAATGTGTTTCCTACCAGTGTTAATCAAGTCCCTGAATGCTTTTGATCCAGCCTGCTGATCCAGTTTTCCCTGAATCAAGGGAGTATATGAAGAGAAGTTCTCAGGGTGGATAGGCTATGGTTGGGACAATGGTGACACATTATTAATTGTATTTGGACTGTAAATTATGGTCTGTGAAACCGGGGGGAAAAAAATGCACCACCCTTCCATGTCCAATAAAAAACCGAACAACCCTCCCAAAAGCAAAAAAAAAAAAAGTGACGCCCCGTCCCCCATTAACTGAGATTGGAATTTAGCAGTTTACAGGAACTTCATGGAGGCCATTAAATTGCTTAGCAACCAGTTGTAGATTTAAAAAAAATATATATATATAAAATGAATTATGCAAATGTCAAAATAACATAATAAATCCTTAAGTCATAATAAATTCAATACCTCATGTTGCCTATAGTCCTACAAATGCAATTTATCTCTAGCTAGCTAGGTCTATATTTTACAAAATGACTGGCTAAATAGGATGCCACCCTTAAATCTAATCTAGAAATATAACTAGCTAAGTAACTACCAAGCCAGCTATAGTTATCCATCATACTTATTACTGGGCTTGCTTCATTCTGCAAGTTCATATGACTTATTAGTGGGCTTGATTCAGCAAGTCCAACTTTAGTTCTTCCTCATATTTATAATAATTTGTGTTCTTGTTTCAGCTTGTTTACATCTATCTATCTATCTATCTATCTATCTATCTATCTATCTATCTATCTATCTATCTATCTATCTATCTATCTATCTAGTCACTACTGCTTTACTTAGTAAAACCCATACTGATCAACCCCTTAATTGTATTGACCCATCAACCATCTCACTTTCTTAATCTCACTTTCTTTCAACTACCCAGCACATCTACTCTATCTATCTATCTATCTATCTATCTATCTATCTATCTATCTATCTATCTAACTATTTCCACATCCAAAATGTGTGCAAGCCCACAAAGTTTATTTTGGAACTTATTTTTCTAGTAACACCATCTCTCTTCATTAATATTGAAAATCCCTTTATTGGGGCAATGTTGCTGTCTGCTGGCAACTCCTGTGCCACTTCTCTCCAACAATGTGGAAAATATAAGGTTCATGTGGTATGGCTGTGGAACAGGGGAATCTGTTGTACGAGGTATGAGTGATGGCAATAAGGTTGTGCAAGTGAAAAGTGAAAACACATTCATAATAATCCCACAAAAACAACAAAACACATAATTTCTCATTTGGTATGTTGTAGTATCTAAAATATACACAATAGATTTTATTGGAACAAAGTTAACTAATTTTGAAACTGTCAAATAATCTAAACTAATTATCAAAGCAATATTTCCAGAACGAATGCTTGATTTAACGGTTTTAAATGGCATGTGTACCTTTTTCCCATTCAATCTCTTTTGTTATGCAGCTTCATACGGAACAATTATAGTCTCAACTGGCAGTATTTCCCGGAATTAACCCATAGCTATTATTTAGAGGGACATAATTAAATGAAGGATCCGTCACATAACCTGGGACATGAATAGATCATGCATAATCAATTACACAGGCAGGGCAATGCTAGGTAAACTTTAGAGACACATCTGCTCCATGACAATGGTGGAATTGTGGAGGCACAAAATCCTTCTGGGGATTCACAGCTAGTGTTGAGTCTCTGCAGTCTACACACACTGACAGGGACACCAATGTTGGATGACACTGACGACATCATGAAATCATGGTTGTTTGCCCTGAGAAAAACTGGGGCTAGGGCTAGAGGGCCAGGGCTAGAGGGTTGGGGCTAGAGGGCTAGAGGGTTGGGGCTAGAGGGCTGGGGCTAGAGGGCTAGGGATAGAGGGTTGGGGCTAGAGGGCTAGAGGGTTGGGGCTAGAGGGTTGGGGCTAGAGGGCTAGAGGGTTGGGGCTAGAGGGCTAGAGGGTTGGGGCTAGAGGGCTAGGGCTAGAGGGCTGGGGCTAGAGGGTTGGGGCTAGAGGACTAGGGATAGAGGGTTGGGGCTAGAGGGCTGGGGCTAGAGGGCTGGGGCTAGAGGGCTAGGGATAGAGGGTTGGGGCTAGAGGGCTAGGGCTAGAGGACTGGGACGAGGGCTAGAGGGCTAGGGCTGGAGGACTGGGGCTAGGGCTAGAGGTCTAGGGCTGGAGGACTGGTGCTAGGGCTAGAGGGCTGGGGCTAAGTTACTGGTACTGGAGAACTGGAGCAGGACCACCAAGTACTGGGACTGGGGCTGGAGCTTTGGCAATGGCTTATGCTGGGTATGGAGGCTGGAAGACTGAATGACTGGAGGCTAGGACTGGATGACTGAGGGACTGGGCTAGAGGGCTGGAGACTGGGGCTGATGCTAGAAGACTGGGGCTTGAGGACTAGGACTGGGGTACCAGGGCTGGTGGACTTGGGCTCAAGGGCAGTATACTGTATGCACAGCAATAACCAGGCCAACGGCCAAACAAGCTGGCCAAACAAACCCACATCTAGGGCCTCTCACTCTCCGGGTGATTTTATCCCTTTAAGATAAGAAAATCATTTTGAAGAGTGAATGTTCTCCGTTCAACGATATTTCAAGGTTCAGTCTATGTCAAAATTACTGTTTATAGGTTTGTGTCTCATAGTTCTGAGCTCTCCTAACATCCAAGATATACTGCTCTCTTAATGAAGTGTGGGCACTTTCTAATGCATCCCTTGAAGGGCTGTTTTCATACTTTTCCCTGCATTTAATTAAAAACTGTAATGAAAATTGCACAGAGTGCAGTAGTGGGCATGAGGTTAAGTGTTATAGGGCAATTTTTGCACTTCCCCTTGGATTGTGATCATAAACTCTTCAGGTGAATGAAAAGGGAACTGTGAGAAAATAATCAATGCCTGTCAAAAAGATGCATGATTTTAGCTCTTGGGATAAATACTGCACATGCAATCAATTCAATTTATCAAGATGATTCCTCATCTGAAATGAAGCCCTCTGACTTTGAGCTGACATGACTCTGGTACTACCATTCCTTCATTATTATTATTATTTTTTTTAAATGTTTCTGAACATACTACAACCTATACAAAGCACACAGTTGATGTGTGAGAGAGTCATAAAATCATTCCATGTAAAAACAATATTCTGGAAAAACACTATGGCTTTGAATAGATTTGTAGTTGAGAACTCAGAGGCTATTACTCAACACAGTATTCTTATACCCTGGGTACAAGGTTCCTCTGTGTTGTTTTTGCCTGTGGTGAAGTTGATCTTCCACACCATCAGGTCCTTGTGATTGATAACCCCATTTCAACCCTCAGACCAGTTGCCCATTAGCCTCACCTCCACCCCCCCTGTGGTTCTCTCTCCTTCACTCTGATATTTCCCTGCCTCAGCAGCTGACTGATTTGTGGGTAGACAGCCAGACATGAGATTGATGGATTGGCAGAGATGTATAGATTCATGTGAGCAACTAGTTACCACCATTGTTCAGTATCAGCCCTTTGGAAGAACGATTGTAAGTAGACATTATTTTTCCACTGATAGGAGACAATTCAATTGTAAATGCTAAAACCGTCAAGTAGTGAACAGAGACCAAGGTAGAATAAACTGTAGGTTAAGGACAATAAATCACATTGAGGTTGATGTCTTTAATGACAATTTCATGAATGGTAAAACTGATCCCGCTGTAGTTCAGGATCCAGTGAACAAGGTCTCCATTGAAAAGGGAGAGAATCCATTCTTAAGATGGTCATATATTTGTATTTTTAACAAGATATTATTACAGTGGAAGTGCAATGTAATGACAGACAATAACATATTCCTGCTAGTAATTACAACTTGTTACCATACTCTTATCATCTTATTACCCATTGATTCTGAGCTGTGATGTGAAGTCGTGGCTGGCAGGTCAGTCACCTACACAGTAGGTATACGTGTGCCTGCACAAAGTTACCAGCCAAATGTGTGTTCATGAATCAGGCAATGGAAACCAGCAGGAAGCTACAAAAGGAAGAATGCTTTGCTAGGAAGTAGGTTGGGGTTGTGGGAGGGCATATAACCAAGACTTGCAAACTGAATGTCAGGAGTTAGAGTGGTTTGCTAAAGCCTTCCCCAGACAACTTATCCTTACCTTAACCAACCACACCAAAAATAATAAACCTAATACTGCCTAACTGCCATGTAAGTTAAAGCACTATGTTGTTGCGTTGCTAAAGCATGCAGACTTCACGCTATTGTATAATATCTGCCAACATTGCGAGACTAGAGACTAGGACTGTTTTTGAATAATTATTTAGAGGATATTTTTTTTCCTTACCTTGCTTCATTGACCTTCAAAGGTCAAGGTAAGGATGGGAGGAAAAGTTCCAAGGAAAAAGCAGTGCTAAAATGAATCCGACTAAGCTTGTTCACTCCAATGTCATGTCGCCAAACTTACTAAAAACAACACAATGATGCTACAGTGGGCATATAATTGAGATAATAAATGTGTCACAGAACATAACAAAAGTAATTTAACCTGTGAAAATAAGGCAATATCGGAGCAATGTATTATGGGACGAAATTTCCCCAAACGCTTCCACAAAGGTTACATCCAAGCAATCTCAGTAAAAGGTGGTAGGAAAGGACTTTTTTTTAAAGCTCCTTTCCTTTATGCCTTGTACAATTCAAACAGTTTATTTACTATTATTGGGGTCAGTGTCTCCTGGGTCAACTAGTGAGGAAGGAAGGTTCCTTCCGTTCAGAAAGGTATTTGAACGCAGCCTGTGTTGGCAGCTGAGCTGGGTATATCATGCACAATACTGTCTCTAGATCTACTGGTTAACCTTTGAGTAACCACTGTAATTGCACCTGTTTGTTTGGAAAGTCACTTAAATTAGTAATAACTTTTTCAAGTCTTGTGGAGTGAAATATATGTTTTGGAGCATTACTTTTGGAGCATTACATAATGACTCAATTAACATTTCCCATTCTAGGACCTCATGGGATACATTTAATTCCAACATGTTTTTCATGATTTAGAAAAAGCCCAATGTTTCCTCCTTTCAAAAACAAATTAGGTATTCCTATTGAGAGAGGCATTTTTTATCTGACCTCATTACATTAACAAAGCTCCCTCAAAAACAGACCAGACGCCAGACAACAGCATTGCTGGGTAAAAAGATAATCTCTCATGCATCATATGATGCTCATTCCTAAACATGTAATTTGGACAATCAATAATTGAGTAACTTGCAATTTAGCTTCCTGGTGCTGACATTGTCACCAATAGTAGAAATGCAATTAAAAACAATTAATGCATGCATTTGAGTTACACTGAGACACTGAACATAGAAAACCCTTTTTCCAGCCATTTAAACATTTTATTATTGGAAATGTAAGAATTTTGTAAGCAAGTAAGCACATTTGGATACAAAAGTATAAATGTGAATTTGTGAATAGTCAAAATAGCCATTATTTTTGCTTCAGATTTCATAACAATGGGATCAAAAGCATGAACCCACAGAAAATGTGCAGTACCTGTGTTCTACATACAATCCTGCCACATTTGCCTTTACAAGAGTTAGTGTCCTCCATAAGTATTGTAAAGAGGAAGCATTTTCTCTTCTTTTAGCTCTATACTCCAACAGTTTGGATTTGTAATCAAACAATTACTATGGGGTCAAAGTACAGATTCTCAGCTTTAATTAAATGTTTTGTTTTGTTTTCAGATTGGGTTCACCATTTCACCATTTACATTTTTTCAACATACTCCCCCTATTTCAGGGCTCCAAAAGTATTGGAAAAAATGATGTCCAAACAATGTTCTCGTGTATTTGGTCAACAATCCTTTGCATGCAAAAACTGAGTGAAGTCTGCAACCCACTGACCCCACCAGACGCTGGCTATATTCTATGGTGATTCTATGGGTCTGCCAGGCCTGTACTGCAGCCATCTTCAGTTGTTGTTTCTTTTTGTCTGAAATCTTATCATCATAAAATGAAATGCATATTCAATTAGATTTAAATGTGAAGATTGACTTGGCCAGTCAAGAACTTTCTGCTTTTTGGCCCTGAAAAACTCCCTAGTTGCTATGGCACTATGTTTGGGGTCATTGTCTGTATGATGTATGATGAAGTGCCATGCCTCCAAAGTGCCATGCCTCATAAGCATCAATTTGGAGGTACTTGCTTGTACTCGAGCAAAAAATGCTTCTGTACATTTGAGAATACATCAACATCATCAATTAAGACAAGCTGCCACAAGACAGTTCTTGTGGCAGCCAAACCATAGTACCCCTTCCACAATGTTGGTGATGATTGCTGAGCTCACCACCTGTGAAGCCAATTTCCCAATACTTTTGGTGACCTGAAATAGGGGGACTATGTATAAAAGGAGTTGTAATTTGTAAATGGTGAGAATCTCTACTTTAACCCCATGGTAATTGTTTGATTTAATATCCAAACTGTTGTATAGCGGTAAAAGAAGAAAAAAATGCTCTTTCCAGTACTTATGGAGGGTGTACTGTCCTCCTTACGTGTATCTAACCCAAATCAGACAGCCAGCCAAACTCCTATCACGGATGACACGAGAGTCAGGAAATAGCCTTCTAGCTCCAGGTTTATTGACGACTGAGTGTGTACAAATGGAGAGAAACTGTAAAAAAAATACAAAATCCAATCAAAATACAGCTTGTATAAACTATATAAAAGATATAAAAATATGACTAGGCTTACATAGTAATATGTATACTCAAATACAATCTATTTCAACAGTAAATACAAACAACACCATTGAAATGCAATGCTAGCTGCTAAACCACAGGCTACATGAGCTGGGCTGCTTATCTACACAGCACACAGAAAATTCCATAAACTATATCATCGGTACAAGATATACTTTTATGTTGCAAGATGTACTTAAGATGTAATAAAATACTCACAGGCAATGCTTACACAGGGCACAAAACCAAAGGATGGCTTAGATCTGTTGTGAGCATCTGACATGAGACAAGCTTGTTACTGCACTGAACTGAAGTAGTACTGAACACTACTTCCTGGTGTGGCAGGATAACGCAAACACAAAATAAATATAACATTGGCCAGAGGGGAGCTAACACAACGCATTAAATGCAGAGCATAATAGAGTTCACTGCATAGCTCCACCATAATGATATCATATTTTCCTTTCTCTCATTCAATACATACTGTAGCCTTGTGGATTCTGCTCATCTTTTCATTCTACTCACATTCCTGTTTGCCTCTTCCATGGCTGGGTTTATAACTGAATTTTAAATCAAGGTGTTTCTTCCCCAGCAGTGCTCCTGTTTTTCAGAGACAATGCTCCTGCGCTGCATGAATCCTCTGGGCCTTTCTTCATTTCCTTTGAACGGCCCTAGACTCCCGCAGACCCCCATCTCTGGCTACGTAAATATTCCATGAGCAGCTGCCCTCACACTGTGGATTGTGTAACACTATAACTTGCCTAAAAAAGTCATCCTTTTTAATATTGTTTTGATGTGAATTACTATACAAGCATGACGTATCTGCTTATTATGTGTAAGAAAGAGACACATTTTAGAATTAAGTTTCATTTAGCCATACTGTATTCTATTACATACTCCAATGCATTTTTTCAGCAAACCATGAGGCTTATTAATTGATATCACTAGGTATATTACTTGATACTTTTGTTAATACACTTTGAAAAGCTTACCATGAAGTATATTGTTATTAGTCCACCTACTAGTTTTTAAAGCAGAGACATTACTATTATCTCTAAATAAGATTGAATACAAAATGTAGTTGACACATAATCTGAAGTGGGGAAACATAGGGGGGCTCATCTAAACCCAACAGTGTGTACAGAATTTAAACTGACCACTACATAATTGTGATCACTCTGACCTGTGGTTAGAGCACCCTTAAAGGCACAGATTGGCACCATGACTCAACAGCACCCTTAAAGGCACAGATTGGCACCATGACTCAACAGCAAGTTATAAGTGGTCTTTGTTGTCTAAATTGCCAGGAAATATAAAAACGTTCTCGCAAATAAGCGAGAAAATAACCTTTTATGGGACCAGGAAGTAATATGTCCAAATTATGAAATCCTACAATGTCCATAGTGCTTTGCGGCTCCCAGCCAGCTACGTCCAAGCTAAGATGCACGGTAGTAAACACAAGTGATAGATGTATGCACTAACACGGTGCTTATGGATGTAAACAAACCAGGCAACAGTTAATTCGGGAACAGTAAGCTCACTCCTTGTTTTCAAAAACATTTGATTACCCCCAAATACATCATTCAGGGTAAAATCCTCAAACTAGCGATAACTAGCTTTTCATCTACAGAACACATTTGGAATCTGTTTTCATGCCCACATGTTCGTAAGGTGATCTGGACAACGATATTGAGGTAAAAAGAAAATAGTGAAGTGTCCCTTTAAGTTTGACCGAACTCAGTTGCAATGTACTCCAGAAATCACTTAACTCCCACTAGGGTCGTGCAAATTGCAATTGAGTTGTGTTAAACCATGTTAGGAATAGGTTAAAGGAGCTTTTTATTGAGGAATACAAACCACTTTCAATACACATTTGTTATGATATTTTAAAACATTCAATGGTTTTACCATCATCCACTGGGGTGACATTTTCTTCACTCAATTACAATGTTTTGCCATATTTCGTAAAATAGGCCTACCAGACTACAAATAGAGAATTCTTAATGAATTTGACCATCATGGTGCTTGTAATGGTACACATGTAATATAAATAAATTATGTAGTTTCACTTGGTTCTGAGATTTAAAAATAATGCAATACTTTTTAGTTTATCTAATATGCTATACAGTATGAACTTCGATGTACTGCTGGCAATAGCCGACACACTATCATGCGCGTGAAGGCAGTCACAACAGTAAAATGAAGGAGAGTGCAGTTACTGTACTATTGGTTAAACCGCAGAAAAGTCAACTCTCTAGCTCCAGACAGTTTCTGTGTGAATCAACTAAAAATTTTTGATTGGACACAGCAGTTACTATTTACTCACTCACAGGTGCAGCATAAACCAGTCAATTGCACCTTTTTTGGGAACATGTTCTGAAGCTGAAAGCACAGCAGGGGAGGCTTGTGGAGATAGAAATTAATACCATTCAATCTACTTTTGATTTCATTCCATGCATTACAATGAGCCGGTCCTCAGATTCCTACCTCCAGCAGCCTCCACTGAAGCACAGGTATACTAGGTGACAATGTAATTGCCCCAAGGGGTATACATGCAGTTTAAAAATGGATGACAACCCCCATATCTGTCTCTGGGGTGATCTGGCTACATTAGCTAGCAAGCAAGCTGACTTCAACTGCATATTTCTCTGTAGCAAAATGTTCTACCCGCTTGTAACTCACACACAAGATGGGCACAGATAAGAAATACAAAACTGCATTATACTTCTGCAGAGTAGTATTTTAAGAACAATTTCAAATAACTTCCAACATTTCCTTAGATTTCCAAAATTAGTATTAAATTACCATGGTCGAGGAAAGTTTCCAAAGCTTACAAGAATTTTGCAACCTTATGTGAGGACTCCTGGAGAATCCTGTAGATTCCTGGAGAAAGCATAAAGTCTGAAGGATAACCAGAACATACTGTATGCATGGTACTGGATTTTCAAGGTCGTTCCATTGTGTTCACACTTTAGGACTTTGTGATAAGACATTTGTGTAATTCGGATGTGTGGGCACATTTAAGGGCACACAATTCATGCTGATGAGGGAATCAAAAATATCCTTGCAACAGTCAGGGTGAAACAAAATGCAGCATTCTTTATAATCAAGAAGATCATGGGTCACCTTTGCCATTATCATTTCTGAATGCACACAATAACAAATTATCTTTCAGACAAATCACCTGCCATGCTTTAATTTTCCTGTTTATAATTTATTTCCTCCATAATGAGGAAGTGACAGGGTGGGAAAGGGAAACCTGACAGTCTTGAAGATGCCTCCCAAAAAAGTAATTAATAACAAGGCAAGGCGATCTGTTAAGTGCACCGTATTCATATTAACATTTGGATACTCCATTGTCTCCTTTAAGTCACAGTTATGAGATGGGCTATAAACTGGAATCACTAATCAATCTCTGTCGTCCTCAGATTCAACAGATGACATTTTTTTGTTCTATTGACAACGTTGCTCATGGGAATTGAAAATCACGCCTTAGTTTAACCATTTACTAAATATAAAATGGTTATGCAATTAGCATTGGCAAATTTGGATGGCTCCGATCTTTTGAGAGCTCCCTGCCTGGGAGTTATAAACGACTACAACACATACATGTAGATTACATGGCAGGGAGCCCATACATCTATCAACTCCCCGATAGATACAGACAGAGCAGAACCAAAGCAGGTGGAGGCTGGGGGTGGTGGTAGGAACAAAAACAATAGCAACAGTTTCATAGCACATTACTGACAAACAGTACCAGCAACAATAAGGTAGGCTACAGAGAGGTGTGCAGACTGACCACTTAAATAGGCTGCCATATCAACGTGTAACATGTGATTGTGTCAGGTGTGAACAGCTGACAGCTAGCATTGACTTAGAGTGTCCTGTCTGAACTAAGCTCACTCCATATGTGTTGCCCTTGTACACCACGTCCACATAAACTAATCTCATGACAATTTCAAGCGATCTCTCTTGCCAGCTTCCAAACACCACTCACAGCATGTGGTACATCAAATATTTTTTTTCTTTGTGTTAAACCCTGTGTTGCTAGTCCTTGATCAGAAATCTGCACGTGAAAATAGCAGTTTCACCAAATTACTAAATTAACTGACTCACTAAAATTGCTCTAGTTGTTCCATCCATCTCTTCTTAGTGTACTGTAATTCTGAGATACAGCTAATTAAAATGTCTATGATAAAATAATTAGCCTCAGCAGCAGACAATGCAGGGGGAAATTCTCTCCTAACCATTCAAATGTACTGATAAGAAAAGTCATCAAAGTTTCACAATTCCCTGTCTTTGAAGAAACTATAACTCAGTTATTAATTTTCATTGTCAGTCATTTTCAGAGCAATGACTCAGCATTTAAAGTGCTATTGCTTCTACTTTACTGTGCTCTGAAAAATATGTAAAACAGGACAGTTGATATTGTATGCAGGCATGGCTATACTGTATTATTTACCCATCTGGTGGAATCTGATGGAAATGGACCTGCCCTAAATCTCTCCTTCTCATTTCAGCATAACATACAAATTATGATATTCCTTTTGGTTTAGATTAAATAAACACACAGACATTAGGTAAAAACTCCCACTCACTTTGGAAACTTGGCAAACAGCTGGAAGAACCAACAAAACACATGTGTGATGACTCACTGGGAGTCGCACAGTGTGAACCACTAAGCAGGTGCTAATGTGCTAATTTGTCAAAGAGAAGCCCACAATAAACAATTCTGGGTTACTCTCTCAGTGAACCTGGAACCGGAAAATCTGTATTCAATTGCATGTAAATTTACTGCATACAAAGCTCAGAAATGCCTGAAACACAGTAATGAATTGGAAGTCGTACACATGAATCTTTTCCATTCATTTTGGATTTATGCTTATGGCTGGATATGCTGTATGCAACAAATGTTGTGGAATGTGGATTCATATTTGTATGCAATGTTTTGCAATTTAGCAGATACTTTTATCCAAAGCAACTTATAGTGCAGTAATTAACACATTTTCCTTGTGTTCCCAGGGGGAATCAAACCCAGCTACACGTTGCCAGAGCCACGCTTTACCAACTGAGCCACACAAAACCACATGAGACTCTACACAAGACCACTTATGAGGTATGAAAACATCTGACAAACTTTTGGAGTGGACTACGTCTTTATGTCTGAATATAAAAACTCTATTGCAATTAGACTTCCGCTCTGTAAAGCTTTGTACTCTGTGAAGCTTACTGTCAATAACCTCAGCTAAACGTAAACCATAATATCACAGAAGAAAACATGTTTGTAAAATAATATTGATATAAACTCCTGAGACCTGAAACATTTCCATTTACTTTGTATATTAATTTCACAAGACACAAACAGTGGCAGAAGATCCTCATGTGGATACCCACACCTGCTAAATAAACATTTCAAGCATTACTGGCTTTTTTTGTTCGGCAGAATGGAAAGCAGCAGAGAAGAAAAAGATGCTGTTTCAAAATACATCTATCTTTCTGAAGCTGATGGCAGTCAAAATGTTGTACTGCTGTGGAACAGTTAATCACTGCAAGACAGCTTGTGGAGCCTAAAATGTGCTGCCTTATACAGTTTACCTACTCTATCTCCAATGTCACTGCCTTTTGGCATTTACACCCAGAATCACTGTTAATGTTTGCAATTTTCTAAAGCTGATCAAACCATCACGATTTGATGGTTAATTCCCTGCCAACAGTAACTGCTGCCTGAACCTGCGCTGTTCAATTACTATTCCATTCCGTCATTATTTAAGGTGGGATAAAAGTCAATAGGACTAAAGTAACTGCCATATAGCACTTTCATTGTAGAATAATATTAATGGTAGAGGACATGGGAATATTATGTAGGTCACAGTAGATTGAAATTATAGCTGTATGTCATCATGTAAGACTATGAAAGAATGGGTTTCATTAGGCGTAAGGTCAGAAGAAAATTATAACCACAAAACAATCTAAATAACTGTGGGGGTAAAATCTAATTTAGAATTTGCAACTTCTCTATCACCTCTCAAATACTGGAAATACTACTAATGACCGGTCAATTCTCATCACAGTTTGTTATGTGGTGACGTTGCGCAGTGACGCTGCATAGTGACGTCGTCGTTGCTGGACAGTGTAACCGTTTGCACAGTGTTCCCTGCAAGCTCTGGTGGGGAACGCATACACAGAGGATGAGAGACTATTATAATCAGCAAAGTGGAAACTCATTTACTCACAGTAAACTGAAGTGAGAACTTTCCTTCAGGAGTACTATAGCGAGCTTCAAACTAAGGTCTTCAGCGGTGTTTGAATCCGCCGGCTGTCCCACACTCGGTCTCTCAGCATGGTCTCTCTGCTACATTAGTTGTGTCCCTCACGGGTAAAGCCGCAGGGGGCAAACAAACAACAGTAAGAGTGTATATGGATAGACAATTAGAGTCACACTCACATGTTTGGCAACAAGTACTTTGCTTTAGTCATGCTATAAGAGAGCTTTGTATGTATTTCTTGCCAGGAGGCTGGTTCGGTTCACTGTCCTTTACTCATCAGGTAGACTGGTTGTAGCTTCAGGGAGCTGCTCTGCTGTGTAGAGAAGGTCACTCAAGGCCGTAGTCAAGGGGAACAACAGACAACATATAAAACATGATACAGGTCAAGGAGGGAAAAACTTTAGGTTACAGTATGTAACCCCAGTTCTCTGAAGGAAATGAGGGAGACATCTCACCATAGGATATGCACCCTTGCGTACCCTATTTGCTGAAACCCTATTCAATCACTCCTGGACAGGTTAGGAGTGCTTTGCATGGCTGACCCCGACCCAGTCACCTTATAAAGACTACTGCAATGCACCGCCATTTCATTCTGCGAAACACCTCTTCACAAGCCTGTAAAAGAGGGACAATCTGGTGAGATGTCTCCCTCATCTCCTTCAAAGAACTGGGGTTACATACCAATAACCTAAAGTTCTCGTTCAGTTGACTTAGTTCGATCTCATTATGGTACATTTGTAAAATGACCCGATTGCCAAAAACCATAAAGAAAACCTGATAGAGTACATGGAGTTGTAGATGGTCCACCCTACTCAGCTCCAACACCCAGGAAAAAGAAGGTACAGTAAAATCCTGGCAGTACAATCTCCCGAATGTGAAAGGGGCCAGATTGGCTGCAGAGAGTATTCAGACACTTATCCTCCAGAGAAGAAGTGGTGGGGATGGAAGGAAAACAGTTCACGGCATTAGGACGTCACCCTGCTAGGGGGCCTCCATGCACCACAAAATCTGCTTCCGAATTGAGTCTGCCTGTACTGAGAGACAACGGATGGTTGCTGCTCCAAAGTGGCGAGTGCTGTTGTCTCGGGCTGAATACATTTGTCGCATATTCAATACAGGTAAAAATGAAGATGAAGTTAAGTTATACAAGCTAGACCAACCTAATTAGCCTACCAAGGCTATGACATCCAAAATGCAGCGCACAGGGTGCAACAATCACATTTGAAAACAGCAGCTGTGCATTCTGATATGACATGCATAAAGAACTTACGCTGGGGGGCTGTTGGAAATGACTAGAACGTGGAAGTCTTGGAGTCTTCCCAGTCGAGATTGAGCTTCAGGTGGTGAGCAGACATCCAGGCAGAGATGTCTGCGAGACACGTGTCACCACCTGTTCGTCAGAGAGAGGGAAAGAGAATGGAGTATGGAGAACGTCCATGACAGCGAAGGAGAGCAAATTGTTCTGAAAGAGAAAGTACAATAGTTGGTTACAGACAGCACGTTCAAGAGTTTCATATAAGAAGGAAAGTAGGGATACAACTCTGTAGTTTTGGACAACAGATGAGTCATGTGTTGGCTTCTTGAGAATAGGTTTGACTCTGGCTGTCTTAAAGGCAGCAGGGACAGAGCCAGTGGTCAGGGAGGAACTGATTTAGGGTGGTAAAGAAAGGAAGGAGGTAGTTCGAAGTTGGAGAAGGGGGTGAAGGGATGGGATCACGAGGACAGGTGGTTGCCAATTGGGTGAGACAAGTTTTAAGATATCATCAGGGGAGAGAGGGAAAATAATAGATGATAAACCAGAGACAGAGTGTACCATAGTGGGCTTGGGAGAAGTGGTAGTAGTGATAGCAAAAAAATGTGGAAAACAGTTTCCTTGGGTCAGAGGCAGAAGATTGCATTTCAGAATGGTAGAAAGAAGCTTTAGCAGCAGACACAAAGGAGGAGAAATTAACGACGAGAGAGTGATAAGAGGTTAGGTTGTCAGGATGGTCAGTTTTCCACATTTCCTCTCAGCTGCCCAAAGCCCTGTTCTACTAGCTTGCAGGGATTCAGATAGCCAAGGTGCGGGTGGAGAGGATCATGCTGGCCTAGTGGTGAGTGTACAAAGATAGTCAAAAGATAAGGAGAGAGGGGATAGGAAGATGGAGGAGACAGTATCAGTAGACAGAAGGGAAAAGGATTCAGTAGAGGGTAAGGAGGAAGAGAGAGAGGTGGGAGAGAGGTAGGTTGTGGTGGGTGGTAAAGAATTTGAGTGGGTAGAATTTGAGTGGGAGGTGATGGATTTGAGAGGAAGGGAGAAGCATACAAAGTGATGATCAGAAACCAGAAGGGGTAACAGTAAGGTTGGAGGAGGAGCAGGAAGGTCGGAAAAAGGGTAAGGTCAAGTGAAACTTCTCTGACTTGATGTTAAAGTCACCCAGGAGAGTGAGCAGTGTGCCGTACTCAGGGAAGAAGCTTAGAAGTACACTAACCTCATCTAGGAAGTCACTAAGCTGACCTGGGGGGCGATGGATAAGAACAATGTGAAGTTTGACAGGGATAGTAACAGAAACAGCATGGAATTCCATAAGGATGTGATTTATTTAGTTCCTCCTTCTCCACCATGGCCACCCTGAAGCTTGAGAACTTCAGTGCTGCCACCTACGACAAGATTTACAGAGCTGCTGCCCAGTCCTCCTCTCTGTCTACTTGGCAGTATAGGCTAAGGAGCTGTGCGAGAAATTGATGGAGCTCCGCCTCCTTGCCAGCCACTCAACCAGTGCTGAGGCTACTGGCAGAGTGATGGGGCATGCGATGGTTGGCCAGAGATCTCTCTGGCTCGACAAAACTAAACTGTTGGAGAAGGAGAAGAAACATATGCTTGAAGACTAGAGCTGGGACCTCCCTGATGGAGTCGTGGTGCGTGTGTGCAGTCACTTCCTGGGTCCTGCACAGGGGAACACGGCACAAGTTCTCAGCAACTGAATACAGCCCTTGTTGGACAAGGGAGCTGTCCGTCCGGTGCTGAGGGAGGCTTCTACAGCCTTTCTTGACAATTGATATTCCCCAAGGTGCAGGTTCAGAGACTGCATGCAGCCCGAATCCAAGAACGCCTGGTGCGTATCATGTTATCCTTACCGGAAAACAATACGCCTCTCCTGGTCCGGGGGGAGGGCCCGGTATGTTGCCGATGCGGACGACCTGCCCCACCTCCATCACTGGGCAATTCGCCTGGACATGGCCCGGCCGCCCACAGCGCCAACACACCCCCCCTGCCGCTCGGGGTGCTTCCTGTGGGGCCAGGGCTGGTTCTCGACATGCCTGCCCCTGCCATCTCGTCCTCGCGGCGGGCGCCGGCCTCTCCTCGTCTGGCACCACGGCTCCTTCCGGGCGCCGGCCCGGAGCTCCCTGGCGCAGGGCCGGGGTTGGTGGCCGGGGCTCCCGCGGCGGGAGGGAAAGATTGTCCTCCGCCAAGGTAATGGCGGCCACGAGATCCTGGGGCTGTTGGTACTGGACCCAGGCGGCGGTCCAGGCCGGGGGCCGCGTGAGGAACTGCTCCATCACCACCCGGTCCCCGTCCTCCTCCGCCGAGCTGTTCCTTGGGTCCAGCCACCGCCACACGCTGTCCTGCAGCCGCTGGGCGTAGGCAAAGGGCCGGCTCCCCTCCTCCATCGTCAGGGCTCGGAACCCCCGACGGTGTTCCTCCGGGGTGAGGCCCAGGCGGTCTCGATTCACCCGGGCTAGGGAGGGATAATCCCGCTGGGCGGCCGCTGGCAGGCTGTGGGCAGCGAGCTGCGCCTCACCTGACAGGAGGGGAAGCAGATGGTACGCCCACTCGCCGTCCGGCCACCCCGAGATCCTCGCCGTCCCCTCGAACACCGCCAGGAACGCCTCCAGGTCGTCCAGGTCGTCCATCTTCTGGAGGGCGACCTTGGGGGGACCTTGTGCCAACCTGGGCGCCGGTCCCGCCCTGATGGCCCCGACAAGCTCCCGGAGGAGGGCACGGTCCTCAGCCCTCGCCGTCGCCATCTCTCCCACCACGGACTGCTGCTCCTGCTGCTGGTGGGCCTGCTGCTCCAGGATGAGGGTCAACCTGGCGATGGCCGCGCTTAATGTCTCCATATTTCTTTTTCCTCTCTGCCTTCACTGTGTGTCCCAGGTCAGGCGCCAATGTAACAATGTCCTTGCAACACAGAGGCGGACTCAGTAGGTGTGGTAAGGGCAAACCCCGTTTATTAACACTTTTGCTCGGTTATCTTTCGCACTCAATAACCCCTCGTCGACTTTCCAGTCGCAGCTTTCCAGCCTCCCTGCAAAAGCAGAGGCACACACATCTTAAACCATTTCGTTAACGAGGCTTCATTCGTAACAGGTGCGCAACCAGCCTCGTTTCCATAACCCTGGCCACGGTCCTGTAGCTCCCTCTACAGGCCGAACACTGCATGTCTCCCCACAGGGTGTTTGAGAGTTGGCTTGAGAGGTGTGGTGTGGTGCCTTTTCAGTGCTCCACTCCAATAGCCCTCTCCTTACAGGACCTGCCATTAAAGGCTACATTGCCACCATCCGGCATGCCATGTTGGTCCTTGTGAAACGAATATAAGGGCTCACCCCCTGGTCCATTGTTTTGCGAAGGGAGTGTGCCGCATCTGTCCGGCCCCCCAGGCCCATTTGGGACTTGTCCCTGGTTCTTGATGCACTTATGAGTGCTCGATCGAGCCTTTGGTGACTGTCAACTATGAGACATTGTCTTATAAGACGGCATTGTTGCTAGCCTTGACCACGGTCAAGAGCGCGAACAACCTCCATGCGCTCTCGGTTCATCCTTTATGCACTCAGTTTGCCTCTGGTGACTCTAGGGTGACGGTCCTTGGCTCTGGAACTGAGTATGGTGAACCAGGTATATTTCCATGCACTCACTCAGGTTTTCTGTACAGGCTTTGGCAATCAGGCATGGCAAAGGTCCCTTAGTGAGATGTCGAACCGAGTCGACTGAAAGAGAACTTTGTGTTACAGTATGTAACCCCAGTTCTCTGAAGGAGATGAGAGACATCTCACCAGATTGCCCCTCTTTTATGGGGTCATGGAGAGGTGGTTAGAATGAAATGGGCTCGCATTGCAGTAGCCTTTATAGGCTGGGCTGGGGTGGGGTCAGCCTTGCAAAGCGCTCCTGGCCTGTTCTAGGCATGATTGAATAGGGTTTCAGCATATAGTGTACGCATGGGTAGATATCCTATAGTGAGATGTCTCCCTCATCTCCTTCAGAGAACCGGGGTTACATACTATAACCCAAAGGTTTCTGTCAGCCAAGAGTTTGCTCAATTAGACTAATTGTAACCTCACTTTCCCCAGAGCTAGAAATAATGTATAGCCTTAGCCTACATTTTCCGATTTGGATGAGAACTCTGTTATGCTGTTGCTACTTCTGTGCATATCTGAACGTCTACAGCAATAAAATAAACTGCTCAGATTGAGGACATACAGTTGTAAAGACTGTGAAAAAAACTGTGTGAGCCCAAACAAACACTCCCATAGCAGCGCGCACAAACAACAGCCACCGTCGGATTACTATTACTATACACTACGCTATTACTATACGTCGGATTACTATTGTACATGACCTGAATTTTTTTTTTAAATAAAGAAAATAATAACTTGTTTTATTCATTTCTCTAGCAATGTGACTGCCGATGGCACTTGTTCTTAAGGTTTTACATAGGATGACTGATGTGTAGTTTGTAAATTGTAAGTTTCTGTAACAAGCACCAGCACCAATGCTTTATCACAAGTAAAACTGAACACAAATCTGAAGCAATAATTATATGGAATGAAATATAATTATACATATTTGCAAGAAGGTCTATACATCAGTCATTTGCTAAAGGTAAAAAATGTTAAAGTGGACGCAAAATCGGTGCATTGTTGCTTTCCCTGATCATGGCCAAGCGTGTGAGTGAATTTCATGCACTATTGAACCTTTACAGGTACACCTGCTGCTGTTGCCTGCAGCGGATGAGGGATGATCACACATCCCCTTTATCATTATTATATTGAGGAAATTTGGGATTCTGGAGATCCTTTTCATTCTTGGTCTACCTCATTGTGTGGTTTTTATTATTTATTTATTTTTATTTGTTTTACTCACCAGTATGATGCTTATTTTCATACAGTAAGCATACAAGTTATGTTTGAAAATAATTATACTTTTATCGTAAAAATCTCACATGCATGTTTGCAGAGTGTTGGAAGGAGAGTGCTACTGTCTTCTAAGAAAATAGACACGCCAAACTGGGACAAACAGCACCACAATAGGTTCACTCTTGACTATCCTGTTAAATCTTCCATTTACAATGTTAGATGTTGGTGATTTTAGGTAGTGGACTTTCATTTGTGAAAGAATAACATACAGGTGTGCTATCAGACATTGTTCCAGGTGTAAGGATTGATGGAGCAAGCAGTGGACAAAGGGAAACCTGTCAAGTAATGAAACCTGTGAAAGGGTCAGTGAGACTGTGGCCTAAAAGATCTCTAAAGTTGATGGAGTACCAAAAATGTAACATCTGACATCATCAACCCTCTCAAGCTGTTGCCGGTTTGAAAATGTGCTCCATTTTTCAAGGGTAACCTCAATCCCTTACCTCACTGCCCAGTCTAACCCTACTAAAGTTGTACCCAAGCTATTACTTTCAGGAGCGACTTTCCGTGGACATCATTGGTAACTGGCCAAAGCATATAACTGACAACAGATAAGTAGATTCTTTATCATTTCATTATTGTAAATCAACATACCAAAGTGGTGTGTAACACATCGACTTTTTCTACCAGATGCACAGTAATAACAGACAAGTTTACCATGTTTACCACTGCCTGGTCTTAATCATTGCTGATCTACAGCTCCAACATTCCTTTATGCTAAAGTGTTTACATGTTAATCTCTGTGCTTTTTAAATTACACTGGATATGATATGATATTTATTCACAAGTTGTTAACATCAGAGGACGATATAGCAGACACCTAAATTGACGCTCCATGCTCCAGCTGCATTATTAAGAATGAGAGGCATACTCTTTGATTTATTGATGTATTTAAAGGGGAAATTGTTTTCTCCCATGACCTTGAGAATATGGTTGGTGATTTGGATTCTAGAGCAGCCCTACTGTATAATGGAGATTAATAGTCATGCTCTCATGTCAAGTAGTGGACACACGTAAAGGTATACAGATAGAACATACACACTGTAAATCTTGAAGGTCTTCAGTGGCCGGCTGTGTTGCTTTAGATATAGCTGGAAAAATTTAGGTAGCGAGAATTTGTATTGTGCACACGCAAAAAAATCGAAAGTTTTGTATATAAACAATCACATCAATAACCCCCTCCCCTGTATGTAAGTAGGTGCTGTCTCTGATAGGGGCGGGTCCAGGTCGCTGTGTGGTTCAGCTCCCAAAAAACAAACAAAGCAAAAACTGAAATCTAAACAGAACAAAAAAACAAGCCAAACAAAACAAGGACCAGACCAGCTATGCTTAACTACGTCTGATTGCGAAAACGGTTACAAAGCAAGAGCTATCAGGAGTCATTTCCATATTCAAATATACAAAACTCGCCAGATCAAGTTGATTGATATTATTATTATTACACTAGAAAGTAATGATTGATATTATTCTTACAGTAGAAATGTATGTTGACAGAAGGGTAACATCTACCACCGTTCCTGTCTCTTGGCTATATTCAGCATAGGGTTTCCATATCCTGTCAAACACTTCAGGTTTGTCAGCAATCCATTGAGACATTGTTGGTGGGTAAGAGGCTTTCCAATGGGTTGCTATACATTTACTATACTATACTATACATTTACTATACTATACTATACATTTACTATACTATACTATACATTTCTTTGCTGCTTTTTCTTTGATAGTAATCACCATTGTCAAGATTTCCAAGAAAACAGAGACAGGGAGCAAGTACTATATTAAATCCCAAACAAGATTAAATAAAATAACATATAATTTCCCAAAAGGGGGCCAATTCACTGCAAGACCATAACATGCCGTGTCCTGCTTAAGTAATGGGACAGGGAAGCATTTTTTCTTCTAACCCTAACTCTAACCCTATACTCCACAAGTTTTGTGGGATTAACATAGAGACTCTCAACTTTTATTTGACAGTATTTGTGTATTTAGATTTAGCGTTTGCCTTGGAGTCTGGAAGTCAAGGAAGTTATCTGGAAAGAAAAAAAATAATCTGGAAAAAACAATCAAAAACATAGCCAAAACCTTAGGCTTGGCGAAATCAACAGTTTGGAACCATGGAACCAAACGGCTGGTAGGCCAAGGAAGACTTCAACAGTAGATGACTGTAAAAGGCATAATAACGAGAGAAAAAAAATAAAAAATAACTGTCCCACTGATCAGGAACACTCTCCAGGAGGTACAAGTGAATGTGTAATCGACTACCATCTGCAGGATATGTCACCAGCCAATCTATAGTACAAACCACTAGTTGTCCTAAAAAAGGATGGTCAGGTTACAGTTTGCTAAAAAGTCTCTAAAAAGTCTGCAGAGGTCTGGATAAAGGTGGACAGGTAAGATGAATATTATCATGTACCAAAATGATTACATGTGAAAAGGTTGGAGAAAAACGGATCTGCCCATGATTTACAGTATACCACCTTGTCTGTGAAACATGGTGGAGGGGGTGTTATGATTTGGGCATGTATAGCCAGAACTGCCTAACTTGTCTTAATTGATGATGTAACTGCTGACGGCAGCATCAGAACGTATTTTGAAGTGTACAGAAACATGTTGTCCACTTGAGTACAAGGAAAAGTATCATACAGTAAGACAATGATCCAAAACATGCTATAGCAACTAAGGAGTTTTTCAGGGCCACAAAGTGGAAGGTTATTGAATGGCCAAGTCAATCTTCATATTTAAATCCAATTGAACATGCATTTAATTTCCTGATGATAAGATATTATGCAAAAAGACCTCAAAACAAACAACTAAAGATGGCTGCAGTATAGACCTGGCAGAGCATCACCAGAGCATCTGTTGGGGCCAGTGGGTTGCAGACATCAGGCAGTTGTTGCATGCAAAGGATTTTCATCCAAATACTAAACATGAGTGCTTAATTTGGGCATTATATGAATCTGTCCTATTACTTTTGGTGTCCTGAAATAGGAGGACTATGTATACAAAGTGTTGTCATTTCTAAATGGTGAAACCAATTTGTACACACAAATAAAAGCTGTACTTAAACCTCATAGCAATTGTTTGATTTCAAATCCAAACTTTGAAAGTGTAGAGCCAAAAGAAGAAAAAATGCTTCACTGTCCCATTACTTACACAGGGCACTGTATTTTCCCCTCATCTTTCCCTCATCTGTCTAACTGTGTCTGTCTATCGATCTATCTAACCTTCTCTCATCTATCTATACAACTATAGATCTGTCTATCTAACTAACAATCTATCATCTATCAATTATCTATCCAACCAACCACCAGACCAACCAACCAACCAGTCATCCATCCATTGAACCAACCAAACCATCTTTAACTTTATCCACGACCATAATAAGACTATCTGACTTTCTTTCAACTCCCCAGCAAATCTGTCTATCTATCATCCAAAATTATTACCAATTTTGCAAGCCTACAAAATTTCTTCTGGAACTTCTTTTTCTAGTATGAATTTGCATTTGGGTGGGGCATCTCGTTCCTTGCTCCTTTCCTTGGAGCGAAAAGTAATGGGCAGTTCTTACGACAAACATACCTCATGGCTTGTTCAATAAAAAAATATACAAGATACAAGACACCAACCAGCATAGGGCACAGCCCTTCATTATCGACTCCAGCACCGATAACACTAAAAGGCCTCCCCAGACTCTGAAGTCAGGTACGGACTTCAAGTCACTTTAAGCAGGAAGGATCTCCATGATATTTAAAGCTGTTGGGACATTGGTGATATTGACCCACATCATGACACGCCATGTGAATACTAGGAATAGTGGATTGTAAAAAATGGTTAACAATCCTATTTGTTACAAAGCTTTTGGGAAACCCACCTGTAAAAAAGTTCATATAATCATTAATTTATTTCAAATGTCTTTATAATTTAATGATACACTGCAGTAAATGGATGCTAGTTTCCTGTGAAATTACTACTTTTTCATTCTGCATACATTTCAGCACAACCTTTTCCCTTTCTCCACAGTCATGATACAGGCTAACCCACAGTGGCTATTGTAGGGATCCATATCATAATCAGCATCTTGACCACTGTTGCGTCGCCTCAGGAGCAATTACCTGGATCAAGCTGCCCACTCCGTTGAGGTTGGATGAGAACTGCCTGCACCACTGCTTTTCTGTGGCTGGACTATACTATCTCAAGGGTCTGGTCTACCCCGTCAATCTGGGCGGAGAGGAGTCTCCGCCTCCATTGATCACGTCTGGAGAGGTGCTTCCAACTGCATGAATGGTCAAGTCAAACTGTCATCACAGACAGACAGTTCCTTGAAATGGGTCACACAGCACCTCCGAAGAATCCTCATGCCTTCTAAAGGGTAGCCTACACCAAAGATTTATTAGTGTCAGCTCAGTATGTAGTATGTGCCAATCAGACTGAGCTATCCTGTATCTAATTTTGTTATGATGAGACAAAGATCGCAACCACATCATCATTTTTGGTGGTTAACACAACATTTAATTTTTGAGGTTAACACATGTTATTTTAAAATGTGCAAATTAAGTTCCATTTCTGACAGCCAGAAATCATAATAAATCCAGCCGACTCTTATTCTTTCACATCTCCAAAGCAACAGATAGGTCTTGTAATCATTGTATCCTGTCTATAGCATGTTAGGAATACTATGCACAGACAAAACATAAAACCTCAGACAAAACATAAAACCCCATTATTGTGTGTTAAAAGTCTTGGGGAAATACTCCCTTCTCTCATTTGTGCTTTTACAGCAAGGAGGAAATGGGATGCTTATTTGCCTGATACCTAGACTGCTGTATCAGTGATAAGGCACAGCGAGTTCCTCTAGGATCAATACCACCCAGTCTTGTTATATTTCACCCTGATGGGGAGGTGTCAAAACACAATCAGACTCATGCAGAGACAATTGCATGTTATGCTGTATACTGTATGTAGGCCATACGGTACATGGGCCCTAAGTTGCTTTATATTGACGCTGTATGTAACACTGCAATCATTAAGTAACTTGGGTAAAAAAAAATTATGAACGTGTTTGATATTCATTGATTTGATATCACACTGTAAAAAGACAATAAGTACAGTTCCTCAAGGGTAGGAGAATTAGATGTGCGGTCAAATACTAATAAATAAGACCAGACATATTTTCATTGATCAGCACCTTTCCTGATACACATTGTCGAAACGTTAGCAGTTCAGTCCTGTAACTTAGCACACAATGTCAAGCTGATGATTAGCCTAACAATCAGCTAATGATTGATGGAAATGATTGGCCCAATGATTTTGGACAGAGGAAATTGACCTCAATAGAATACTGAGAAGTAAAGAAAAAAAGCTCTCAGGCTGGCACCCAGACTAATAGTGTTGCATAGCACCCCCTTCAGACCTGGGTGCTACAATTTATTTTCTTGCTTACTACGCTGCACACTGAGCTTAGAAACAATTTGAAATGTTTCCTCCATGCAGGCCACTTGGGGTATACAGCACATATGCATGCTAGGATGTCCACCCCTGTGAATAGTGAGAAATATTAATAGGGTAATTTCTGGTGCACATCTCTGAGGGAGCACTGTGAGGAACACTACCAGGAAATCCCATTCTTTCCTCCAGGGGCCTGTGCAGCTGTGCTCATACCACACTCGTCTGAAGCGTTGTCTGAAGCGTTTATAGCCATGCCCACATTAACAGGCAGAGCTGAATAAACGATCCCTTCTCCCACCATTCCCTTCCATTGCTCAATGCTACAATCTGGCTAGCTTGTCTCAGAGGCCTTTGTCCAACCGGGTCCCCAGCATGAGTTGACCTATTGGTCGAGACGCATGTCACATCTGTTTGGGGAATGATGTATGATAACCAGGAGGAGCCTGGTGCTAGCACTGCTGAACGATGAGAAGTTTGTGCTGTCTGAGGAGGTTTTGGATGGGAGGTCTGATACATTTGCCACTCCAGTGTGGAGCAGGCTCACAGCAGGAAGCTAGGGGAGGGCTCAGTGCCACCAATTAAAGTGTGGCATTGTTCACCTTGGATAGACACACATCCCTGTAGTCCACACTGATTGACACTGCCCCAACAGATAAACAGTTAGCCCTAACAAATACATGTCACCCCTGGGACAAGAAGAACAGGTGCAAGGCATTTTCTGGATGGGAGACAACATCAACATGGACAAAACATCAACAATTAGTCAAGGCTAATCCTCCAAGGGTCTTGTCTGAAGGACACAGTAGTTTATAGATTTACCTTTTTTGTTGTAGAAAAAGATTTACCTTTTTGTTACCTTTTATGTTGTAGAATTGTATGGGGTATAAAAAGTGAGAATGAAATGAAAAAAATTATAAATTACATGCAATGATTAATGTATTTCTTAATTATAGATATACAATACTGTAGCAAATTAATTTGAGGCAATATCTTGACACAATTACTCAATACCAATGAAGTTATTGAATAGCTGCTGTAAGAATAGTTTTGGTTATCATAATAACAATGTCATTATGCATTCCGGTCTGTTGAGAATTAAATTAGCCTTTGTATTTACATCTTGTGGATAACAAATTAGAACAATTTAAATAAGTGTTGCAGATATGGACAATATTCGTTTGATTAACTAGGTTGTAGATATTTCACACACAATTATTTGACCTTAGGCGGAGCCTTTCACCTCTCTCTCTTTCCCTCCCTTAATCCTTCTCTCTCTTTCTCTCTGCCTCCCTCTCTCCCACTGCAGGGTTCAGCAAAAAAGGAGCCAATTCGAGTCCACATTTAACAGCAGAGGGTGCCAAAGCTTTTTCTGTTTCAGGTTTGGTGGCAGGAACATTTATCTACCTTTAATTCTTTCTGTTAATATAAAGGTAATCTCCCTCAAATTAGCATTCCAGATAAAAACACAGATGTTTGCTTAATCAGATAATTAACAGAATTCAGTTGGAAGGAAATCTGAATGCATTAATGAAAAGCTGCTAGGCTACAGCCTGTACATTTCATGAAAAAACGTTTTATTAGAAAAGCAAAAGCAACACTTGACATTATTAAGTTGTTATGACTACTGTACATGGCCATCAACCTGACTTGCAGCAAATGCCCTCCATGTGGAAGCCTGAGATACCACTGAAACTCACTTAGCTACACCAGTCAGCTGCCTTCCAAAGTATAGGTTGGTGATATTGGACAAGGGCCCAAAAAGTGAGGAATGAAAACCCTGAGCATTATCATCCTAGTTCCTGGCAGGTGCACCGTTATTTGTGATCAAGAGTGCAAGCAGGGAGCTGTGGCTAAGATGTGAGCATGCTTAATGAAACTACACATATATGTGGTAGCACTGTAGCTGCTATGTTTAAGGAAGTCATTCCTGATGTCTAATCTAGGAACCACCGCATGGTTACTGTGTATGTGCAGTATTATCTGGCTCATCGATGACACATTCATTTATTGTTTTCCCAATTACATGATATAGTCATCCTTCAAATAATTATGTTGGTGTACCATCTGGTTTTGGTGGAATTGCATTTACTGTATATTAAATTGTAACTCTTATGGACATGGCAGGAGGGAGAGAGAGAGAGAGAGAGAGAGAGAGAGAGAGAGGGATTCATAAGCCATGTTTAACTGTAATGATATTTCATTTTGAAGTGTTTTCTTATTTGTAAAGATCCTATTTGGTAATCTGCTTCCTTCATGTCTTGCTCTGTCCTGTCAGAAATATGAAATAGCATAGCCAAACAACATAGCTTTTCCAGTACATACATCATAATGTTAATATGACTTTATCTCTAAGACATCAGTAGTCTGACTGTATAGTTCTAAACAAGTGGATACAAGGCACTATCGACTAGTGGATATAACACTGTTTTGAGATCAACCCTAATGCATGTATTCAAAAGTGTGTAGCCTTTTTCTAAAGACAATAGTATAGTACAATTATGGTCACATTATATCTGATTCATTTAAGGCTGAAATCAGAGTACATTTATTTTGCATTAAAGGCATCAGTGGGCCATTAAAGGGGGAGTTTACCCAAAATAAATGGTCTTGTGTGTTTCTGGTCAATCAACGATGCATACCGCCTCGAACTATCATCATTTCACATTCAGCTGCATCCTAGCCTTTGGAAATGTGTTTGTCTGTGTTTACTGCCTAAACAACTCTCATATCATGTTAACATATGTCAGACCAGAGTTTTTGCACTCTGACCCTGCTCTCTGACTCTGACCCTGCTCTACTCTGACCCTGCTCTCTGACTCTGACCCTGCTCTACTCTGACCCTGCTCTGACTCTGACCCTGCTCTACTCTGACCCTGCTCTACTCTGACCCTGCTCTCTGACTCTGACCCTGCTCTACTCTGACCCTGCTCTCTGACTCTGACCCTGCTCTACTCTGACCCTGCTCTACTCTGACCCTGCTCTCTGACTCTGACCCTGCTCTACTCTGACCCTGCTCTCTGACTCTGACCCTGCTCTACTCTGACCCTGCTCTCTGACTCTGACCCTGCTCTACTCTGACCCTGCTCTACTCTGACCCTGCTCTCTGACTCTGACCCTGCTCTCTGACTCTGACCCTGCTCTACTCTGACCCTGCTCTCTGACTCTGACCCTGCTTTACTCTGACCCTGCTCTACCCTGACCCTGCTCTACTCTGACCCTGCTCTCTGACTCTGCTCTACTCTGACCCTGCTCTCTGACTCTGCTCTACTCTGACCCTGCTCTCTGACTCTGACCCTGCTCTACTCTGACCCTGCTCTCTGACTCTGACCCTGCTCTACTCTGACCCTGCTCTCTGACTCTGACCCTGCTCTACTCTGACCTGCTCTACTCTGACCCTGCTCTACTCTGACCCTGCTCTACTCTGACCCTGCTCTCTGACTCTGACCCTGCTCTACTCTGACCTGCTCTACTCTGACCCTGCTCTCTGACTCTGACCCTGCTCTACTCTAACCTGCTCTACTCTGACCTGCTCTACTCTGACCTGCTCTACCATGCCAGTGATCCCCAGAGAGCAGCACGCGCTAGCTCTAGCGCTGTTCAATACAAGGACCTCACATGGGAATGTGAGAGGGGAATCTTGGGAGTTGTAGGAATTGACTCAAATGGCAATTTAGATTGATCAGGGCATTCAAAGCAGGATATCTTGACTTAGAGATCATTTTAAAACGTGATTATTTGTGAATTTGTCTATTATTGACCAATGAAAACATTGGATTCATTGACCAAATTCATTGGATTACAGGTTGAAATTCCACTTTAAGCTCCAGCAGCTGTTCACATGTTCATTTGTCTTCCAGAAGTTGCTGCTCAGGTGAGTGTTCAGGAATGTCAGGATTGTGCCCCTGTCTGATGTGCATTACACTCGCAGAGCTCATTGTGAGGTAATTGTGTCGGTTTGAATGAACATCTCTGTGACATTTAAACCACGGGGACTCTGTGACGTGTGACAGAACAAGAAGAGAGAGCCCTCCATATGTGCTAATTTCAACCCCTCTTGTACATTGCCCTTGATTGTGGCGTTGAGTCTGAGGATGAATCACACCAATCACACCAATCTGGAGATTGTCTCAGAAATCTCCTTTCCACCGTGCCAGGATGGGCTCCCAACTCGCCAGACTGGCCAGCACTGCAAGTGACAGATGTCCGATATGTCTGGCATGGATTAGCTAAAAGATTATTTCTGCATCTTCTCTGGCTCAGGAGCCCCATTTCCTCAGACAATTCATTGGTCCCCAAACCATATGCACTCTATGAAGCATCCAACAAGCAGAAATGGAGGGGGGACCAAGCCATGTATCTGTCCTTGACAGCAGAATGATTTGATTACATTTCAAGGTCAAAGTGGAAGAAAATAGTTTGTGAACTTATTTTTGTATATTGCTTTTAATGATATGTAGCTGAAACAGTGGTGATTACTGATTATTCAGATTCTTATTCTTATATTATTCAATCATACTACTCAGGGTGCAGTTCTTGGAGGGATAAATATGCTGTATACATACTCAAAAGCAAACAGGCATCTCACAAAACCAAATGCTTCTCTGATGGGTGCTCAGTATAGAAGATGATGCAGGTGTTGTCCTCCTATACAGGAAAACCAGAGTTACAGTTAAAACTGGGTGTTCCACACCTGTTTAGTCAGTATAAGTATAGGAAGCAACATGCAGATGGGATGGGTTTATTTATGCTTCAAACATTCAAGCGTTTGACTTTTATACATTTAAAGGAAGCAGTTACTAATGATCCCATATTTAAATATTGTATTATATATTGGTCAGATTAACAAATTGTTACAACACTGTTTAATTACAAGATGATTTTCCCCTCAAATTGTTCTTGTGCACATGACATGTATTTTCAAATGTGTTAAATATTAACTTATCCCAAGGTCTCAGCTCTTTCTTGTTATACTTTCACCTCATGTGAAACATTGTTATTGTGATTATTAATTTGATCAGTAAAATGGCTCCTGTGGTGGGAAATAATGCCATATACCGGTAAGTATTTGATTAATTTATTTTTCCACAGCAAAGGCAGAAATGATAACCCTCCAGACTAATGCAGAGTAAAAAAGCTTTATCCACCTCACATAATGTTCCATCCAGCATCGCCAACAGTGATGACCAGTCAAATTGGATTAAGCTTAGTTGGCTTGGGGCTCCTCTGCAGCTGCTGCTGTTTGATATGGGGTTTTAGGTGAGCTGCAAGTGTTAACTTGGCTGGACTAAAAAGACGAGCAGAGACACATTTATTTCATATGAAAGTACAAGATATGATACCAGCAAGTTCATATCCCTGATGAGAAATAGAAAACTTCTTTTTTTCTTGAATGGATGATTATAATTTAGATTAGTCTCTCACACCATTATAAGAATAAAGGGTTAAGGTTAGGAATACATCTCACACCATTATAAGAATAAAGCCACTAAGACAAACCATCAAAACAAACCACAAAATAACAGGACCTAACAAATAATGTATGTATTTGTGACAACTGACATAAGATAGGTGGTCCCATATTCACGATGATTCATTTTAAACTACTGATTTAATTCCTATACTGTAGGAATACGTACCTATACATATTCAAGTTGTAGCATACAATAATTGTTTTATGATTAAATGTTAAAATTAAACAAAGCTCAAAGTATCTGTTCATTGAGCTTCTCTGTGTGCAATGGAGTTGTCTGACACCCTTGAAGACCATTACTTTCTAGAAAGTCACAATGTTACCGATAAGCCTTTAATCTTTATTGGTGTAACTGTATCCCTGTTGTCCTCATAATTGCTATCAGTGTATTTGTTCAAGCCCCAGTCTATACACATGTCTTGTCTTTTATTCTTTGTCTGATGAAGGTTGTGAGACCGAAACATCATGTTTTTAATCTGGATTAAATAAAATCCTGTATTTCCGTATTGAGAGAGTGCAGCACCTTTTCTACTGCACCGATTAGCCTACCAGAAACAATATAAGACCTGTTAGGAACCGTTTTACTGTAAGAAAAAGAGAGAAACTCTGCAGACAGATGGGGAGGCAGGGATGTATTTTATGTCAGAACCTAAATGCCAGCTGAACATCAAAGACAGTGGTAATTTTACCCATGGCTGTGATTTTGAGGCACAGCTTTTTGCCAGCCTTGTGTTATTGGGCATGCCAAAGTTGTCAATACCCCTTGGTCCAGCTCAGGCTTTACACCAAAACAGTGATATATGCGAAGAAATGTTTAAATTAAATATTAGAAGAAAGAAATATAGTACAAAAGAGCTACTTGTCTTCTTCAACCATCACAACTGACTTCAAGAAATTAAGTGGCTTAGTTATGAGGATTTTTGCTTTAAACAAGAGGTTCCCAACCTTTTTCACCCAGAACCCCCGTATTTCACACTTGATGAAATTTGCACCCCAGCTTGTCACACATGTTTCACTACAATTGTCTACAATGTGATGTACTTGTGAGCTATGGAGAGATGAGGCAAATTACAACCAACTCCATAAATTACAGGAACACAGTGAGTATACTGTGTCATATCACAATGGAGGTGATGAGTAAAACAGGGTGTTGAGAGTTGCAACAGAAAGTAATTACTCTATTACAATTCCATCTGTGTCGTTTTAAATGTATACAGTATGTATACAATGTTTAATTGCTGCTTGACAACCATTACTTAGTTTGGTACAGTTGTGTAACTAATGATTCCTGAATCCATCCTTTCAGGTTTTGTTGAATGTTGCACAATCATGTGAGTAGCACAGATAATTACAATGAACATATTCTAACATGATATACAGAACATTCACATATTTCACTGGTCCCACTTTAAACAAAGGATAACTTTTGAAGCCATTTAGCATAGCATATTCTGAATTATTTATGAGTCATCTATAGGCCATATGAGGGATTAATTACAGTAAACCATTAAAGTTATCTTCGACCATTGCTTACCCTTGGAATCCCATCGGACTCCATGGAGTATTTACATAATGCTTTGCATATGACCATTCCAAAGTCCCCCCTCTTCTTACAACAATGTTGTCAGAGGAAGTACAAAGATAAGTCAATGTCAAACTGTCAAGCAGAATTAGAAATAAATGAAACGTTCATGTTGGTCATGCCTTGAGCACACTTAACTGAATTTGTGAGAGTATGAGGTTGCCACTGTCCAGCCCCAGTGGCCATACATTTTACTCTTTCTGGGAATTAAGTACAAGATAGGCCATCCCAATATATGTATCTTGGATTATTAGGGTTTTTTTCACTAAATTTGTTGAACCTCTAAGTTCCTCTGACGGGAATCAGCAAAGAAAATCAGTTGGTCTAATCAGTGGTTATGCAGAAATGTCTGCATTGAGAAAAAAGAGAGATGAAGAGAGAAAAATGTAGATGGATCCTTAGAATCAAGCATAAGTAAAGAGAAAACAAGACCTGACATTACCATGGGAACGGCTGCATGTTGTGCATTCAGAGAGAGTGGGCTAGTGCAGAAGGGAATAGTGCAACAGACACTGCACTTGTTGAGCCAACACTACTGAATCAACTCTGAATTTTAAAATAATGTTTTGAATGAACATATTTGATTTTAAAAGGACAGAACTGAACTATACATCTCTACAATCAGAGCTGTAAGCATCTCTGTAAGCAATCATATGTTTTTGTAGCAAATGCCTATTGGTGTTCCCCATTTACAGAACATTTGCATTAGGTTTCTTAGGTACACTTTGCCTGTTTAAAGCATCTACTGTTTCCTATATCCTAACCATCTAAATATACTGTAGCTATTCATTGAGCTGCATTGAAATTATGTATCTATATGCCATCCACCCCCCATGGTCTGTATCCAGGGGAGGCAATCCCACTTGTCTTGGATCGACTGGGGAACATTTGCATTTTAAAACGTTCTGGATACCTAATGCAATGTAAAGAATCAGGCTTTTAAAACAAGCTGCAAGGAAATGAGATATGCACACATTACTTCAATAACTACAATCAAACCACCACACTTTATGGAAATTCCATAGTCAGATTTTAGTTACACTTTTTTACAGTCTTTTTAGTCTTTTTCAGAATACAGTCACCTCTTCAGCTAACCACATGATCTATTGACTTTAGTCTGTAGATTGACTTTAGTCTGTAGATTGACTTTAGTCTGTAGATTGACTTGGCCAGTCTAACATTTTTTTGCCCTGGTGAACTCCTTTTATTTGCAGTGTGTTTCGGGACCTTGTCTTGCTGCATGGTGATGCATCTCAGTAGACATTTTCTTGTTCTTAAAATGCTACTTTTTTACTTACTTAAGTTGTTTCCTAGACATGAACTTTCACTTTTACTTGATTAAAATGTCACTGAAGTAACAGTACATTTAATTGACCATGATATTTCAATACTCTTTCCACCTATATTTCATTACATGTCATTATTGCTCCAGATGTGTGTTCTGTTTTTACTTGTAATCAAGCATTGGTTGCTACAAAATGTGGTATTCTAATGATTCTTAAGTCCCTACTAAACACAAAGAGTGCATTATTCTTTACAAGGTATTGATCTAATTCACTGTTACACTAACGTCAACAAATTGATGTCTCCGGACCTACTTTCGTTTATAATGAAGCCCCGGGGCTTATAATGTTAAACCTAACTCTTAGCCTCAATCATAACCAATTCCTTACTTTAGCGTAATTTGAATTGTTAGTATTAGCAATTTACGCGTTAGCCAATGGCACAAATAGCCAATGACATTGGAGCAATGAGCGACAGAGAGGCTCTTCTCTTAGCTAACCAGAGCACAGAATCTTATCATGTTATATGTAAATTTTTGGCCTGTCTTACCCTTATACTAAATAACTAAGTCAAGGAGTAATGTTTATTATAGTAAGTGTTTATTTGAATTCCAAGCTCATGCATGCAACATGAGAGCCAGCTTCTTTCTTCTCACCTTTCTACTCACAAAGCCTGGGGAAGTTCGAGGCAGAAAGTCACTAAGAGGGATGGAACCTGTAATGCGATTGCTACACTTCCAACTAGTCAATAGACAGCTCAAAACGGAACAGCCAATTCTCTGGTCCCCACATGGCTAGTGTTCTAACAACCAAATAACAATTAAAGAAAAAGAAAAACTTTCCATTTAGCATGCATGCTAGCAAAGGAATTGGCTAATGCTGACTAATTTGCTCTTCTCAAAATAGAAAAAGAGGAGGGGTTGTTGTTCTCGAAACATCACTTGCTCATAGCCAATCCAATCCAAATGTAACATTCAATGAAATTGCAAGCTCACTCCATCCGAACAAATTTCTCCAGACCTAACAATGTGATTTGGAGGTATGCGAGACTAACCTTCTGCTTTTAGTTTTGGTATTGCTGTATAAATACTGTATACTACTGTATACTTTACAACTATAAGCAATGAGATACATTTTGAAGACTAGTGAACTTTTAAAGAAGGAGTGAAATACTGAAGGTATAAGCTGTGAGGTTATGAGACACTTATACTACTATATGAATATATCTCTACTGCTTCTGTTGACAGGCTCCTCTGTTATAGCAAACAATGTTTATTTTTTTATGTTGGTAAGAGACATCTCCAACTGTTTTCCATATTCATATCTCACTTTGAGATGGATTTAAGGTTTGAGACCGTGCCGAAATATTGTGCATGGCAATTACCTGTGACTCTTTGAACAGCTTTTTGTGCAACTCATCAAGACTCATTATCATTTAGGCAAACAAAACATTCACTGCAAATCACACTCTGCTGGCTCCTGTGGAGTGGTGGTTATGGCGAGGCTATCTTCATTTTCCTCAAAGGAGAGAGCACATGCTTTCATGTGAATTATTCCAAGTCATCTGGGACCATTTTGAAGCAGCAAACATGTTCTTTGTCAATGTTGAAATTTGCTTAAATACTATCTACGGAGGTTATTGAGGTCAGGTATTACTGTACCTAAACTTTTAAGAACAGACTGCTGTGGTAATAAACCTGAGAAATTACAGCAATTCGTATGTGTTGCAAGAGGCCCAAAGAGTTGCATTCAGATATACTAGGAGAAATTGTCAATTTGCACAACGTCAATGGGTGCTGAGCTAGATTCATATTCCTTGTTAGATTCAACATTAGGAAATGTAATCATTCCATCTCAGACCTGTACATTTTCCCAGTTGGGATATTGATAAATAAATAAATAATTTATTTTAACTTCTATGATTGAAGAATATGTGTCTGATCTCTGTCTAATCTTTTGTATGTAGGTAATCTATATGTTTCTGATGTCTGTCTAATCTTTTGTATGTAGGTAATCTATATGTTTCTGATGTCTGTCTAATCTTTTGTATGTAGGTAATCTATATGTTTCTGATGTCTGGGGAGATGCCAGAGATACATTGGAAGTTCTCCTTTTCCCCTCTAACTCAACTCCCACAGGAATTCTTATCTGCCTCTGGGTACTTTTGGGACTTGATTTGTTATGTCTTCTCATGCAGGGAGTGAAACACCTGGAAGGTTTTCATGCTGGCTCTCAAAGGTTATTGTGGTGGTCACTTCATTCCCCACACTGCATCAACTCTATATTAAAAGTATCCGCTTAAATTCATGATTCAGGTAGGAGGACAGGAAGGGTGACAACAGTGTCTTCAGTTCTTTAACATAGCAGAGAACCCCATAAACTGAGCTTGACTATGCCCAGTCAAACCATGACAGGCATTTTTATAGACTTCATATTAGTTTGATGTACAATGTTCAAGGCCCCACACAATAAATCATTCTGGGATCATGTAAATGTCCACTGAAAATGTACACATTATTTAGTCATTTGATTGTCCTTTTATACCCTTGACATTATCCCTCTGGAAGAAAAATGAAATAAAGGTTCATCTTAACAGTTGTGTGGGGAGAGAAAGAACAGACCTGATTTAATTTCCAAAGAATATAATAGGCCACTTATCAAAGCTCAATAAAATTCAACATTCAATCCTACAGTGCCTTCAGTAAGTATTCACCCCCTTCTACTTGTTCAATATTGTGTTGTGTTGCAACCTGACTTTAAAATAGATTGAATTTATAATTTTTTTGTCACTATAATTAATGAAAAATTAAAAGCTTTCTTGAGTCAATAAGTATTCACCCCCTTTGCTATGACACTCTTAAAAAGCCTAATCCACACAGTCCCTATAAAAACAAAAATATTCATTCCGAAATCACATTAACTATTATCTTTGCACTCAGATGGACTCAATTCAACTTATTTAGTAACTTGTTGAAGACATATTTTTGTGTCTTAGCAAATGGGTGAGTACTGACTCAAGAGATTTTAACTTTTTAATTAATTAGTAAACATTTCAAAATTGACAAAAACAATCTATTAAATCTATTTTAAAGTCAGGTTGTAACAAAACTAAATGTGGAAAAAGTGAACACTTACCAAAGGTACTGTATGAGTTATTGTTGCACTGACGTGTTAGTACTTTAGGTATGGTTAGTGGGTATCTATTATTTCACTACCTATCTTTCACCGTAGATTGAAGACCCATCTCTTCAGGCTACATCTTAATTGTCCCTCCTAAAGACCTCTTTTCCCCACTACCCCCCTGTACACGTTTCTCTACTGTAAATAAATTAATTTTAAAAAAGTAATTATTCCTTCTTCTAGCATTGTGACTGCCAATAGCCCCTGGTCCTAGCATAGATTACTTTTTCTTATGATGACTGATGGATAGATGATTCACTTACTTAGACAAATGTATTTGTTCTAAGTTGCTTTGGATAAAGGCATCTACTAAATGCCATAAATGTAATGTAAATGTATAGCTATTTAGTATCACTTTCACAGAAAATAATCATATATCCAAAATGGCAAAGAAATTATGTTACTGTACTGTTTCTCTACATGATGATTCTAATGTACAACTCACCAAAATATGTCTTTATCATTGATTCGCACAATGGATCAGTATGCCATACTTTTAGAGTTGGGGAATAAGTTTGTATGCATGTTCATTATCCAACATATTCAGTATCTCAAGACCTAATCTTGAGCTGCAGAACTCTCAGCCATTGTCTGGACCTTAGAATATCATGTTGTACTGTCAATAGTCTTAGAACTCTCAGCCATTGTCTGGACCTTAGAATATCATGTTGTACTGTCAATAGTCTTAGAACTCTCAGCCATTGTCTGGACCTTAGAATATCATGTTGTACTGTCAATAGTCTTAGAACTCTCAGCCATTGTCTGGACCTTAGAATATCACGTTGTACTGTCAATATTCTTAGCACTCTCACATGTTACTGATGAGTGAACATTGAAAATAATCAGTCCCAGCATCAAATGATGTACAGTAAATATTGAAGTACTGAAGTCACATTGATTATGTTTTTTTGCATATTCTGCTGTTTTGTATGCTAAATTAATATTTCATTGTGTTGGGTTGGTGTATTAAAAAATATACTTTGCTTATATAGTACACTCCAATAAAATGTTTGCCTGGCTTGTCTATTTTATGTTTAGTTCATACAGTGCCAAGAAAAAGTATGTGAATTTTGTATTGGAGCCTGACATTGAAAATCATTTAATTTTGTTATTTTCCTAATCAATTCAGACAACATTCTCCACACTTTCTAAATGACAGTGATTTTTTCAAAAATGTTGAAAAGAAATAAAAATTAAAAATGAAGATGAGTTGTGTGAATTCGTATGTGAACCCCTGAGTCAGGACTTGTTGAAACTCCTACTTTTCAGATGCCATCATCATGCTTGAAGCTACAATAGGGATGATGCTGACCAGATGATGCACTTTGCTCTTTGCACTTATGTGAAAAGCGTGAAGGCGCATAGCCACTGAAAGAATAAGCGATTTTGTGTCCACTTTATGTTCACTTTTAACTTTAGCAAATGACTAGTGTGTAGACATTCTTGCATACAGTATATGTGTAATTAGGTTTCGTTGCATGTCATTATTGCTTCAGATTTGTTTTACTTGTGATGAAGCATCCACATTTGACCGCAGTTTTTTTTTACAGTAGGTTATGTACCGTTATAATGTCAATATGTTATATTCAATATGTAGACTCTTTAAAATACCTTAAGTCCTGACTTAAGTATTACTGCATTATTTTTTGCATGGTATTGATCTACTCTCATGTAGTTCTGCGTGTTGCTGCCCCCGCTGGCCAAACTCAAAAGTTGAATACGTGCATATTTACGTTTTCTAATAGCATCAAACATGCATATCCTTGTAAACAAACCAAACGTAAAATAGGCATGTAAAGGCCAGTGTCCTATCCGACACCAGATTTGAGAAGTAAATCACTATTTTTGCACATAGATGGAATCCCTCCAACTATTGTGTAACTTGGTAGGGTAATTTGAGTGCTTTATACAAATTTTGGTTTTCTATTACCAAAGCATCACATACTTACTCACACAGGATATTTTGGTTATTCATTTTCAACTATTTCTAATATTTGTTTCTAGAATTGTTGTTTCAGTTTGAATGTGTTGAGTAGATCGTGTTGATCAGTTTTATTAAAATGTCAGGCTCCAATGTAATAACATAAAAACATTGTGTTAACACACTCTTTCTTGACACTGTATATCATGCTTAAACATTGTACACCATTAAGCAAAACCTGGATTACCATCAACTTGTGAGTGACATTTTATAAGTGCATGCTAGAGATTTATATGTGCATGCCAGGAAAAACATTTTAAATAACACATGGCTATATCTTTGCAGGCATTTACATGCATGCAACATTTTTGGAAGCTGAGCATCTTGACACTGTGTGTCACTGAAAGGCCCTACTGTGATGTAGATCAGAGGGTTACGTTTGTTGGATCAATACCTTCAGCTGTTGTGCCTTCACTGAACCACCCCTCTTTAGGAGTGAGGGTTATTACAATGCCTCCGTTGACAAATTAGGTCTGCAGGGCCTAATGAACAAATGACAGAGGAGGATAAGACAGAATGTATACTTTCTAATCTAGAAATAAAGTGCTCTTAATGCACTGTGAAATAATCAACATGTATGAATATAAATCAGTGCAATAATGGTTAGTGTATCCACTGTAGCACCCATACTTTTGAAATATGGCTTTGCATTCATGGGAGAGAAAATATACTTGTATTGATTTGGTGGTTCCTTGAATCAAGAGCAATTTAACAGGAGTCTTCTCCCTTCACTTGTGCCATGTGGAATGACAGCCTCAACCATAGAGCTAGAATTAGATGATTAGCCTTAGTAGGCAGCTACATTGGAATTACATTGCACATATTGTCATACTATATGGATTACTATGGCATCGTCATCATCTACCTGTGATGAAGTAACAGATACACAGATTAGGAATCCATCATACCTCTCTTTTATTCTCTGTGTTTTATTCTCTTTGTTTTCACGCAAACTTCTGATCAAAGTAATCTGAAATGGACAAGTCTTGTTTGGTTTCCTGATGTGGATGGCTTTACTGTACAGGTATATCCAATAATAAAAAAAAGCCATCACATGGAATCTTCTGCTCCCAAGTGCTTTATTCCACCAAAAACAATGTTTTGACGAACATGTAGCCTTCGTCAGGTCATTCACTATATAATACCACGCATACATTTAAAACATTTTGAGCCAATAGGATTGTCTTGCATCAGTCATCTGATCTCACACATAAAAGCACAAAAGTAGACAATTATCATGTACAAAAAAGGGTTAGGGTTAGGGTTGTGCAGTTCTAAAAAATATATACAATATTATTCTCCTAGGCAGAAAAATATATATACATGGGGCAGGGAAAACAAGGGAGTTAGGGCATTTATAAGAAAGGTCTAACGTCAAAGTCATGGTTAAGGCCAAAGGGATGTAAAGTCTTAGAGTTCTAAAATGCACTTTCACAAGCTGGAAATGGGTCCCCAAAATATAAAGAAATGTGTAAAGAAATGACCTGATTGGACAGAGAGGGGCACACCTCCCCACTACCATGAGCAACAGATTATTTAGCGAAAGTGTCTTGGCCTTAAACTAAGGACTGTGTCGTCTTTTTTAATGTAAATAATTAGTGACAGAAATCCTGCAGCATCTCTTTAAATTCATATACTGTATCAAAAACATTTACTGTATATCCATCCCTGTAAATCTGACAGCAATTTGTTTTACACATATTACACCAGGGGAGGCTGGTGGAGGCAGAAATCAGAGAATGTAATGCAGGCTCATTGTAATGTGTGGAATGGAATGAGGAATGGTATCAATTTATACCTCCACCAGTCTCCCCTGTATTACACATAACAGATTTTTGGGTACTGTAAAATGACTATTACAATGGTAGAAGCTGTACTTATTGGCAAATTCCTTTTTTGTACATTTTTGGTGGTTAAAAAGGGGAAATATTATTTCACAAAGACCCACAAATCTTTCTGCAAGACAGGGTGCAGCATGATGCTGGCAATTTCCTGGCTTTAGCAATTGGAGGGAAGCCACTTATTAGTAGAGTATAAAAATGCAGAAACCATCACATTTCACAAGCAATATTCATAAGATATAAGGTGTCACACTCAAAATGAGTTTTAAACAATGGTGTAAAAATACATTTCCTGGAATATTTACGAAGACATTCAGTAGAGATACAGTATGTGTAGCTTTATTGAGTGTGGTAGTTATATCTATCCAGTTCCAAATCTCAGTCTTCAGTAGATGTAAGCTCATGGTCTGAGAAGCCAATAGAGGTTATCTGCTGGCCCCAAGTCTGCATGATCCTAATGCAGGGCAGATAATGCCTTGCAGCTGCCCTGAAGTCACTTCGCAGAAATGTGTAAAGCACAGGATCCAGGAGACTGTTTAGGCTCAGCAGACCTCTACCTAGCTGGTAGGGCACAAATACAGCCTTCTCCCACTCACAGGTGTCACTGTGGAGAAGCAGTCCTATGTACTTCACACAGCCAGTGATGTGGTAGGGCCCGAGGACCAGGATGAAAATGACCACCAGAAGCATGAGCAACCCCCTGATACGCTTCTTCTCCTCAGGAACCAAGGAGGGAATGGCCATCAGAGACCTCAAGGTCTTTCTATAGAGGCAGATGATAAAGAAGAGGGGGAGGACAAAGGAGAGAACCAACGTAATCAGTCTATATGTTATGAAATCTTTCTCAGAAGGATAGCTTTCAATACATAGGGACATGGTGTGATTGTCTGCAGTGTGAAGCAATTCAAAAGCAACAGATGGTGGTACTGCTACGATGACCCATATGCCTACAGACACAAACAGTGCAACATTCAGCCGTCGCAAGGCTTGAAACTTCAAGGGCTTGGCGATGGCCAAGTAACGCTCCATGGCAATAATACACATGAAAAGTATGCCAGTATAAATGCTGACATAGAAAACGACACCCATAAACTGGCAGGCACTGGGCCCGAATCGCCAGCAGTGACCATTGCTATAGTAGTCCATCCACAAGGGTAGAGTCAACAGTTGGAGAAGGTCTGAAAGTAGCAAGTTTATCACATACACTGGTAAAACATTTTCAGACTTGATCAAATTATACAACCCAAACAGTGCCATCACATTCAGTGGGGTGCCAATGATGAAAAAGAACCCATAAAGTACAGGAAGGAAGGCATCTTGGCTGAGGTCCATCCCACATGTATTAGCTACATTCAGGCCATTATCAGAGCTGTGGTTGCTGCCAAACTCCATAATTTCCCTGTGAATCAAGAGTAAAAGATCTGTTCATATACTTACTCATAGAACATTATTTACCTCCATTACAGTTTTCATATTTTGTTGCTTTGTAGCTTGCATTTCTTACTGATTTAAACCTTGAATCTTTGAAATCTTGAAAATGTACACAAAAGATATCATTATGTTTTATCTTTAACATTCAGAAAAATCACAAAGAATTGAAGGGCAGCAACATGTGATAACATGTGATAGTATACATGGTGGATAATGATTTAAATTAAAATCTAAATTATCTAGACAGAATCAATAAACCAGAGGATATTACAAATGTGTGCGTGAATACTCAGTATTATTTTACCATTAAAGCCAGAACACATCTCTGATCATACAGTATGTTTCTTATTTTCAGACCTGAGTCAAAGATACCCGAGGCAAATACTTGCAAGGACTTGAGCTCAACTTGATTTAGTTTAACTGGTACAATGACACCAATAGATAAGTCCCAAAGGTGCAAACAGGTCAACAACCACACGTCAATTTCACATACTATATGTATTTGACCCAGGTCTGCTTACTATGGTATCAAATTAACCATTTCTAAATAACCAATATATATCATGTTAACATATGCACACTTACTACTGTATATCAGCTATTCTTTCCCGCAAAAAAGTTTAAATCTTCTGAAATTGGTTTTGGTATTTGTCACATGCAACGTCTTATTTAGAAAAAAAAAAAAATATCCTTACTGGAATTGATATTACTGTCTTGACATTTCAGTGCAGTCCTATTCCACAATCTCAGCTGAAAACCTCAGGGGAGACTGTGAGTTCAAAAATGTGTGTAGACATTTGTCAACAAAGTTGTTGAAGACAGGATATGAAGTAATGGCATGGTGAGCTGGTGAAATACAGTGACGCTCATTTTGTGAAACATGAATCCTGAAATCATAAAAAGACAACTGCATGATCGAAAACATGCTTCATGTTGAGATGCTGTAGATAGATAGATAGATAGATAGATAGATAGATAGATAGATAGATAGATAGATAGATAGATAGATAGATAGATAGATAGATAGATAGATAGATAGATAGATAGATAGATAGATAGATAGATAGATACTTTATTGATCCCCAAGGGGAAATTAAGGCCTTACAGCAGCTCACATCACAAACAACAGCAACAAAATAAAGTGACAATAGAATAATAGAATAAAATAGACACCTGAAACATTATATAGAGTAAGAACAGTCCAGTATGATTCAACATTTCCCAGCCTGACTCTGATGTGCTGTGATAGTTTCATCAGTGGCTTTTACTTATCAAATTAGAGAGAGAGAGAACAATGTTACAGTGCTGAAATAATCAGAGGAAGATCACATGTAAGTTAACACCATTTTTTAACACAGAACATGAGACAAAATGAGGTTGATCGGTATCAGATGATAAACGATAGCTGTTGAGGGATTCCTAATTCTGTATCTATAGTCTTGTGTGATGCTCTGGGTGTAGAGGTTGCTACAGTATGGCCAACCACCATTTGTTGCATGTGCACAAAGGGCTGGTGGCCATCTATCCTAAGCATTTCTCTTTTAAACTAAAGCATGAGGGAACTTATCTTGCAAGAGAGAAAGAAAGAAAATTGCAGTGTTTATCTAGCTGGACTAGCAGCAGTGGAATGAATTATGATGTTCTGCCAGCAATACAGCAGATGCTTTGATTGGTATATACCAGTGTTCCATAGATGTCATGACTTGGCTTTACTCCAACAGTATACAATATAACAAGTTTTTCCATGTTCAAATCATGAAATTAACAATATAACATCAAGTTATTTTGCTTATTGCGAAGCTTGAGGTCACCCTGATTACTTGGCTATCATATCACCCTTTGAACATAATGCTAATTTTAGGAAGTGACTTGCAGTACACTGTTATACATACAATATACTTACAATAACAACATATTTGAAGTACCAGCGGGACACCCTCGTTTCACACCTTTCTTCTCTCATATTTTCTAATGGCAGAGCCATATGGTTTTTGCCTAACTCTTACTAGTGAAGGGGACACAGGCCTTAAGCTTGCGCTGTTGCACGCAGGCCCAGAGGCTTGTTTCATAGTGTATCAGCAGCAGCAAAAAGAACAGGGATGAGCAAAACCCTCTGTGACTCAATTTCACACAAGACCAGGTACATATATACAAATAGAATTGGAGAAAAAGTCCTATGGCTCCTTGAATAAACATTTTACACATCATGGTCATTCTAAATTACATTATCACCGATTTGCCATATCTAAAATGGTGTAAGAGGAAAGATCAAGAGCTCATCAAAGATACTGTATGAGAGAGAGAAATGACAAGATAAAAAATGTCTGAATGTTTCATTATTTATTTGTTTATATTTTTGCCAGTTGCATATTCATCCATTTTTATTCCAATGGTACAGTAGAGGGAACTTGAGACTACCAGTGTGACATACAATTCTACTGAATAAACACAAAGAGCAGACATTACCTACCTACTGTATATTCGCTTCAAAGTTACCCTTTGAAACTATGTGTCATGCTTTCAATGAGGCTTACAAATGTGTTGGGGAAGAACATGTTTATAATGTTATTCTGTGTCAAAATGTTTGGCTGTTTTCCTTCCATCCAATGTGTCATAACTGCCTATCACAATGACAGATATTGCACATCTTTATCATTCATGCACACTTCTGCCTTGCCTTTATTTCCTATCCCTGGAGGACACTGAGCAGTAACAGAGGCAAGTCAGATATGATTTGTTGAATCTGGGGTAAATTGGCCATACAAGATGAGAAACTCAACAGGCTCAGATTACATTGATTCACTCTATTTTTAATATTGACAATACTGTAGCTTACCTTTAGGATTATGTTCTGACCTGTTCTATCTCTATGAATAATACAGGTCATTCCATGTCAAATCAACAGACAAAAGAGGATTTCTACACCTACCATCTCAGATTGTAGATACGATAAGTATTCCTGCATCATTATTTTGTAGAAATATAGTTTCATCCCTGATAAACTGATTGTTGATTGTACTTTAACTTAAAATATTAAAATCATGATGCAGGAATACTTATAATATTGGTTTCTAACTACAGGTACCATTTCAGAACAATCTGAGATGGAGGATGTCATGGTTTGTTGATTTGACATGGCATGACCTACAAGCAATGACCATTGCATTACGGCTAAAGTGTGATGGACCTGCATTAGGATCCGAAGAACTGAAGATGCAACGCAACATTGCTGGGGTTGGAATAGAGCTATGATTAACATGGGACTAGTAAGACAAAGGGTGGGACTCTCCATCATTATCGCATTGTTTGAATGACATAAGATTTGACAAGGTGCAGGGTACCAAGGCTCAGATCAAGGAAACACTGGAGGTTCAACTTTATACATTACTGTGCTGAGGGAATTCAATAGGGTTTTTTTCAGGGTAGTGATTTAAAAATGCTTACAAGTTGTTGAAACACTTCTTGGCAGAATTCATCTAGTTTGGCAAACTCAGCTGGCAGTAGACACTCATATTCTAAAGCTTTCTTGACAGTTTCCATCAAGGGCAAAGCTCCAACTGCTTCCAAAGAGCCTCCAACTTACATAAAGTGTTCCATTGCCCAAATGCAATACCCAGATCAGTAGTAAAGCTTTCAAATGTTTGTGGGAAATCTCAAAAGCTATTTGTCAAGGCTTTACTTTAGTAAGTGGGACTAAACTAGAGATTGGGAAAATAACAATGAGGTAATAATAATGAAAAATGTTGTAGGTACAGTGCACACACCACACAATTGAAGCCCTCACATTACACAATCTAATTTCTGAAACAAGCAGCAAACCACTGTCGTCATCAGTGACTACTGTTGAGAAATGAGGAAGAAAGAGTTATGTTGTTGGACTGGTTTAGAGCAACATGATATTGACAAACAAACAACAGAATAGTCTGTCAAGCCAATACATCTTTAAAATAATGTACAATTGCAGTGGTCAATGATTTGTGTAATCTGTCCAAGTCATGCAGGGAGGAGGGTCAGGAGAGAAGGAGAGTTAAGTGTTCAATGCACATAAGCACAATGCTTATTTGAGGATCTTCTTACATTTAAAAAATCCACTGGAGGCTTTGAATATTATATGGTTGTTTATTAATATCAATACATTTGGAATTGAGTGGTTCTTGCCTGTTCTCCAGTCTAAGTAAGTTAATTTAATCTTGTTTAAAGTCAGTATGTTGCTGTATTTTGCTATGGCTATCCTGCCTTAAGCTCTGGGACCTAGTTTCTATTGAAAGCTATCTATTTGAAGCCAAATGCTGTCAATCTCCAGTGGGAGGGCCTGAAACTATTCTGCAAGGTATATAACTCCTGCTCACCTTGGACCAGGACTAATACATATGGAATTGAGTGGTGAAGCCTGTCTGGTCCTTCACTGATCATTAGGTGGGAGGGGCTGCTACCCTGCTAGTCATCAGCAATTACAGAATCTGCATTTCTATCATGACGGTCATAGAGCGACAGCTTCTGCGACAGCCCCCTGACACAAAGACGAAGGAGTCAATCTGTGGAGTCCATCGAGGAAGGCCTGAGAGTAATAGTATTTTTATTTTTAGTATTTTTATTCTATTCGTTTATTTTTTCACTACTCTGAGTGTATTGACCACTACCTATATCTTGTATTGCCTACAAACCCTCTATCTCTATACCGGCAAATATCACAATGTGCTTTCTCCCCATTCCTGTTATTTCATCCCTCAGGAGGACACATTGACGCTACACCTCCCCTCGCAACCATTCCAATCTAATCTACCCACTATGCTCAACTGATCATGACCTCACTGTCGTGGGCGGACTTTGGAACTGCCAGTCAGTGGTCTGGAAAGCAGAGGCTGTCTTAGCTTATGCCTGCTTCATGTCCTCCACTTCCTTGCCCTCATAGAGACATGGGTTACACCGAAAAACACAGCTGGTCCGACAGCCCTCTCTGATGCCTACTCCTTTTCTCATTCCCCTAGACTCTCTGGTCAAGGGGGAGGCACAGGACTCCTTATCTCACCTAAGTGGTCACATAATGTTCTTCCCTTGTCACACCAGTCCATATCCACCTTTGAATTCCATGCTGTTTCTTTCACCTCCCCTGTCAAACTTCACATTGTCGTTATCTATCATCCACCAGGTCAGCTTGGCCATTTCTTAGATGAGATGGATGTCCTTCTCAGCTTCTTCCCTGAGGACGGTACACCACTCTCACTACTGGGTGACTTCAACATCCAGTCAGAGAAGCTTCACTCGTCTGGAGTACTCCTCCTTTGGTCTTACTCTGTCCCACTCTCCTCCGACTCATAAGGCGGGCAATCAGCTCGACCTTGTCTTCACCAGATCCTCCCATACCTCCAACCTTACTGTTACCCCTCTTCCAGTTTCTGATCATCATTTTGTATCCCTCTCCATTCCCCTCAAATCCACCCCCTCCCAGTCAGTCTCGACGCACACTGTATCCTCTCGTCACAACCTGCGCACCTTCTCCCTTACCGCTCTCTCTTCCTCTGTCTTATCCTCCCTACCCTCTGTGGAATCCTTCTCCCTTCTATCCACTGATGCAGCCTCCTCCACCCTCCTGTCCACTCTTTCCTCATCCTTTGACTCTCTCTGTCCACTGACCTCAAGGCCAGCACAATCCTCTCCTCTCTTGGCTGTCTGAAACCCTGCAAGCTTGTAGAATAGGGCTCCGGGCAGCTGAGAGGAAATGGAGAAAAACCGGCCTCCCTGATGACCTAAAACCTTATCTCTCTCTCCTCAACTACACCTCATCTGCATCAGCTGCTAAAGCTTTTTACTACCATTCCAAAATTCTATCCTCTGCCTCTGACCCAAGGAAACTGTTCTCCACATTTTCCTCACTGCTCAATCCACCTCTTCCCCCCTCTCCCTCCTCGCTGTCTGCAGATTACTTTGTCACCTACTTTGAAAGAAGTTTGATTACATAAGCAGCTCCTTCACTCAACCTCTCGCCAACACTGCTACCACTCTACCACTGCGTGTCCCTCGGTCTCTGGTTTATCAGCTCTTTTCCCCCTCTCCCCTGATGATATTTTACAACTGGTCAACCCCCTCGATCCTATCCTATCCCCCCTCGATCCTATCCTATCCCCTCCTCCTTTCTCCAATCCATTTCCAAAGACCTTCTTCCGTTCTTTACCACCATAATCAATTCCTCTCTATCTACAGGATCCGTCCCAGCTGAGTCAAGCCTCTTCTCAAGAAACCAACTCTTGACCCATCTGCTGTCCATAACTACAGACCAGTATCCCTTCTCTCCTTCTTATCTAAAACCATTGAATGTGCTGTCTCTGACCAACTGTCTCACTACCTCCTTCAGAACAACCTCCTTGACCCTCACCAATCCGGCTGTACTGAAACTGCTCTCCTTGCTGTCACAGAGGCCCTCCACTCTGCTCAAGCTTCCTCCCACTCTGTTCTCATTCTTCTTGACCGGTCTGCTGCATTCGACACAGTAAACCATCCGATCCTTCTCTCCACCCTCTCAGAACTGGGCATCTCTGGCTCTGCACTCTCCTGGTTTGCATCCTACCTGGCCGATCGCTCTTACCAGGTGACATGGAGAGGATCGCTATCCTCTCCACAAGCCCTCACCACTGGGGTCCCCCAGAGCTCTGTCCTAGGGCCCTTACTGTTCTCCCTCTATACCAAATCTCTTAGCTCGGTAATTTCCTCACATAGTTTCTCCTACCACTGCTACGCAGATGACACTCAACTCTTTCTCTCTTTCACCTCTTCTAACTCACAGGTGGCAACACGTGTCTCTGCATGTCTTGCAGACATTTCTGCTTGGATGTCAGCCCACCACCTCAAGCTCAACCTTAACAAGACTGAGCTGCTCTTCCTCTCTGGGAAAGCCTGCCCTCTCCAAGACTTCTCCATCACAGTAGAGAACTCTTGCAAACAATGGTCAGCTGGCTGGTCTACTTGCAAGCTCCAAAACCACTGCCTGATCACTCCGTGCTTCCACCTCAGATGGCCGCCTGCCATCGCCACCTCTATGTGGATGCAGTAGTAGCGCTACTTGGTCACGGCTTTTCACTGTCCTGGCGCCCCACTGGTGGAATGAGCTTCCCACTGCTGTCAGGACTGCAGAGTCACTACCTATCTTCCGCCATAGATTAAAGACCCATCTCTTCAGGCTACACCTTAACTGTCCCTTCTAAAGACCTCTTCATCCCGCTACCCCACTGTACAAGTTTCTCTACTATTCAATGTTTCTCTACATTTTTAAAAAAAGAAAAAAGTAATTACTCCTTTTTCTAGCATTGTGACTGCCAATAGCCCCTGGTCCTAGCATAGATTACATTTTCTTATGATGACTGATGGATAGATGATTCACTTACTTACAAATGTATTTGTTGTAAGTCGCTTTGGATAAAGGCGTCTGCTAAATGCCATAAATGTAAAAATGAATATGCAGTTAGTACAAAAGGCAAGTGAATTCCTTAGATACAGTAGATTTTGACTCTCTCAATATATTGCCCTGTGTTTGACTAATGCTTCACAATGAATTATACCATGATGCCCTTTATATGAGAGCAAGGTCCCTTTTGCCTCCTGTCAGTCTAACAGCATGCCCCTTAATTGAATTGGAATTGATTTAGGTGCAGCTGAAAAGAGTGTTACAGTTATCCACATGTGAACCCTTTTATAATAAACCCAAAGCTGGTGAACTTTAGGTTACATGGCAGATAAGACCATCAGTGATTAATATCATGTAGTTGGAGTGGGTTGAAAATTATGGGTTTATTCTGCCTGGTACCCATCTACAGGGATTTGATTAATTCTAAAGTGTTTCATGTATGAGTCCCTCCTACCAAAGGAATTTGGAAAGCACGTGCAGCATGAAGAATACACTTGCAATTCTGGACTCGTATGATTGTGCCCCAGACTTCACAATAATGAACATCTCAAGGAATACAGGGGGCTGTATTCTATTTGTTTTTATTCTATGATTAACCTTGTCTGGTAATTTTGATAATTTTCCTTTGTATATACAGTATAGTACATTATATCTACTGTGCTGCAGGTAGCATCTCATAATGTACATGTTTGGGGTTTGAATGTATTTTTGGAGCACAAGAGAGCAAAGACATGTGGGATACAGAGGAAAATGCTGCCACTTCAATTCTATTCTATGAATGTGTTACAGTATCTGACACAGCACATCAAATCTGCCAGCAGAGAAAAAGCTAAGAAACATGACGCCAAATGGGACAATAGAGCTTCATGGAAGATGTCAGCAGGATAACAGAGTAACTTTAGGAGCAGGGGATGTTATAATCTCATTCTCATCATCACTACCTAAGCATATTAACATGCCTGTGTATTCAGATTGTCCATTGGACATGTACAAAATAAAATAAAAGGAATGGGGGATGGGGAGGGGAAGCCAGCAAAATGCTGTATGTTGTCGATGTATGTTGAAAATGAGACTCCTTGTACACCTTTCTTTGAAAAATCATACTTGATCCTACATCACTCTTTGACAAGGCAGTAGTCTTGCTAGAAGCTCCTCTATTTGACCAATTCCTATCAACTTTATTATTTGATGCTTTGGAGCATATCCAATAGGGTTTAGCCTACTCTGAGTCTTAGAGGTGAAAAGCAAAACACCTCCAACTTAGCCATCTGGCACTTACGACAGCAAAGGAAACCGTGACCCATATGAAGGATTTCACAGGAGAACTGCTGAGTAGCATCTGCTCACTGTGAAAATGCCTTGGGTCCTTCACATGACATGACAAATTACATTGGGCAGTTTACATTTAATTATCCACTTGAATGCTCACCTCCATGAGGGATTACAAGCAAGGTAAGGGTGAAAACAGGCAACTTAAATGTTTGGAACTTGAGTCAATAAGTACAAACATGTATTTTCCATATTAAAAAAATGCATTCTAACCTCTGATGTCCAATAGTGAACTGATGCAATCCTAAAACAATGTTGTTAACACTACTGAATATGATACCCCCATAATTGCTTGTACCAGTGGAGGCTGGTCCATTGAAGAAGAGGAGGATGGTTCTCTCTTACATTTTCAGAAAATGTAATACAATTAAAAATGAAAACTTCTGTACAAAAACTGTACATCTGCTGCACTCAACAGCTCACACACAATAACATGTGGCTCAAATTGAAGTAGTCTCACTTTCTATGGTCTGTCTGTGTGAGGTGAGTGTGTGTAAAAAAACGACAACACATAAACTGAAAGTCCTAGTACGTATCTTTATTCCAAATCATGTTAATCTCATCATACCAAATCCCACAGTAAGTGCACATTGATGGAGGAGACACATGGTGGTTTACATTAACTATGCTGATGGAGGTAACCAAAGGTGATGATTTGTTTCTGCTGTGATTAGCAGCTCTCCAGATGGGACGATATGTTTCTGAAGACCAACAGCTGGCTGTGCTCTGGTAAGGAACAGGGGGGATTCCACAGTTGTTGGCCACGATGAGCCAGCTCATGTGGATCAAAGTGATGATGTTCTTGAGGGAACCAAGGGAGTTGTAAGGAATGGGTGACCTCTCAAATGTCAGTGTGTGTCTTGGATGGTTTGCAATTACTATTCTCAGGCACTTAGACAGACTTCGGCATAGGGCTCTTGGCATTGTCTAAGATAAAAAGCAATTGATAAACCCTATATCCCTTTTATGTTGATGTTTACTCACCTGTTCCACTATAATTCATCCCATTTACACTCAGCCCTATAAAAAATAGCCTGAAGTTAAAAGCAATGTTTCTCAAATGGTGAGTAGGGACCAACTGGTTGGTTGTGTCGAAAGCCTCATGACCTGAGGCAAAATAGTAGGTCCAGGTAGTAGAAATGCTATTTTAATCAGGAGGGTTACTTTCTAAGGCTTTTGAAAGTCACAGCATATCTTTGTGAACTTCTACTTTTAAAGGGGAAATCTGGGATTCAACCAACAACAAAGCTGATGGATGGGACTGGAGAAATGTTTCCACTCTCAAATTCATATACAGAGCTATCGATGCAAGGGCTGACTATCCATGAGATAAAAAAATATATAGTTTTATACATGTTTTGAAGCTATAAGTTTGTTTTACACCATTGTTTGTTTACAAGTACATTGTTTACAAACAATGGAGTAAAACAAACGTATATGTTGTGTTGTCATGGGTTAAGACAATTGAACTAAACTCATGAGGCATTTGTAAGTTATAGTATATTCTTCAATGACTATAATTGAAAGTACAAACATGGATGTCCCAGTCCTAGATTGCCACTTTAAGATATAATTTTGGCCACTCCATTTGTTAAAGCCATTCATGATTCTTGAATAGAAAATGTGTTGTGATGGTCTCCATAATCCATATCAAAATATTCAAACTATGGCCGAGACATTTTTTGAAAGATTTCCTCAGTTGCTACGAGTGAATGTATTTTAATGCCTGACTATTTTTTCATAATTTGTTTCTTAATTTCACTTCCTGTATCCGATGTACCTTCAGCTCACCACTATGTACTTCAAGTCTCTATGTAAAAGTCTTGAAACCGTTTGTCAAAGTCTGACAGACAATTTTCAATCTGCTCTGTGTAGCGCACTGTCAAGTTGCGCAAACACCTTCCCTTGCGTCTCCAGCTCTGATGCGAGGTTTTGGAAGTTCCCCAAATCATGGTGCTGCAGCTTTGAGGACATATGTTGCATTTTTCGTTTGAAAGCATTAACTGAGCTGATCATATTGACCACGTTTTTTTCTTTTCCTTGCAGCTCTAAATTAAGGTCATTCAGCATCCTGGTCAGATCAGTTAAAAATGCCAAGTCTAGCAGCCACTTACTGTCATTAAGTTGCGTATATTCTGCATGTTTACTGTCAAGGAGAAAGTCCTTTATCTCCGGACAGAGTTCTCGAAATCTCTGCAGGAATTTTCCCCTACTAAGCCATCTCACGTCAGTGTGTAGCAGTAGGTCAGAGTAGTTACAGTCCGCCTCCTCCAGATGTGCACGGAACAGTCGTCTTTGTAGAGGTCTCGCTCGAATAGAACAGGCGATTTTCGTTGCCACATCCATTATCTCTTTCATGTTTAGCATTTTAGCACACAATGCTTGTTGGAGTATTATGCAGTGGTAATTAAGGAAGTCGGGGAAGGCATCGTCCTGCCTGCACTTGGCAATAAATCCATTCAAGCGGCCCACCATTGTGGGCACACCGTCCGTGTGTGTTCTTTCATGGGCAGTATTGTTAAAAGCTCCTCTTTTGCAGTCATATCTGGAAACACCATCCGAATAAAAATGCACAACTGGGCTGTATCACCTATGTCTGTGGACTCGTCTAGTTGCAGTGAGAAACACTCGCAGTCCGTGATGCCCATCCAAAGCTGCTGTGTCAAATCATCGGCCATTACTTCACAGCACCGTGTAACTGTACTTCTTGACAGCTGAAGAGCTTTTATTGAAGACAATATTTCTGGTTTGTTTTTAAAATCCCGAAACAACGAGTCCGCTGCCTCAACGAAGGCCTCTTTGAACATCTCTCCATCTTGGAAGGACTTCTTATGCTTAATGATGGAGTGACTCACCCGAAACAATGCTTCGGTGGCTGCCTTTGCTTTTGAATTCGGCTTTGTGAAAAATGACTGCTGTCCGGTTAACTGTGATTTTAGTTTGCTCACCTTTGTTTTTCTCAGCTTGCTTCAGAGGGAAGTCAGTGTCATACTGTTTGTGAACAGTTCGAAAATGCCTCTCCACATTTCCCTTCTTTGGAATAGCAATGACAGATTGACAGATCAGACAAACACATTTCGAATATGACATGGTGAAAAAAAAGTCCTCCCATTCCGCATGGAAGTGGTAAGTTTTTGGCTTCTTACTTGGTCCAGCTCCCCCACTCATTTTTATATCCCTTCTTGAGTATATAAATTGGAAGGCTAACTAGGTCACTTAGCTCGCTAGAGTTTTGCAGTAGGTAGCGCGTTTAACCGCGAATGCATGGTGACACGTGACCCGTAGAAGAGAAGCGATCTCAGACTGGCCGCATTGTACGTCAATCAAGTGGCGTACTCACACTGGCACAATTGTGATTGCTGAAGCACAAATGTCCGTCGTAAAAACGCGATCGACCGCACTACTCTCGCGATCGACGTATTGGGCACCTCCCTCTTCCACTCCCATTATGACGATGTTATGCCACATACTTCTGCTTTGTAGTTTTCAAAAAGCAGAAGTATGTGGCATAACATCGTCATAATGGGAGTGGAAGAGGGAGACAATGAGGATTATGTGGCAATGGAAAACAAAGTAAACACGTTCATGAAAGAACCACTCAAGCTGAAAAGCTGGATTTTCAACGGGCACATCGCTTTGGCAAAAAGATACCCCCAAAAACATGACCATTTGTTGCAATACTTACCCATTACAAGATTAATGTGGCAGTGCTTGAAAGAGGAAGAGAACTGAAAGGAACAAATTACACTATCAATGAACAATATCCCAGAGAAATCATGGAGAGACGACGCGCATTATATGGAGTTCTCAAACAACAGGTTGCAGGGCACAAAGGTCCGAATGGCTTTGGGCAAATTATACGTCAACAACGAACTCTTCAGGGATCCCAAGATCCCACACAACACTTCTCTCTTTCTAGTACTAACGGACCACTGTTAACACTTCATTCTCTATCTACAGTTCAGTAGACTGTGGACATTAGATACTAAAATGGTTCACGAGTGACAATATCAAGTTAAAAGGAAACACCATTGTGTTTCCAGGCTGAATAATGGGGTCCAAAAAGGCCAGTGGCAGTGGTTGGGATGTACCATTGGCTGTTGCTGGTGTTGAGGTCAATGAGCTTGTGTTATCATTGTGATAACTAGCAAGATAGTGGTGTTGACTGGTGTTTATTTATTTATTATTTTTGTTGTTACTGTTTTTGTTTTTTGCTTTTGTGTAAGGCTTGTTGATAATGTTTTTATTTTTGTTTTCTTATTTATTATTATTTTTTTCTCCTTGTTGGCTACTCTTGTTTTGTTTTATGTTCATCGCCCTTTTCTTTTGTTGTTATGTTATTGACAAGTGAAATCATCTCATAACATCAGGCATAACATCAGCCTTTCAGGCTAGTGACCATGGAGGAGGTGCAAACATAACCATGTTAACATAACATAACCATATATGGGACAGTTTGAGTATCACGCACTTGGAAAGTGATGGGAGGTTTTAGAGCGGTTTCAAACGAGCCCTATTTAAATGGGCTGAAATAAGTCACCAGCTGTAGTCAATCATAATCACTCATAAGAAGTTAAGAGGCCATGCCACAAAGCAAATTTGATTGACACAACTTTCTACATCACCAAAATTAATAATGCAAGGTGCTGTATGTATATTTTTGACAAAGCAGATTTTGTCACATTTTCAGAAGACCCATAATACATTCATAAAAGAACCAAACTTCATGAATGTTTTTTGTGACAAAGAAGTATGTGCTCCAATCAATCCATCGCAGAAAAATAAGAGTTGTAGAAATGATTGGAAACTCACGACTGCCATGACATACATGTTCTTTACAAGTGTATGTAAACTTCTGACCACAACTGTATATGTTTGATTATCATGGTACTTTCTGCTAGAAATTTAGCAGGGTTAATGGTCATTATTATAGATATTTATAGATTATTATTATATTATTTATAGATTATTATTATATTTGTGTATTATTATGGTAATTAGAAAGTATGTATATCTAGCTATAACTGTAACATTTTAGCACATCATAAGAAAAGAAGAGCAGTTTTTACATAGTTAAAGGAGAAAGAGTATCTGATTTACTATTGACTTCTTTGATTTTGGAGAATCCCTTATCAAATTGGTTAAACTTATGTATAACAACCCCAGATGTAAAATAATGGATACTTCTCTGAGAGTATTGAACTGTCAAGAGGTGTTAAACAAGGTTGTTCCTTGTCAACACATTTGTTTGTAATGGCTATCGAAATACTAGCAACAAAAATCTGATTCAATAATATAATCAAGGGGTTAGATATTCAGGGCTTACAACACAAAAGTGTCAATATATGTGGATGATTCAAGCTTTTCCCAAAGTCCTCAATCTAGATCACTGCTAGGTCTTATTAAGGACTTGGACAACTTCTCTAGTCCCTCTGGATAAAAAACGAATTATGAAAAATGTACTATACTACGTATTGGATCACTGAAAGATAAAACATTTTCATTACCATGCAGTTTACCAATAAAATTGGCTGATGGAGCAGTAGACATATCCACCTATGGAAAAATCACACTGTTTAACTCCTTAATGTTATGGAAAATACATTGATAGAACTGTTTTCAGGTTATATACTTTCATATGACTGATACAACTTGTGTAAATACTGTGATTACATCTTCTCTTGCCACACCTCTAAAGTTCTATAGCCATTGTTCTGAGAAGCACTGTATAATTTACCATATGAACAGCGGTGGTTTCGGAGGGAGTTGTGAGGGAGAGCAGTAATGGGGGGACAGACGTATCTTGCCGATAGGTGTGAAATGTTGAGCGCCGATTGATCAATGAGAAAGTCTCCCCATTGTTCTTGCTCTCTCGCCCCCTCCCTGCGTAAGCACAGGCCCATCAGGTGATAGCCTTATGCTGACTGGTAGACCAGTGGACACAGGAATAGGTGCATTATGTTCAATCTGTATAAAAGACAACCCTGATAATCGCCTCTTCAGACTTGCGCTGAACAGACCTCCAGATTTACGCTGGGCTGCTGTTACACTCTTGTCTCTTGTTTGCAAACAATAAATAGCAGACTCAGATATTGTGGCTACTCAGGACTTGTTTATTGATTCTTACCCCCGAAGAGCTGAAGTACAGAGTGGTAAATCCTAGACATCCACCACATTAGTCATATCTCAGCTCACATATTTACTTATGGCACTATCAACTCCAGGTGATTTGTTCTTCAAATTATATGGAAAAAAATATATTTCATTTTTTTTTGGAATGGTAAACCAGATAAAATTAAACGGGCCTATGTATATAATGAACATGAATATGGGGGTTGAAACTATTAAATATCAAAGCATTGAACCTCTCCCTAAAAGCTTCAATCATTCAAAAACTATACTTACACCCAAACTGGTTCTCTAGCAAATTAATAAGAGAAGCTCGTCCTCTATTTAAAAATTGCCTTTTTGCACAGCTGTTGCATTTGTTGCCCCATTTCAAGACGTGAATGGATGGATAGATCAGAGCTTGGCTACGATATTTGCTGATAAAATCAATAAACATAAAGGTTTAGTAAACACTATGTGGTTTGGGTGTGATTACAACTAACTTTTCGTTTTACCCATACCTAACAACGTTATCATTGCAGCATGCATGCGTAGCTTTCGCCTAGGTGTCTAGGACTAGCTATAGCTAGCTACGTTATGTGAAAGCTAGGTAGATAATCATAATGACATTGCTGAAAGGGATGCACTTGCTAGGATAACAGTGTATGTTAACTGTCATTTATGCCTGATAAACCAGAAAATGTGCTTGCTATTGCTTGGTAGTAGGCTAGTGTGAAGCTGGAGATCATTTGTATCGGGCCAGGCTCTGGAGGAGGAGAGCCCCTCCCACCTAACAATCACATGATGTTTAAAAAAATAAATAATAATTGCATATGTTTTTAGGGCAATTCTGCTTTATTGGGATACAGACAGTAGAGATTGACAGGAAGGATGGGTGAGAGAGAGGAGGGATGACCTGTAAGATATGTCAAAGGTCAGAATTGAACCAGGAACCTTGCAATGATGCGGTATGCACATTAGTGTGCTACGCCACTAATCTCCCAACATGGTGTTTTAAGAATGGCTTACTGCTGTTCCGTCCAAACTTTGATGCTCCTTTGCGACAATCATACAATAATCCATGCAACAATGTCAATGACATAATACGTCCTCCAAATGTCCAATGACAATGTCAGTGATGTAGTAGCTAGTGATGTAATGTTATCAGGACCTGCTTGAGGGACATTCACTCCATTTAAATTTCAGACGAGGATAGCAACTAGCTAGCTAGGGAACTCAATACATAATATAAGAGAATACCGAAGAATAGATGTAAAAGATTTCTCAAATTATTCGGTTTAATAAAGGAAGAACAGGCTAGTATTGTGGCCATAGCCCACACCAAATAAATCCACTCAAACCAGAGAACAACATTGCATAACAACAGGTCAGCCCTGTCCAATCCTTGTTTCTTATAAAGATAGATCCAGCCCCTCAGTTTACAGGTGAGGGTCATTACATCATTCATACTGTCCAAACTTCAAGCGTGGCTGCCTGTGTCAATCACTGATCCTCTGCAACATTCATTCAGATTAAAAAAAAATCTAGAATATTATGAAAATCCAGAATATTGTGTCTCTCTCACTGGCCTATTGTTGCATGTTGCACACCTATCGTGGCTGAAGTATCCAAACATGTCAGCCACTGTCATATTTATGAATAAGCCTAGTTCTTAAATGTTTTTGCTTTTCTAATAGGATGTAAAAACCATGGAAATTAATGACCAAAAACGATGTTTTAAGTGAGAAGTTGCTTGTCAAAAGCCGCAAAAGACAGGAAATTCAAAATGAGCATCACCACCCATAACATGCACTAACACAGTTTTCCAGCACACAGCTTTGATACCTGCTGCATAGTGCTGTATGTTGTACTTCAAACAACATGTACTCACCACTGGGCTGGATGCTTAGGATTCAAAGCTTTCTCTAATTCATATTTATAATACAAACCCATAGAGGTCAGGCTGCATACAGAAAAATATGCAGGTCAGTGTTCCATTGAATAGGTCTGTTGTGCCCCACCTAAAACCTCAGTCCTTAAAGTCAATCCTGGATGCTGATTTGGGGGCTTTTGTGCCGCTGTTTAAGACAAAAGGCTGAGGAAACACTGATGCAGGTATATGTTTGGTGGTCTACACACATCATTTATTTGTATATAATAGAATAAGCGTATCCACATTCTATTTGTAAGATGACTTATTGTGAAACAGACACATATAAACACTATGGTTACACAAGCATTATTAGCCTACTTGACACAGAAGTGATGTCTATCCAATGATCTGAAAAAGTATTCGGGTATTTCCAGGAAATGTTTACAGACCATGTTTCTTCTTTGTTACACAGTGATTGATATAACAGGTCCAGGAAACCTTTACACAATCTATGGGTAATTACGGTAATCTTTGTGGCAGTGTGCTTGATATCACACAGGGAAACGTATATTGCCACAAAAGCATGTGACTGTACTCAAAATATTACCACGTAAAAGTGAACAATGAGAGGAAAGGATCCTGTGTTACATGGGCCGAGTGCAATCTACAATGCATTGGACTGTATTGTGTTGTCTGTCTTCTATTCATTGCAGTGTATGTCAGTGAATGTAGAGTTCCCCACCATGCTGTACTGAAAACAAATTCCACCAACCTAGGTTGTGTGGCAATAAAAGGAATGTATCTTGTCATGCAAAACATAAATCAATATCTTGGAGAAAACATACTAAGAGTATGAATTAGACTGTTTGAGAGAAGCTTTGAATCCTAATCAACCTGCCCAGTGGTGAGTACATGTTGTTTGAAGTACAACATACAGTACTATAGTAGGTATCAAAGCTGTGTGCTGGAAAACCATGTTGAAAGTGACCTTATGGGTGGTTGGCTCATTTTGAATTTCCTGTCTTTTGACAAACCATAACTTCTCAAAATCCTGACTTGAGATATGTTCACAAAACAAATTTTCATGCAAGTGAAATTTCCGTGGATACAAACATAATTGACCATGAAATAAAAACAAAAGCAAACAATAAAGTTATTTGATTTATGCCAATGAGTGGGTACACCTGCAAGGACCCCCTCTGTCCCCTAGGACTGTTAGGGCAAGGGCATATTGTTGCCAGTCACCTTGCCTATTTCCTTATAATATCTGCTTAGATCCTGCCCCATTGACAGATGGCTTGTATGTGTCATGGTAGTCCCCTTTGGTGTGATGCTAATTTTCAAAAATAGCAGATTGCTTGTAATGCTGCCGCATGGGACTGCATACAGAGTGCAACACTTGGCAAGAACCTGCTCCATTCATTTCCCTTTGAAGTAAAAAGGCCCTTTATTGTACCATTTTGCTGCCAGGACAGTGAGTAGTAAGTAATGTATGAAGTGTAAAAAGATAGATGGAACAAGTTAATGATTAATGTTAATTGGAATTGGACAGTTAAGAGTATAGGCCGGATTTAAGTATTATTCAATGTATTTCTTTATTATTTTACTGAACTAGAAACAATAAGTTCCAGAGGCGAGAAAGCTGTTCCCTCTGGTTGTGTAGAACATAGACAGTTCTGTTGATAGCCTTATTACTGAATAAAACTACAATATGTAGACCACAAAACAGTGCTGCAGGGATTCTGACACAAACCAAAAAGGCTGCCCACATCACCTCCATCTTTGCTAACCTCTATTGGCTACCTGTCCCTCAATGAATTGACTTTAAAATTCTCTCCTGGTCTACAAAGCCCTAAATGGCATCGGAGCTACCTACCTGTCAGATCTACTCTCCCCCTATGAACCTCCACACACCCTACGGTTAAGCTATGTCAAACTGCTTCCTGCACCCAGAACCAGGCTCCGTACAATGGGGGACCATGCCGTTTCCTCCCATGACAATGACAATCTAAGGGCTGTTCAGACTGTTGAGGCTTTTAAAGCAGGCCTTAAGATCTGTATTGACTGGCCTACCCTTCCTCCTAGATTTGATTACTGATTTTATATTTTTATTTAATGCACTTTGAGATTATTCTTGTATAAGTAAACCGCATTATAAATGTAATAAATTGTTATTATTATTATCATTATCATTATCATTATATGTATATGTAAAGAATACAAGGGATTGAAAAAGTTTGGTGTGTTAGAATATTCCATTATTATCCCAAACAATGAAATCGGCATTTACAAAATTACGGCCCAATTTTGACAAAACTATGATGATGTGTCTTGCCATAGAGATTGTTTAGGAGTTTCGAGGTGACACCAATTCATCATTACAAACATCATAATAGGGTGCAAAGTGGAGAGCTAGTAGCTTAATGCAGTAGGCCTATAGCCTAACACATTTGTGAATTATACTTTGAAAAATCAACGCAAAGCTGTGAGAAGCAAGACTGATAATCAAATAAGCACTGTACATTCCGCTAACTTTTCAGTCTGGCCACGAATGCAGCTATAGGAGTGTTGCTTAATGCAGTAGGCCTATAGCCTAACACATTTGGGAATAATATTTTGTGAGTGAAGTCTATTATGCATCATAATTTAATACCGACACTTGGCCTATATCAATATGGAAACCAGATTTGTGTAACCTACAGTAGGTTTATAGCCAGTCACATTTTTAACTAAATAATTTGGCTGTGCAAATATTTTGTCTTAGCTTACGAATCTGGGAATAATATTTTCAGAAATCAATGCAAAGCTGTAAGAAGCAAGACTGATAATTAATCAAATAAGCACTTCACGTTCCGGTAACTTTTCAGTCTGGCTACAAATTTCACTCACAAACTAATATTTTGTGAGTGAAATCTGTTATGCAGCATAATTTAATACACACTAGGTTTATAGCCAGTCGCATTTGTAACCAAATCATTTAGCTCTGCAAATATTTCGCCAAAATGTTTCATTACAGAGTTAGTACGATAGTAGCCTAACGGCGCCCACATTTTTTTTTCTTTGTGTGCAACGGGGATACAGCACTGTAAAACAGAGAAAACCAGAGTATCATAATAAAAAGTGTATGAATAAACGTCTTGCTTCATTCACAGAAGGGGCGCTACTTCATGGAACTGCATTACTGAGTTAAATGATTAAGGGTTTGAATTATCAGTGTCAAAACCTTTTTTGGTGTCAAAACGTTTTATAAAACATCACGCAGGTGATTCGAGATATCGAACGAGTGTGTGTCATGTTATGTTCAATGAAAGATAATTAAACCGATAAAGGGGGAGTTGAACTGTTGAACTCTTATCACACCCTGCTGACTCCTAAGCCAATGGCCCTATCCTAAACCCCTCTTCTCTCCATCTTAGTATAAGAATGAGAGAACTCCCTGAGTGGATTTGTCTGGTTGGGTTTCCTTCTGACTGAAAAAAATATCTATCAAATGATTTGGATCTCTTCTGATTTAGAGGCACAGGCCATGCTTCTTTGACAGAGACACAGGAATTCACCTGAAATTGACTCTTATGAGGAGTTTAATATTCAATGATCTGTTTACACAATCTATCCTAGCGTGTGATAATCAGCCTGAGGCTTTCTGCTGAAAAGTTGATCTGTTGACTGACTAGGAAAAAAGGTGTGGCTGGCTTTAACCAAAGAATATTACTGTATGGCTTTAACCAAAGAATATTACTGTATGATTTTAACCAAAGAATATTACTGTATGGCTTTAACCAAAGAATATTACTGTATGATTTTAACCAAAGAATATTACTGTATGGTTTTAACCAAAGAATATTACTGTATGGCTTTAACCAAAGAATATTACTGTATGGTTTTAACCAAAGAATATTACTGTATGGTTTTAACCAAAGAATATTACTGTATGGTTTTCATAATGCTGAATGACAGTCAGACTACTGAATTGATTGTGCCACAGGTTTGTACCCATGGACAGGTTCTAGGATCCCGGGCCACACCAAGAGACACAGAGGCCTCCAATTTCAAAGGATTCTCCACACTTATTATTATTATTATTATTATTATTATTATTATTATTATTATTATTATTATTATTCAGAGTGCATGCTAAGTGTATACATGTTTTACTTCCCTTTACACAGAGTTTGTATGACTTCGGATCAGCTGGGGCTGCTGCAGCTGCTAGCAGACCACAGGACCAGCGAGGACAAGCATTGATTCAAGATTCAAGATTCAAGATTCTTTATTTGTCACGTGCATACAAGTATACAGTGAAATGCAAAAGTGACAGTGCCACAGAGTAGTGCAACAATACAATAAGTTTTAAAATACAATAAAATAAAAATAGAAGTACTAAAAAATATACAGTATGGACAGTATAAACAGTATAAACAATATGAACAGTATAACCGGTAAGCATATAAGTAAGCAATATAAATAGCAGATGGATGACTATGTGTGTGCATATGTGTTAAGATGACAGTGCATGTGTGAGTGTCTTGAGGGGGGCACTGGTGGGGTCATCGTTGACGATTCTGATGGCGTGGGGGAAGAAACTCAGCCTTAGCCTCTCTGTTCTTGCTGCATGACAGCGGAGGCGTTTTCCTGACCGCAGCGGCTGGAACAGTCCATGTCCATTGGGGGACATACGAAGCGGCGTAACGTGAATGGTGTTTCCACCCAGGAGGTGAGATCACAGGTAAGGTTTGTATCATCAGTGCATCATAATTCACATGATTGAAATGAGAATCAGTCAAAATGTTTTACATGCCATGTGCAATGACGAGAACAAAAAAATAAACAGCTCTGATCATGAGACCGTTGCATACTGTATATTTGTCAGTATGTCAATCTGATCTGATCTGAGTTGTTGTAGTGAGAAACTGTAAATAATACAAAAGTGACTATGAAAGAATGTAAACAAATATTATGAAACACAATGAAATATGAGCAGAAATATTTTCTAAAAATATAGATGAACTAACCTACAAACAAACTAAGCTTCTCCAAGGATCACACAGGCAGATGGAGCAAGATCAAATGAGGTCTTGGATCATGCTGTTCTCTAGCTTGTTTCACAGGAAAAATGGCTGCTCTGATCATGTGACTAACAATCAATGTGACTTGAAACAATGCAAACATCTAAAATAACAGGAATAGGCGACATTTACGTAATGGCCTATAGAAAGTGCTAGAAACACTTAAATAGAATGAATGCATGCAACATTACATGTACACTACAAGAACAGGCCAGGAGGTTGGGCTCTCAGTGAGCACAAGGACTCGTTGAGCCTGTCTGTGACACTTCTCAAGTCTCCATCGGTCATGGCAGAAAACTTTTTAACTGTTGTGTCAATGACGAAGTCCCTGAGATTGAGAGGCGAGCCCCACTTGTCCCGTGAACCATCCCAGTTGGTGTTGGTCACCCACCCAACCCATCCAAGCCTGCGCTACAATCTAGCAAGAGCCTACTGTATGTCAATGCGTAGCAGTAACAACGGTGGGCTTCACATATACAGTATAAGTACAATTCCCGCCCAAACCTTGAAAGGTGTTAGAGGTGGGGCAGAGGGTGGGGTGGGTGAGTGGCCATATTAACAAGTTCACGGCCTAATAGACCCCCTGCTCATTGACAATAGACCCCCTGCTAGCCTCTTTAGACAGATCACAGAATGACAAAGATCTCTACTGCGACGAATGAGGTGATCCAGATCATGAGGAGGGATGGCAAGACTGTCCACAAGATTGCAACCACCCTGTCATCATCTGGAGTTCTTGTATCAGGGAACACAATCCGAAGCCATCGCCGTCAGACCACGGTTTTGCAACAAAAGTGAATGCCCAGGAAAATGACATGGTAAACCATTGCATTCTGTATTGCATACACTATGAATGCATGAGAGAGAGAGAGAGAGATAGAGCATTCACCATATGTTATTATATTCATGGTGTTTGACATTGTTCTTCTTTTGTCTTAGCAATATCATTGAAGCCATCAATTGCTACTTGGAGGAGGATGCATTACTGAATTGTGGTAATTTGTTATCTTATCTTACTATAATTGTGTAAATGACAAATCTTTGAATTTGCTATTGTTGTGATAATCGGTGAACCGCACGGGTAAAAAAAATCATTGTTTTTAAATGACAAACCATCCGTCCAAATTATGATTATAAATGTTAGTGCAAGGAATGCTCTTATAACGATAACGAAATTATGTTTCTGGCTTGTTAATGATAATGACGGAATTCTCTTGAAAAATGGACTCTATCATTCGTAACAAAAACAAGACCCTTCGCATAGAGCAGGCATATTTTCACAATGGGATAATAGGTGGTGAGTCTATCGTGGCCCTGGAGCTCTTCTCCTTGACATGTTGGCATAAGCGGGATACACGGTCTCCCAAACCAAGACCAAAACATCTCCTCAAACTGCTCATCTGGGGTGCCATATCTCGCCAGGGTCCAGGCCCATTGCATATTTTTGATGGTATAAGATCCACATCCAATCTAGTCTGTTATCTGTTCTTTTAAGTTTAAATAAATAGATACATTAAGATAAAGAAGGAGGTGATTTGGTTACTTCTGACCACATGTTATTGTACTCCATATCATCTTTCAGGAATCATGGATCGAATTTACTTTGAGGAACACATTATCAAATGAGTTGCTGGGCCTTATATAAGAGAGGTTTTTATGGGTCAAACTCATCTTTTCTTTTCTTTTTCTCAGATTATAGCATATTTGGTGGTTAATGGAATATGAATGACAGTCGTTCAGCCTCCTTTCCCATCTACTGTAAGGAGTAGAACCTTTTTGCTTAAGGTAGTATGGCAGTTTGGTCTCACAACTGAGGGAGTATAGCAGTTTGGTCTCACAACTGAGGGAGTATAGCAGTTTGATCTCAGAATTACACCCTTTTGATCTGACAACTGACTGAGGACTGAGGATGTCCTAAAATGAATACCGTAGACTTGACTATGAAGCTGTCCTTTACTCCCTTTCGCGACATAGGAATAGAATTTAATGCACTACACAGAATTAAAGCTGACAAAACTATCATTTGAAATTGCATAGACCTAATTCTTTCACTAACCCTGTTGAGACCAGGCTTTCCTAGTTTAGAAAGCCTGGGGAAATCCTTTGCAGAAAGTATCTACAAAGGGGTGGTAATCCAGATCGGCTAATCTAAAATTCTCCAGACCTTAAAAAAAGTCATTGGAGTTAGGCTATGCAAGACTATTCTTTTACTAATCTTGTAAGGCTTGTTGAGGAGCTTTGCCTAAATCGGAGTCACAGAGACAACTATAACTATATAACAACTATATTATAATTTGAGTGGTGCCATCACTTCTCTGCTCTTTTGGATCTCGGTTATTGAATCATATTTTACCTGTTGCATTCTTGCTAAGCCTCCTTTCCCCTTGAGTTTTGTCTCTCCTTTTCAATAATGTGTCATTTCATTACTGCCCCCCTATCCAAAACATGACCCAAACTCTCTTTGAAATGAACTGAGGGACTGGGTGTGCAGTTTCTTTTTCCTCAAAATCAATATTTGTCCCATAATCAGTGTGTGGTTCACATGATGTGTACAGGCACTGAGTCGTTGGTTCAATCTGTATTCAGGGTGGCAATACCTAAAACCTATCTGTTTTATTTCTTTTATTCCTGTTAATAAAACCTGTCATGAATATTATATGGAATGAATATATGTGCTGATGACATGCAGTGACAATGAATAACTATCAGGTGAATTCAACCTGCAGGCACCACTGTCACTCAGATGTTGTTTTTCTAATTTGTTTCTGACACAACCTTTATTTTATGGTCTAAAATTGATTGGCTCAGTTAATTCACTCTGCATTCAGGATCTCTCCCTGCTCACCTCACAATATCACTGTGATCCATGAGGATTTTTGGGGTTATGTATAGGAGAATGCAGCACAGATCTACATGCAAAGAGATGCTGAACTAGTTAAGGTAAACAATAACACCAGTACATATGATGACTCTGAAATTACGGAATACATCCAGTAGAGATTAAACAGGAGCTTCACTATTTCATTTGGACACAGTTATTGCAGTGTTATCATGGTAGGATGGAATGCTTATACACAATCTATTTACTGAAGGAGTCAACAAAAGTCAACATGTTATATGGACTGTTCCAGTAATCTCCCCTATTGGAGGCGTGAGTTTTCATCATGAACTCTATTAAGAGTATGTACATCATTCCCTGTAAAAGTATGTACATCATTCCCTGTAAAAACAGAGGTAAATTTAACAAAAATCTATGAAATTACAAACTGAGTCTCAATCTCAAGAGCTGCACTACAACCATAAACAACCCAGCGAGGGGTTTCTCTGTCAGCGATTTTTGTTACTGTGAATCAATGGGGTCTTTGAGCATAAAGAATGCTGTGCACCCCTATCTTTTATAATGATTGCATATTCTGCAATGGTAGCCTACAATAATGTATTGATAACATCAATCGTTCCAACTGGGCAGACGTACAGTATACTGAATGACTGCTTATTTTCTGTTGATGGGTCGAATGTCATCATAAAAGCTGGCTAAATATAAACGTATCAATTCTACACTGCTGTAGAGGGTTCTATGTGCTTTACATATTAAAGACAATTATGACACATTTACCTTCAAGATTCTTTGTGGAGGCTACAGTCAATTCAGTGCACACACTTCAAGGCCTTGCTTTTAACTTAGAAAGCATTAAATGGTCTTGCATCTGATTATTTAACAGACCTGATCAAACCCTACCAATCAAAGATGTTGAACTGCTTGTCGTCCCCGCATAAAAACTAATACAGTTGGAGGCAGGCCTTTTTCATATCAATCACCACTTATGTAGAATAGCCTGCCTGCTCCTGTGAGGGGGTCACAAACAGTTAAAATGTTAAAAGTCCAACCTCAAGACTTAACTTTTTAGCTCTACATACGGTTGCCGTGCAACTCTCCGTCCCCCATTACCGTTGTCATTATTTCACTGTGTTAATAGTGTTTTATTCCATATTATATGTATTATGTTTTAATATTTGTTATATTTTTGTGATGTTGCCATGTCTTTATAAAGTGTGTTGAGATATCTGTGTGAAATGCACTTTCAATAACGTTTGATTTGAATTCAAAGACAAAAGTATATGTTTACAGAGGCACAAATGGCATTTGTTTTAGTCTATAGATGTAATGGGGTGGAGTGGTGTGGACGTAAGTGCAGCAATAACGCAGGAGGTTTGCAATAATCCAAAACTGAGGTACTTTACTAGGAAACTCTGGTAATACAGAAATATACGATGGTGAAGGCTCAGGACTGAACACAGGTTGAACAATGAGCCAGGCTTATATGATGGCACTAAAACGAGGCACAGGTGAGGTCAATTAACTAAATAAGCTGAATACAGGAAAACAATGAGGATTCTCTGGCAGCCACTGGTGGCCAGTGGAGGAAGCAGCAAGAGTGAGGAGGATTCCTCACAATAGATGATCATACTTTTCTGCTCTGGCTAAATATGATCAAAATGTAAAATTGAATGTACAGAACAGTATACATGGTGAAAATACCCAGGAGGTGTTAATCTGGAATATTTTCATGTTCCCCAACAACTAAGTACAATAATGACATTAACATCCATTATTCACATGGTGACACATGGTCTATAGCATATCTGCATTTGCACACCTCATTTCCTTATATTTGCATAAATATGGGGGAAGATTAGACTATTCAGACTATTAATGGCCATTTCTCTTATTTAATTGTATCGTGTATGTTTTGATTGTTATTATGGATCCCGGGACACCCTGGAAAAGCGTAGTTTCATGGTAAGAAAGTAAAATGAATGAATGAACAATATCAGGCTGGAATAAATAAATGACCATTGCGTCACTGTGGACCATGCACCTAAAACAGTGTCAGGCAGAGTACAGTTAGTGCAGCCTGAGGGTTTTGATGCCCAAGGACAGCAGGTCCAGAGTCACAGGAACTGGGGCAACAGACCACCTCCAGTTGGTGAGACACCTTCCCCCCAGGCCACAGCATAGCTAGGTATGGCCCTGGGAGCACCAGGGGATACTGATTCTTAATGTAAAGCAACTCATCTATAAATGAGAGCAAGAGGTGATAAATGAATAGTGTTACTGACTGCATATGCATGGTCAGGTTAGGCAGATCTTGAATTGAATAAAGCTTTTCTTTTTTCAAATGGGTGTAGCAGGCCCAAGCATGATTTCGACAACCTCAAACAGTTTCTGTTTTGAAAGCACTGATTACTTTCCATGTCTTCTTTCACAATTATAGTTTTTATTGTTTCCTTCACAAAACATACAAACAGTAAACAATACCAAAAGTAAACAATACCATAAGACAACAGACAAGAAATCATACATGTTGAGTTGTATAATTAAACAGTTACAGATAATATCCCGCCAATCTAACGCACTGCACTGTAGGCTTGGCTTTAAAACTTTGTCTTACTTATCTTAACATAGGTTTCCCTGGTCTGAAAGAAAGGGGTCCCAAATCTCTGTAAAGGTGTCGATGGTTATGCCTGGTCAATAGAAAAACATGTGGACAATGTCTCCTTTATCTGACTGGCATCGCCAACAGAGGTTAGAATGGATCGGCCTGCCCTGTTCAGCCTCACAGGTGTCCAGAAAAGTCTGTTGAACAGCTTGAATTGGATCAACTGAGACCCTCATACTGAGACCCTCATACTGAGACCCTCATACTGAGACCTGGCGTCTCTCATCGGAGCATTTCTCTCACTAGTGTATTTCACTCCTTATCATCAAATGTTACCGCTAAATCCTTTTCCGACACAGCTTTCAGTCCTTTGCAAGTCCCACTAAATCCACCAATGAGGTGATTGTAGATTAAGCTTGAAATGTGTTCCATGTCTTCTTTCAAAGTAAATATGTTGTCAAATTATGTTGTCAAGATTTTTTGTTGCACTTATGCATGTAATGCATCAATAAACCATTTTGGAAGCCTACTGTTCACTGAAATTGGTTCTTTTAAGCTTCTAAGAAATGCCAGCATTCCGATACTTCCTCTTTCTTTTCTATATGTCCTTTGGCAAATCAAATCAAATAAGCTCCAAGACAATTGGCTCTTACCATGCTGGACAAAGTACAGCTGGGATAGGATAGAAAGCATGGACTCCAGCCTCTTTGACCAATGACAGCTAAAATCATACACCTTAAGGACCCAGCAACATTGGTCCCATATTAAAATAAACTAATTTAGTGCATGTTTAATGAATTGGGCTTGCACACATGCAATTATAACATAACAATAACCATTATATGTTTCTTAAAACAGTTTTGCTCCTATTCAGTGATCCCCACAGTTTTCCAATTCAAATGCTTATTTCTTTAGAGATTAGTAGATACTCTTACCTTATGACATTGTTCATATACCAGAATGACATTCAAACAGTTAAACTGACCCATTACGAACACCCCAATCTATATTAATGTGTTCTACTCAATTCCCAATATATATTAATGCAGACTGTAATTTTGTCGGTATGTGGATTGGTATTTCATCTACATTCTTCTTGCACCAAATGGAGGTCTCTAGTTTAATTATTCATCCTCTTCTCAGCAATCGATTTGGAATCAGAAAAGCTGAGTCAGTACCTCAGATACCAAAATAGATGGATAAGAAGATTTATGTCTATCTTCTTCCAAAGCATTCAACAGCAAATAAAGAAACATACAGTACAAAATATACACTATTTTCAGAGAGAAAGAAGTACATGAGAAAAGAAAGATTAACTATTGAAGAAGGTGGAAAGAAAACAGTTTAACATTTTTCCTGCTTACTTACCAGAATGACATATCAGAATGACATGACTCTAGGTCACTTTTAAACGCGCTTAAACACTTACAAAAATGGATGTGAATCAATCCTTTGCGATACACAATTTAGCCGTTCTGAGATTAAAATATTAGTGTTAGGGTAACCAAATGCTCGGAAGGTCTGGTGGACCAACTTTTTAGAAAGGCGGGAGAAACTACCGGTCGCATATAGCCATTGGCTTTACTTCGCATCAATCATCTCCCACAGCCTGGGGACAAGGTTAGTCCGAGGGTTAAGTTATCTGTTATTGTTATAGGCTTAAAGGGGCAATCTGGGATTGAAGCAACAACAAAGCGGGTATGGTAGTTAGTCTCTACCAGTAGCAGAATTATCCAAATTGCATACAACAGGAACATGCAGTTTCTGCTTAATATTCCATGACTTCTACATTAGAAATAATATTGGGAGTTGTTAGAAAATAGAGAAAATAAATAACATAAGTAACGGAAAAAAAAAAAGATGAATTATACTTTCTTGCCCAGCATCGTTGTATAGTGTAGTTGAGTAGAACAGTGTGCAACCTAACCGAGTATTGACATTTCTCCTAATCATACGCCAGTAAAGCCTTCCAACAAAGCTCTATTGGCAGCATCCTCAGTGGTAAGTCACATAGATCTTTGGAGAAGGAGAGCTAAACCAGAATTCCTTGTTGTTTAGTCATTTGTACCCTTTGGGAGTCATCTCCTATAGATTTACCAGTGATCCTCATCCGACATAGCACATATTAACGTCATTGAGATCAGGCTTTCCTAGTTCAGCTAACAAAACGAGTTTGAAATAAGTGACACCGAGCCACACCTTCAAACCAATCAAATACCTTGCTTGGGCGGAGCCCCAAAAAAACATTCTTACATTTTGTTGCAAACTAGCATAGGCAACAACTCTGCAAAATAATCCTACCTGGTCAGAAAAGAAGACCTGCATAACAGCAAGCAACCATCAACGTGCATGAAATTGCAAGCTTGTTCTCACAGTGCTCCGTCCAGGTTCAATCCAAGCCAGATCGGCTAAAATTCTCCAGATCTCCAAAGGAGGTGTGAAAAAACCTTGATTTGGAGTTATGGCTACATAACACGACTGTAGACACATATAAATTGCAATCCAATCGGAATGTCTGCTCCGTTTTATTTTTTCACCCTTTTAAATTTTGAAATGGTTACTGTTATAAAGTCTTTCTTTTTTAAAGAATACCTTGGTTTCAAAACCCTCTATCTACCTTACTCTCACATCAAAAGCTAGGTAGCGGTCCATCAACCTATTTTCTCCAATCTTTGAATGATTCCTGAGACCTGATATACAATTATCCATTTTCTCCAATCTACTGTAGAAATATTCCCTGAACTATGGTACTGCAAAGGCTTGAAGCAAAAAAAATGTCTAACTACTTTATCACAGTGTCAATTATGGTGTTCTATGGTTGCACCATTCGTGGTACTGTATTTTGCATGTTTCCAGACTGACCCATCTGAGCAGAGAGAAAAATGTCAGACCATGCAAGACAATAAATTATCAAATGCATTCTGTAAGGTGACACAATTTAAAGTGTGTTCATTCTATTAAACCCATTTTTGTAGGTCACTTTAGTGAAAGCAATATGTGATAGCTTTAAATGCCAATTAAACATTGCATTAATCATCCTGGACTATGGCTCTTTACTTTACTGCCAGGAAGGATGCTGTGTCAAGTGAGGCATGCAGAGACAAAGAGCTTCTCTCAATCTATCTAATGTAAGCCCTCTTCCTGTGTACATTATTTCCAACCTACTTCAGTTCAGCATACATCAAAAGAGATTGGAAGCAGCTCTGATGATGATGCAGTTCTACTGGACAAATGAGAAAGAAGTACGCCAAATGTTCTACTGGACAAATCCATACAAGGTTTTCCCACCTGATCCATGTTTTGGGCAGTCACCCTGGAAACCGCAGATCAACATGTTTGTAAGTGCCTGAAGTAACTCAGCTGTACCTTGTGTCCTCATCCCAACACTTAGTTAGTGCTACGTTTCCATTAAAGGAGCATTTGATGTATTCTATTTTTCAGAGGTGAGCTCCGACAAGTACTCTTCAATCTTAATTTATTCAAACTCATTATCACTACGTTTGTGTATCCTCAGTAATGAGGTTTGAACCACCAGATACAATTACAGTTGACCAATTTCAGTTGTATGGAAACACACAGAAGCGCTATATCCCTGACTAAGTATATAGAGTAGAGCTAGAAAAGACAGCGATGATATTCTACCTTTCCTATGTATGCTAAGAACATCCTATTAGATGGATAGAAAAGGAGAAAAGGTGTTGTGGAAAACATTTCCCTCAAAACCCCTCAGCAGCTCAATGAAGCTGAATGATCCTTCTCAAGCACTGCTGGATCAAGTCAAATGTCTTGGTGGCAAACATCAATCCTCTTTATCACAGTTGGGCTAGAGGATGTTTGTGCACTGCTGTTTAACACATCCCCTCTCAGCCAAGGCCCCAAAAAGGACAATGCAGTAACAGTTTATTTTTTCTTGCTTGAAGCAAAACAGCTGTTGGCTGCACTCACACACTCATGTATGATTGATGTGAGACAATTAATATTAGGGACATTCATCCTGTCAATAAATAAGCCTGGCATTTTAAGAATTAATGATGATTAGATTATTAATGTTTGTGTCTCTCAAAACAATTTATTTACTTAAATGTGAATATAATCCACAGATTTAGAAAAAATATTCTTGGCTCTTTCAACAATGAAACTGTAGTTATGTACCTGAATACTCCCCCAGTTAGTTCAGCATTCATTTCTCAAATACTTGGAATAATAACTTTCAATGATGAAAAGTTGTTGAAAGTTGTTCAATGATGAAATGTTTTATTACATTTTAATTTCATAACTTAACACAATTGTAATATTACATTTATTTAGTAGCCCATCAGTACCTTTAGGTGCTTGATTATCAGTATTTAGTTTGTTGGTGACTAATATTGGATTTACACACGAGAAAAAACTGATGTGGATTGAGCCATTGCTGTACCCAATGTTTGGAGTTGCGAGTGTGAAAGTTCTGCAAAGTGTTCCCTACTGGTGTCACCTGAGTTGGAAAACGCATTCAACTATAAGCTTTTAAAGTTACTGAAATGAACATGGGTGTGAACTGTCAAGTAAGTAATTTCTTGTTATTTTGATCTTCAATGTTGTAATGTTGAGACAGTAGAGATTATTACAATGGCTGACCTAGATGATGACATTATTCATTTGCTGCTTTGGCAGCGATAGAGAATGATGCATGAGGCCTGCTGTAAGCTGTTTTGGCATGGGTCAGAAGAAGCATGGCCACATGCCCTTGATCAAACTGCTTTATGGAGGTACAGGTGGCTTTATCCAGCTGTAGATTCCTCCAAAACCATACTTTGTCAGTGCAGCACCTCATTGGGTTATCCCCTCTGTGCTCAAACAATAAGATGCTCTGCAGGAAATGTGCAGAAATCCTATTCCACACTCTGCCTGCTGAACCTAGGGTTGTACTATGGTATCCTCATCTACTTGGTACTGTACTGTCATTATGTTTGTTATGAAGTACTGGTACTGTTTAAGCACAGAATAGAATTGACAATAGCTAACATCATTGTCATTCATTTAATACAGAAATGTATATTGTGTAGCCTATATGGTGATAAAGTATGGATATGATTGATTCATTTGTTGTCCATATGAATACAAGACATTGAATGTAAAGGACAAGAACGTTCACAATGTTTGAATTGTTGTTGTTTTTCTTTCCTTTCCTGATCATTGTAGCAAGCCCCCTCTATGCTTCCCTTGCTTGTCTAGAGTCTCTTAATGTTTTTGTGAGATGGTCCTGGCAGTAAGACCTGGCTTACTGTGTAGCCTTACTGTACAGTAGGTAGATAAGTCTCCATCAAGGGGGAAGGGGCTCTCACCAGGTTTTTTCTCCATCCAGGTCTGTGGTTTATGCCCAGCAGGCTTTGTACTGTACCTCTGCCACTGCAGCAGGTTTAGGAGATGCTTCTCAGAGGCTTTTTCTGGAGGACTGCTCTGGAGGTTGTTGAAACTGATCTCCCCCACTAGCCTTCAACTTGTTTTCTTTTCATGCTTTTTTTCTTTCTTTCTTTTCTCAACGAAGAGGCGGAGGCCAGAAAAGTCAGCATCAAACTGATCCTACTCAAACTATGGCCTTCTATGGCCATTTCTAAGACATAGAGGTTGGGTGGGATTTGGAAGTAAGTGTGTGACATAATCAAGGAAAAAATATAACCCTTAAAGCCTGCTTTGTCCATATGGGCAACAATGTCATTAAACACCTGGTAAAATGTTGGTACGGGATCAATTCCCAAAAGGAAACTACTGTCATGAACAAGAGATCCTAATAAACACTTTTAGCACTGGTGGGCGATTGTTGTAATGACACTATCAGAAGTTTTTGCCCGAAACTGAAATCACAAGCCTGTAAACACAGAAATTCTGCTCCTCAGAGAGAGTTTTGTACATGGCCAAAAAGGTGAGTTTTTTTTTTATTCAATGGATATAAATACACATAAGATATCTATAGATGCCAGAGTAAATATTCAAAAAATTATTAATTTTTGGCGAAGTCATAGTCACATGATATGCTCATGCTGGATACTCAATTCCGAGCGTTAAGTACTGTAATCACACATTCATGCTTTGTAAAGTTTTATTACACATATATGAGAGTGTTAACTGCTTATACTTGTAAAACAAAACAAAAAGGCAACATTGCATAACTATTGATAGGATTGTGGAATTCTAGATGTTTTTTTCCAGAAATGTGTAATTTGTGGTCACCTTGGGCAGTCCTAAACACGGCTTAATTTCTATGCAAGAAAAACTGGGTCCGGGTATCTCAGGGATAAGCTTGTTTTTCTCCATTGTTTGGAATTGTAAACAATGGAATTGTGAACAAACACTGTACTGTATAGCTCCAAAACATGGTCCAAACTATCATTTTGATCTCATGAATTGCCGGTCCTTGCATCCATAGCTCTGTCTATGAATTTGAGAGTGGTTACATTTCTCCAGGCCCACCCCTCAGCTGTTTACCAAAAAGTTGGCAGGGTGACCAATTTGTTGTTGTTTGAATCCTAAGTTGCCCCTTTAAAGTCACTTATTGCTTCTCCATAGTGTCAACATGGTTAGTCAAGACACCCCCCCAACCCAGTCCACCCTTTAGGATAAACTGAGGGACCACAAAGCTACAGTGAATCTAAAATTCTAGTTTTATTAAAAAGGAGGGGAATGCATTGATAGGTAATTTGTTGTGACCCCATAAGTGACTGCACATGTAATTGCACTTGAATTACTGCCACATTTTATAACGTTTAATTTGTTTTCTGTTGTGCCCTGCCTAACAGTATCCTAATCTTATTAGACAACCTTTTTCCTTCCTAGCTAATGTAATAAACAATTCATACAATGTTAAATTGTATGCATAATGGGAAAAAAAAGCCTCTTCAAATGCTAAACGTCTTGTGATTTGAATGTTACTTCAAATATTCTGCTCCCATTCCCTTTGTACAGTACACTACCTTAGTGGAGAATGGAGCTGAGGGAATAGGCATAGTAAGACCCTCTCTGAATGCTTCTGATAGTTCCTGCTGAAAGAATGTCCCTGCTGGTGTGGATGATTGGTCTTACGACAATGATAGATGGCATTTCCTGGGGCCCTATAGGACCCTGCTGTGCTGCGAGTGACAACCGGGTGTCCTGCTCCATGCCTCTCTCCATGTCACTGAGTAAAAGACCCACGGTCCACATCTGATAGGGATGCAGATAATCCAGTGGCATATCCCTGAGCGACCATTGCAGCACTGGGCAGTGAACAATGAGAACAGCTTGAGGGGCATGTTTAATTTCAGAAAGTTCAAGACCCTTAATAGTTTTCTGCTGAAGTGCAATAAAGGCTCTTGTGTGTATTATAGGTCTTGTATGCTTGCTATGTATGCTTGCTATTCCTATACATATATATATATATATATATATATATATATCCTATGCTGGTGTTATATATATATATCTGAAGCTTAGTGTGCAAAAAAGTGTGCAAAAAAGATATACATATATATTTGTATATCTTCAGCTAAACCCGAAGTTACAAACAAATCTCCTCATTCCCAAAACAAAACTTCGACAAGGCTGTCAAACACGACATTTACAAGGAAATATCACCAGAATACTAACCCCAACCCTAACTTTTTTGCACACTAAGCTTCAGATGCTTAGGTCGGCTTCCAGCATCGACAAAAAGCTACATATTGCACCTTTAAATTATGTCTACATTTCTTTTGAAGCATATTTTCAGGGCAAACATTTATCTGAGAACAACAGCAACTATAATAAACAACTAAAATAAAGTATTATATCATAAAATGTTGGATCATCATAAGGAAATGCAGAGTATTAAGCTTAGAGGCATTGAGAATTAATCAAATCCTTCCAAATTCAACGGGCTTCTATTCACATGTAATCGCTTTGATCATGAAAATAACAGTTTTTGTCTGTCTGCTATGTTGCTGATGTCGCCATTATTGTTGAAATGGGTAAGCCATTCATAACTGTATGGTCAGTTTCGATTTACCATGATGAGAGTAAAGCTACGGTAAGGAGCGCAGGGGCAGGTGTTAATAGCCCCTCAGGATGTGACTTGGACATGTTGGCTATCAAAAAAGGTGCGGTAGTCATGAAAATGCTTCCAGATGTTTTTCTATGTGTGATTTTGAAATTGTAACAACACTATTATGTTAAAATTGAAAACAGACATTTAGGAAAAGTCAGGGAAGGAGAGTGACATGGGTTTCACAAAAGCAGAGTTATTTCATTATGTGTCACATCGCGCCTATAGACATCTGATGGGAAGACTAGTGTTAATTCATATTACCAATGAGCAGCAGGAAATCTTTCAGATATCTTTACAGAAGTCATTTAAGGGACTAAGTCCTGAAGAGCTTTATGTTTCAACCAGGCCTCCAGCAGTGGCAGGCATAGTGCTGTATGAAGTAATATAAGCCCTCAGAAAAAAAGATGGATCAACCGAGAAGTGAGATTTTACAATAATTGGGGTAGATATCTCTGTATTCCACCAGTGGCCATCTTTGGGTGGCATTTCATTATTCCGACAGGAATTGTCACCATAATGAATTCATCAATTTAAGAAGGATAAATGGCTCAACAAGAAATAGACAGAACTATCTCCCTGATCTGATGTGGGAAATTGTCTTTTTTATATATCATTTTATTAGAGAAAAGAGGCAGCTTGGACTATATGAACATCTTTTTCAATTTAGTGTGTTTCAAATATTAATGGCAACATGATTTGACCTATTCGTGAGGCACATCCAATGCAATGAGAGAGTCGGCTCATTTAGCAAGATAAGACCTTTGGCCTTGCTCTGGTTCCCCATATGGTACAGGATGAACAATGAATATCAAAAAAGCCTGCTCATGCATTTTGAATCCCTACTCTCTGGTCTGCACTCACCAGTCGATACTGCTAATAGAAAGTATTAGGTCTGACAAAGAATAGTGAACATTTCAGAAACATAAAAAAGTCCAGTCTTTCACTGTGTAGTTTGGACCATCTGTAGTAATTTTGGTCACAAACTACAAACTACATGACAAATTGTGTCCTCATGGAGGTAATTCATTTCCACAGCTCTTGGTAATGGTAATGACGTTCACCTTGTGGGTCTCTCAACACAATGTCTGATACTGTCCCCTGCTCAAAGAGATTTAATGGCCCTGCCATATTCTTGAATTTAATTGGTTGCAACCCAAATCACTGGGCATGCACAGGCGGTCTCTGAGCCTGTAAAACCTCCCTCCTCGTATTGAGTATGTCCTCTTTTCTCATTTATTGTCATGATAAGGCTTGTTGGCTGGCTAGGTAACAGAGCTATGAAGCTTTGAGATAAATTGAATGTAGTTTGACCCAACCTGGCTCGACAGTGGAGAACAGGTTTATGTGTGCCAGGCTAGGAGCTGCAGTAGTACAGTAGTACTCTACAAAGGAAAAATATGTATTTGCATTCTAATATTTTCCATTGACATCCAAGCCAGACTACATCAGGACTGTATGAAAGTTGAGAGACAGCCCTACATATGACTTAACAGTAAAAAACTGAAATATCACTACAAAAAAATAGCATTCGGCTCCTCAAGCCCAGCCATTGCAGCAATACAACATTGTTTTCTCATGTTGTTTCCTATACAAGGAACAATGCTATAGAGAAGGACGACACTTTTCTCACAATGACAGTGCAAACAAATGTGCATTAATCCTCACCTTGGGAGTCAATTAGTTAAACATGGTATGGTAAGATATTTCATATTTCATAAAATATTTCAACTTGTTTTTTCACTCATTGTGTATGCAGTGTGTGGACCCATCAACCTGACTTAATCTGCTACCCCTTGTCAGAGGTTATATGTCCCCGATCTCAGAAGTGGATTCTCTTTAGATCAATTACCTGCTCGCCTGTCTGGAGCCACAGTGATGTGCAAACATGGGATTAATTATTTGGGACGCGTTGGTGCTGCTGTGTGCAGCAGGTCTTCCAATGGAGGACTGAGGACGCTGCTTTGGGGGCCTGGGCTGGTTTATTGACAGACACACGCTGAGCTCAACTGGACCCCTCCAAAGCAATAGTCATCTTATTAATCACATGCTTATTTCCCTCACATCAAGCATTCTGGTTCACATATGAGCGTCTCACCGTGCCTCTGTTGCCTCCTATTCCAGTTTCTGACTTGTAATGGGCTCAGCCAGCAAGGGGGCAAAGCTGATTTTCATGGCTTGTATAGGGACTGTCAGAAATAGTCGGGATACTAGCTCTGACAGTCCCCAGGCAAGGTATGCGTATTGCCTGAAATGTGTTTCCAAATCATGCACCACCCTGCTGCATCATAATGTGGACAGAGTAGGAGGTGTTTTCTGGTACGTTTAATTGTTCTCTCTGTGGTGTTCAGTGTAGCTAATTATGTTGTATTGTCAGTGGCATTTACACAGCCAAAAGGTCACATTGGTCACATTTCTTTGCTGAAATTTTCTCATCTTGAGGGACCAATCTGTACAATTTCCTGCTGTTCAACAGTCATTTTTCTGCTGTTCAATGTTTTCGTTAGTCCGTTGTTTATGTTGTAATTGTAAATTGAGACTGTAATTTGAACAAACAATGTATAGCCTCAAAATATGATACAACGATCATCTTGATGTCATAGACTGTCAGTATCCATAGCTCTGTCCTAGCCCCATCCCTTATCTAACCAAACTAAGTTGCAGGGTCAGGCTACTCAAAATACAGATAACTATAGACTCTCTGGATCATCAGGGCTAACTATCATTCAGAAGACATTTAGAATAATTTTCTTATCTCTTTTTTTATGGAGATGAACTGGAATTTCTCCTAATTTTGATCCTTGTCTTTCATCAAGTCTTGCCAAAAAGTCTGTTTTAAAATGTGATTGCTGCATTAGCAATCACTCTAAAACCTCTGAACAGTGTTGTGGATGTATGAGTGTTTATTTGGCTTCACTGAAGTATTTTGTTTTCAATGTTGAGCCTGTCTCCTCTGCCACATGCCCAGTTCTCAGGGTGCCGGCATTGTTGTTGCATCCATACTTGGCACGCCTGCTTCCTGCCTGTTTGAAAGTCTTCATTCAGCACTCTCCTGGAGCTGTGCCAGCACACTGCCCCCCATTTGTGTTCTGCTTCAATTGCCCATGTTCCAAATACACATGAAGAGAGTAATGGGCAATATATCTGAATTTAACTTTACAACCCAGTGAGTCAGACGTATTTGACTCTGGGATACATTAGTCCAGCAGAGGTACAAATCACAAAAACAGCGCAGCTGCTGGCTTCTGTTGAACAGTTTTTTTGTTGTTGTTTTTTTTACAATATTTTATTATGAAAATCATGAACAGTGCAGAGTTATGCGTATGTGGAATTTTGTTTATTTCATTTTTTAATTGTATTTCTTTTGCCCTCCCCCTGTCATCACCCCTCAAACCTCCTATTTCCCCCTCCCTTTCCAACAGACAAATAATGCAAAAGTAGACATAATAAAAAAAGAAAATTATATAATTATATAATTATATAATTTACTATTATATTATATTATAATATTTAGATTTATAAAATAAAACAGCACCAATAACAAGATAATAATAGTAAACAAAAAAAACTATTATACTTCTGGCATATTATTGTGAAACAATACAAACATTATTACAATGCAATACAATAGTATAATACAATTATACAATACAAGCATGAGTATCAATTGAACAATATAATACATGAGTAATCAAACAGAGGTTGTTATTTGGTAACCATGTAAGCCATTGTCTGTTGCAGGTAGCATGTGACACTTAAGTAGACAGGGTTTTGGAGAGGGAAATTAAGTCCTGTGAGCAGGAGTGTAGAGTGAACGAGCAAAAATCAATTTAGGAGAGTTTAGTCAGGGGATAGAGATTGTAATCGGTCAAATTAAGAGATGAGTGGTTGCCAGTGTGTGTAAAACTTATTAACAGATCCCCTGATCATGAATTTCCAAGTTTAAAAAGGACAATACATCCTGTAACCAAGATGTGGTTGGTGGGGGATTCTCTGATTTCCAATGTAAGAGCACTTTTCGATGGGAAATCAATGAGGCAAAAGTGACAACATCAGTCTGTTTTGAAGTCATACCCTCCTCAGCGACCACCCCAAAAATAGTAATTTGAGGGGAAGGAACAATGGTCAACTCAAGTACCCAAGAGACAGTGTCAAAAAAGGACTTCCAGAATCCCGCCAGACACAACCAAAACATATAGGTTATTAGTTATTGAGAGCATCTATTGCAGGTGTCTGCTATGTCTGGGTATATTTTGGATAATTTGGCCTTACTGTAATGAATTCTATGGAGCTCTTTGAATTGAATGAGACTGAGCCTGGCGCATGAGGAAGAAGAGTTTTTTCTTTCTAGTGCCTCCTTCAACCACTGATCTGAGATTGTAATTCCTAATTTTGTTTCCCAGTTTGACCTGATTTTAACGAGAGCTAGGATTTCCTCCTGTAACAAGACATCATAAAGATATGAAATGTGACATTTATCCATATCTGCTGTAGAAAGTAGATGCTCAATATCGGAAACAGACGGGATTTGTGGAAATTTAGAGGTGTGAGATTTAACAAAATGTTGAATTTGAAAGTATCTAAAGCGCTCAGTGTGCCTTATGTTATAAATGTCGCACAGGTCATTGAACTCTGCAAATTCACCCTCCACATACAGACCCTCAGGTCACTCAGACCCTCTCGGCCCCAGGCTGCAAACCCTGAGTCAAGTTTGGCAGGCAGGACAAGGTGATTGTTACAAATGGGTGCCGATAAGGAGAGTGAGGTCCACTTACATTTTTCTCTAATTTGGGACCACATTTTTAATGTAGAGATTACTATTGGATTGGCAGAGTGCTTGGAGGGTGAGAGTGGCAGACTACTGCACACCAATGCCTGAAGGAAGGACAAGCAGCAGGAGCTGGCTTCCAATTGGCACCAACTACTCTGGTTCATGGAGCCAGAGTATAACCTTGTGTAGGTTGGCAGCTCAATGGTAGCACAGGAAGTTTGGTAGTAAGGTTGAATTCTTGGAGTTTTCCCTGCCGAGATAAATGAGGATAACATACTATCAATCTTATTGAAGAACGCTTTAGGAAGAAAGAGGGGAGACATTGAAATAAAGAGTCTAGGTAATATGTTCATTTTCACTGAATGTACTCTACCAGCCAGAGAGAGGGGTAAGCCACTCCATCCCAGCAGGTCTGCCTTCACTTTAGTTGTTAGAGCACTAAAGTTCTGTTCATGTAATAAACAGAGGGACCGAGTGATGTTAACTCCCAGGTACTTAAAGCCTGAGCTAGCCAAGCGAAAGGGCAGAAGGGACTGAGCTATGTTTTGGGCAAGATTATTGATAGGAAAATATTCACCTTTCTGTATATTTAGCTTGTAACCTGAAAACCTCCCGAAAACATTGAGAATGGATAAAATATGTGGAATACTGGGCACTGGGTCAGATATGTAAAGAAGCAGATCATTGGCATACAAAGACACCTTACGCTCAGTCTCTCATCTTCTGACCCCAGAGAATAATGCACTAGGCTTTAATGCTATTGAAAGTGGCTCAATGGCGAGAGCGAACAGAAGAGGCAAGAGTGGGCACCCTTGGTGTGTTCCACGTGTTAGAGGGAAAAACCTTGAGCAAAAGCCGTTGGTTTAGACGTATCCAGGAAGAGATTTTTTCCCTGAACCCAAATCGATTCATTGTGAAGAACAGATAGCCCCACTTTACTCTATCAAAGGCCTTCTCTGCATCAAGAGAGACTACCATTTCAGGAGTAGTTGGAGAGGCCAGAGAGTGTATGACATTAAAGAGCCTTCATATGTTTGTAAAGGAGTGGTAGTTCTTTATGAAACCTGTTTGATCTTCAGATATTACAGTGGGTAATACGCTCTCTAACCTGCAAGCCAGCACCTTTTCCAGTATTTTTACATCTACATTAAGGAACGAGATTACGTGGAAGGAAGAGCAGCTAGTGATGTCTTTATCCTTCTTAAGGATTAAAGAAATGGAGGCCTGGGTGAGAGTTGGTGGTAGTACACCTTGATGGACTGAGTTCTCAAACATCTCCAACAGCAGAGGGGCCAGCTGCTTAGAACATTTCTTAAAGAATTCTACAGGGTAACCGTCAGGTCCAGGAGACTTCCCGCTCTGCATTTGTTTGATAGCTACTGTGATCTCATTGAGGTTCAGAGGTATTTTCAAATCATGGCTGTGATCAGAGGAGATTTGGGGGATAGCTTGGCTTGAGAAAAAACTGGACATTTCAGAGACATCTTCTGGTGATTCAGATTCTGTAAAGTTTGGAGTAGAATGACATAAATTCTTCATTAATTTGTTTCGGATCTGTTGTTAGCGTATCCGAGCTATACGAATTTGTGGTATTAATTGTGAGGCTGATCTGTTCTTCAACTGATGGGCCAGGAGATGACCCAGCCCTATCCCCATGTTCATATAGAACAAACAATTTTCTTTTTTAAATGTTTGAAATGTTAGTGTCCTGAATAGAAGCCGCTCTGCATCTTTTGTGGTAAAAAGATTCTCTGTCTGGAGATCAAGTCTTTCTTTATAAAACTCTTGGGATGGAGCCACAGAAAAGCGCTGATCCAGGACTGTTATCAGCTCTATTACCCTTTTATGCGTAGTTTATTAGCATGAGATAATGCATATGAGATAATGGTACCCCTAATGTTTGCCTTCAGGGTCTCTCATAGTAGCGAGGGTGAGGTTTCATTATTTCTATTGGTGGATATGACATTACAAAAAACAGCATCAAATAACAGAGCAGAATCCAGTCTCCAGACACAGGTTTCCTTGGGCTTAGTTTTAAAAGTGAGCTCAAGGGCCACAGGAGCATGGTCGGAGATGGCAATAGCCGAATATTCAGCTGAGACTAAGGAAAGCAATAGAGTCTTATGAATAAAAAAGTTATCTATGCGGGTATATGAATGGTGAATGTGTGAGAAGAAGGAAAATTGCTTATCTACAGGGTGCAAAAATCTCCATGGGTCAATACAGCCACACTGATCCATAAAATAGGACAGCGCTCGAGACAACTTCGAAGGTAAAACAGTTCTAGTGCGAGTATCAAGTTGGAGATCTATGACACAGTTCATATCTCCCCCAAGTATCAAATAATGGGTGTTTAAATTGGGAAGTGAGGACAGAAGATTCTTCATAAAATGTACATCATCCCAGTTAGGGGCATATACACTGACAAGTATAACTGGGGTCTGGAACAGTGAGCCCATAACTATGACATAACACCCATTGGAATCTGATATGGTCTTAGTGGGAGTGAACTGTACTTTCCTACTGATCAGTATGGCTGCACCCCTTGCCCTAGTGTCAAATTTAGAATGAAAAATCTGGATAATCCATGGTCTGGAGAGCCTCCACTGGTCAACAGTATGTAAATCTGTCTCTTGGAGGAATATAACATCAGCTTTTATGTTCTTAAAATGAGAAAAAACTCTAGCACGCTTAACTGGTCCATTTAACCCACCCACGTTCCATGAAAGGATCTCAACTGTGTTTCCCACTCCTATTGGTTTAGTAGGACTAGCGATATTGAATTAAAATGAGGTAAATGTAATACATGGTAGTAGCTGTGGAGAATAGTACCCATGTTGAGAATGAAAAATAAAAAAAATAAAAAAGAAGCTTGGAATACAAGCTTGTATAATAGTACACAAGTGAAATAAAAATATGAGTACAACAAATAAGGTTCATGTAAAAATGTAGGACACAAAACAGAAACATACACATCCCCATCCCCACCTATGTCCACCCCCCCCCACCCCCCCCCCACCCCCACCCCCCAAACGGAGTAAACAGCAGGTAAATAGCACTTAACTTTCTAATAAATAATAATAATGTAATAAAACTAACTTTGAAAGCTTAAACTCTCTAACTGAGACAGCTCCCAAGTTCTATGAATTATATCACATGAAATGAACGCCAAACAGATAAACAGAAGTTATCAAAAAAGATTCATCACATCAATCACACGCTGTTATTTGTGGCATTGTTGCGGTGACGTGAGAGGAGTGTCAACAACATATCTCATTGTGAGCACAATGGAAAAAGGTCAAGAAAAAATAAAACACTATAAAGGACTATTACACTATTTTCTCTATAAGTACATAGGATAGAAGAGTACTCACACAACTTAATTATCAATGTGGTCTACTCATTGATATACCAAAACCAGCTCAGAGCACTAACCACACATTAGTGAACACAGAGAAGGGGTAAGTAGTGGATAGACAGATCAATCTGTGAACCAGCACGGTGAACATGAGGAAATGAGGAACGTTTTGACAAGGATATCAGGATTTCAAGGGCCATGGTTAGAGATCTTTACATTGTACTATATGTAAAGATGTATTGAATCAGTTGGGTGCCAGCCGAATCATACTGGGCATACTGCCCTATCCCACCTGGACAAGAAAGATACTCATGTGAGAATGCTGTTCACTGACTACAGGTCAACATTCAACACCATAGTCCCCTCCAAGCTTTTCACTAAGATCAGGAACCTGGGTCTCAACACCTCCCTATGCAATTGGATCCTGGACTTTCTGACGGGTAGATCCCAGGTGGTGAATGTAGGCAGCATCACCTCATCCACTTTGACTCTCAACAAGGGGGCACCCCAGGGCTGTGTGCTCAACCCCCTATTGTACTCCCTGTTCACCCACAACTGTGTGGCCATGCACAGCTCCAACTCCATCATCAAGTTTAATGATGACACCACTGTGTTTTACTTGATCACTAAAAACTACAGTCAGCCTACAGGGATGAGGTAAGAGTCCTGGCGGAATGGGCTTTGTAGACAGAAATAAGAAAACAGAAATAAGGTTTACAAGCAGGTATAGTAACAGGAGCATAGTTTATAGATATACAAGTGAAATCCAGCACTTACAATATCCTGCAATACCAAATCTTTTTTAGAGGACATACAGTATACCCAGGCAGTATATGTGTGCCTGCACATGATTGTAGAAACAGGCTAGACGTGAATGCATTCTTTCTTTTTTTGTTTGCTGCCTACCTGACAACTTTCCCTTACCTTAACCACTCAAAGTTAATGCCTAATACTGCCTTACTGCCACATAATTCGAAGTACTACATAGTTGTGCTAATAACAGTGTTTATTTGTATATTTCTACATAGTGCTTTGTGGAAGCATACAGATTTCACACTAGCAGTATTTCTCAAAGTGTGGGGCGCTGAGGCATGATGGGGGGGGCGCGAGCGACCACGACCGCGAGAGAGGGGAAAAAATAAATAAAGGCGGAATGCGGAACCAGCGTGCGGAACTATTGTTTTGTGGAACCGGACGCTATTTTTAGTTCTCCCCTTAGTTACTGTTGCGAAGCGGGCTCTTTAAAGAGCTGTCAAACTAGCCGGCAAACTGTGTGGCGCTTTCTGAGTGGAAAAATGGAGAAGTATTTGACAGGGGTGAAAAGAAAAATAACTGATAATGACCCAAACAGGTGTGAGGGCACCGTTATTCAAAAAACCAAGGCAAGAAAATATGACAAAGCTTATCTTGCTCTTGGCTTCACATCGACTGTGGTGGGAGGTGAGGAGAGACCCCTGTGTGTCTTATGTCTGAAAGCTCTCGCAGCCGACAGTATGAAACCAAACAAATTAAAAAGACACATAGAGACATTACACCCCACTCGACTTCTTCAAAAGAAAACTTGAAGAATACCGTAAGCAGGAAAATAGCATGGTTAAAGCTACATCGGTGAACAGCAAGGCCCAGGTGGCATCATACCAGGTAGCATACAGAATTGCCAAGTGTAAGAAACCACACACAATTGCTGAGGAGCTCATACTCCCTGCTGCTCTTGATATGGTGTCCACTATGATTGATGAGACGAGCGCCGCAAAATTGAAGGCAATCCCTCTGTCCAATGACACAAGTTGCAAGACGTATATGCGACATTTCAGAGGACCTCGAAGAACAACTCGCAGAGAAGCTAAAAGACACACGTTTCGCATTACAAGTCGACGAGGCTACTGACGGTAATAAAGACTGTTTGTTTATTTCCTGCTCTGCTGAAGAGGACCAGTTCATTGAGCTGACATCGGACTCCACCCTGAGGCTGAGGTTTACTTCTAAAACGACAAGTGAATTCTGGCTTGGTGTGGAGAAGGAGCATCCACTCGTAGGGCAGAGGGCAGTGGGCATCCTTCTTCCTTTCGCCACCTCCTATCTTTGTGAGATTGGTTTTTCAGCTGTAGCCTCACTAAAAACAAAGCACAGATCGAAGCTCAACATTGAGCATGACCTGAGAGTGGCGGTACCAAGCCTGCAACCCCGCTTGGAAAAAATGTGCTGTGTAAAGCAAGCCCACTGCAGCCACTAGGCCGCTGTGAAAGACTGACATTTTGACTTGTTCATCTTTTTTGCCAAATACCTGCATTTTCTGGCAAAGTGATTGCACACATTTTTAAAAAATGTTTTTATGTTTGACAAAGCACTGTCTGAGTAGCAGTCTGTTGAATTGTATTGTATTTTATTGTTATAGCTAGCAAAGACTGTTTCATTATTTCCCTCTATTTTTGAAACACAGACTTACAGAGCATTGTTATTGACAGATGTTGGGGCTGCACATTTTATTTTAGAAAGCACTTTTTTTCTTCTTTTTTTTATAAAGCCTAATGGAGAATAGTTATTGAGTTATTTAAGTACATATTGACAGATGTAGTATGTTGAGAGGCTGCACCTTATATTTTATAAAGCACTTTTTTCTTCATTTTTCTATAAAGACTAATGGAGAATAGTTATTGAGTTATTGAAGTACATAATTTTTATTGACAAATATAGCAAGTTAAGAGGCTGCACTTGATATTTTATAAAGCACCTTTGTATGACTAGTGGAGAATAGTTATTGAGTTATTGAAGTACTTTTGAGAAATAGCACATAGATTTGTGTAGTAATCTAGCGAACTTTAATTATTACTGTTCAGACGAAGTGATTGTATTGTATTTTTCTTTGTTTTTGAAAAATAGTCTCAAGATTTCAATAAATTTCATGAGACCCATTTCATGACTCTTTTGTTGGGGCGAGGGGGGGCCCCAAAAAAATATTTCCTCCAAAGGAGGGCCTGACAGAAAAAGTTTGAGAACCACTGCACTATAGTAACATGCAGAGGTGCTATCGTTTCTGCCTACACGTTTTCCTAGGAGCTGTTATACCATAGAATCTCAATCAAGCACAGTGAAATGTCAATGTTAATGCCAATGGAACTGCTTGTTCTGCATGAGTGAATGTTTCAATATGTCTTCAATAAACTAATCAACAGTGTTGAGTAAACAAATAGCACTACGTGATTGTCATTTGAATTAATTCTTCTCCCCAAACAGAGATTTTAGAAAGAGAGGAGTGAAATATCAATAAACATTTGTCAGACTGAAGATGAGCTTTATTTCTCTTTCACAATGGAGGACCCATTCGGTGACACCTTTTTTCAGTGTCTTATACAATTTGAACACATAGCAGCCTATTTGGAAAATTATTATAACCGCTGCTGCAGGCAGAGAGGAGAAAAATGCAGAGAAATATGAGGGCCTTTTTCCTGTGTTCGAATAATAAATATCTCCTCCATTAGAATGCAATGCACACCTCCCCAGTGCAACAATGCCAGGTCTTCATATATCAAAGCCAAAAGAGGCCATGGAAAACAATACATGAGGGTGGGGGCAGTGGAGGACCTTGTTAGGGGAGGATGCCAGTTTGTTAGCTCTGTGAAGTTACTAGAGGAAGATAAATAATAATACAATTTGCAGGGTTCAATCTCTTTCTCCAAGAAGTAATGCAGAGCACGTTTCAGTCTGTGTAAGCTAACTCTGATGGTGAAATGGGTCAGAAGGGTGACGTTTCAAAATATTACATGATCATCATTCTCTCACCATTCTCTCGCGTCTAAGAATGATTTCATCCTGTCCAGAAAAATCTAGATATTGGAATTTCATGAGGAAAAGGAAAAGGAAGGTCTTTAAATGTCCTTTTTCAATGATGATTTGAAAGTAAACTCTTTCCCCTTTAGATTGATTTAAACAACACTTGCAATAAGATATTGTATAATATATTGTGATAACATTGTTATCACAATATTTTTACTTACTTACTTTTTACTTACATTTCCATTCCATATATACCAGGAGAAGTTTCACAATTGTTTTCCCATTAATAATTCAGTTCATCGCATGTATTAATTCCCCAGACAAACAATTTATTAGGCTAAGCAGACAATACTAAGGAATCACTTTTCAAATGGGGGGGGGGTACCCTACGTGTAAAAAAAACTCTGATAAAGGTCATGTAATTAAGCCCCTATGGAGATTTAACTGATGGTCTGCCCTTTCCTGCAACATTATTGAGTTTGACAGTATCTGCTTTGTAAGGACTAAAATTGTTATGCGTTTCCCAAGGCCTCCTTTGACAATTTTTTTATTTGTGGGGATAACTGCAGGTCTGTTTATATTCAATTGGGAATGTGATGGCTCAAATACCCTAGTGCCAATACTATGGTAAAGAGCCACAGCACCCCCTAGCCTAGTGCTTAATGTAATATTTGTAAATTAACTTCATGACTTCTTGAGGTCATGACTTATTTATCAAAACATGCAATGGTTGTCAGGCCTATAAAACATAGCTAAAAGCCAACAAATTAATCTATAGGAAATCCAAAACTTTGTTACAGAACTTTCAAATGGTATGTGGCACTCAACAATAACCCAGTAGATACTATAAACAACTTCAGAATTTCACCAACTCTTTGAATAAACCACCAAGGGACATTTAACAAATAACTTGCAACGTACAGTCTAGATGTTATATCCAAGGAACCATTTTGCTGATTAAGGAACATTCAAAGGCAGACAACCTTATTATTGGTGCAACTACTTAAACCCCTGATTCGCTAACCACGTGTCCAAAGTTGTGAATAAGAGTAACACCTGCAACACATGCAAGTGTGGCATTCATGTTTTTAAATTATATTCTCATAACCGTCTTATGTCAACTCTTCATATTAAATGCAAAAAGAAACACAAAATATATTTTTTAAATGGACATTATAACCTTGTTCACATTATAAAATCTCTTACTGGGAAATGAGCTCATGTCAAAAGATATACTCCAGTTGCTAATTTTGCACTGAAACAAATTAACTTGTGACCTGTGTTAAAATGTTATTTCGGTTCCAACAAATCAAGGCAAGAATAATTCAGCCTCATTCATTAAATTTGCCTTGATGCAAAAACAAAAACGTAACATTAGCTGTTCGGTCCAATCTAATTGACTAATTACCCAGCCAACTAAGGCAGTGACTTTAGCATGTCTGTGTGGTCTGGTAAATACAGCCCCAGGATGTCAGAGGGGGGCTTCTAACCATCTGCTTGCTCACCAACCGAGTGGTTTAAAGAGGGCCAACCTATGTGACTCCATCTCTGCCAGGGGGAAGCTAGGTTTAACCTCTACACCATGGAGGATATGAAGTGAGCTGTGTAATGTCACAGCTCAATGATTTTACCATATTTTTGTTTAGTGTTGTCCTGTTATATGTATTTCCTGTTATGTGATATTGTGAATATTCTTATTGTTGGAACACAAGATGTCCAATTTTACAATAAACTGATCACCTTGTGTTCCAACAATAAGAATAATTGTAATAGTTATCTACAGCCAATGGATTCATTTTTACTTACTTTATGAAAAAGGAAAGGGGGTTACTGTACTGCATGTACAAGAGCAATGGCCTCCTAGGTGTTATACTAGGTAAAAAGCTCTGTCGTACACAGTTTGATTCATGTGGTAGCCTCTGAGATTCTGTTAGTCCCTGTCCAATTATCATACCAAAAGATACCCTGGGAATTGGTGGTGGTCATTGGACAAGTGACTAACTTGACTCATGGTTGCTTAGAGGTTAGAGAGAAGGCCTAGCAGCCGGAGGGTCGTCGGTTCGAAATCCAGGTAACAATGGTGGATTCTTTGCTGGCAACTGGAGAGTTGCTGGTGTCAAATCTTAGATGCCATTACCTACCGTTGTGTCCTTGAGCAAGGCACGTAACCCCTACACTGCTCAAGGGGTACTACACTGCAGCTGACCTAAGGAGAACAAGGACAATAATCTGTTTGTCTCCTCCGTGTCTGTGTATATGTGTGTCCCAGGGGGTTGGGTTGAAGTAAAAATACACATTTGCCTTTCCTCTGGACAAGAATCTTCTTCTGATCGTCTTCTAAGACACCTGTAGGTAATGGACCTGAGGGGTGGCAGTTGCCTCTGGTCAGATGACTAATGCAGTGGCTCAGTTTCTAAGGCAGTGGAAGGTTGGCAGGTTTTATGATAACTAGGTCAAAGAGTTGAGCTTGATATCTCCCCCAGCTTATACAAGGACATGGTTAGGGCTGTGATCTCCCCCAGCTTATACAAGGACATGGTTAGGGCTGTGGTCTCCCCCATCTTATACAAGGACATGGTTAGGGCTGTGGTCTCCCCCATCTTATACAAGGACATGGTTAGGGCTGTGGTCTCCCCCAGCTTATACAAGGACATGGTTAGGGCTGTGATCTCCCCCATCTTATACAAGGACATGGTTAGGGCTGTGGTCTCCCCCATTTTATACAAGGACATGGTTAGGGCTGTGGTCTGGCTTCAATCATTTCTTTTTTTTAGTAAAACAAGGGAGGGATGTGAACATTTCAAGGGGAACTTTCCATTCGCTAATGGGTAGAAGAAATACAGAAAGTGATTGATTTCGTATTTATAAGTGAAGATCTGACTTGAATTTGAAATATGATGGATATGATCAGGGGGCAGCTTCTCAGAACATTTGATCCAGATTAAACCCCAAACCAAATGTATATGATACCATCAATGAGTAAATGTAATGCTCTATGGCCTCAGGGGATTCAACCTTGTATTCCAATATAGTTTTTGCACATTAATCCATATGGTTATGTATTAATTTGTATGCCACAAAGAGATAAATTATAAACTGACAGAGACAGGTTGTTGTTCTATTGTCTCATGTTTTACTGTGATTATGTGCAAGGCTATATGTGAAATGAGTATGAGAAAGAATGCTGCTACTGATATTTGGTCAATGATGGTGACTTATGTGCTACACTTCACTGCAAAGCCAGAGACAGATAGTGAGCATGCTGTGGCTGCATTCTTCCAACTGCTCCACTGGTGTTAGTCTTAGGGTTGGCTTTGCTCTTATTATGTCACTGGTTTGATCAGGGAATGCCTCACAGTTGTGTGATTTGCAATGCTTCACAGGTGGACTGAGTGAGCACTAAGCACTGCAGTGCTGTGGCACTGTCCTGTACAGTTTGGTGTTGAAGGGGAGCTGTCCATGGTTCTGAAATGATCAGTGTTGTTCAGTCATACTGTAGTTAGAGCATATTCCAGCCCATATCCAAGAATCCCCAAGAAAATGAATTATTACTCTCATTTCTTAAAATACAGCATTCATATCATGGTCAGGTTTACAGTATGTCAAAACCAGAAATTGAAGTAATGATCTACTCATTAAGTTATGAATGCTGTGTAAGGCTTACAGTGCCCTGCATAAGTAATGGGACAGTGAAGCATTTTATCTTCTTTTGGTTCTACACTCCAAAGGTTTGGATTACTATGAGATAGTAGAGATTCTCAACTTCTATTTGATGGTATATGTGTACATTTTGGTTTCACCATTCAGAAATTACAAAACTTTTTATGCATAGTCCACCTATTTCAGGGTACCCAAAAGTGATGGGACAATTGTCTTGGCCGTGTCCGTCAGGACATCATAAGAGAGCTCTCAATGTCTAGTCTTGATTCTAGGCTTTGTGTTTGCCTTTGAGTCTGCTATTGGTGTCTGTCAACATGAGGACCAAAGAGATGTCAATGAAAGTCAGGGAAGCCATTGTTAGGCTGAGAAATCAGAAACATAGCCAAAACCTGAAACCTACCAATATCAACAGCTTGGAACATCATTAAAAATAAAATAAAAGTACTGTTAAAGAATGTTCACCATGATTAAGAAAACCCTCAAAACAACTGTTCCACAGATCAGGAACACTCTCCAGGTAGACGTGAATGTGTCAGAGCCTACGATCGACAGACGACTTTACAAGCAGAACTACAGAGACTACACTGCAAGGTGTAGTCTCTGTAGCCACAAAAACAAAATGGCCAGGTTACGGTTTGCAAAAAGGTACCTAAAAGTTTTGGAAAAAGGTATTGCGGAACAGATGAGACAAAGATTAACATGTACCGGAGTAATGGCAAGAGTAAAGTGTAGAGAAAAAAGTAACTGCCCAATATCCACAGCATACCACCTCATCTGTGAAATATGGTGGAGGGGGTGTTATGGCTTGGGGATGTATGGCTTCCACTGGAACTGGCTCACTTGTCTTCACTGATGATGTTGTTGCTGACGGCAGCAGAAGGATGAATTCTGAAGTGTACAGAGACATTTTGTCAGCCCAAGTACAAGCAAATGCCTCCAAACTCATTAGACAGCACTTCATCATACAGCAGGACAATGAGCCAAAACATACCACATCAACTAGGGAGTTTTTCAGGGCCAAAAAGTGGAAAGTTGTTGACTGGCCAAGTCAATCTCCAGATTTAAATCCTATTGAACATGCATTTCATTTCCTGAAGAGGAGTTTTCAGGCAAAACATCCTCAATACAAACAACAACTTAAGATGGCTGCAGTACAGGCCTGGCAGAGCATCACCAGAGAATATACCCAGCATCTGGTGGGGTCAATGGGTCGTCTGGTGGGGTCAATGGGTCGCAGACTTATGGCAGTTTTTGCATGCAAAGGATTGTCGGCCAAATACTAAACATGCTTAATTTGGACATTTGATATATCTGTCCTATCACTTTTTGTGGCCTAAAATTGGGGGACTATGTCTAAAGAGTGTTTAATTGGTGAAGCCAATATGTACATATCAAACATATCAACTAAAATCAGAGAATCTCTTCTTTAACCCCATAGTAATTGTTTGAATTCAAATCCAGAGTGTAGAGCCAAAAGAAGAAAAAATCAGCTTCACTGTCGCATGACTTAGTAGCATAGATTTGTTGTCTTATGATGACTGATGTATAGATGATTCACTTTTGACAAATGTACTTGTTGTAAGTGGCTTTGGATAAAGGCGTCTGCTAAATTTAAATTTTAACTTACACAGGGCACTGTATATTAACTCACACCCGCGCATGTAAGTGTGTGCCGACAAATTGATCTTAGAAATGAAATTATGATTGTATCTTGGAATGTAACCAAATCTGATCCTCCAGTGCTTACTCAGTATTATTGTATGACTTATCACTTCCCTGTAAGACTTTATAAGTATAAGATGCATTCACATTCAACTTCCTTTTGATTGCTGGAAATTGCTGTTGGGTGTTAAATGGGGACCTAGGAGTGTAGCTAATGTATAGGCTTAGCAAGGAATTGTAGGCTTAGCAAGTTTACTATTTTGAGAAATCAAATCAAGCCGTAACAGCAAGGCTGATAATAACAACTACCGGTCCCGGTACTCAGTTTGGCTACTCTACAGTAATGATTTGAAGAAAATATTTGCTTGTGAGTCTGCATGTAGCTAAATTATTACGTTTGGCTATGTCAATACGGACCAGTGTGTTTTAACTTGGGTAGCTACACTTTGTAGTCAGTTATTTTGCGTATATTAATAAATCTGTTTCCTCTAACAGTGGACATATAAGCATCAGGAACACAGCGCTGTCTCAGTATGTCATGTTAAGTTCTGGATATAACTCTTTGGTTTTTTACATGTTCTCCTTTATTCTCTTTTAGAGGCGCTATATCCTTGCGGGAGAAGGCATGTTTACTGTGCACTCGCTATCTTTGCACTTATGTTGGATGCAGGGTGTCAATTCTTCTTACAGACGTTTGCGTTCGAGTTGCGATTGCAGCTCTTCCATTTGTTTTGGGCGTCTCTAATTTGGTTCAGAGCATGGTGAGAATTATTATCCTGCTCAATGTGCCTGGATGCAATGCTTTTCCCTACTTCAGCTATGGTTAGACTAGTTGGATCTAGACTACGTCCCATTGTGTTCCAAGGCTGTACATACATGTGAATGGGGCAGCAAGACAGAACTACAGCCCCTTAGGCTCAGATGACAGGTTTGTTAGACTACAGAACTACAGCCCCCTAGGCTCAGATGACAGGTTTCTTAGACTACAGAACTACAGCCCCCTAGGCTCAGATGACAGGTTTGTTAGTTGCGGACAGTTCCTGCAGTTTTAAATATTTGGGAGTCCTCAAAGTCTCTCAGGGATTAAGGAACCAATTAGCATGTTAAAGTCTTTTATTCTTCTTCTGTGAACAGTTGATGTCCTCTTGGAAGAGGACATTTTAATTCACCATGTAGATTCAGTCGCTGAGTAGCTTTTAGGTTCTCGCGGTTGCAAGGTGGGGGACCATGCTCAGCGCCTGTTTTTCCTCAGGCGGCTGAGGAAATTTGGTATGGACCCCCAGATCCTTACAAACTTTTACAGATGCACCACAGAGAGTATCCTGACCAGCTGTATCACCGCCTAGTATGTTAGCTGCACAGCCCTCGACCGTAAGGCTCTTCAGAGGGTGGTGAAAACGACCCAGTACATCACAGGCCGCAAGCTACTAGCCATTCAGGACCTCGACCGTGAGCAGTGCAAGAGGAAGGCTGGGAAGATCATCAGCCACCCCAGTCACGCCCTGTTCTCTCTGTTGCCTTCTGGCAAAAGACACTGGAGCACCCAGACCCGGACCAACAGGCTCCGGAACAGTTTCTACCAACAGGCCATAAGACTGCTCAACTAAGCACTGCCCTGTCATTGGGATAGCAAGTCCCTGGGTTGTGTGTAAAGAAGCTGTCCTATCTCCGCCCGCTGAGGTCTCCCTGGCCAATGCGGGGCAATCAGGAGAAAAGATAGACTGCACGACCTCACTCTGTTCAGAGTGGGAGAAATTAGGCTGACAGGTGGGAATGCATAAAGGAGCATATCTGATTACTAGTGAGCCAGCATATCCGTGCCCAGAGGAATGTTGCGATCCTTTCGCTAAAGACAGACTGCAATGCCCATTGTCCTGCGATGCGTAAAGATCAATGGTGGCCCTGCCGTGACGTCTCCACGTCTCCTGGCTGACATAAGGGTGGTGTCATCATTCCCCTGCTAGGCAACAGATGGTCTCTGCTCCAAAGCAGCAGTTCCCGTGGTATGGCCAGGAGCTGCTAGGAAAGTGTCACTCCTTGGTGGTTGACATATGTCACTAAGGACGTGTTGTCCAAACTGAACAGGAAAAGAAGTCCCTGTAGGAATGGGTATGAGGGCCAGTAACACGGTGCAGAGCTCAAGAACGTGATATGGGTGGAGCTAATTGAGTCTGACCATATGCCACTCATTGAACATCCTTTGTGGACTTGCCCCAATCCCTGTAATGACACATCTGATCACAACCCTGCATGAGAGGACTCTCCCCATGAGGCAGCCTCTCCGCAGACGGGCATGTCTTGGAGACAAGCACGCATCCTTGCAGATGCTGAGAAGGATCCAGGCGGAGTTCTAACCCATTGCTGGAATTCTCGCATGAGAAGGATGCCAAGTGGGACTACCACTATTATGAGGCCATGTGGTCAGTCAGTCCTTTGTTCCATAGGTTACCTTCCCTTTCTTTTTCAAACAAGGAACTTTAGATAGGTGGAACAGTAGGAAAGGGAGTGGCCGGAGGATTAAGTTGCCTGGTTGGAAGGCAGGTGCTCGCAGGTAAAATTTCTCTCTGTAGGAGTGGATTTGAATGGAGTGAAACAGGCCTTTTCCACACTGAAAGAATTCTAAAAAAGTATTCTTCTTATTCTTCTTCTTCAGTTCATTTATAAAATCAGATTTTTTAAGGATATACACATTATTTGGATATTAATTATTTACTTAATTACAAACATGTTCTTCAATTGTCAGATGTCCTTAACATTCTATCATTAAATGTCATGAACTGTATAAGACTCATGTCTTTAAAGAACACTCAAGCCTTTAAAGCATGAAGTATGTCACATCTTAACTTTAAATGTCAGAATTACACAGTCACATTTAACGTCAGCATTTAAAATGTATGCTTTTATGTCGGTAACTTGATGTTTTAATTAAGAGATGGTGTTGACTCATTACACAGCCATGGTCTCTAAACCACCTACGCTACATAGAAATACAGTATGTCTGTGGATACATCAAATTACTTTCGGTACATATTTGAATGTCAGAATGCCAGAAACATGTGACATAGGACAGAAAAATCAATATTCTAAAAAAAGAGCTCAATGTTTTTTATGTCTCTCTTTGACATCTGATGGGGAAAAATCAAACATGTCAACAGGTTGACATAGATGTATCAATATTAGATTAGATTAGATTAGATTAGATTAGATTAGATTAGATTAGATTCATCTTTATTGTCATTGTGCAGAGTACAAGTACAGAGACAACGAAATGCAGTTAGCGTCTAACCAGAAGTGCAAAAAAGCAGAAAAGTGCACTGTGAACAGTATATACAGGTAGTGCAGTATATGAGCAGTATAGTAGTGCAGTATAGTATAAGTAGTGCAGTGTAAGCAGTATATGAATTAGCAGTAGCATTATAAACAGAATAAATAGGATGCAGTATGAACAGTGTAAGCAGCATATGAGCTGTATAGGCAATGCAGTCTAGCAGTGAACAGTGTAAACAGTCTAGCAATGAACAGTGTAAGCAGCATATGAGCTGTATAGGCAATGCAGTCTAGCAGTATATATGTATTAACAGTAACATTAGAGTAAATAGCAGAATAAATATGGAATGCCGTATGAACAGTATAAACAGGTATGTACAGTATGTACAGATTTGTGCAGTGTATTAACAGTAGTATTAAAGACAAATATAAGGATATGTGCATTATGAACAGTATAGACAGATTATGAACAGTATAGACAGATATGTACAGAAGAGCAGTGGTATGGAGTAAGAGCAGTTTGTACAAGTGTGGATACAGTATGCACAGTTTATAGGAATACTGTAAGAGTAGTGCAATTGTCCGGGGGGGGGGGGGGGGGGGGGTTGGTAGGTTGTCACCTAGGTGCAGAGTTCGAGTTCAGTAGGGTGACAGCTGCAGGGAAGAAGCTACCTCTGAACCTGCTGGTTCGGGTGCGGAGAGACCTGTAGCGCCCCCCGGAGGGGAGTGGGGTGAACAGTCTATGATTGGGGTGAGAAATGTCCTTGCTGCGTGCCTTACGCAAGCATCGTTTGCCCTGGACAGCCTCAATGGAGGGGAGTGAGGAACCGGTGATGCGTTGGGCAGTTTTCACCATCCTCTGCAGTGCTTTCCGGTCAGATGCAGAGCAGTTGCAATACCATACTGTGACACAGTTGGTGAGGATGCTCTCGATGGTGCAGCGGTAGAAGTTCACCAGGATCTGAGGAGACAGATGGACCTTCTTTAGTCTCCTCAGGAAGAAGAGACGCTGGTGAGCCTTCTTGATCAGGGTAGAGGTGTTGAGGGTCCAGGAGAGGTCCTCAGAGATGTGGACACCCAGAAACTTGAAGCTGGTGACTCGCTCCACCTTAGTCCCGTTGATGAGGATGGGGGTGTGTGTGCCAGCTTTTGACTTCCTGAAGTCCACAATATCTTTACTCTAGGTAGAAATTGCCAAAATGCTGACATATGACATACACGTCCATATTGCACATTTAATTTTAAACAAAATGTGTAAGAAAAGCTTGTCTCTTTTTGACGTTTGATAGAGAAATTAAACTGGTAGATTCAATTGGGTTTCTGACCCAGATCTCCAGATTTGAAAACATACACCTTAGTATGCTAAGCCTAGACATAAGATCAGAGAGCTAACACATCTTATTGTGTCATGCTAGGTTACTCATCACACGACCATGGTGACCGAACCGCCTCCCCTACACTTGACCCCCCGTGGGAGGACCCATCAGATTCACACCACCAATGTGCCTGACAGGGGTTCAAACTTTGGTCTCCTGCATGGAGCCAAAGCCTCAGCATATGATATCTTTGAATGTCATCACTTTGGGTACAAATTAGAATGTCAAAATGCTGACATAGGAAACATTTCCATCTTGCAAATTTCACTTGAAAAACTGTATTGCTGTTATCCCTTAATATTGGCCAATATATAGATTCACATTTTCACATTTTCACATATCTTACATGTTAGACGTTGGAATTGTGGCTCCTTTAGACATTTCATTGTGAGATTGGGTTGGATAATTTACTATTTGTCCAGTTCTGTTCCTTTACACTACGAGCACCAAAGCATTTTTTTTTTAAATAGCTGTGAAAGCTACATCCCCTGACATTTCCTGAATAATTGTTTGTTTATATGTTAGCATTGTTAGGATTTCAAAATCACACTTAGAAAACAATCTGGAAGATTTTATTATTATTTTATAGCCATTGACGCTGCCACTGCCAAAGCGTGGTATAGTGTGATATGGATGTGGGTTTGTAAAGGCACATAGCCCATTGAAAGGAGGGGGGCATAATATTGTATATTATGTCAATAAAATCAACAAATGACTTGTGTGTATAGGTTTGATTGTACAGTACAGTGAAGCAGTGCCTCTTCTTTTGGCTCTACACTCTAACAATTACTATGGTTATGGTTAAAGTTAAAGTAGAGATTCTCAGCTTTCATTTGATGGTATTTGTGTATGTGTTGGTTTCACCATTCAGAAATTACAACACTTTTTATGCATAGTCCTCCTATTTTAGGGTACTCAAAGGTAATGGGACAATTGGCTTGACAAGTGTTTCTGTTAAGTCAGGTGTGTTCCGTCACATAATTTGTGCAGGCATAAGAGAGCTGTCAATGTCTAGTATTCATTGTAGGCTTTGCATTTGCCTTTGGAGTTCGCTATTGGTGACTGTCACCATAAGGAGCAAAGAGGTGTCAATGAAAGTCAAGGAAGCCATGGGGGGGGGGGGGGGGGGGGGGCAATGTATGTAGCCAAAACCTTAGGCTTGCCAGAATCAACAGTTTGGAACACTGGTGAGTTCAGCAATCACAAACGGGCTGGTAGGACAAGGAATAGTTCCACAACGGATGACCGAAGAAAGCTCACCATAATTAAGATAAACACCAAAACAAAACAACTGTCCCACTGATCAGGAACACTCTCCAGGAGATAGGCGTGAATGTGTCAGAGACAACCATCTGCAGAATACTTCACCAGCCAAACTACAGGCGCTAGAGTGCAAGGTACAAACCTAAATCTAAACCTAAAGAGCCTGCAGAGGTCTGGAAAAGGGTCTTGTGGACAGATAAGATAAATATTATGTACCAGAGTGATTGCAAGAGGAAAGTTTGGGAGGGAAAGGATCTGCTGAAGATTTACAGCATACCACCTCATCTGTGAAACATGATGCAGGAGGTGTTAGGTTTGGGCATGTATAGCTGCCACTAGAACTGGCTCATTGTCTTAATTGATGTTTGTAAATGCTGACTGCAGTAGCAGTATTCTGTGTACAGAAACATCTTGTCTGCTCGAATACAAGCAAATGTTGGCCACGATATTGCATGTTATTTCATCATCATCTTGTTTGTCAATCCATCTAGCCTACTACGTCTTTATTTTCGACGTAGACTAATCATAACAGTATAGGTAATGTGGGGAATGTGAGTACTGCATTCGAAGTTGACTCAAATTGTTATGACATGAGAAATTATTTAACACTGTTTAATCCAAATCATATCGATCACCAGAGATTGGTTAAAGTTGCCATGATGTATATAGTGTAACCCACTTGATATCATCTTCCAAGGTAAATTAGCATCCCACAGAAAACATAGTCCAAATATCACAGATTATTTTTAAATAGATAAAAAGTTAGGCTACATTGTAGAACGTTGCATAAATATTGTATGAAACCTTACCCTACCTTTATTGTGCAAACCAGAAATCCTAGATTTTGCTGTCAAACCACACCTGCTTCCATCAGCCATCAATTGACAAGATTATTAGATCAGTCGATAATAAAAATGTCTCTCAATTCTAAACCTGGTTATGAATCTGATAATAGCAATCAATTTCTATTCTGAAGTGCATGTAATTAGAAATATTGAATGTTCTATTTGCACAACTCGGTTCATCATCACAAAATTGTAATTTTAGAACATCAAGACATTACAATCATTCCTTCATCATGGCAGAATTTACATAAGACTACATTACCATATTGCATGATAGAACCATTGTTGAGAACTTACACAATAATTGATGTCAGCACTTTATAGAAGTAAGAGATACTGACTCTGCCATTGGAATTATATTGGGAATTATGTGAGAACTACAACGGTACCATGAGTGGCCACTAGGTTTTGCGGCATGCCCGCCAGACAGCAGATTGATCCCCTGGTCAAACGATCCCCTGGTCAAACGATAGCCATGAAGTCTGTTAACTATTCCAAGTAGAGGACGGCATGGGAGAGAAAATGTATCTCAAGTTCTAGAGCCTACTCAGCAGCATATATGCTATCTTCCTTTCCTTTACCAATCCCGCTGAAACCTAAAACCCTGACTCAATGATGGCTGGTCCCCTGGAGTGGACTCACCTTTCTGTCTCTGGTGGCTGCCTCTTCAAATCATGCACGCATGTAGAAACTCAACAGCTAATGTCCGAAACTGGAGGTTTGTGTTATTATTAGGGAGGATGTTGTTGTTTGGAACTTCGAACTGAATTTCGCCGCAGTGGCCAGAGGTGGCAGATTTCCGACAAACTTATACCCTGCTCCTTTAAATTTTAACTAAACACAACCAATGCATTATTTTTGCATGGTATTTATCAAATTGAATAATTACACTGTTACACTAACGTAAAACTAGCAGCATTGGTTAGTGTGGAGGGCCTGGCACTCGTAGTGTTTGTAGTTCACCCCATGAAATAGTGTCTCATAGACATCAGCAATTAATTGTCCATAATTCCTATTTGTGCGGCCTTAGTTCTTGCATTTGTTAGTTCATTGTTCATTTATTGAGCATTAATTAATTACCTTTAGTGGAACAATGACTTTTCAAATGTGTATTGTTAACACTGTCATCATGTCATGGATTGTATGCATAATGTTAAGTCAAACCATAATCCAGGAACCAAAGATTTTAATCAAACATAATCTCCCAGTTAGTTTGTAATAGACTTGAGTACCTGTATTTAGTGTTAACATGTTTTAATGGAGTTTTAATTAATACTGACTCAAATGCCTATCCCAGTATCTTTTACTGGTCCCATACATTCCAGCACTATCTTCTTGAGGGCCTATTCTAATAGCTCTATAGCTACCTAGCTGTGTATTGGATAAGTCAAGTAATTAGCAAATATATTATCTGTAAGAGTGTGCACATTTGTGTAATTTAGGGAGATTACAATAACATCCATTTAGGATTCACAATCAAGATTGACTAAGACTGGACATGCCTCTACACCAGGGGTGGCCAACCTTATCCCTTGAGAGCTACTGTACAGGGGGTGTGGGCCTCAACACAGCTGATTCAGTTGATCAAGGTCCTGATGAACTGCTGAATAGAACAATGAGATATGTTAGAGCCAAGCTGGACCACAGGTCAGCAGCTCTCCAAAAGCAGGATTGACCACCCCTGCTCTGTACTCCAGACTGCCATAATAGCAAGGAGAATCTTGGCATTGTATGTATCATGTATCAAAGTTGTCCTTAGTATTGAATCTGTTATTATCTACCTACTGTATAACATCCTCTTGACAAAAATCAGCTATGAGAAAGAAGTAATATTGTACTCTTATTCATAGTTGTTTACAGTTGTGAGGTTGTGTTTGTTCATATCCACACTCATGCTCATCACAGCTGTCCTTAATTTGATACATTGATTTTAAAGAAGAGAGCGTCATTGCTCTTCAAATGAAAATATTTAATGGAGTATTGAAAAACTGCCTGAGGAAGACCCATACAGTTGAAACGTGTTGCATGCTATTTTTGTTGTGCGATCTGTTATTTTGAGATGAACCTCCATTTGACTTTTTTTGTCCCGCACCCCTGGCTTTGTTCAACATCTATATCTATCTAATTAACCAATGTCTAGGGTCCATCTTATTTTACCTTGGAAAATGTGCACAACTGTTGCTCACTGTTAATTACACTGTACCAAAGATTCAAATAAATACATAAAGTACAGTATGTTCACTGTTCATCACAGGTCACCATGACCATCTGGTTAATTTTCCATTTTGTTGCAATGTTCATGGTGTGATATATTGAGTTAACCATGGTCCTCATATGACTTTACACTTGCCCTTGTGCTTGTACTTCCTATCTCCCTTTTCAGCAGGCTTTTAGCTCTTGATCTCTTGCTATGTTAACTGAATAAAGGTGTTTCAAGCACTTTACTGCTTCACCATGCTGTTTTGTGCTCTTCATGAGGCATTAAGATCTCATATTTTAAAGAAGATTTTGACAAAGGATGAAACTTGTAGTAAAAAAACTTGAATACTACGGTCTCCAATGTTATTTTAATTAAAGCTTAATGGTTGTCACCAAAAGGTCAATGAAAAGAGTTATAGTTACAGTCAATAAATGGATGGTTTGTAAAAAATCATTGCAAGCCACTTAAATGGAAATTGAATAAGCCAAGACCTGAAAGTTCAGGACATTGACCCCCCACTTTCGAACACATTTTTGATTCACACCATTTTACAAGTTTGGTATCTATTCAGTTTCAGGTGAGGTGTGTAAACGATGCATTGCATGCATTATGAATTGTTATAGAATATGAAGTGGAGAGGGACTTTATTTCTCTGTTTTGCAAACCATTATAACAATACAAAGAAGTGTATGGTGTGTGCAGACATCATAGAATAGACAGTTTATTGACATTCTGTTTAATAAATAAATTAGATTTTATCTTTTTGTTATTTACTGTGTGATGAATGTCTTTAAAGTATGGCATCTTTTTTATTGTAGTCCTGGAGATGACATCTATCAAACTATAAATAAAATTCATGTGAACTGATCTGAAGCCTTAAAAGTTTTTGTTCAGAAGAAAACAACTTTCCACTAGCCAGGGGGTTATTATCCTGATAATTATAGGGGACAGGAGACAGCAAAGGAAGCCTTTTGAAGTATGCTAAAGTAAAAATTAAACAAATTTCAATATCTGAGTTCACTGAAAGGATATGTGCGTTATCATTAAGCCATCAAAACATGAACACAAAGTTAAAAAAATCCACACAAAAATAGATTTTCAATCAGTGGTGATTCATTTTTATATTTACTCATTTTGTATAGTTTTAGAGGGCTGCTTTCATTGAAATCCTATCAGTCTCTAAACATTGCTAGACAGCAGCTATTGCCCTTCATTGTGGCTATTATGTTCCATGTTCCATAGGTGCTTCACAGGTTTGCCAAGATTCTCCTGTGCTAAACAAAAATCTGAAATCATGCTTATCTCTGACACAGCAGGTTTCTGATGGCTCTGTAAAAACTGAACATCATTGCTTAAGGCAAGGTGACAGGGATAATAATCCACCATAGTTCATGTTTTATATCTAAATCCCAGAGGTAAGGAGGGGGTGATAATGTCCTTGTTTCAAACCCCCTTCAGGCTTTTAAACCCCCAGTTGGTCAAGAGTACGTGGTCAAGTTGAGGAATCGCCATTGATTATGTAAATAGCAGTAAATGGCATTTGGCATAAATGGCAAAAATAGAATGACAATTTCCCATGCATCATTGTAATTAATAAATGATGCATTGGAGCTCCATTGTGTGTGCTAAACACAAACTGCACTGTGCTGTGCTCTCAATGAACAGATGTTGCAAAAGACGTGTTTTATAGGAACTGCCATCACCTCTGTGCAATGTTATTGTAACTCAGCACCTTTGCACACCACACAAAAGATCATTATGTGACACATACATTTAAATTAAATATATTAATTATTTCATCAAGCATTGGGTGGATGCTGCAGTCTGATATTTCTTGGACTAGCTGAGACTTAAGGCCCAGTTTACCCTGGAGCTCTATGATATGCAGATTAGAACAGTTAAAAAGGTCATATAACTCAAGGGCAAATACGTGCTGGTAAATGTTGATTAAACTGTACAACTCCCAACAAATTCATGATTATCTAAGTGTATTGCCTTAAAGAATAAGTACAGCCTTTTATAGTCTGAGACATATTTAGAGAGAGTGTACAAGGCTTGTGAATCGGGCAATAATTCATGTGTCTTTTTACATTTTGGTAACCTCATTTTATCTTGATTGAAATTGCTCTCCTTGTCAGTTTTCCCCTTTTTGTCATTCTGGGATGCAGTAACCAGTAAACTACAGTAAACATGGATTGATGAATAGTTTTACCTTTGACTCTTTAAATGCTCATTTAAATGCTTATATTAAATTCCAAGTTACAAATTGATACCTCCAATGTCTAATTGTCATTACATTTAACAATAATCATAATGACCTGAGTCAAATGCTTTTGAATTAATTATGATAGACAAATGTAACTCTCCAAAAAATTTCCCCAAAATGTCAGGCTCTCAATATTGTTACTGTCTAATATTGTCACACACTAATTAGCACATTATATTGAAATTAACCTTAGGAGTATGCATACAATGTTAATATTCATAATGCAAAGTGCTCAGTCTGTAGTGAGCATATGTGCCTGAGCTCATAATTCAGCAAGTGAGATTTTATACAACAATCTAATTATATCTGTATCCAAGAGGGATCAGGGTATTTCTCACAGGGGTTCCATCCAGTTGATTGTGTGTGCATAACTGTAGGCTCCATTAGCAAGTTGTTGAGTCAGCAAACACTGTCGTCCTTTGAGCGTATAGACTTTCCAAAACAGTCAGGAGATAAAGAGCATTACAGCTCTAATCTAACACCATATTGAACATGTTTGGTCATGAAAACTACGCAATAAGACTAAACCCTGTGATTTCTGAATTCCAGGGATAAGACAAAGAGGTTTAGACGTTGGCTCTCTATTGCTGTAATGAAAAGAAACGGGTACACATTCTAATCTCTCTTCACCTATTCAGCTTGACCACATGACTAGCTTGTTGGTTTGAATGTGAGACTTCGAAGAGAAAGCCAAGATTTCAAACAGAATCACAATATTCAAATCAAATCAAATCAAATCAAAATGTATTGGTCACGTACATCGCAGTGTGGTCATGTACATCGGGGTAGTGACCGACCTAACGGACAAGAGAGACAAAAAGAGACAGCAACAGACGACAAAGAGAAAGCAATGGAGAGTGGCAGAGGAGGGGTGAGCACATGGTAGACTATCACTTAATGCTGCTCTCTGGATGCTAAATACAGCACATTGTGTGTGTGTGTGTGTGTGTGTGTGTGTGTGTGTGTGTGTGTGTGTGTGTGTGTTGGAAGTTGTTGAGGGGTATGAAGGTTTTTGGCAATACACTGTAAATGTATGTGTTCCAGATTAGGGACACCCACACTGTCATTGAGTACTGGCTGTGTCTGCTGTGGCAGGTGTGAAGGTGCAAGTTACCTCACAATAAAATGTCTTGTATTATATTTATATGGTATTATTGTATATTTTTACAAAATTCTCAGTAGATCTAAACTCTCAGTGTTCATCTCAAAGTGCACCAGATTTCTGCATTTAGCCGTTAACATGCAAAAAAGAATTGCAAGGAGGCACCCCCCTGGGTTAAGCCCCTGGTTTCTCCTACTCAAATATACCTTGAAACCAACAACTAAGACTGCAGCTTTCATGAAATACGAAATATACTATCTGATTTTAAAGAGTAATTTATTGAAGCTCAATTACTTTGACTCTCTGTTAAAAGGCAAGAGAAAAACCAAGTCCTGAAACTGAAAATGTCATATTTGGGTCATTCCTACAATCCACTTCCTTTTGGACCATGTAACTTTTGAAACATAAACATTTTAATTTCCCATTCTTGAAACATTATATCAAAGCAGAACATGTTTGAGTAGCAGAAATCATATTGGTCTAGCTCAGGTACTTCAGTTGGTTACATTGTTAGGCATATACCATACGAACTATGTCCACCCTGTTATAGAGCTAAAGTAGCCATTACTCCTTGAAGAAGAACATGCTAGCACACTTACAGATGAATTCAACATGTTTATCAAACATATTTTGAAATTATTAAATACTATTCATTTCCTTCCTAATCTAGCATTACAGAGTGGATATGTTATGCCTGACACCATTGTGAAGCACTACAAGACATTTGGTGAAATAGAGTATGGATGTTACTTCGCTGTCAACTGTTGTTTTCCTGCCGAAAAGAGGATATAAATTCCTGAAATGTATGTGACTTGAGGAATAGTAGCTTTATTTTTAAAGCACATTTAGCAGTGTTACAGGGTCGACAGTTGTCAGACAGTTGACAGAGACACAAACAAATGATTCTGATATAAAATATTGAATTAATTATAATAAAGAATATGTTGGTAGAAAGAGAACAACTCAGTTAATGTAATGATAATAAAACGTGGACGATTTGTGAACTTTATGAATAGTATATATCCAATGGAAGTTGAATTAACTTGGAGACATGGCAAAATGGCTTAGTGACACAGAAGACACATAGTTTATTATTGATTAAATGAAGTTATAGTTACATATTATTGTGTTGTATGGTAAAGAGGGTCTAACCATACAAATACATAGGTTAAATTAATGTTGTTCCATAATTCTCACAAAACTGTTCATATGTCATGGGGACACAAAAGCACTGGATTGTAGGAATAAATCATTTGCTAAATCCAAAAACATGATTGTAAAAATGCAAAATGTTCATAGAAGTTAGTATTCATTTCAATGTTAATTGTCCTGTGATGCTGTGAGCCTATGGTAGACAATAATTGAGATGTTGGGATTTTGTACCCTGTATGATGTCAACACAGGTTCCAACTGCCATTACACTTTCAAATTGCTGTCCGAGTGATTCAATAAAGTATGTTTGTCTGTGATGTAGCTATATCTTGAAGGTGACCCTCTGACACTTAGATGTTTTCCCTATCGGCAAGTAGCATTGTTATTGTTGTTAACACTTCAAACATAAACTACATACATCTATCTACCTAGACTCTGGTACAGAGTGTCCACTCTGTGCTTGTAAAGTGGAATGTCACTCACTGTTTTGGATACACACAAAATAGTGTAGCGCTATAATACTGACATTAAAATGGTAACATTTGAGTGGCAAACTTGCTCCATAACAATAATGCTCTGTAATAAAAATTGAATAGTGTTCATTTTCACTTTCCTCATCATCCTAGAAACAGAGACAGTGTGCTCTGATATTTTGCACAAGTAGCTGAATCAAAGGCAGATGCTATGATAGAAAAGGTTTACAACAGCATTTTAAGATTTGAAATGATGATGATAGTTTGTCATGTGGATAAATGTTTGTTTTACTCTGTTATATATTCTCATAAAGACACTTGAAGGTCAATATTTTTCTTTCTAATGAAGATTCCCAATACCATGAGAATTAGAAATATAGCCTATGTTAGAAGCAAAAGGGCAACTCGTTAATCTAGCCTTACCGGGAGAGCAAACCATCGGAAAAGGAAAAATGTCTTTCACAGGCCTCCAAATAGAATTCCATTCCATACCCGCAGGCAAAGGTGCTGCATACCAGGATCTGGGTGTATTTTGATTAGGCCAACTGTATTCAAGGTCATTTAAGAGGGAGATTGTTATCTGTGGTTATATCTCTAGACTTCTTCATTGGAACAGTGTTACTTTAGCTGTGAAAAGATTTACAACAATCTTGAAAGTAAAAACATATGTAAATTTGACGAAATGTTGATGGATCAATATTTGCATTGACCACAAACATGTCATGTTTTCCTGTGAATGCACATTGTATTTCTCATGAAGGTGAGGTTTAAATACACAGTAAATAAGGACCTGAGAAATTCTTGACCACCTGACCTATCAACATGCAATTCAAAGCTTATCCTCAAGGTGACACTGCGTGTGGCTCCACATTCCAGACAGTTGGCAACCGATTTTCACACATTTTACTTTACGTTTGCTTATATGATTGGAATCATATAATGAACATTGCTAAAAACACATTGTTATTCTGGTTTATCTGTATTCTGTGAATAGTATGGGTCTGCAACTTGTGTATCAACAGATGGTTTGAGAGGGCGCTGTCGTCCTCTTGTTGCTAGGGGATGGAACTACAAGAGAAAAAACAAGTCAAGAATGACTCAGGTCCCAAATAAATTATATATCATCAAGCTTGCAAGCGTTGCTGTGGGACTAACTAGCCCATGTACATTTGAATGTTTAACTTAAGCTTCTGCATTTAGCACTAATATTCATGATGTCTCTTCCAAATTTGACTAAAATCTGTCGCAGATATTAGAGCACTTTTTAAATTATCAGAATTCAGAATTCAGTTTTTCCTTCAGGTTTTCTTTTCCATGTTCTTCAATGTTGCAACCTAGCATAGGCAACAACAGTCCTACCCGTCAGAAAAGACAACGCAAATAACAAGCAACCATTCTACGGGCACGTGGGGGAGGGTTCTTGGACTTAACATCCAATAAAATTGGATTCCTCAACCAACAACAAAACTAAGGAAACCTAAGTCATATACCACACTCATAGGCCTAGGCATGGGTGGTACATGATTCTGATAACACTTTTGATTGATTGATTGGTTGGTTGGTTGATTGGTTGTTTGATTGATTGATTGTCACAACATAATTAAATAGTGCACCACTTTTATACAAATAATGCAAATGGTTTTGCAATGTCGCCTGTTTGAGTGATACTAAACTCAGGTTCGTATCAGTCTCTTTTTCTGTTATCTACGTTATATTAGACAACGTCATATTATTTGCCCATGAGCTCAGAAGCACCTGCTTGAGCCCTATTGGCGTCATGTTTCCGTGGCAACAAAATCCTTACTGGAGACGGATGTGCCATGTCCACGGAAAACAATGTGGTATTAAAGACATATTGCATTGGAAACATCTATCTTTAACTACTTTTACAACAAGCCTACCCAAGATTTGAAGTCCCCCAACCTTTTCAAGTAAATGGTGAGCGGCATGTACATTATTATAGATGAGCGCGCGACTGGAGTAATCGGAGCAGCATGGATGTGCATGAATGCAACAGATGGTCCTCAGCGTAGTCAGATTATACTAAACCCAGGGCCTTGCAATTTCAGAATGGGGGCAGATTTAATAAGGCTGTCGCAAACTGAACTATCATGGTTATTGTTGGTATCGTGCATTTTTAGGGCAATGTCTGCATATAGTAGGCCCATAGTGATATAATAGTCGTGTTTGAGAGATACGCTGCATTGGGCTGCTCAACGCACCAGATCTCTGCGCCGCCTGGAAGGACATCTCCAAAACTAGAAGCAATCTACTGGGCTGTTCGGCCCGACTAGCTAGTGGAACTACAGTAATTCATCTTCTATGAATAGTGAGAAAACGCAAGTGATTGTATTGTCGTTCATCAGCTCAGTCTATGCATTGTACACTGCAAATGGCTGAGTTTGCCAATAATTAAGGACGTATCTCCCTCATAAGCAATTTCAACTGGACGAGTGCCATGGTAAGGTCTTTAAATAAGGATGTTTGTAGGCTATCAACCCATGTCTGCTGTTTTGATATATGATCCAAATGCATTTACTATGACATTAACAAAACGTTGAGGCCTGTTGTAAAGTTGGTTAAACCAGTTTGTGACCAGTGGCTAAACGCAATCTGAGTGTTAACTTAAGCGTGTCATTCCACCCAATGCATTTATCCATCCAGCTGGAGTCAATATGCTATAGGACTCACATAAACCCAATCAGCATGGGTTTAGGTAGTTTCATAAAATCTAGCGGGATGTGGGACTCATCCTCGATTATATAATTCTCACCGTTTTTACAGCATTTTCTATGCATTTTAATTACACCACTCATTTTGAACTATGAATGGTTGGCTGAAAGCCTACATAAATCCTGACTTTTGGGTGGTTTAAGAAATAATCAGCAAGATTTATGGACATTCAAGTAATTGGATTGATCTGGGAATCAATAGTGAAATTATATAAATGGCTAACAGCTTCTTCATCGTGTTAGTGTGCCATATTAGCCTGCAACATTTTGCACTGTCCTGTGTGAATACTGTATAACACCCTTGCAAATCAAGGTGACTTTTATTGCTGAGCCAATCCTTTTAATATGGCACATGCAATTGTCAGTGAATCAATTAACAACTCAAATAGTATTTTGATGTCAGTGTTAGACAATTCCTGAAATACAATACAATGAAACCAACCAGCTTACGTGTAGGCCTATCTCTACTCTTGTCTTGTCGAGGGCTGCTAGGCTGTCTTTAAGATTTCAACGATTTAAATTCATCTCTGGTACCACTCTACTCTGCAACAGTTCTAGAATATGGATCAGATGAGTTTGAGTCTAAAAATGTAATTATATTAAAAAGCCATTAAATTACAAATGCAAAGCCTTTGCTTATCCCTATTTTTATGATGGAAGATGGCTGAGAAATGTATTTCTGACTTAATTTCCCCAAAACGTCTTTCATTTGACATCCTATTTGATCTGATGAATTTTACATTTTGATCCTCATGAGTCCTTTTACATGGAACTGCCCTACATGCATTTGTTCGGGCCAAGCCTCGGCTCACCTGGTTCGACCATTAAGAGCAGTTCTTATCTTCAAACTAGACTCGTGATGGTCAGAATTACATAATCCCTGGTGTAGACACATACTGTACTATGCAGTGTAGTACAATATACAGATGATAGACCTTATTCTTCAGTCACCCTGGGGAACCACATGCAGGCTTTTGTTCAAGCACAGCCCTGTAGATATCTAATTTAAGCCATTGATGATGAGTTGAGTCAGGTGTGTTAGCACAGGGCTGGAATAAAAGCCTGCACACACTGCGTCAGGACTGGGACTGAAGAACAATGAATTAACAAAGCATTTGGTAATGCTAAATATGACAAGTTAAATACACTAGTGTCCATGTTTACCATAAATGCTAAGCGTTAATCTATTTTTGCCTGTATGTTGTCTCTCACAAAATATGTCACATTTTACACACTTGCCTGGTCCTTTGAAAGTGACATGGGCAATTACTTCAGTGTGATGAATTAGATGAAGCTTCTCCTCCAGTCATCATTGGAGACGAGGTGGGGATTTACCCATACGGCTCTATTGATCCATTGCCCTCAGCACACATGCGTGATTGCCATCCTATTATCCAAGCTGAGCTGACACAGAGCAGGCAGTTGTGTCTGTGTGAGACCATTAGATGCCCCTCAGTGAATATACAGCTTCTCTCCAGCCCTGCCCCCACCTTCTCCTTGTTACTGGGGCTACTGCTCCCATGCGTCACCCAATTTCATACTACTGGATGAACAACACCTAGGAGGTTCTTAAGCATGTTTCTTTGCCCAACATGTTTACTTTGTACTGTGAACATGACATAGGCTTAGTCTGTGGTTGACTATGAATATCTAATGTATGCTAGCTATTTCAAGGTTGTCGCTTTAATATTATGCCTCATTTCACAACTAATAACCTAATGGTGAATGCACTTGAACATTTCCTAAACTAAAGGATAGGGAGGTGTAGTTTTCCCCAATTGTGCAGATTGAAAAAAAAAAAGTGATATTACAGCAAAGAGTGGGTACTAGATATCTCTCAGGCCTAATCTATTTTGCATTAGCTATGAATGAAGTGCAATAACAGTAAGATGAGAGTGTATTGCTTTGCTCCTAGTTTACAATAACTGTCATTCATGGTGGTTACTTTTATTAAGGACCTGTCTCTGACTGTATACAGTATCATCAGCAGGTTATTACCCATCATGTATTTGATCAGCCTGGTCTAAATATCTCAGGCTTATACCTGAGCTGGTCTGGACACTAAATATTACAAAGTGTCTGAAATAATACACAATGTCTTAGCCTGCTCTCTCTCACCTCCCTCTCATGATATTGTGAGGGAGATACTGTAGTGAGCACAATAGCATCATGCCTTTCCTGTTTTCAACTTGCCAATCAAGGGGTTCTTTGAACTGCATCTCAGCATCTCTGCTCGGGCCCCTATATTCCAGAGCTTCTCCTTGTCCCTCTAGCATCCATCTGGTAGCTGGTCGGGTGATGGTGCTGCCCTGCCCAAGGCCTGATACCTCTCTTTGGTTACTGAGATCTTGGTTAGAGAGGTTGCTCTGGAGCGGTGACCCAGGTTATGTTTTGGCTGGGTGAGTGAGGTGAACAGATGAGTCGATTAATAGGCCAGTATTTGTATGCTAGAGACTGCTGTCTGTATATTCATAAGCTTTTTGCTATGACACTGTGTTTTATAATGTTGTGTCCCCATTGTGCAGAGGTAGGGTTTTTCTCTTTATGCGTTCACCTTCTGTGACTAAAGATAAAAATGATTTGGGCGCCATTAGGCTACTATCGTACTAACTCTGTATTGATATAAGATGCCTTAACTTCAAACACAAATTTTACAATATTTGCAAAGATGATATTTCCATCAGTCTTGCTTTTTACAGTTTTGCATTGATTTCTTAAAATATTATTCCCAAATGTTTTAGCTAAAACAAAATATTTGCACATGCGACTGGCTATAAGCCAAGGTTACACAACTCTGGTTTCCATATTGATATAGGCCAAGTTTCGGTATTAAGTTGTGCTGCATAACAGACTTCATTATCAGTCTTGCTTCTTACAGCTTTGCGTTGATTTCTCAAAATGTTATTCCCAAATTTGTTAGGCTATATGCCTACTGCATTAGGCTACACTCCTACTATAGCTCTCCACTTTGCACCCTGTTATGACGTGTTTAATGAAAAAACAATCTGTATTGCAATCTTTGACGCATCTTTCACTGTAGTTTCGTCAAAATTGGTGTCATTTAGTAAATGTCCCATCTGTATGGCAAGACCCATCATTCACCCACATTCACTCCCATCAAAATTGTTCCAGTGGTGTCTGAGAAAAAGCTTATGACATACGAACAGACAGAGACCGAATCACCGATTTCATTGGTGGGGAACAATAAGGGATCAGCAGGTACAGTAGCCTACAGTAGCCGGTAATGGTCCAGTGTTTTTTATACATATGGGATGAAAATTTAAATGGACAAAATTATCAGCTTCAAAATGCAAAAAGTAGGTACTACAGTTGTAGAGCAAGCAACATTCACAAACAAAGCCATTATGATCAACCAGCTTGAGTCACAGAATATATATCATCGTCATTCATTACAATTCAATTAAAAAAGAGTGTGTCTCGTGTATTATGTGATGAGTGAGCCATTCGTGTGAAGACCATTTGAAGTGCCATTTGGTAGTCCATTTTAAAGGGTACATTGAGAATGATAAAAATCCATTACTGATATGGACCAGAGGATACTTTTCTGCATAATATATGCAGTATTGGGTTATTTCGATTGCTAGCAGATGTTGTTACACATTTTCACCTTGCCATGGCTGTGCAAAATATGCATTAAAATGACTAAAATATGCATGCAAATTGTAATTGTTTTGCCTAACAATCATATGTGATGAAGAACTGTTGGCAACCTCATCTTCCTAGGAAGTTCAGGGAATATCAGGGACAAATTGTGAAATGTGAACGGTTGAATGATGAATTGTGACCTCCTAATCAATATCAGATTGATATTTAATTGTCCCCAATGCTCATTCCAACGTTTTACGGTGAAATTGTTAAATGTGAAAACCATGCATCATACAATAAAACCTTTCCCTAGTCTTGTAATGTAAAAGGTAAATCTGACCTGTAATATTTAAACAACAAAATGTGTAGTGTGTAGGCAGCCTTAGTTACCAAGTTGATCCCCACAAAGCAGTTGTCACAATGCTCCCAATGTCATTCACTTTATCACTCCCCCTTGTATTGATACTAGTGCTCCATACTCAGAGTTCTATTTATTACTTATCACCATGCAGTTATTCATATCAGTCATTGTGAGCAGATCAAGGAGTGGGAATTTAAAGTCACAGGGATAGAGCTTTATCTCTGTACTCCATTCTTTTATCTCGGGTACATGGGTTAGAAAATGGCCTAAGGGAGAAAGACAATGCCGTCTGCTTTAACTCATCTCAATGCTTGACACTGAGGGAGCAGGCACAGGCAGGAGAGAGGGAATATTTTATCTGACGCTGTCACTTACTATATAAACCTCAGGAAAGCTGAAGCTGCTCTGACATACTTGGTGGTCAGCACCAGCACTGCACATGATTGTGGCCGATGCCAGAGCACTAAATAAAGTCAGTGCAGTGTTACCTTGCCTTCAAAACTAGAACTAAGTAAAGCTCATACATTTTATATTTTACATTATAATTTCTGTCCTTCAAATGAAATGTACCTCTGTTTTTTATCATTACCATCAAAATGCTGTTCCATTAACAGACTCTTCAACTGAAAGAGAATAGGGTTACGGTAAGGTAGTCATTTTGTGTGTTTTTGATACAAAAGCATTAATCAAACCTTTTGTTTTGTTTATAGATTGGTGTTCCACCATGACATTCATTACACCTCTGCCTTCGCCTTGACCACTCAAATTACCTCAGCAAAGTGCAGAAGACCTGGATGAAACTGAATAGGAAAGCCACTGAAGGAAGAAACATGAAGAGGGGATCATTAGACATCATTGTTGTCCTAATTAGCTATTTTGTTGACACTGTAGTCCACAGCCAGACACTTTGCAACAGACCAGCCTCTCTTGAATGGCACACCCAACGACAGACAGTTCAAGTGAAATGGACGCTCATGGAAGGGATCTGCATGAGTATGTACCAATGTTGGAATGACCAAGAGAGAGAGGATATCCATCAGTCCAATCAGCAGCCTTTCAACTTCCCTCAGATTTGTCCTCTAGAGTTACAGCTTGGAGACAAGCTGTTTGTATCTGCTGATGCTGCTCTGGAGTCATATGGCATAAAACTCATCAATGTGTCAAAGAAGAACTTTGTAAACTGCTCCACTGCACAACAGTCAAAAGATCAATTTCTCAACATTATGAATGGGAGTAAGCAAGTTGAGCCGAAGTGGCTACTCCCAGGCAATCATTATTTTATAGCATCGCATGAGGGCAATTCACAGCTATGCAAGCTTGGCCTACGGCTCAATGTGTCTGTGAAAGAACAGCATTGTCAAAGCTCACCACTATTGCGACTTTGTTCTGGGGATGGTGTTTGCCGGACAAGCTCTCGGCAAGGAGCATACAGATGTCAATGCCACAAACATTATTCTGGAAAGTTTTGTGAAAAGTTTGATGCTTGTTTGGAAAACCCATGTGAAAACAAAGGTGTTTGTGTGAGCAATGGTTCTACAGATCTAAACCGCCGAACATATACGTGTTTGTGCCCTCCACAGTTTACAGGTGAGGACAAAACAGAGAATTCTAACTCGGATATTCCTGCCTTGCTTTATGTTATGCACGGGACTAATCTACACAATTTGCTATGCTCAATGGTTATATTTTTAGCCCATGTTTTACCTTCAATTACTGTAAATGGAAAAATAAATTGCCCTCATTAAGTTAAGCTGCCATGACAGAATCCAGCTACCTGGAGACAACCAGCCTATTGCTTGTAGATACTTACTTATTATTTATCTATCATAATTACCAGTTCTCATCTAGCTTAGTGCAATTATTTCAAGAAGATACAGATACCCCCATGGGCAATTTATGTGAGAAACATTTTTCAGGACCTTTTTCCTAATCACTGTAATTAATTTGGAAATGTTTTTCTGTACCACCTGAAAGCATTCTTAATTGCTTGATTCTTTATATTTTTTTCTCCTCCCACCATCTGATTTAGATTGACATTTTCCTCTCACCATGTCTTTGTCTAGTAAATCTATCTCCAGACGTTGTTTGAACATTGGTCTCTCGTTGAAGAGTTGAGAGCCAAATAGCCGAGTCATGTTTTTGTCATCATAAGTTAATGATGCAGTTAAATTAAATTATCAAAAGAAGCATAGTGTATCATGCAGTGAGTTCATCTTCACATGCTTTGCAATTCATGATTGTTTTCTCAGGGGTAAACTGCTCTGAAGTCATCGGACAAGAAAGCTGTGAAAGAGTTTGTGATAATGGGACATGTGTTCAAGTGTCACCTATATCTTTCCAATGTGTATGTGACACAGGATACACTGGTAAGAAATGTTTTTATTTAATATTTCACCAAGCTGACTGAGGACATTCTCTTTTACAGCAGTGACATGTGAAAGATTTGCAGGTGGAGGAGGGGGATTGAAAGTGTCAATTAGAAACTGAAGATGATTGGGGGTGGTCTTGGTAGTATAATTGGGAATTTGGCCAGGATACCATGGTTACCACTACAGTTTGCAACAAGTGCCAAGGTATATGTAGTGATCACAGAGAGTCAGGACCTTAGTTTAAAGCCTCACCAGATCACTTTATGCAGGGCAGTACCCCCATTTACCGCCTTTTAATTAGTGGTCACTGTTACTCACTTCCAACGTCACTAATTTATTGTGGCACAGGGAAAAGGACTTTCAAAATGCTGTACAGTACAGTAACATTTGTTTATTAAAAGTTGCACACCTTAGCTTGTGCCAGGTTCTCGGAGTGAATGTAGAAAAGGAAAAAGAATAGAGCAAACTGGCTTAAACACCCTAATGAAGGTCAGTTGACTGAAACGCTGGTATCTTTCCACATAGATTGTGATTTAGAATAAATAAACAATATACAGGGCAGCCTGCTCTTGTAAGGGCACTGTTGCCATGAGCCTGTAAGCTTGTTTATGAGACACTGCTGCTGCACCCTTTAGCTAGGTAATGAGTCTCATTTGCTCCAGTAAAAGTACTGTTAGGTTAATGGGTGTCACACACAAATGGGTTACAAAAGTTGTACACTCTCCAGGTTGCCCTGGATAATGGTGTCTGGAAGCAAGCTCATGATGGACTTTCTGGTGTAAAAACTCCAGGTGGCCTTCCAAGTTGATTCATTGTTTTGTTTTGTAGTGCAATTTATCCAGCCAACATTCTTGAAATGTCATACCTTCGTCTGCACAGTCCTGCTACAAGCTTTCAGTTGATTATTTTGGTGCTGTATTCTCAAGGTTACCAGCAGTCTTCCATGAGCATTATTTTCAACTCAGTAAGCCAGTTAGAAAGATGATTGTTATTTTGAATTGTTGAAATAACAGGTCACCGGAATAGATACATTTTCAAAATGTCATATGAGAGAACTGTGTTATGCCTCTGATTATACTGAACCTGCTGTTGTGAAACAGCACCAGATGTCTCACTGCACAGAGTTGTGCATCTCTGGGCTGCAATGTTACGCAGAGAGGTTTAAACTTGACATTGGAGTTGTTCCAGTTGCCATGGGATAGTTTTCATTCTAGTGAATTGTCTGCTCTCATTCTGATAAAATGACTAAATGGGCTCCTAAAGCCCTGGCTTACAGTCCTGGTCTCCCATCAGCGTCTTGGGAGTTCTCTGGAGCTCATGGTTCCTCCACACCACCATTGCTGTCGCCTCATTAATCACCTGGAAGTTAGTGGCTGTACCGGTGCAGGCTGCCCTCACAGGCCAAAGCCTATGTGCACAGAATAATGAGCCAAACTCACGGGACTTTTCAAATGAGATTTTCTTTTGATTTGGCTCTCCTGTGGAGTACCTCTGGGGTATTTATTGCAAGGCATTACCGTCTTCATAGGGTATATCCCTAATGGGATTATGGTACTAATTGTTTTGTAATTTACTTAACCCCTTGTTTTACTGGTATTCAACTATGAGGGTATGATTGGAAGGGAACAGCATTGTTACTGTTGTAGGCACTGCTGATTCCTGGACTGATTCATTGGACACTGAGCACTCTATTTTGCAGTCATTTAGCTTATGTGCATATGTTAATATCCTTTAGCCCATGGTCATTTACTTATAGTTTACAGGTTTAGCTAGAAATTATTTAATCAATGATTGCGACAGTATTTTTCAGAGGTAACATAATTCTGTTTTTCAGAATATCTGGAATTCAATTGGTAAGTATAGGGACAGAAGTCTAGGGACAGGTGTACTGTAAGATGAGCCTCATTGATATAGTATATTGTACTGTGTATTGTACTGTGTAGTGTTTCCAAAGGTTTCTTTAGTATTTGTTCAGCTTTTAGTAGGCAAGCCACTATACAAACTAAATTTCCAATGGCAAATTCAAACAAAAACAAACCCAGAAGGTGTACATAGTAAGATTGATGTCCACTGATGCATACTCAGAGGCTATGGGGAGCCTTTGGGACAGGAGAACTAGTATCAGCAGGGGGATTAGCATACAGGAATATGCGGGGAAAAAAAAAGTCACGAGAAAGATAAATGAGTTAGCACCTGCTGAAGAACACAAAAATGAAAAGCCTCGCCAGGGAATAAAATCAAATTGTATTCACCTTGAAACAGCAAGTGCATTCAGTCTAATTTTATCCCCTGTGAAGCCAATGTCACCACGACATTTGACATTAGAGGTGCATTACAATGTCTCCAAGCCTAGATGTACTTGTCCAAACTTCTAGCTTTGATCTCAGGTCATTTTGTCCCTATTTAAGGTCCTTTTACAATGACCCAACATTTCACTTTATTTTTGTGGTGCAGAGTTTTGAAAGATGCTATACAGAGAAGGACTTAAAATTGACTGTAAGCATTTAATTTAATTATGGTTCTATATATATCGGGGAGGGCAAATTATGCCCTTTGAGTTATTGTTTTTCCACTTCAGGGTAATTTCCTCCAGTCTACTCAAGCCATTTTGAAGTTTAAGCACTCATCTTTATTTCACTGTTAAGCTTCCATTGTGATATTGAAGATTGTTTGGCAGTCTGCCATCAGATTTTCTTTATCTTTAGTTGAAAAATGTATTAAGAAGCTTGTCATGTTTGTTCTGAGTTCTCCCCTGGTAGTTAGGATAGGATGGTATGAACTACAGAAAAGAACAAAAACAGTGTGAAATCGGTACATTTTTTGTAAAAAAATTTTTTACAGAAATTTTTGAATTATATAACAGCTATATAATGGACAAGTGCAATCTGATGAAAAATTAATTAATACCTTTGGAGACTTGCCTTTTAATATTGCCACTACAGTACTTTACATTTTAATATCACAATGCAGTTCCTGCTGACAGAAATTGTAGAGGTACTTTGAGAATACCACAAAAGTTTGGTTGTTAGGTTTCTTGAGAACCTCTTGTGTGACATTGTGTGCTAGGGAAAGTACTGTTGGCATCATTAAGAAGGCCAATTTGACAGAGCTATGCCCTGCATTATGAGAATACATAGGAGACATTGTGGGCGGTTTTTGTTGTTGTATGCTTGAAAAATCCTTGCTGTCTTTTATTCTGAGATGAAAGGAGAACTTCCTGATTCTCGTGTTGTGGGAATTGTTGTTGAGTGCAGATTCACATGTGAGTTCCATGCAATTTGAGTTTTGAAGAGCAGTTGATTATGTGCAATGACAGTCAATGATGATGAGGTGAGACAAAGCCCTGGAGCAGATTCACATCAAAAAACATGCAGGACTTTTCAGACTTGCTCATCTGTTTGAGAACACTACCAAACCAACCAAACTGATGTTTTCAATGAGTTGCTCATTGAAAACATTCAGGCACACAGGACAGAACTTGGGGAAATGCTACCAACTTAGAGAATTCACATACGCCATACTCTGTATAAGAGGTACAGTTCACTGTGACTTTTTCTACTGTATATAGTACAGTATGTGGGAAGGGTACAAATGTTGAAAACGATGTTGGTGTGCATGCATATTACAAAAAAGACTGCATTAATAGAACAGTATCAATGATGTTTGTATCGTTGTACTAAAGACTATCTAGATAATCTTTTTCAGCATCTCATTCATTTCATGTCCATACTGTACATAACCAGCAGCCATTTGACAAATTCTGTAAATTCTATAATTTATCTCGGCTGAAAGCTGTTGCTGTACATTCAAGTTCAAAGTCTTTTGTGATCCTATCTAATAACCAACCTTTTTATCTTCATCTGTGCAGGTCCATCTTGTGAGAAGAGGAGAGCATCTTGTGATTCCTTTCCATGTAGAAATGGCGGAGTGTGTGAAGACAGCACCTCTGGATTTGTTTGTCTTTGTCCAGAGGGATTCATGGGCTTCAACTGTGACACTCAATTTGACATCAATTGCATGTCATATGGATGTCATCGTGAACTGTCGTGCTCCGTGGGAGAACATGTGAGAACTCTATTTTCTCTTACTTGTTATTTTGCCTTGGAGGAGGAGATTAATATGAAATGTCACATGCAAATTAATATGCTGTCTTGAAAGCAGATCAAGTGGTGTCATTTTGAAGGTTGCAACAACAATTAATATTTCTGCCTGAATGGGGCTTGGAGAAAGGGTGGTGTTGACTGTATGTAGCAAATTTGATTGGACTGGAATTAACTATTGCATATTTAAGTGCCAGATTGAAATTGCTCTTATGAAACACTTTTTTTATTTTGTGTCGGTCGCAATTTTCAATTTCAGACTTTCTCTCAAAATGTTACAGTGATACAGGGCTTTAATCATGAACTTCTAGTGCCAATGGTTTCTCTATTATGCAAGGGGATGAGAGAAGAAAAATACAATAATGGACTAATTGTCTTTTGTGACCTTCATTTTCTTCATTATGGAATTAGCCACATGGACTTTACAATAACTGAATATTCTGAGTTGTGTAATCCACCTGAGAATATTCGGTTATGGGATACCAGTGTGTATGGGACACATATTATATTTCAAATTGATCTGTTTGACATTGATTTTGTCTCTGTCTGAGCAGTCTCTCTATGGGATTTCATCTATATGAAAATTAAGCAATATTTCACTGTGAGAGCTACAGTAACTCAGAAGTGTTCATATCAGTATATTCTCATATAACGGACCTCCGTTGTCTTCGTTTTTGAGCACCTGAGTCAGATATATTATCACGTTTATGAAATGTGGTCCAGTGTAGACTGGCTGATCTCAGTCTATTTTCATTGTCTCTATGTGTCATTGAGCTGTCTTGTCCGCTCTCTAACTTTGTTCTCCTGCTCTTTATTCTCTGTCCTGTTGTGTGAGGAGGAGTGATCTGTCTCACCTAACTCTGTTGTTATCTAACCTAACCTTGTTTTCTCAAGCTGATGTGGGGCCTGGTTTGTTTTGGCTCTGTGCAGGTCTCTGAGTGTGCCTGCGCAGATGGCTCCACGGGCACACAGTGCAGGAGGCAGCGAAGCCCGTGCAGCCCTTCGACATGTCTCAACAATGGCAGCTGTGTATCCCAGGGAGAAGATTACGCCTGCAGGTGAAACACATACAGGGATGCACTCCCGCTGCAGCTGATTGCAGCAGCCACCCCAGCTCCCCCAGTTTCAAAAGATGATCAGGATTACTTTGTCTTGAAAACTGTTGTTGTGATAATGCCTCAGTGAGCAAATTACATTATCATTCACAGGAGCTCATTGTTTCCCACACTGTTTTCTTGTTGTTTCAAAGGCATCGATCAAAAGCATTTCCCACTTGAGAAAAAAACCCCACTACCATTAGTTGATTTCAACATGCAAAGAATGCGGATTTGTTAAATGTTTTATATAAAGTTGGTATGGTTAGTAAATTACATAGGCTACATGTAACTGCAAAGATTGTATGATCAGATGCAACAACCCATGACTTGCTATCTGTAGATAATGACAAGAGTGACGGCAATAGATACAGTAATGTGTTTTGTTCGCTGGTACAGTACTCACTATCAAGAATGGGTGATTTTCACCTTTTAGAAGTATTTATTCAGCACTCTGCACTTTTTACACCATTTTATCATCATGTGTGTATCTTCTCTAAGTGTCCTATTAGTGGTTTGCATGTAAGGTTAATTGATACAGATGACACGTGTTCATCCTGCAGATGCCTACGAGGTTTTTCTGGGAAGAACTGTGAAGAAATAATTGACTACTGCAGGCTGCTCAGTATCAACTGCCTGAATGAGGGATTGTGCCTCAGTGTAATTGGTGGATATAATGTAAGTAATCCAATATGTGAGAGGTAATGAAATATCTGTAGACAAAAATGACACATACCTTATTAGTCACTGCTATGGGAGGTGGTGTATGAGAAGGTTTTGTCCTACATATGCACAGAAAAAGACAAATAAAAAGGAAAATGCTAAATTCTTATAGATACCCATCAATTTATATTTCTTACATATGTAGACAATATCTTCTTTCTCATTCATATTGATATTTTCTGAACATGATTCTTTGTTCTCTTTCCTCACATTCATTAAAACAATTGTTTTATTTAACCTTTATTTATACAGGGGAGACACATTGAGACCAAGGCCTCTTTTACAGGTGCACCAGTCTACAATATTTACACAATAACAAAACAACACAAAAAATATTAAATACAGAAATCAATACATCATATAAAACCACAATTAGGGGAAACAATTCTTCAGCAAGGAGGTCCCCAATTAACTCTGTAAATTGCCCAAGTGGCACCAGAACATCCAACTGAAATGTTTTCTGTAGATTGTTCCAGCACTGAGGTACACCACAACTAAAAGCAGATTTACCCAATTCGGACCTGGGGAACCTCAAGAGTTAACCATCTCTGAGAACGAGTTAGGTAATTTATGTTCTTGAATTTCAATAATGAGGTTAGGTAAGCCGGGAGTTTATGCAGTAGGGCTTTATACACAAAAAGAGAGTAATGAAGAGATCTACAGGACTTTAATGAGGTCCAGCCAACCTTTTGATAAAGTATGCAATGATGAGTATTAAAACTATCACCTGTGATACAGCAAAAGGCGCTATGGTAGATGGGATCCAAATGTTTAAGAGTAGTGGCTGCTGCATTGTGGTAGGTGATATCACCATAATCAAGCACTGGCATGAAGATTGATTGCATCTCCTTTCTGCTGTTCAGGGAAAGGCAAGATCTATTCCTATAAAAGAAGCGCACCTTAAATCTTACTATTTAAGTACAAGCTCCTCTATATGTTTTCTGAACGTCTTTGTCAAACTAAATGCCCAGGTATTTATAAACAGAGACATGCTCAATGGGGGCACCACCCAAAGCACATATACCATAAATCAGATAAATGTTTCTGTGATTTGGTAAATAACATATATTTGGTATTTCCAGCATTGAGCACCAACCTCAGCCCAACAAATACTCTGCATGACAGGGAATGCAGACTGTAGCTAAGAATGAGCCTGGTCAATCATGTGGGCAATAGCATATACAACAGTGTCATTGGCATATACTGTAGATGCAGGTTACAATTATTGCAGTTACAATTATGTTGTAGTACAATTATTATTGCAGTTACAATTATTGCAGTAAAACAGTTTTTGATAAAAATAGCCACGCCTCTCCATACTCTGTCTGCCCTAAATATGGTTTAGCCATTTAAGGACACATCATTGTCAGGCACTAACAAATTTAGCCATGTTTCAGCGATCATAAAACTGTCTGGGTTTGCCTGCTGAGCCCATGTGTTCGTGAAGTCCATTTTATTTATTATCATTGTCACACTAACCCTATACTTTGAATAATGTGCCATGAAACACATTATATTGCATTTTTACAGTTACATTTACATTTGATAGTAGCTAATAGGTAGTTTTGTGGTGATTGTCAGCATCGACAATTTCACCTTTCATCCAAAGGGCCATTTTAAATTCAATAACAAATATTAAAACACAATCTCATCTTGATTATGGGTTGTCAAAGACCATGAATACAGTAGATTATGGGTGTTATAGTAAATGTATAGCACTCATTGTTTCTAAAAAATAAGTTTCAGTAGAAACATACAGCAAATCATATATACTGTATATATTTGCGGAAAATGTGAAAATTAAATGAAGAATAAAGAAAATGTTCTCATTCTATAAACAAATGCCAATTTATCCAATTTACTAACCTGTTTAACAGAGTGACTGTATCTGAAAACATTGCTCAGACAGGTAGTGGTCTAATCTCCACTCATATCGTTATATCATCCACAGCACCTGCAACTATTTTGTAATGCATGCCCCTTAGCTCCTAATTATTGCCCATCAGTCTTGGTCTATTGCATTAGATCATTCAGATGCTTCTTGCTCTGAAATGCAGGACTGTTTAACGCTGTGTGTGGGTTTGTCTCCAATCAGTGTCAGGCATAATCAAAACATTGACGTTGTCTAGTGCAAATGAGCCGTCTCCTTTGCAATTTCTTGATCTGCTGCCCCTAGGAGAATGGAGGATCATTTGTCAGGTCAATTTGTGGTGGTGCCCATTAAATGTGTCCCGAAGTTGCCCTCTCAATGTAGGCATTGTAACTTGTGTCTAATAATGTAACTCCAAATCCCAAATAGACACCGTATTTGGTGATGAGATGCATGATTCAGAGCTGCTATTGCAGTGGGAGAATTTGTTTTCCAGTAACAGACCAGGAAAATATACATTTGAAATGTGGTTGTTTATTGTCTTGAGGTCAATACTTAAACTGTATCTCTTCCTCACAGTGTCTCTGTGTGCCTGGATGGATAGGAGAATTCTGTCAATATGTCGAGGATGCCTGCTTGATCTACCCAAACAACTGTAAGAATGGAGCAACGTGCATTACCACAAGTCAACCAACAACTCCCCCACAGTACACCTGCATGTGTCACCCTGGCTACTCAGGTGAGGTATACAGGTTTACACACTATCGTAGTAAGTACTTGGTAGTCTTAGAAATATTAGACACATTTTCAATGTAGTGTAAGCTCTTAAAGAGGGAATCCATGATGAGCATGGACCACAACATAGAACTTGATGTCTATGAACTTAGACAGAGTATTACATTTTTGATGGGAATTTCGCAAGAAAAAGTGGATAGATTGATCTGCAGCCTGCCTGCCACACATTTCATAATTTTTTTCTCTCTAGCCATCTGCTAAATATTTTGAATGGAAGTCATATTCTTCCCAAATGACAATTTTTGCCCGAAGGCTTGTCATTCCCGTTCGTCATCTTTGCACATTGCCTCCTTAAGAGGATTATACCATAATTTGCCACATCTTGTCTACAATTTCAAAAGCAGATGGAGGTTAGAGAACATTTATTTAGTGAGCATACCAAGGACATCAGCAAAATGAAGGCCCATAAAAGAGTCAATATGGAAGATAAAATAGAGAAACATACTTGTTTACATTATATTGAAGACAAAAAGTGTGATCCTTGGGTTTGACAAAACATAATTCACTTTTCAGATTAATTTCATTTAGCCTTAATTTAAGAACATGCCATTTGACAGTTAATGATGCTCCTTATTTATTCTAAACCTGTCCAAAAAAAGCATGATGAATGCAACAATTTCATTTTCCAATTTGTTTTATTTACCATCGACTATTAATTTCTTGGTCCATTAACTGAATTCCTAGATTTTATAGAAACAATTAAATGTGTTAAAACATGCTGGGACACCCCAAATCATTCAACAAGCAAACATTTTTCTTTTTGAGTTTCTCTCCTCCCAATCCTGTCAGCTCTACCTGCCGTCGTTCACCCATCTTGCCTGACACACTCACCTGTCAATCAGATAAGCCCTTACATAGCATTACATGAGGTAGAGCTTTTTTGTGCTGTGCAAGGCTCAAATCTGTTGCCACTTCAGTGATGGAAAATTGTCTCTCACAAGGTGGCAGCTCTTAGTGACTGATGGAATTCATCATTTTCTGGCATCCTGGGATTTTCGCTTTGGAATTTGAACCATGTGGCCCAGAAAGGCCTGTTTAATTTCAGGCCCCGTCTAGAAACCCCTCAGGACTCTATCGTAGATCATAACTTTGTGAATGCATTACTCAAGCCTTGATATTCTAGTTTTATTCAGACAGGCTTTATTTTTAGGAAACTGTAAGGCAGTTGCCATGCATGGCTTTATAGTTTTCTCTGCTGCTCTCATTTAGTTTTCTCTTTTTTAGGTTGAGAAGATGCCGTCCAAAAGGCCAGCATAAAATGTCTAGCACCAGATTGTAATATAGCCAAAAAATTTCCAGAGACATGTTTAAAAGACAATATGTATTCCACAAGATACGTTTAAACCTTTGAAGGGCAGGTTTGTCAAGACAAGGACATTGTGTCTGTATCTTTACCCTGCCTTGCTTTATCTCCTATCTGGGACCTAATTGAAATACAAACAGCAATTGAAAACCCAATGACTCCCAGAACACCAGTAATTCAGTCTGAGTTTAAAGAAGCGACCCTGTGCCCAATATCCTGTCTTTTTATATGGCCCTTGAAACAACATTTGAACTGGGGTTTGGAAGTCAAAGCAATCATAATGTGAAATGCAGCAGTAGGAGAATATCAAGGTTAATTGTCATGCTGTGTCTCTGGACCATGGACCACACTGACTGGGCTGAAAAACATCCAGCTTATTGGGCCTCTTCTATCCACTGCTGGCTTTAAAGAAATGGTCCTCTTTCTCTTCTTCCTTGGTTCACTTCCTCCTAGGCTTGACCTTAGACTGAGTAGTCGGCACAAGCAACCATGTTTGTTGGAGTGCTCCCTCACCTTGTGAGCCAGACATCTTTCTTCTTCATACATCTCTAGTTCTGAATATTCATCATTCCAGCCCCCTTCAGAATGTTCCCCACAGTGTTCACTCACTGCGCCATAGGACTGCTGGTAGGTTTGCTGTGCATTTGGGTCCTCTAAACCACCTGGTCTCCCACCAATCAACATGGCAGTAGAATGGGCAGGATTGAGACATTGCATTTTCATCTTCATGACATGCTTTATGGCTAATGGTCTGGCTGCTCTATGATGTAACTGCTATTGGTTCTGTTTGACTGCAAACCTCTTGTGAGACAGTTTGGTCCTCACCAGTTTGCGTTTGTGCATCTTGGGTCCCATGCACCTTCACCAGCTCCTTTACATGGAGCTGCAGTGTCACCATAGCTTGCTTGGCCTGTGATCACGAGTCAAGGGTGATGTCCAGAGATGTTTGCAGCTCACCTTTGGACTTCTCCAGTGTCACAATAGAATTTGTTGTGAACTGTACACTCTTCATGGCAGGCTTTAACCACTTCTTGAAGATCCCTCTTCTCCACCTCCATTTTGTTCAGACGGGCATACATTATAGATCCTTCACCATCATGGACAACTCATCCACTTCACATACTAAGGTACCTTTCTCTTTACATACATTTTCCAAATAATGCAGCATCATCATCCACTGCTTTTCGAGCCGAGTTGCTTGGCTTGGGACCTTCTAGAGTGAGACTCCTTGCTCCAACAGTTTTTCCTCTGCCTCCTTCTATTTCTCTGTCTCACCTCTTAACAGAGCCTTCACCTCCTTTGCTTTGGCCTCACTTGGGTAGCTTAGGCCTCCCATGTCCACAGGCCTTAACTCCACCCCTTATTGCTCTGGACACCAAGCCAAAACATGTCCGAACTCCAGAGCCTAGGCACCTGGGGGCCCCAGTTTGTCCTGCTCGGCTTGCCACTCCGGCCTGTGTGTTTCTCTCACCACCTCAGCCATGGCGTTTAAGGCTCTCCAAGGTTCCTATGAGCCCGAATCGGACTCCTGTCTCTGGACCATAGATGGCTTCTTCAGGAAAGAAATAAGGAGTGTTCTTTGCCCATCCTGGTGCATATGTGTGAGCAGGGTGAAGGGTCAAAACTACCCAGCAAAGTGGATAGTGATGAGAGATAATGACAGAGACTCGACACAGAGGCACGATATAATATGTTGGTGTATTTATTCCTTAAAAATGGATAGCATAAAATGATGAACTCAAACTGAAAGGCCTAGCTCACACAGAGCTGTACTAAGGCTCAGTTGAACTCAAACAGATAACTAAACTGAAAAAGGGTAATACAAACTCGGGCCTGGCTGCTACTCAACTTACCGGCTCCTCGTCCCAACTCTTTTCAGCAGCAAAACGAGTCAACTGGGCTGACGAACCGTACGGAGCCTCTATAATCAATTTGCCTCTTTGTTTGTTACACACAGCCACTCCCTCGTTGGACGGGCACTCAACCACGGAGTGATTACTAGCTGTGGAGAAAAAGCTGCCAGTATCCTAATAGAATCCAGAAGTATATTTATACAGGAAGTATATGTGATAGGTGCATTCCCCTGTATAGTATAAGTATATAGCCGCTAAACTAAACTTTGCTTGAAGTTTCTCTGAGGAGATTTTTGGCATGTCAATGATGCTAAACTAGTTACCGTCTGAATCTTGTCTATTGGAGACGGCACTGCTGTCTGTTAGCCTGTGCTTCAGTAGCAAAGTCGATAATGGAAAACCAGAGAATCTTTAACTACTGGCTTATGAGGACAACTCAGGGTAAGATGATACAGTGCCCTGCGTAAGTAATGAGACAGTGAATAATTGTTTCTTCTTTTGGTTCTACACAAAGTTTGAATTTGAAATGAAAACTATTGAACATTACTATGAGGTTAACGTATAGATTCTCAGCTTTTATTTGATGTCATTCATGTACATATTAGTCTCACCATTCAGAAATTATAACACTTTTTAAACATAGTCCCCCTATTTTAGGCTACCAAAAGTGATGGAACAGATTTATCAAATGTCAAAATGATTTATCAGATTTATCAAATGTCACACCATCTCTTGCCATCTGTCACTCTGGTACATGTTATCATTAATTCATCTGTCCACAAGACCTTTTTTCAGAATGCATGCTCTTGTATGTACTTTTTAGCAAACCGTAACCTGGCCTGTTTTTGTGGGTAACTAGTGGTTTGCATCTTGCAATGTAGCCTCTGTAGTTCTGCTGGTGAAGTCTTCTGCGGATAGTAGACTCTGACACACTTACGCCTACCTCCTGGAGAGTGTTCCTGATCTGTGGGACAGTTGTTTTGGGGTTTTTCTTAATCATGGTGAGCATTCTTCCGTCATCCACTGTAGAAGTCTTGCCTGGCCTACCAGGCCATTTGTGATTTCTGAGCTCACCAGTGCTTTCTTTCCTTTTAATGATGTTCCAAACTGTTGATGTTTGGTAAGTTTAAGGTTTTGACTAAGTTTCTGATTGATTTTTTTCAGATATTTCAGCCTCATAATGGCTTCCCTAACTTTCATTGACATCTCTTTGGTCCTCAATTTGTCAGACACCAACAGCAGACGCCAAAGGCAGAGCCTAGAATCAATATTACACATTGAGAGCTCTCTTATGACTGCACACATGATGTGAGGGAACACACCTGATGAACCAGAAACACCTGGGGAACTATGCATAACAAGTGTTGTAATTTATGAATGGTAAAACCAATGTGTACACAAATACCAACAAATAAAAGCTGACAAATCTCTACTTTAACCTCATAGTAATTGTTTGATTTCAAATCCAAACTTGAGAATGACAGAGAGACAGTGTAGAGCCAAAAGAAGGAAACATGTTTCAATGTCCCATTACTTACAGAGGGCACTGCATTTCACCTAAACATGAGCATAGGCACTGAACCATCCCTTTAAGTGTCTCAGGCCAGTGTGTCCTAACCACCTTATTGGCCTCAATAAGTGTGTTGTACTGCAGCCTAGCTTGCTGTTGGAAAGATCTTGCTGGCTGCTGAGGTGGGATTTCAGCCCCAACACACAGCACATTCCCTGGACCCAGCCCAACAGGGTGCACACTCTCTAATAAAGGCGGATTTAGTATCTGGTGATGTCGTAGAATTGTATCTACAATGAAACATCTCTTTCGGTGCATTCCCCTGTTCATAAAGAAAAGAAAGCACGCAATAAACATCAAATGGCCATATTAAACTGCCCTTTTCATTGTTCCACTGCACACATGTTCGAGAGTTTGATTAGACGTGTTACAGTACATTACAGCCCAGTGCTCTTTATAGGCCTAGCAGGGTCCTAGTACAGCTATGGCAGATATTACACCTGCTAGGGCAAACAAAAAGGATTTAATCAAATGTTGGCTTGCAAGATTAGGGAAAATGAGATCTGAATGCTTCAGGAAAGGTACAGTTTGAATCTGTAAGCAGGCTTCTTTGAAGGTGTTCTTGAAGTACATTTTTATCATTATTTAATAATTTTTGCTACGGTTTGCATAGTGCAGTTTGTGGCCTTGGATGATGCCCAAGGACTGCATATATGAGACAATTATTGCTTGACCAAGGCCATTTTGTGCATTTATGAGCTTACAGTATTATATGTGTTGGAGATGGGAGTTTGAATCTGGCTTGCCATGATTCATAAAAAAAAGTAATGTGATCCACGTGGACATTGCAACACAACTGATCCTAGTTGATAATGCTCTGTGACTGTCTGTTGCCTTTCTCATTTATCTCAATATCATTTCTGTGCCTTCTTTTCACTATGTTCTTTGCTAATGCACAAAGTTCATGATGCGTTAGTAATTAAGTTTGCTCTGCAGAAAGATGTAATCCTGTCTTAATTGGTTTTCATTTCATAATTCATATGAGATGCACACATAATTATCCACCTCACCAAACCAAGAGCTTTAACTTGCAAATTAATCGAATGTGTAATAAAAAAAAAAAAGCATAAACATTCACCCTGAACTGATGGAAGTATATTCCTCATTGTTGAATCATGTATTGCTACAGCCCATAGGGCTTCTGTCAAACCACATTTATGATATTTAGGACTATAAGTTGTTGACACAGCTACTTATGATATGAGGATTAAATATGTAGCTGGTTACAATGCACTTGATGTAGGTCTATGTCAATATAGAAGTATGGAGGAAAGCAAATCACGCTCACTGAGAGAGAGATAAATATCTATACTGACCTACTCTACACAATATACAGTACAATAGATATAATACAGTATTTAGAATTTAAAAAGTGGCTTGCTCTAATTCTGTATGACCATATATATATTTAGAGCATAGAGGATTAAAGCAAGCCACTTTGGGTAACCCCATGTGAAGATCACACAATCTTTCCATTGAGCTATAACTGTGTCAAAAGAATCTCTAAACGACACTCTCTGTGTACTATGTGTCTGTGTGGGTTTTTGCTGCTCTATCCCTGCGTCTTAGTCTGTATTGACCCCATCCAATGTTGATAAAGGAAGAATAAAAGCATACAGTACAAATTGTCTTTGCTATATCTGAACTGTATATCTCCTCAATTCAATGGTGAGCTTCTATGCAGTAAACACATATTTCTACTGTCCTGGGTCATGTTTTATCCTCCATGTTACTCGTTTCTCACATGAAAAAAGACCAGTATGCCAGCACTCCGACACGTTGACAGTTCTACCTCCGTAATAAATTTTACTGACAGTCATCTTTGCACATCGGTGTCCTTCCATTTATCAACAGGATGAATTTGTACATTTTGCAGCTGCACAACATAGCATGTTTTTGTATATAACGACGTGCAGAATCAACTGTGGAGATGATATTAATCACAGTGCTTGTGCTGTTGAGTAGACTGAGTTTGCCTCTGTCAAGAAGGGGCTTTTGCTACTTGTCATGGCCTCCCCATTATTGATGACTGGACATATTAGATAAATCACCTCCACACATTCCAAAGGACTCCCCTGCATGGGAGAAAATGGGTGTTTTTAAAGCCATTGACACGTAGAACGACTTGATTCAAATTGTTGATTTATAGAGTATATTCCATTGAAATCAGACTTTTGTTAGACCGTTGTGGCAGATTCACAGCTATTCATAAAAAACGAATGTTATGCAACATAATAACATGACATGTCATTTTTTGCAACCATCTGTCCTATTAATGACCTCACAAAAGGCATTTGGTATTTCATAGATTGGAATTTTTGGAAGGAAAAGCACTGATACAAAAGTGGACCATTCACGTGCTCCCTCCTAATCTTTTGAGAGGAATGTACAATCAGAATGTTGAGTCATTGAGTCCATCGATTAAAGTGCCTACTATACATGCACTCATTATAACACATCAATTAATCAATACATGCATTCCTCTTGTGTTTCAGGACCCCACTGTGAGACTGAAATAAACAAGTGTGACTTCAACCCCTGTCAGAACAATGGAACATGCTTTGACTTTGTTGGATCATACAAGTGCAGGTGTCCCACAGGTACGATGTTGGTCTCAGTCGCATGATTTCATTAACATGGGCCTATGCATCCCATCCCAGCCACAAACGTGTGTGTGACTGACAGCTGAGCAAATCACTCAGCTCACTGCCAGAGCTCATTAATGCGGGAGAATAGTGTCAATATTGTGACATACTCTCCCCTTTCATAAGCATTCTACTCCTGTATTAATGCGATTTCCCAGTAATTGTTTATTTGGCTCCACCGGCTGAGGCTGAATTAACATTCACTGATGCAATCTGATAGACCACCCCAGAGATCTTCATGTTGTTGGCAGGGCAGAGCTTACTGCTCTACCAGCAGCTGCTGCGACTCGTTCAAGAAGAGCATGGCTCCTCTGCTCACACCACCCTCATCCATAGACCTCATCCATAACAGGATATTTAGCTCATCTTGGAGATCATAGATGAGGGCAAATATTCTGAATACGTTCCCCACATTTTAGGAAAGCTTCCATTAAGTCATGAGGGACCTTAAGGACCAGAAGAAGAACTTGGCAAACATAAACTGACAAAAGACACTCAGTAAATGATAAAAATCCACTGTTACACAGTGCAATGTCTCTTCAGAAACCCTGCTACACATTGATTTCAATTATTTCTTCAATTACTTCTTCTTATGGCAAGCTTTTGGTGGCAGCACTACAGCATACACAATGGCTAGCAGGATTTCTGCCGAGACAGTGCACTGAGGAAAAGTGGAATCTTATAGTTTATTGAGAGTCTTTCGGTTTGGTTATGCTGTCTCGTCTACGAGGCTAGGTATCCCTCTCATTATTAGTTATACTGTCTCTGTTTCATTTGTTCCCGCAGGATTTCTAGGAAAGAATTGTGAGGTGGATATAGATGCTTGTTCATTCCCCAACACCACATGTCCTCCAAAGACCCAGTGTTTGGATCTGCCTGATGGGCTTAAGTACACATGTCACCGACCATGCCCTCAAAACATACAAGTGGGTAAAACATTGTATTTGCAAAAACAACACACAACAATATAAACAACCCTAGCAACAAATGAGCATACTCTGACAGCTTACTGCATAGACATATTCGTCACATCGCCATGATAATTACCCTGTAAAATAATTTAAATGTTGCCATTAGTCAGTACATGCAAGTCTCATTATGGCATGTGAACATGGAGCACATTAACAGGTCATTTTAATTGGGCCCCCATCACCTCTCCATTCTCCAACAGAAACATCTGCTTTAACTGGGTCTGATGTCTCAAACATTCCACCCTCTTGTCTCCTGGCAGTGTTACGTTGAGGCAATCACAATGTATTCATGCTATTGATTGTCAAACAATATCTTCAATACGGAGACCAGTCTCCCTGCGCATGCCTAATGTCCCCAGTGGATACGATGTAGATATATACATTATCATTATGTCAGCACAGTAGTCTGCATTCTGTAGGTTTAAAAAAAGAATATGTCCTAATGTGTCTCCTATCGTGTGAAAATGTAGTTGAATGAAGGAGTCGGAGGGGCTAATTCCAGTGTTGATATGGAACCAGTATTTTATCTGCACATCTAATCAAATATTCTGTCATCTTTTCAGAGACTAGATATGATTTGCTTTGCATAGGGTATTTGTATTGTTCCCCAGATACAGTATTACAGCGTGACAGAGTGTCATCTCTAAGATATTGTCATAATGTGAACTGGTGTGAAATCCTCACTGTATAACTGTAAATTAAATTTGACTGACATGGATTTGTTATAAATTCCTTTTTTTGCTCTTGACAGCCATGTGCCAATGGAGGACGTTGCCTGTTGAATAATGCTAGCAGCTACACCTGTGTGTGTGCACTCGGATGGTCTGGGCGTAACTGCCATGTAAATGTCAATGATTGTGTTCAGCACTGGTGTCAAAATGGAGCCACTTGCATGGATGAGATTGATGGTTACAGGTGAGTATTCACGTCTCAGGTTTCTAAAGGGCTCCCCAGCCAAACACCAAACAGGCACGGCAGCATCTGTTTCATTAAAGTATGCAATTACTGCTGCAGTGGTAACCTCAACAATGGGGTTGCAATATAGAAATATTGAGAACACTGTTGACATTTGCATTAGCTATTCCCTGTAGGATGTTATGAACATCTATTAAGAAACTCTCTAATGTCTCACCAGCTGCCTTTGTCCCAGAGGATACACTGGAACCTACTGTGAAGTGGACGTTGATTACTGTGTCGGTCATCGCTGCTCTGAACACAGCATATGTCTAGACCATATACATAACTACACCTGCCGCTGTAGGCTTGGATTTGAGGGGATGTATTGTAACCTGGAGACAGATGAGTGCAACAGTTCCCCATGTGCCAATGATGCCACCTGTGTGGACTCCATCAGTGACTATCAATGCCACTGTCCCCCAGGGTTTGAAGGTAGGTGATCACATGTTGTGCTTCTTTATGTATTGTTCTCAGTCTATGTCGGTTTCTGATTTGTTTGGAATGGTTAAGAAAATGTGACGTAGCATCCACTATAAGATTTTCCACATAACAGGTTCAGAGCCAAAGTGCATGCTTGTTTCTGTGATTTAGAGTGTTGGTGTCTGATGCAGTGTGCAGGCTAATGGACATTAGCTATGTTATTGCTGTGTACCCATTGATTTACAATAGCTACACATGGCAGGTGTGTTACCCATTGGAGTGCACACAAAGTTCCCTTAAGACAAGAGGAATTAGGGGTTAGAAATCAATCATCTTCATGTACAGTATGCATAGTGTAGTTTATAGCTTTTCTGCAGTAGTAAGATATCATGTCACATTGTTACATTATATACTGTAATTTGCTGGGGTCTCTTGACCTGCTGTCACCCTATGTTCTGGAATTGAACTTGGTTCTGTTTCATAAGCATATCTAGTTCTTGAAAATGTATCAACAGCTTTTTTTTTTTTAAACCTAATTTGAGTATTTCTTCTCTCTTTTCATTTCCTTTTAAGGCTTTTTTTTATTTTATTTTTAGTCACAGTTGACATACAGTACAGGCCACAATCTGTATGTGTAGCTACTAGCTTGTTTGGGAAGTAGGGAAACAAATCAATTCAATACATAATTTCTAGAGAGAGCTGACTGGAGTTTAAAAATGTATGGTGCAAACATTTTCCAGTAATATTTAATTATGGGTACATACAGCATGACATAACATGCACAGAAAGTAGTAAACATTTCCATTTCATTCTTTCCATTTCACAGGAAGGTCCTGCTCTGAGAATGTAAATGATTGCTGGTCAAGACCTTGTCTGAATGGAGGCTATTGTTTGGATCTGATAAATGACTTCATTTGTCATTGTCCTTTTGGTGAGTACAGGCTAGCATGGCATCATAGAAATGTTGTATCACATTTAAACAATCAAACTTCCAGCCTTGACATGAACAGGTTCATACTGTAGTAGGCCCACTGTAAGAATGAGTTAAACCATGGGGCTGAACATACTGTATGAGTGTATATAACATTGACACAACACAGTACATTTCTCAGTTGATGTACTGTATGTTTTTGACCTACAGTGTAAATATGTTATTACCACAGGCAGGCCATAAGGCCAGTATTATACACTTTGTCCATACCTTACAAAAGAGCTATCATTCAATTTAGCCGAACATTCATTACCACAAAACATGTATCGGTGATCTCTTAATGTTATCACTCTAAAATAATATGACATCATAAGTGGAGGAAAACACATCAGCATACATTTTCAGTTCAAAATATATTAAAATAACTTCTCAGTCATTTACTTGGATGCGATGTGGAAGGGAAACAGACAACCGATGTGTCAGTAAAACTTCCATTATAGCTTTGATTTTGATGGCAGATTTTGAGACTGAGGTGTGTTAAATCTGTTTAGCTTTTCTGAAATTGAATTAGATAAGTGGTTTGTGGTGTTTACTTTATAGATGGAACAAATGTAACAGAAAAGGGTTGCACAAGGTTAACCCAATTTTCACAAACATCCTTCACATTTATATCTCATCCACTGGGGTCAAAATGTCCAAAGATACTTAAATCTTGTGGATTTCCCGGCAAGGCAAAATTATTCTTTGTTTCAGTTTCCCCTTACAGACACACTGCAGCATTTAAACAGTGCATTCTGTCCCAAATAGTTGAAAGGGTCATTTCTAATGTAACTGACTCAGGAGAGAAGCATGTGCTGCAATTGCTAAATAATGTTTATTTATTTAATGTTTAGCAAAGCCACTTCACAAGCTTCTGAAATCAAAAGAAGAGAACAAAATTAAACATATCAAACTAAATCTGAATGCCATAATGATGGGTTATTTCACTAGCCAACAGAACACACCAACAGAACATGTTCTGTAGAGTATGGCATCATTTGCCATTTAAAGTATTTTTATACCTGCATGTTGGTCTTTGAATATTGCATGACATGCTGTTTCCCTGCTGCTGCAGCTTCCTCTGCAACAACAGCACAGCACTGGGCTAATGCTGTTTACCTTGTCAAGCAGGGACTCCTGTGGCATTTACATACCTCCTTGAAGCACACAATTCCATTTTTATGTAAAATAAAACATTTACCCTGATATATCTCAGGTGCAAATTTCTTATTTACTGTACCCAACGATGAGGTCCAGGTTTACGGTATTGTTCATAGATTGAACTGGTATTGAATTGATGTTCATCTACATTTGTGTAACTACTGTATAGCTCCAGATGTCTTATTCTTGCAGGGTATTCATGAATATTGTCATTTATAATGCCATCGATAGTATGGTCATTTGTTATCTGTTGTTATCCTCATGTTTAGAGAATTCAGTCAAACAGTGTTTCATGCAGAGGATTGAAAGATACTATCTTACACACTTATTTTATTATCACAATCTGCAATGTACTAAAGTGATTGTGTATGGAAGCTTGAATTTAATTATTTGTCAAATGAGCCTTGGCCAAGCACCTTATAGCATTTAATGCAGCTTGAAATGCTTTTTTTGTATATTGTATTTTGCGGTAATGGGTGCCTTGTTGGTTGATGTTGGTGATAATATTCTTTGTACACCATGGCAGAATGTCTGCATTTATTTTACCATCACCTCGCTTCACCTTTCTATAAAGTACAACCTGTCTGAGCTTCTCAGATAACCACCTTGTGATTTATCAGTTGCACTGCCAACTTTAAGTGATACCTGTGGTAATGACCATAAACTTTTACAGGTCTAGGCAATTACCATTAAGGTTACCAGAGGCCTACTTTGGTGTTTAAAAGAGACAATGGGCTATGTTTGTTCTGTATTTACTGCATGGGAAGTTATATTCACAAAGCCAGGAAATGGAAATGTCCATGGGATACACAGTAGGTAATAAAGTAATCATGTATTGGAATTAAAGATTACGGTTGTGATTCAGTATTACTCCTTAGAATTGCTGTTCTTTTTGCTGTATTATTTAAAGTAAGCTAATGGTAGCAGTAGGATGGAGCAGGGAGTCCCATTTGGAGATGGCAGCACTGTGAGTGTGACATTCCTTCATGCAACATTAACCTCCGAGTGAATTGCACGCACAATTGGTTATTAAACACTTCTGAAACTCTTTGTTGGAGGCAATAGCTGTCCATTAGCGAGCCAGGGCAATATATATGATGCTTAGTGAGTTCTTGGAAGGGCATCCATTTGACGTTGAGAGATGTACGATCATGTAAGATATAGGCTACAGTATTTAATGTAAGATGTATTTCAAGATATAATGTAACATGTACTATATTGTAAGATACATTTTACATTGTGATTGAATATGGTTTGCATTTGGGTTTTAAGTGATTTAAATAGACTTTACAGAATGTTCATGTTATCTCTTGTACATAGCTCTTCTTTTCTCATAGTTTGATTCTATGCAAATCAAATTTAATCCATACATTTAGATGAGGTGGTGACTTTGTGAGATTTAGTTGACCCCATTAATTATTTTATGCCAGAAAATGCATGATAGTATCTCCTGTCTATGCTCTCCTAGGTTCTTGCGATTTGTGATTTGTTTTCCAATTATGTAGGAAAATTGTAAATGATGTCTAGGGGTATTCATTAAGGTCATATTTTGTTCCATTATATGACAAGATATATTAGTCAGCCTTATTTACTGCATGTATTGACTAGGTATCAGGTACACTAGGCGTCTGCATTTTATTTATAACAAAAGTTATCGACATGAGCATCTATCAATGACATGTAGACGGTGCATCTGCTTTGCCAGACAAATGTGATATAGATCAGCTTGGCAGGACGGGTCTTTATGTCAGTGATTCACTCAATTAGCATACTGGGCAGCAGGTAGACTGCCAGAGGAAGAATCAATGCCCCCATAAATCTGCTGGAGAAAGGGTGTCTTTACCTAATAAAACATAAAACAGCCATAAATGTGTTTGGCATCCTGAAATGTGTGTTTTATAGTCATTTTGTGAATTCAAACTTTATGGCTCCACCAAAAAGATTTAAGAAAATTGTCAAAGTAGTGCATTCTTCTTCACAAAATTGTGGTACATAGTTCCATGTCCTTCATTGAGTCCATATTGCTAAGTGCTGTATTTTCTATCCTCTAGCATCTGTCCGATTCAATGTATTTGTGTTTCAGGGTACGAAGGGAAAGATTGCTCTGTGGATATGGACCTCTGCACACTGGGAATATGCCAAGAACATTCATCGAAATGCATTGAGACTGAGGATGGCCATAATGTCACCTGTATATGTGAGAAAGGTGAGTCCAATTGTCGTGTTCATGTTGCCTTTCAGACATGAAGACATGTTTAAGGGAGCATGTTACTATTCATCACAAACTGTGATTTTGTTTTGCACAGTTCAGAAACATTTGTTTGTTTTGATTATGTCTCACTGACAATCTCCCTTTGCTAAATATGCTATTAAACCAATTAACCAACACATTAATGGATTAGGGGCCCCAATGTGAAAAGACCGTTTTGGTAATTTGGTGTTGCTAAGCCTTACAGTGTATTCGGAAAGTATTTAGACCCCTTCAATTTTTCCCCTCATCAATCTACACACAATACCTTATAATGGCAAAGCCAAAACAGGTTTTTAGAAATGTTTGCTAATTTATTAAAAATAAAAAACTGAAATATCACATTTACATAAGTATTCAGACCCTTTACTCAGTACTTTGTTGAAACACCTATGGCAGCGATTACAGCCTCAAGTCTTCTTGGGTATGACGTTACGAGCTTGGCACACCTGCATTTGGGGAGTTTCTTCTCTGTAGATCCTCTCAAGCTCTGTCAGGTTGGATGGGGAGCGTCGGTTCACAGCTATTTTCAGGTCTCTCCAGAGATGTTTGATCGGGTTCAACTCATCAAAGACAAAGTAATCAATGCTCACACCAGGGGCCATTGGCAGTCGTAATGCCAGAAGCCTACTTTTTTTTTTATTTTTTATTATTAACAGGAGAACTAGTACAGAGGGGTAGTGGGGGAAGCTACTGTGTTCTTGGGGACCTTCAATACTGCAGACATTTTTTTGTACCCTTCCCCAGATCAGTGCCTCGACACAATCCTGTCTCTGAGGTCTACGGACAATTCCTTCGACCTCATGGCCTGGTTTTTGCTCTGACATGCACTGTCAGCTGTGGGACCTTATATAGACAGGTGTGTGCCGTTCCAAACCATGTCCAATCAATTGAATTTACCACAAGTAGACTCCAATCAAGTCGTAGAAACTCAAGGATGATCCTGAAGTCAAGGATGATCAATGGAAACAGGATGCACTTGAGCTCAATTTCGAGTGTCATAGCAAAGGGTCTGAATACTTATGTAAATGTGATATGTGATAAAAAACTAAAAACCTGTTTTTGCTTAGTCATTATGGGGTATAGTGTGTAGATTGATGAGGAAAAAAATGAATTGAATCCATTTTAGAATAAGGCTGTAACATAACAAATTGTGGAAAAAGTCTGAATACTTTCCGTATGCACTGTATAGGCAAGAAGAAGGTTTGGCAAGGAAATGTGGCTAGGTATTGTTTAATAACAAAGCATATCTTAATATGAATAATCTGATTAACACTCTGTGCAAAGAATTGTTGAGTTTGGGTTGGCTAGAGCAAGAATGGTCAAGAATAAATCAAATGTTCTATATATACATCAAAGTTCAAGCTGAATAGTTTAAAAAGTATAATGAGTGAACTATGAGGCATGGTTGGATGGATGAATTGATAGATGATAGATAGATAGATAGATATATGAGAGAAGGTTAGATGCAAGGTTAGATAGATGAGAGGTTAGATAGATATATAAGAGGAAGTTAGATAGATGAATCAGAATTATTTTTATTTGGCCAAGTATATTTGCACATACAGGAAATTGACTTGGTGAGGAAAAGACATAGATAGATAGATAGATAGATAGATAGATAGATAGATAGGATGAGCCTGGGGTAGTTCAGTGGAGTGGGTAGAGAGTCAGTTGGTTGAGTGGTGGAGTTGGTTGGTTTAGTGGTTGAGAGTGGTTTCAGTGGAGTTAGTTTAAGAAGTATCGAGGTATCAAAAAGCTTTCATCAGAGTTGATAATTTTGAGTTTTCTGCAAATGTTACAGTTGAAATGGTGTGAATAGCTTAAAAGGTGTCAGAGCGGCAGTGGTTCAATTTCATATTTTGGTTTCCATAGATGTCCATGTTAAAAAGTGCACTTTCAAGTTTGTATAGTTTAAAAAGTTTAATAGGTATCAAAACCAAAGGTCAACGCAAGTTAGACCTATCTGCATGTTAGATTGGTTTGAATAGCTTAAAAGTTGTAGGAGGAGCAGCAAGTGGAAGAATTTGAATAATAATAATAAGTATTTTGAAGAACAATAGTTGGACTTGCTGAAGCAAGCCCACTAATCAGAATAAGTATGAGCAATAACAATACATGGAGTTGTTGAAGCAAAACGAATACATCTATTACAAGGCAAATATATCATAAAGAAATGTAACATTCTACCCTCATGGCAAATGAGAGCTATAGAGAGAGTGAGAGAAAACAAACCGCATGGCCTGTATACTGACAGACAACAGCTGGACCACAACAGCAAGACAAAGAGAATGATATGTTCCTATCCTAATTATCTGTGAAAATAGACACTTATTTGATCAAAACAGGCACAGCAGTTGGCACAGATAATCCCTCATACCACCAGTACATCCTCTACAAAACATATGGAAGTAGGCGTCATGTATATTCTTGCATTATGACATTTTGTACACTATATTCCCTAAAACATCAAATGGCCAATGTTGCATACATTGCTTCCCCGCTCTGTGCCAATTACTAATGAAATCATGCAACTGTGCATGTCTTTGATAGAGTATAAAATCAATTCGGAGAATATTTTAAACATTGTATACTGTACAGATTACATGAAACTATGCATACCCACTTCAAAATAAAAAAACTACTTTTGGAGAGCCTTTAAGTACAAACTAAAGAAGATGGTTGTTACAATCATCCTGAACAATTGTTGTGAAATTCCACTTGTTCGATCTACAGTAATATTGGGAGGGGAGATAATGTAAATAAGCATACAATGGGCCTGTGTAAGGCTACCCCCCATGTATGATAGCCCCCACTGATCATTGGAACTGCGCATTTCATTCTCAACAGATTTATCCACTCGACAATGACCCCTGATGCGACTTTCCTATGTATTTCTGTTTGCGTTAAATGCGGTTCACTATTGCCAAGAACACTAAGTAGGGCTACAGTTCTAATAACCATACAGTCATGACAGCGTTTACAGAGAGGAAACAAAAAGGTAAATTCAATTATGTAATAAAATGCATGAAGGCAACTGAAGTCAGACCAGTCAAACCAAAGTGGCAGTTGATAATGGTTATTCCCGACAACAATGGATATCTCATATTTAATTATCCCCACCCACTCATTGCCAGAGACCTGCCCTCTGCCTCTACGCTAACTGGAACTTTGTTGAATGAAATTACCAATTTAGCAACCATGGCCACTAAAATGTAGTGTTGTGCAGCGCTCTTTAGCGGAAGGAAATTCGGGCCGTTGTAAGTAGAGGTCTCTTCGACATGAACTAATTTGAAAAAAAAGTACAGACTGACTATCTCTATATTCATCTCTTTAACCACTGCTGATGTTCTACTGTAAGTCATTTGGATTTAGTTGTCTAATAAGGATGCACTTCTGTTGACATGGTCTGTGACACTGTCAACAAATATGCCAAGCATTTGCAGCAGATGCTGCAGGCTTCATTATATTATAATTAAAGCATTGGAGAAATGGTATGCTGTTATGTGATACCTTATATGATGACTTGGTTTGTTCTTCTAATGCTCAATAAAGTTGTGTTTGGTTATGGTGTCAGCCTTTGGACAGGTCTTGGCTGAGGCCGTGGGTGTTTGGGCTCCTATAGGCTTATATAAAAACAACCCTAGGAATGCTGAATAGAGTACAATATTGTGTAAGAGGCAGAAAAATGGGAATGCCTCGAGTATTGATAGTGGATGAATATAACCTCTATTCGTGAATGTAAAATATTGGCTTGTCATAATCCTTTTTGAAACTCTTCATTATCCCCATCATGAATCTACACCACACCTAGCAAAATGAAAACATTATTTGAATGATTATTTCATAGCAGTTCATGTAGCCCTATCAATAACCACAACTTCATTACTCCTGTTGTACTTAAACTTGATGTATGTCAAAGTGAGAGATTGTGAGTGATTTGTTATGTAAATGAAAGCAACCTACAGTGAGCTGCTACTCTCCTCAGCTCACTTCTCAAGGGCAAATTATGAGCAGAGCAGCAGTCTTTCATAAATGTTCCAGACTGACAGGCTTGGCATCCACATTATCTTTGGCTCTAATGCTTTACCTGCCAAATGAGCTTTACAGGAATATGTCTCACATGCTGCACACATTATTCCTCTAGAACTCCCTCACTGCCTGCAAAGTGTCCTTGCCATGGACTCTTCACTCAACGACATTTTACAAGCTAAGAGCATAATTTAAGAACTAATAAAAAAGTTACAGTAGCTGACTGTCAGAGATGCATGGCTAAACCCAGGACACTTTTTTTAACAGTTGATACTCGGTAATGATCTTTACCCAGGGGCGACTGACAAATACTCTCTGTGCGACACAGTTGGCTTCATGATTTTAATAGTGCTTGCCATAACTTGCCATTGTAAATGCACTCAAAAGTGCCCACTGACATGAGCAGTTTATAGCAATGATAAAGCACATAGGTGAAAATAAAATAATTGTGTAGCGGGGAAATAAGATGAAATGAGCTGAAATAAGATGCTATGTTAGTTTGTCATCTCACTGCTGCTTCCTGCGTGCGTGCGTGCGTGCGTGCGTGCGTGCGTGCGTGTGGCTGCGTCTGTGTTTTTTTCTGTCTTTTGAGAGGTGAGGTTTGGCTTTGATGTTGGCCATCACTGGATTTGGCCTGTTTAATGTAATAAATCAGAGGGGCAATGACTGGCTCTTATTAAACATGATTAAACGATCCAGTGGGCTGAGGCTGCATGTGCAAGCTCTCTGAATCAATAACAGCTTTGTAAAGCAGCTTTTGAGTGCGGAAACAAAGTCATACAAATCCTAATTGGCTGAGGGATAAAACCAATTAAGGATTCCAATAATAATGATTTTGTTTTTTTTCATGCAGGATTTGGCGGGGCATTCTGTGAGGTCAATTTAAACGACTGTAAGTCAATGCCCTGCCAGAATGGTGCTGTCTGCGTAGATGGGATTGACCTGTATCAGTGCTTCTGCCCACAGGGTAAGTCACAGTACATCCCCCATCCTCTAAAAGGCTAGTAACTGCAAGCATACTACAGTGGACGTCTACTTTCATTTCTACCTATTCTTGTGATGCATATGCCATCATACAAATATGATACTGAGCTATGTTAACTGTTCCCATATTTTATCTGTTTCTTGTCTCATATTGGAGTACATGGATTGCTATTTTTTCATATGGTTTTCTTAACTGTAAAGGATTTCCATATGATATCCTCCATAAGTGCCCTCAGTTTGCCCTCCCTCATGTTTACAAACATCTACTGTATTTCACCCAGATCTCATACCGACCATCCCCATATTTAAAGCCCTAATTCACGTTGTAAATTGGTCATTTATATCATTACGGTTGGAGGGGAATAAATCTCTGCAATATTTCCAATAATTTCCTGGCTCAGTCTATGTCCTACCTGTGAGACATACCTCTGATTAAACCTTGATTGCGGACGAGGACTGTTATGCATTATTAATGAAGTCGGGATAATTGTAAAATTTTATGACATGGAGAGAGGTGGAAATTGGTTCCATGGTCAGTTTGAGGAATGATGAGAATTTGCCCTGCACCGATGGTGCTGATAGCCTAGCATTAGTCATGGGCCTCCTGCAGCCGCGGCCTGTGACAGTGCTAATGATAGTCATTTTGTAGCGTGACCATGCGGTGGAATACGTTTATGGGAGCATAAAATGTCAGAAATTGGAGTGGAGCTCTCTCCTTCACTTCATGGCATTAACCTTTTATCTTTTAAAGTTATAATGTGCTGATATAACTCAGAATTAATGGCCTGAAAAAATCCACTAATCAGGTACTCTGAAAAAAGAGTGATTTTATTTCCCTCAGCATTGGTTGTATGCATATATGTTGATTCGGTCACAATACAGGCTCCACTCCCTGATAGATGTTCTATCATTCATTTGTCATGCATTAATGTATTGCTTCACAGATGACAATCCAAGTAGTTTGTGACACCATTTCAAACTGGTTGAGTAGAAGGTGGTCTCTCCTTTTGCTTGTCATTGTAATTTGATGCTAAACATGTCTGTTGTGTTCATCTCCCCCAGAATTCTGATTTGTTATGTTTAGACCGCCTTATAGCATGTGTGAGATGACATTTAATCTCTCCCTAATATAGGATTTGAGGGGGTGAACTGTGAAATCAACTATGATGAATGTGACCATGGATTCTGCTCCAACAATTCCACATGTATTGACCTGGTTGCTGACTATGAATGCATCTGCCCAGCGGGATTTACTGGTAAAGATTAGTGCTACAGCATCTTCCTTGTGTAGTCATTTTTATAATCCACATTAACAACAATGTCTTGAGTATTCTTGTCATGTATGTGTGGGTACAAATGTACAATACACAGCAACACTAATGACTTTGAAACATTTACGAACATGAGAACTGTCATTATCAAGGAGCGTTAGCTAATTTAGGACTCAAGCATCTTTACTGTAGCGCTGGAAGTGCATGAAAGGGTATTAAAGATGTTTTTATTTCTGCTTCCATGGGACAGACTAATATAAAGTAAAGGGCTTCCACTGAGATGCTAATACACTTACAATCCCTTTGTGGAATAGGGATACAGTTGTTTTCTCAGTGGGGAGTAGACTGTAATTATCCTACCCTGCAATCACATTTTAAACAGGTAGAATTAACACAATCCCATTCAGCTCCATTCACATGTTGAACAATGATGAAACAGACTGAAATGCAGATTTAGAATGGCGTGGCCTGTATGAGCTCCAGATAGATGAGGAGCTAATGAATAAATAAGAAACGTGTGTGTGTGTGTGTGTGTGTGTGTGTGTGTGTGTGTGTGTGTGTGTGTGTGTGTGTGTGTGTGTGTGTGTCTGTCTGGCCCTGGGAGACCAGCAGCTGGTGTAATAGACAACCCACTGGCGGCACTGGGAGGTCTGACTCCAATCATAGGCCTCCTGGGATCTTGGGACTCCTCTTACAGTCTCACCTCCACCTGCATCATCTCTTCTGTGACTGGCACATTACTGTGGCACATCACACCACTGTCTGATCATCAATGGGACTTATACCAATAAGTCAAATTAGAGAAGCTTCTAATCTGACAGTTTCCTCTTAGTTGGCTGATGAATATGGATGATTGTGGATATGGAATAGTTATAATGGACACAGTGATGTAACTCTGAAGCTCAGTGTCACAGGAGTTGTCATGTTGGCAGTACCCTTTTTTCCAATTTTCTAGCTCCTGTTTTTATTTTTTCCCAGATAAGAATTGCTCTACACCTGTCATGGAATGTGCATCAAGGGATAGGATCTGCAAAAATGGTGGTACCTGTTACAATGCCACTGGTGAAGTTCACTGCATTTGCCCACCAGGTAATGTTTACAGACTCATCTATACTGTACTGTGGTTTATTGTAATATTGTTTAACAGGACACAACACTGGCATTAGGGTTATTCATCATTTTGATATATTTGTTTTTCTGGCTTTTCTGTTCAAGGTCACCAATACCGTTTTCACAGCATTATTTCCTGTGATGTTTACATATTCAGAGGAGAGTTGTAATCCTAATAATATGCCTCCATCTTGTATACAATTGTTGTTAATCATTGTATCCTCAGGCTGTTGCGTATGTTTTTGCTGTTTCCTACATGAATCGCTCCATAAATTCAGAAATAAAAGTATTTTATTGTTATTGATTTCTGTGTGTGCCTATTGTAACAAGTAGCCAAGTAGCCTCAACATTCATTTGAATAGCATCAACAGTTTCATAGAGAGTATTTCTACAAATCAATGCATTACTTGAATTAGTGTCTGATTACAATGTGGAACATGCAAACACCCCTCAGTTCCTTTGTAGGTTGGCAACTATACTGTATTTATAAAAACCTATCATGGTTTTCAGTGCATTAGGCTCTTGCTGGAAGAATATGTAAAGCAACAGAAAGGAAAATGTTGGCAATGACAGCAATCCAAGCAGTGCCAAAAGTGGGGAGGCAGAAGAATACAGCTATTCAACACAGAGCACATCAATCAGTTCTTTGATCCCAACTCTTGCAGGATTCGGAGGCAATGCCTGCTCTGCACCGGTGAACGAATGTGTGTCGAATTCCTGCGACCCTGAGGGGACCCTTCTCTGTGAAGAGCTGGCGAATGCCTTTAAATGTGTCTGCCAACATGGGTACATGGGGCGGCACTGCGAAACCCCCATAAGCCACTGTGTCGATGGTCTGTGTCATCATGGATCAAAGTGTGTGAATCTACCAAGAGGATTCAAATGTGATTGTTTACCTGGTAAGCTCATCATGCAAGAACAAAGATCGGTGGCTTGCTTATAGTGACCATATTGTCTCTAATGGAGATGCTGCTTGTTAAACTGTTTGTTGCATTTGTTTAGATTTGTATTTAGAATGACTACATATTGTAAGGAATTAGAAATTATCTATCTACAGTATGGTGAGAGCAGTGGCTTAGTTACCATTTGATGTGCTCCAATGGTATCCTAACCAAAGATGTTTGATCGGAATATAAGTCAAAATACCACTGGGCTCACCTCTCTCTTTTTCACAGGGTTAACAGGCCAATTTTGTGAGGTATATGAAGATGTTTGTGAAGAGAAGCCATGTGGAGTCCTGAGTATTTGTAAAGGCACCCTCAATGGCTACAATTGTTTCTGTGCACCTGGATTTATAGGTAGGTTACCCCAGGGAAATGTCAAGACAATTTCCCCTTTACTCTTCTAGTGTCAAAGACTATACCTCCAATGTTAGCTAGTATCGTAAGACTCTTATTTACTCTCCACATATTGTAATGCATTTCCATTGAACACTTCCCTGTGTCATCACGCCTGTGCTTTGATACCAAATTATCCTCAAATAATCTTTTTTTTTTCCTCCCCACATCATTAAGTAAGCTTATTTGATTCAGGGGTCCTGTTGTCCACAGACCCCCATGTGTCAACATCTTGCTGATTGTTAATAAGTAGGCCTGCTTACCTTTTCAGGAAATAACTGTGAGATAGAAGTAAATGAATGTCTGAGCCTGCCCTGCCAGAATGGCGGCTCCTGCTCTGACGAGCTCAACTCTTTCACCTGCCACTGCCCATACGGAATCACAGGTACAGCACACAGGTCTTTTCTGCCAATGTTGTTATAAGAGAAGCTTCTGATGGTTATGGATTTCTTCAAATGCACCACCAGTGTTTGATACCTCAGCATCACAAACCACTAGTATAGACAATGTTGGAATGAAAATTGTGGATCTTTTGTTTATTTTGGGTGATTGATTTACTCAGATGATTCATACCTTGCGATTCAAATACTTATGGTAGTAGCTGGAGATGTGAAATATTCTCAGAGGGAAAATATACAGCTGATCTCCTCTGGTGTTTTCATGTTGAAAAGAATATTCTAACTGTGAATACCACAAGCTCAAGCATCTAATGATCCAAGGTCCAAGATATTTTTGGAGAGGTACCTTCATGCGTGATTCAATGCTTGCAGATCTCACCCTGCTATGCTACGATACAGATAAGATACATATACAAGTTCAGTTATAGAAGCAGACTAGCAATAACAGGCTAGCATCCTTCACACCATTGAACATCTTCATTTAGGCCTGTTTTAGCAATATTTAGCAATATATCTTAGCAATATAACTTGACATACCTTAATTAACTATGCTAATAAACCTATATGCATGTAAATTAATTCTGCCCTCTACAGAGGTTCAACCATTACAACTATGCCAATGTTCATTATTTTCAATACATTAGGTCATGTAAGGCCATATTGAAAACATAAGGGAGATTTCTCTGTCAGCTCTTTATTATTTTTCAGGGATATTTCCTCTTCTTCATCCATTTCGATTGAAATTTATAGGAAATTCTCTCAGTTAACTGTACAAATCTTTGAGAATCTAGGGTCTATGTTTTAGTAATATGTTTGTCAATGTTGCTTTCAATTATTTTGAGCTCAAATTAGAATTTGTGTAGCTTGAAGGCTTAAACCTGTAATTTAATGTTATTAGAGTTTAGAGATATTTCTCCTATTCTGCCAATTAATTCAGTGGGAACATTTGGTTATAATTGGTCAGCATGGGAATTTTTATAAAACCACTCATTATTTTTTCATGTTCCTCTACAGGCGACTACTGTGAAATCAACATAGATGAATGTCAGTCATCACCCTGCCTCCACAATAGTACATGTGTCGACCTTGCATATGGCTATGCATGTGTCTGTCTGCCAGGCTTTACGGGTCAGTGCATCAAATGTACCTGATGTAGATACAGTACTTTATGTAGACAACAGAACCCAAGTTCCGTAGTTGTAGCTGAACAAAATGGTTGGTACCAAGGCAGCAGACCCTTGGATAATAGATACAGATGTTACCAACCCCAGGGGAGACCTGAGTATGGTTCAGGGATGTTAACGGGTATGTAGTATGGACAAAACATATGTTGTCCTCTGACTTATTTATAGGGACTGAGTAGCTACATAGCTACTATACTCCTCCATTTTCTTATTACATAGTCTTCATGTTTTTCATGTGTTGAACTCAGGATTTATTAACTGTCCTGCACCAGTCTCAGTGATCTTCTGTGTGTTTTATTTATTTATCTGTTATGTTTTTTGTTTTGTTTTTTTATCAAAGGCACAGTGTGCGAGCACGACATTGATGAGTGCGCTTCGTTTCCCTGCAAGAACGGAGCCACTTGCATTGACCAGCCTGGTAATTACTACTGCCAATGTGTGGCTCCATTTAAAGGTAATGAACACTGAGGGAATGGGGACAAAAAGCAAAGTTAATTAACTTCACAGAACATTCCTTTCACGTGTCTGAACTCATTTCGCCGACTCAACAACATTAGTACATCTTCATTTTCTGGTGATGCTCAGAGAAAAGAGCAGATGACTTATAGGTAAGATGGTAGCTATCACAGCCTCTTCACCTTCTTGATGTATTTTTAGGAGAAGGGAGACAAAAGTCTAAGTCAGATATCACAATTCAGAAATAGATTCTGCAGGATTTGTTTGATTGTTGTTTCTGTGTATTTTCCATAATAGTATGCAAAAATGCATACAATGTTTAATTCTAGGCACATTTCTGTATTATGTACCTTAACTTCTACCTTGCCAGGACATTATCATTATTATAATCCCATTTGGGATACAGTAGTTGGGTTGGGTGTGGAAGAGGCCTGAGGTTTGCAGCAGGTCAAATACCTTTCTTCTGAGGTGCAGTGTGATACTGTACATTGCAAATTAGGTGCATTGTGATAGATTCAAGGAAATCTCATGATTTTTAGACAATGTACTGTAGTATTCTTAACATGTTGTAAACCTTGTCAAACATGTCATGTTCTATGCTTTACTGGCCACACATTTTAACCACAGAGTTAAGTACTGAGTTCAGTGTCATAGTAAGTCTTTGAATATCACTACCATCTCCTAATTGTATGTGTATTCCCCCTTGCTTTGTTGTTATGGTCAATTTGCAGACATTATCAGAGGTAGGAAATAGATCCACTTACTTGATATCACACGTTGCACTTAACGCATGCTTTTCCCAAAAAAGTGTTTCCCCTATTTTTCTTCATTTGGCATGTATAGCCTGGCTTTGTTTATGTTTAAAACTGTCTGTGTGGACTTGAAATGCTATTCTTGTTTGTGTTTTCTCATTTTTCCAAGGGTGTGCTTTCATCAAAAGTACCTTATTTGAACGTGGGGAGATTATTTTAGCTTTTTTCCATCTCATATAAATGGAACTTTTTTCAGGCCTGAAAAGAGTTTTCAGGTTTGTTATTGTGCTGTAAGGTGTGAGGTGATGTGTTCTCCTTTCAAAGGCATCTGCCTGTGAAGTCAATCAAGTCAAGAGTTGTCAATACCTTGCAGCATGGAACAAGCTCGTTTTGCACCCATGATAACAATGATAAGAGAGTTAATGAGCATGGATTGTTACCTCTTTTACATGAAAGACTAAATGCATGATTTTTCCATATCCTAAACTATTTCAGTACAAGGATGGTTGAAATCTTTAAAGTCACCCTCTGCAGTTGCGCATTAGCTGGCTCACCATTTCGGGTAAACAATGTGGACAACATGGCATTGCACTTGGTAAAAGTAACCTGGGAAACAGCTTATCATCACAACAACCCTGATAAGTTTAGGTTTATAGCTACATTGTTGCGAGAGCAGCATATAATGTTACCTGAGTGCAGTATGCTGTTCTGCAATCTGAGAGGAGGTGGGTAAAACAACAGGTGTTGCAGATCGTCCTAACTTGCCCCATGATCTTAGTTCAACTCTCTTTCCCCACCAGAACCCATAATAAGATTGTGTTACTCTTATTATTTACTCAAATGTAATTGTAAACAAACATGGTATATATTAAACATGGCTAAAACTATATTCTGTATCTCATGGATGATCAGTCATTGCATCCATAGCTCTGTCTATGAAATTGAGAGAGGTTACATTTCTCCAGCCCCTCACTCAGGAGTTGACCAAAAAAGTGGAAAAGAAGATATATAGGCTTTTCATTGGTGTTATTAGATGCATTGCACCATTACGGACTATCAGGGACACATTTAAACATATCTTCTACACCCTATCCAGCTGCTTATTGTTAATTTTCATTTTAGATTAAACATCAAATCTAATCTATTACACAGCTTTCAATTTCAAATGTGTGTTGATGCCCCTGGGAGCAATTCTTGAAATAGCATTACCATCCATGTCGAACACATTTTCTCTCCCCCTCTAACACCCTACCCCCTCCCCACCCTCTTTACCTCTGACTCCCAGGTCGCAATTGTGAGTTCTTACCCTGTGAGGCCAACAACCCCTGTGAGAACATGGCAGAGTGTGTGGAGGAGCCCGATCAGGCCCATTTCCCTTTGGGTTTCCGCTGTCGTTGTCAAAGAGGCTTCGCAGGCTCCCGCTGTGAGATCAATGAGGATGAATGCAGCTCCAACCCCTGCCTTCACGGCTTCTGCTATGACGGTGAGGAGTATAGCCCACGAACATGTTCAATAAGCCTGGAGAGAGAGACCACTGATCACACAAATCCAAACCACCGCGCTCATAGCGAATGCGTCACAATTGGTTTTCCTCACTTGCATTTTGACAGGTAATGTTCCACTGGGTCACCACTGCAGCTAATAAGGAGGGTTATGAGAGTGGAGTTATTCCATCTGATGTGAGGATCCAGGACATTATCCGCTGGAGTAGGCTTGATGAGTTCCTTAACCTAACCGCAAGAGGAGATCAATTAAGCATCAATGCTGTGTTGTAATTTGAATAATGGATGATAAATGACACAGTTAATACAATCAAAGCAGAGGCAGAATGTTGTTTTTCTTCCTCTGGCTATCCAATAATCTTTTTCTCTATGCATTCCATCTCCAACATAAATGATTAAACAACTCATAGATCAAATTAACAGTGTAGGTTAAGGATCACAGATGACCAAGGGGGTAAATGATTTAAGCCTGTGCTTTAAAGTAATCATTAAAACAGGCCCTAGCAATTTTCTTTTGTTCTTATCATTGTCAACATATGAAGGACAAAAATTGCAGTGAAAATGATGAGGTTCTTGCCTTGCCATACAGTACCTGTATTTACAGTACGCCCTTGTCTCATCTGTGGAGCTAAGTCTCAGGAGACAGACTCAACACACCAACAAACTGAGTTTAGAAGATTGGAAGAGACAGAGGCTTTCCTCCTCAACTGATTAATTTTGCCCTAGTAGAGATGGGCCCTCCATGGACTACTTAACAGCATTGTGTTGCCCCTGATGTGTTGCCTCTCCCCCTCCCACAAGTTAAACTGGTTCATGGCTTACATAGAGGAACCAAAACCAGTGTTCAAAGAGTCTTAAAAGGGTTCCTGCATGCACCACCACCAGAAACCCCTGCAGTAGAGTAGGCCTCAGTCATTTGGCTTGAATGGCTGTTAGTGTGGGTGTTCTTCCTCTGGGCTCCAAGGCAGACAGCCCTGGAGGACCTAGCGCCCTGTGCTGGACCGCAGCAGCCAGGCAACAGCCAGGGAGAGTGGTGCAGAGCCACAGCAGCTGGGATGAGTAATGCCGCCGCCACCCAGGACCTAAAGCATTTAATGAGAGTAATAGCAGTTACATGCACCAAGACAGAGTGACAGCATAGATTACGTGCTAAATCTTTGGGATAATGAAGAATCCTGGGACTCTGGCTGGGCTTGTAATAAATTCACTCCTGTAAGAACTGCAATTACCTCTGTCACCGGCTGCCTGTATACCACTATTGTGTACGGGAAAGAGGCGATGCATCTCTCTTTAACATCATTAATGATTAAAGAGGGGTAGGAATGGATTATTAGCCCAGGGAGATTCTGACTTCTGACGGCAGAAATCGGCACATTTGTAACATTTGAATAAAAAATGGACACGTGGCCAGGTTCTCTGTCTTCCACTTCCTTTTCCTATTCATTCACTGTGCTGCACTAGATCATGAGAGAGTGAAAACAAATGGCTTGGCATTCATTGAGAAAGACAGGGTGAATGATAAGTACAAAGAGGTAGATGAAAGATAGGGTAAATAGGATTGAGAGTTCTAGGCAGGTTTATTTAAACACGGTTAGTCTTAAATCCTGATTGGTGACCGAAGCTGTTCTGTCATACTGTAGATTTTACAACAGCAGAGTTGACTTACTGTATACAATGAATGAGGCATTTTAATAGCCTCGTCTATAAATAAATGATTAGAATGAACATGGACCATTTTACTTCATACAAGCTCTTGTCAGATGTTATCATGTATACTTGTTATCATAAGTGTACAGTATATCCTGTCTAAAGATGTACAATTTTATGAACCTTGCCATGTGCTTATCATATAACCCATACATTAGGAATTAATATACTCTATATTAATTAGTGTTATCCTTTTCAGTGGTGGATGGGTTTTACTGCCTTTGCAACCCTGGCTATGCTGGTGTGAGGTGTGAGCAAGACATTGATGACTGTGTCAGCAACATGTGCAGCAACAACTCAACATGCAAGGACATCCATTTGGTAAGTTAAAATCATCACAGCAGGATAATCAATTAAGAGAGGTTCTAGTGAGGTCAGCTTTATTAATTGGGGCTCTTGGGAATCATGCAAGGATGAAAACATAACATTATCAAGGTGATTTTCAAAGAAACTTAAAAGCTGAAATATGTGTGCACTTTCCTGCGACCATGCTGCGCACCCGTGGGGGAATGCAAGCAAGTAAAACCCTGAACCAATGTAAGGAAAATGCTTGTGAACTAAGTGGCCAGCAATGGCTTGGGTATGGAAGGATCACTCAAAATCCAGAGGAATAATACATAATAATACCTGTACGTTTGTTTTTTTCATTTAACATCATATGGTTTGGACCCTTTAGTTGATTATTTGTTTAATATGTTTTTTTGTTTTTAAGATGTATCTTCAACATCTAACCTACTGAGCGCACCAGTGATGAGTCTGAACCATCCCTCTTGTGCTTCATTGTCGACTTTCTCAAAACCAAAAGCAAATTTTACTGTATCAAAGATTGCTATAAAACATAACGCCGTAGATGACAAAATGTTAATCAAGCAGTTTATTGAGACAGTCAGCAATGGACTGCAAAGCATTGGAAAAGCCCTGCTCCCGGTCCCCTATGCTAAACCAAGAATGATGTGATTGTCAAATCAATTTTTTTATTACTTGATCAGCGGTATCATCAAAAGCATCTACAAAACTGTAACGTGTCATATATATTTGATTTTCTGTGTAGTGTCTTTGTCTGGCGATAAAGCAATTGAAATGACATTTTTCCCCAAGTATAGTGCACCACATCCCACCTTGGTGCAACTTTTCCAAGGACGTATGTGCATACGTCTCACGATAAACGTGAGGTGCGAATATCGTATTAGCATATTTTGTGAAGATGACACACCCTTCTCTGCGAGCCAGGTGCAGGCGGAGCGCAGAGGTGTCTGTGCACCATATCGTCACTTTTGAAAATTGGCCAAGAGCGCAAATCAGGCTCAAAACCCAGATTACGTTTGCTGCTTGTGCCCATTTGAAAACACCACCCTGTTTCTGGAGTAAGATTATCATACAAGGTAAAATGTGTAATATTTACCCCCAAGATTCTTTTCCAGTAGGGGAAAAATTACCCCCCCAAGAGTCTTTTCCAGTAAGGGAAAAATAGTAGATCTTTATTTCTGTTGAATAATGCAGGTCTGTGCTCCAGGTTTAAATGGAGAGAGGAAGAAATCCATTGTTGTAACTATTAGTGGCCAAAGCCTTGAATGCCAAATGTCCACTTACAGTAGGTCAGTGTTTAGAAGGTTCACACTGCCATAGCAACGGTGGGTTAACTCAGTGCCGCTGCACCACAAGGTGGTGACGAGCTGTGAAGTATGTTTGAACATATATCTCCTTTATTTGGCAAAATCGATCTGATTAGATATCAGATCAGCTCATGAATTACAGGAAGATAAAGAGTGGACATTTTTCAAATATCATTATCTACTCTCATAGCGTTTCATGTAGTCATCACCCATTCTCTACCTAAGCTCTCATATGGGCAGCAAGGAGGATCATGTAGTCATCACCCATTCTCCACCCAAGCTCTCATATGGGCAGCAAGGAGAATCAGGGGAAATGTTTCAGTAGTATTTTGACATGATTAAGCACATAAATTGCATTATAAAAGCACGTCGGCTTTTATAATGCAATTTATGGATTACAGAATAAAGTTAGGAATTTTTTGGTAAGTTAAAATCTAAGGAGACTAATTCCTCTTTTACCTTCCCCGACCCTGCCCCATATGGTACTGTAGATTGATGCCTATTAAAAATGTTAACAATGGCCAGGGTGCAAATTAAGGGACATGAGCTTTGAAGGACAATGAACATGAGAGAGAGAATGGATTTGATTGCAGTGCCTTGCTTAAAATAATAATAATAATAAGTATTCCACTGTAATATTTCTTTAGTGGCGCTGCACTTCCCCAAAATAAATATTGTTATTGTTACAATAAGAGCATGCCCCTTATACACTCAGTGGCAAAGTTTCAGCTAAACCTGTGGCAGAATCATTGGCACTAACATTCATAATCAATGCTCTGACTCTTGGATTGTTTTCCCAGTCACAAGAACTCCAGATGATGACAGGGTGGTTGCAATCTCTTTGACAGTCTTGCCATTTGTCCTCATCATCCTGATCACCTCACTTATCGCAGCAGAGATCTTCATCGTGGTTCTGTGATCTGTCTAATGAGGCTAGGGGGTCTATTAGGCTGTAATCTTGTTAATTGAGCCTAACTATCCTATGTTACGTATGTTGCCAATTAAGTACCAATTTATTTATTTTTATTTAAGTCCCTCTATTTTAGCTCACTCCTTAATATACCGATATTTTAAATATCACACTGGTTAGGCTTTTCCTAAAGCCCTACTTCCAAGCTGTGTCGCCTAAACATTTATTTGAAATGCATAAATGAACACAACAATGTTATTGTTTTGTCATAATCAGTGATTATCAGTTCTCTAGAATATGCAGCGTCTTGCTAAAGTAAAATCAATGTTTGCAAGTCAATCTTCTATGCAGGAATCAACAACATTTGTTAAATGAAGAACTTTACTGTTCTAGGGGAGGAGTGGACCTGGATTGTACTCAGCATTCGAATTTCATCTCTTGCCATAAGGGGAGGGGAAGAGGCCAGACAGATTGTCACGCTATTGTTAATGTGAAACAATTTGAGCTTGTTGTAAGCAAAGTTTGCGGTGGTCAACCAAGCACACACTGGAGCTGCAGCAAAATGTATAGCCCACAGTTATGGCCTGAGCATGTACAGTAGGTTTGAAGTTTAGAGCCAAGCCACCGCTGCGACAATGTCATAAGGCCACGTGAGGTTTTTTTTCATTCACTCATTTTTTCATTCACCTCGTCAAAACCGCCACCATCATTGAGTATTGTGGATATGTTTACAATGTGGATGTGTTTGCAAACATCGCCGCCTGATTAATTATGTGAAGAGTAGCTTATGAGTTTCCATTTGGAAATAATGTTTCTGAGTTTATTCCACGCATTTCAGCAGTAGGTGACTGTATATGGACACAGCGCGTTCACACAGCAAAGAGCGCAGTTCCTGACATACTATTTCTGCTCTGGCACTGAACATACAGTATTTCAGATGATTGAAATGATAACTTTCATTAATCATTCAAAATTGTTTACATGCCATGTGCAATGACGAGAATAAAACAAATAAACAGCTCTGATCAGGAGAGCGTTGCATATATTTGTCAGCCTGTCAATCTGATCTAGGGGGAGGTGGGCAGATTTTATCGTATTTGGCATTCATAATCGTTTCCATTAACAAACAAAAGCGGGACCATTTATCTAGCCACTGGAGAAAAACAATTTGAATGATCGCACTCCCCTAGAATTCATTTAACGAATTCCGTTGGCACCTTCCAAATAGGCTATGACATTATGATAAAAAATGTGTGCACAAAACAAGATTACATTACAGTACTTTATTTTCTCCATGTTTTAATGAAAATTTTGATTTAGCTGCGGGGCTGGTGTATGGCCCGGTCGATCTGCAGGACCGGTCAGCGACGCGATCTGTGGGCTTCACGCAAATGGAAAGTTCTAGAGTGGATAGAGTAAATTTCTGGATTTAAATCCAATTGAACATGCATTTAATTTGCTGAAGAAGGGACTTACGGCAAAACAACCTCAAAACAAACAACAGAAGAAGGCTGCAATACAAGCTTCACAGAGGTCAATGGGTCTCAAATTTAAGGCATTTATTGCATGCAAAGGATATACAACCAAATATTAAACATGAGTGTTTTATTTGGCCATTCTCAGCAGTCAACTTTTTCACTCATTTTATTTTAGGCATTTCACCTTGACAATAAAACCACAGGGGCATTGTTGGGCATTCTAATGGATAGGCAATGTTCTGATATTAATTTGATTTGAAAAAAGGTTTTAATTAATTATTATATTATAAAACAGACAGTATTTTAAAGTAGGTTATAGCCTTTCATTCTTTTTTGTTTTATTTGACAGAATTATTTGAAAGCTGAGGGTTAGTTTGAGAATAACGGGACAGTGAGGGTCAATCTGACGTGCATGCTACTCTACATGCTACTGTACATGCTACTGTACCCATGGGCGTGTGCCACTTACCCACAATGGTCAAAAATCGTTGGATCTGATTCCTTTGACTTAATGCTATTCTACCTTTAGTCTTTTTTACAGTTATGTGTTTATTTGATTCATTAGCAGCCCAAGGACAGTATTATTTGAGATTTGTAGATGGCACTCGAGTCGCGCTTGTCTTGAGGTTCACTTTCAGTCTTGTTGAAGAGAAGTTTTAGCCATCTTTCGGATCTGACCAGCATTTTTATTCATTCTTCAGGGAAGATGCCATTCAAGATTGGCCTATTGTCAATGGATTAAATAAAACATATTTTCTGTCTTGTCCAGTCCATCCCGTGTATCATACACTGTTCCATGGCACTGTTTTGTAGGCTTACAAAATTAGTTGTGCTTATTTTTCAATATTATATTAATTGAAAGCATAACCTCTGTACAGGATAACCTCTGTAATTTTAGTCCCGTGTAAATCAGCAATGTCAGTAATTGTTGACTGCATGCGACTGTGGTTGTAATCATTCTGGCCTCTTTCTCTCTATTTTTTTTACCTGTAAAAATATGGCCATAACTTAATTTGCAATGGGCTACATGGTGTGAGATTTGCCCCTCTCCATCATATATAGTAGTTGGTTACAAATGAATAACTGGTTGGCTACAAATGAATAACTTTCAAGTAGATGTTATATCATTGCTTATTATATCATAGCCTTGGACAGGTCTTGATATGTGTGACATTCATGATCCATATTTCACAGATGAGGTGGTATGCTGTCGTTTTACATTTTTTTCTCCACACTTTACAACTGCCTTCACTCTGGTACATGTTAATCTTTGTCTCTTCTGTCCACAAAACCTTTTCCAGAACTCTGCAGGTTCTTTTAGGTACTTTTTGGAAAACTGTAATCTGGCCATCCTGTTTTGTGGCTAACTAGTGGTATGCACCTTCCAGTGCAGCCTCTGTAGTTCTGCTGGTGAAGTCTTCTGTGGATGGTAGTGGGTGACACATTCACGCCTACCCCCTGTGTTACTGATCTTTGGGACAGTTTTTATTTTAATTTTTTTAATTTTTTATTATGATGAGCATTCTTCAGCCATCCACTGTATAAGTTTTCATTGGCCTACCAGCCCATTTTTCTTACCAGTCTTTTTTCTGTTTTGGTTAATGTTCCAAACTGTTCATTTTGGCAAGCCTAAGGTTTCGAATATGTTTATGATAGTTTTTTTCAGCCTAATAATGGCTTCCTTGACTTGCAGTGACAACTCTTTGGTCTTCATGTTGAGAGACTCCAAAGGCAAACCCTAGAATCAATACTAGACATTAACAGCTCTCATATACCACACAAATGTGACGGAACCAGAAACACCTGTCAAGCCAATTTTCCCAATACTTTTGGTGCCCTGAAATAGGGATGCTATGTATAAAAAGGGTTGTAATTTCTAAATGATGAAACCAATCTGAATGAAAACAGCACTGAATTAAAGCTGAGAATCTCTACTTTGTTTGATTGATTTAAAATCTAAACTGTTTTTGTATAGAGCTTCCTTTTCCCAATACTTATGGGGGGCACTGTAGTCATGATTACATAAGCACTTGTGTAAACTGGATGAAGAGATTGTTATTATCCCAGAGGTTACAGTATGAATTGTTTGCTAGATTAAACAAATGTGGGTATGAACGTGCTTATTTTTAATTTAAGCAATAATGCCTGAAAGGCATGATTTATCGTCAATATTGTCACAGGTAGTGGGAGTTGTTAGGTATGGTGCGCAGTGGCTTGTTTTCATCAACCCAGTGTGTTTTGTTTTTAAAATGAGATTCACATTTGTTCCCCATGCGTCAAAGTCAAATCATAGGTCCCTAAATTCCTTGAACATGCCTCCAAATTGGCTTGATAAACATGCCCACTAATAGAGCTGCAGTCACTGCATTACTGGTTTGATCTGATGCAAATCGTCCTCCATTGCCTCCTTTTGTCACTGTGTGCACATTTATGTAAATGAAGACACTTAATGATACACCTGTGGAAGGGAAGCCGTGCCCATGGGGTCCCAATAGTAATAATAGTTGTAAAAACGAATAGTTTTTAACATTGTGTGTATTCCAGTATGTTGAGTAAGTTTGAAAGTGGTGCTACATCCATTAAAGTCCACTTGAATTCAAAGACAGATGCCAATACTGAATACAAATGCTAAGGTGTTCAGTTGAAAGCTGAATTGCTTTCAACTGAAGTACTGAATTGCTCTGAATTTCATATGACAGTAACCTTGATCTATCTACTGGACCAATCCAACCCACCTCCTCAGCACATCTAATTTGTGAGACTCTTTCTCAGGATTTAGTTTGCAATCTGTCACTGAATGCTGGTAGAAACAATAGAAACGTAAACCGTATCGCATGCTGTTACTGCTGTATAAATAAACAACCCTCAAACTAAAATCCAAAAGACAACATCAGAACATGGGGAATACAATATGACAGACTCAATGAAATTCTACGTTTTAAATATAAGTCATAGTCTGAGTTGCCTAGTTGTTTAGCAGTCTTTTCAGCAGTTAGTTGTTTTCTTTCTCTCATTGTTCAAATTGAGACAGGTATCGGAGTCTCCTTCAAACATTCTTGTTTACTGTGCAGTTGTTTTCTCTCTCTCTGAACAAAGTGTCCCACAGAGCTGTATCTTATTTGGGAGAAAAGCAGTCCCTGAAGGTGATTTAGTGAAAAAAATATATTATATTCTCCATAGCCAGAGGTAAGGAATTGGAGTCTCTTCGAGGCATCTAATTTATCATAAGATGACTGCATCCCCCACCCCCCCATATAGGCCCTGCAGTGTACAAATTATATCAGACAAAGTTTAACGGCTCCCCTCCAGTGTATGAAATACAGATTAGCACGCGTTTGCCCAGCAGCAGCCAGGACCTTTAGACAGAATGCTGGCAATGAAGTATCCTGAATACCCCTTGACCATATGACCCCCTTCATTTTGTATGCAAAGGTGAAGTTAAATTAAACCTGTGCCTCGGAAACTAATAGACAACAAACCATTCATCTCCTACTCCATGATTAATTATCATAATGAAGATTTTAATGACGAATGGGAGGACAAGCAGTCCACAGACTTAACGAAGAGTAAAAAAAAAATAAAAAAAATAAAGAGAACAACTCGAGGCAGTTAAATTCCACACAGATTTAACTGGGTTTTCAAGATGCAAATGAGGATCGTGGGCTGTATCCATCTCAGTTATTTGTTTAAATGTTTTATAGAAAAGTGTCAGTATGTCAAGCAGACACCAATCCTCACAAACAGTTTACATCAAGATTGTGTTAATTATTCATTATTTTAAGAAAAACTTAATGTCCTGTATAATTTGCTTATAATATATACAGAGGCAACATGCACCTTAAATCCATTACAGTACATACCTTGAAAAGCAGGCCTGCATATTTTATAGGGAGTGGGTGGTTGGAGGAGTACATCTGCATAGCAGTTATGTGAAAATTCCAAGACAACCATGACTATTCTACTGTTAAAACAGATTTTCTCAGGAGAGGTCTGTCTCTGAGTGGGAGGTTGTAATAGAACATTTTTAAGGAATTCAGATTCATTTCATTAACCTCAGTGATAGTGTGGTTATGCTAGTGTGGGGTAGGGATGTCACGATGCACCCGTTCTATGGTAAACCACGGTGTCAAACTCGTAAGGTTATCATACCGAAATAATTTACGTACTGTAAGGTTAATGTCCTGCTAAAAGTAGTGCCAGTTGGTTCCACAAGCGAGGAGCCAAGAAGCCAACTACCAACTTCCTACTTGTTGCACTTCATGAACTACTTTTAATCGACACGTTATGATCTATTGATAACTGCCAAAAACAATGCAATTATTAATGGAATCATGCTGCTCTACTTGTTGCTCAAGAGTTCCAGCGGCCCCGCTGCAGTTGAACTCATGTGCACGGTATGATCGGGATCATAATGTAAAAGTATAGTGCCCAACAATAAAAACATAATGTCCCTACATAATGTTTGCCCTAAAGCAAACTGCAACTTGTGCAACACAAAGGATTTGCAGTAGAGTAGAAGGAGAGAGAGTACTTAGCAGATCAGCTCTGAACAATGGAGAGGTGAGGAGAGAGAATTGTTTTAATATATAACTTGTGTTTTAAAAGTATCTGTATCTACACTCACACTGTTTGTTTTAGTCATCACGCATTCTCTCTATCTTCTAAATGAACCTTGTATCTGTAAAATGGGCAGCTTTTATACACACCACAGTGCGGAGAAGCAGGGGAGATGTTTTAGCGGTATTTTGATAAATTCTCACTTTATTCTGTTATAGGTTTTCATCGAGCGGGATTGGTAAAGGAAAGGAAGATAGCATATATGCTGCTGAGTAGGCTCTAGAATTTGAGATACATTTTCTCTCCCATGTCGTCCTCTACTTGGAATAGTTAACAGACTTCATGGCTATCGTTTGACCAGGGGATCGTTTGACCGTCTGGCCAGCACGCCACAAAACCTAGTGGCCACTCGTGGTACCGTTGTAGTTCTCACTTGTAGTTCTGCACAAAAAGACAATTCCCAATGTCATTGCAATGGCAGATATTATTCCTGGCCAAATGAGTTTGATTCCAGCGTGACTTTCATGTTCGACAATTACTTTCAAATATACAAATTCATACCTTGGCCATCTGAATTTTTTTAAAAGCCCAGATTGGACGATAGATGCATAGCTCTTACTTCTATAAAGTGCTGACAGCATATGCTAGTGCCTACGCCCACGCACAGAGAATCTGTGAAAATTGAACAGCTGCAACTAGTAGGCTACAGTATAGTATTATATTAGATTATTATATTAGATTCTCTGTGCAGTATAGGCTAGAAATTATGTGATGATGAATGAATGATTGTAATGTCTTGATGGTCTAGCATTTGTGATGATGATGAACCGAGTTGTCCAACTAGAACAACGACATGCACACCCTTCAGCGGACCTTCACCTTTTTATGAGTGGAGATTGACTGATTTTAATAATCTTGTCAATTTATGGCTGATGGAAGCAGGTGTGGCTTGACGGCAAAACCGAGGATATTTGGTCCATTAACCCTCAAGCCACCAACATATTTTGCTTACATTGTTTATTGTTTAACAGGGGTCTGGCCAGGTCCCAAATTGAAAACATAAAAAAACAGAATCTTAGTCTTCAGAATCTTCAAAAAGTAATATTTTTCTTCCATAATAATTTAGAACAACAGCAAATAATTAGTTTTGCCAAAAAAAAAAAACTTTTACAATTGACACACGTTAATAGTTTATAAGATAACACCAATGGGGTCCAATGGAGTCCAATAGATTTTTTCACTTCCCATAGGCTGAATTGTGCGAATTGGGCCTTTTTTTGCTCACCCATTAAAACTTGACACCAAATAAAATGTCCGTTCTCTTGCGATTGATGCGTTTCATAGCCTACAGAGATACGTGTTTGATCTATCTGAACATATGGGTATAGGGTTAGGCTTCCATACTATTTAGCATATGCTGCTTACTTACTTATAACTATTACCTTTCCCTCGTGATTGACATTGGATCAAACTAATGTGCGTGAAAGGCATATTGTTGTTTTATTAACTAAATATCAAATCATTAGGCTATAGGACTCGATTTATAACTAGGCTCCTGTAGCAAAAGTAGGACATTTACTTGGAAAGTTATTTGGGCAATAAACTTTTAGACTTCACAGATTCAGAACAGAATTAATTTTTTTATATCTTAATCATAACAAGGCATGATAGAACGAGGGGCGCTGTAATGAAACTGGTCATACAAGCAGGCAAAACCACCTGCCCTCTCGATCCTATCCCCTCCCCCTTTCTCCAATCCATTTCCAAAGACCTCCTTCTGTTCCTTACCACCATAATCGATTCCTCTCTATCCACAGGATCTGTCCCAGCTGCCTTTAAGACAGCCAGAGTCAAGCCTATTCTCAAGAAACCAACTCTTGATCCGTCTGTTGTCCATAACTAAAGCCCGGTATCCCTTCTCTTATCTAAAACCCTTGAACGTGCTGTCTCTAACCAACTGTCTCACTATCTCCTTCAGAACAACCTCCTTGACCCTCACCAATCCGGCTTTAAGGCAGGGCACTCTACTGAAACTGCTCTCCTTACTGTCACGGAAGCCCTCCACTCTGCTCGAGCTTCCTCCCTCTCCTCTGTTCTCATTCTTCTGTACCTGTCTGCTGCATTCGACACAGTAAACCACCAGATCCTTCTCTCCACCCTCTCAGAATTGGGCATCTCTGGCTCTGCACTCTCCTTGTTTGCATCCTACCTGGCCGATCGCTCTTACCAGGGTCGCTGTCCTCTCCACGCGCTCTCACCACTGGGGTCCCCCAGGGCTCCCTCCCAGGGCCCTTACTGTTCTCCCTTTATACCAAATCTCTTGGCTCGGTAATTTCCTCACATGATTCCTCCTATCACTTCTACGCAGATGACACTCAACTCTTTTTCTCTTTCCCCCCCTCTGACTCACAGGTGGCGACACGTGTCTCTGTGTGTCTTGCAGACATTTCTGCTTGGATGTCAGCCCACCACCTCAAGCTCAGCCTTAACAAGACTGAGCTGTTCTTCCTCCCTGGGAAAGCCTGCCCTCTCCAAGACTTCTCCATCATAGTAGAGAACTCCACTGTGACCTCCTCCCAGACAGCCAAGAATCTTGGCAACCACTTATCCTGTGCGGCGAATATCACAGCGACAGCACGCTCCTGTAGATTCTTCCTCTACAACATCAGAAGGATACGTCTATTCCTCACAAGAGAAGCAGCACAACTCTTGGTCCAGGCACTTGTGATCTGCCTTGACTACTGCAACGCATTCTTGGCCGGGCTCCCCGCCTCCGCCATCAGACCTCTGTAGCTCATCCTTCCCACCCTTCACTGGCTCCCAGTAGCAGCTCACATCAGATTCAAGACCCTTTTGCTCGCCTACCGGGCAGCAAAGGGAACAGCCCCCCCCCCTACTTGCAAGCAATGGTCAGCCCCCAAATTCCTGCCCGATCACTCCGCCTGGCATCGCTGCCTCTACGAGGATGCAGCAGTCGCACTATTCGGTCATGGCTTTTCACTATCCTGGCGCCCCTGTGATGGAACAAGGTTCCCACTTCTATCAGGACTGCAGGGTCACGACCTATCTTCCGCCATAGACTGAAGACCCATCTCTTCAGGCTACATCTTGACTGTCCCTCCTAAATACCTCTTCATCCCCACTACCCCCCTGTACAGTTTCTCTACTGTAAATAATAAAAAATGTAAAACATTTCCACTTCCTTCTTCTAGCATTGTGACTGCCAATGGCCCCTGGTCCGAGCATAGATTAGTTTTTCTTATGATGACTGATGTATATATAGATGGTTCACTTACTTTAGACAAATGTACTTTTTGGGAGTCGCTTTGGATAAAGGCGTCTGCTAAATGTCAAAAATCTAAAAGTAATGAGCGGACATCATGAGTTGAGATCAGCAATCTTGTCTATAGTGGCTAGTGATGGAAGACATTATAGAAGGTCTATTTGGCTATTTAAAAATTGGTGATATTTGGACCATGTTTTCTGTGGGATGCTAATTTACTTTGGATGATATCAAGTGGATTATCACTGTACATATCATAGCTGAAGGGAAGACTTTCTTTAAGTACATTGCAACTTTTGATTTTCACTCGCGATCGATATGCTTTGGGTAAAACAGTGTTAATTAATTTCTCAAATCATTGAGTCAACTTCAAATGCATATACTCGAATACTCGAGTTTCTCACATTACCTAACTTTGAAACTTGTATGATTAGGCTTCATCAAGAATAAAATCAGATGTAGTAGGCTGGATGCATGATTGATGATGAAATAACATGAATTTCGTGGCCATACTGAAACTAATAGCTTGGTATATGTACAACAGCTAGGCAGATTAGGAGCTTCTCCTAAATAATAATAAAACAGGATTTGCACAGAATCGGAATAAATGACACTATGGGTATCCAATAGGGCAATGAATAAACGTCAGCACAAAATAAATACAATCAAAATTACGATGTCGGCTACCCATTAAGGTTACTGCAGTTTACAGTATCTGTATGTCCTTTAGCCTTCATTAAAGAAAAGCTGACTTATATAGTGTTTATCAGCTGAATAATGTGCTGTGTATGTCTGTTGGCTGAAGGCTGAAGCTCGTTCTTGTGTGTTTCTCTTCTTGCTAACCCGAGCTTCACCCTTTGGCTCACATGTTCTTCTCATGTTGTTCTGGATGAGAGCATATACTGAGCACACAGGTTACCCAGGTTACCACTCATATACTGAGCACACATTATGTCATTGGAGAAATTATTTTAGATAATAATAAATAAAAGCCTAAAGTAGGCTTTTTTTAAACTACTGTAAAACCGTTATAATAAAACAAAACCGTGGTTACCCAGGTTACCACTTGAGCATGAACGTTATCATACTGTCAAAATCTCATATTGTGGGGCGCTTAGTGGCGTAGCACACTAATGCGCTCACCACATAATCGCAAGGTTCCTGGTTCGGTTCCGACCCTCGACCTATCTTGCATGTCATCCCTCCTCTCTCTCCCATCCTTCTGGTCAATCTCTACTGTCTCTATCCCAATAAAGCAGAAATGCCCTAAAAAATATATTTTAAAAAAAAAGAAAGAAA